>NC_049180.1:5798250-6442500 GCF_009769625.2 Cygnus olor | reverse complement strand
CTTTGGATAGAAATATTCACATTATACCATCTGGTGTTAACTATCTCCTGTAAAACTCAGATGCACTTACAGGGGCAACTTGCAGAATTTGTGTCAGGTACTGTTCTGTAAAGAGAATCATTTGTTGTGTACTGGTTAAGTTTTGGATACTCTAGTTAGAAGTAATGAGAATCTACTCAGCAACTCAGTGTGTTGGATAATGTCAGTAATTACAGGAACAGGTTTGGGGAGCATGGTTTCCTGTTTTTCTTAGTGCTTTTTCTTTTTCAAAGATTGTATTTCTGCATTTTAACCAATACATTTCAGAAATGTTTTGGGTTTTGTTTATTGATAAGAAAAGTCATTCTGTACTGGCTATATATTATTTATTGATTGATTTATGTAGATTTTTTTTTTCAAATATGCATTTGTAGCAGCAAACAGTACTTTTTAAGGGAAAAGAAGCTAGACTCTTGTAGAAATCATTACATTGGATTATGTTTGTTGATCAAAATATTTCCTACCTGAAATATTTTCCAGCACAAAATTAGCTGCAATAAAAATAACACATAATTTGTAATATATCAATTTTATAAAAGTAAAATATCTTTTTAAGAAATGCTCAGACTAGAAATGGCCCATGAGTGAACTATATTTAATTCTTGGAATATGAGGTGGCAGGAGAGAGAGACTTATCCAAGTATTTTGAAATTGAAGCAGCTAATGGAGTAGTATTAGAAGTAAAAATGGTTTGTGGATGTCTAGAATTTATGTTCAGATCTGTATCTGAAAAGCACTCCTGTAACCTTTGGAATCATTGAGTAACCTCTTAGTTTCTTACTGCTATCTTCTTACTTGCTGGCATTCACAGGCTATTGAAAAGAAACCTCAGAGTTACAAGAAAATGAGCACTGTATGTTCAGGGAAAATGCTTGAGCTTTACCACTTGGGAAGGAAATTAAGTGGTTAGTGATTTGCATAATGTGGGCAGCACCTTCTACAACATCCTTTATCAGAACCAAAATGACTAATGTCAGACCACAGAGTCCTTTTGAAACTGTGGGGCTGTTTCATGTTCTCTCTGAACCTCTACATACTGCACTGTTCTACTGTGTCCTGTTATAAGTTTTCATTTTGCACAATGTAGACCTTTTTAATATTTATCAGCATGCTGCCTCTAACTTGATACATTTGTACTGCACAGAAATTGATTTTCAAGAAATGTGTTTTGGATTTTTTGCACGCTTATGGGGTTTGAGAAATGCATATTTGCATAGAAATAATCTTTAGTGAGCTAAATTTTAGAGTATGTCAAATTTATAAATATCACTACTGTAAAGACATATTTTTAGAAATAGATTTCTGGCACAGTTTATTTCAATTCCATTTTTCACATTTGTGTCACCAACATAGCTTTGGCTTGGTATTTTTTAATGCATTTGTTTTCAGCGTTCATGTTTCAGAGATTAAACTTTTCCATTGTCTTATTCAGACGTTACAGCTTGAAAATGAAACGAAACAATAGAGGTCTTTTGTTTAAAAGACGTCCATTTGTTTGGAGACACGTGGCCAGAAAAACTTACTTAGCTCCTTTTTCTTTTTCTAGTTCCAAGCACAAACGTATTTCCTTTTTTTTTTTTCTTTGTGTTAGATTGTCCCTTTACTGAAAAAGGAAGTTCTCATTTTTTAAACCTCCTATACATCTTTAAGGCACATTATGTTTCCTGTGTCTGTTCTTTCATTTCAGAGTAACCGCTATGTCTCTGCTGTTAGTTTATGCCATTTCAAAATTACAGGTGCTTACTGCACAGTCACAAACAAGTAATAAATTGAATTTGCTTGTTTATAGAGACTCCAGTGTTCTATCTAAAAAATAGCAAGATGCTTTAAACACGTAGTAATATGTATTGGATAGCAATATATGCTCTGAACCGTTCAGGTTGGGATTACATTGCCACGAATACTGAAAAGGTGTTGCAAATCCATTCTCAAGCTAAAAAAAAATCCCATGCTAGAAATGGACTGCATGTTCAAAAAGGAAACATAGACTGAGGAAGGAAAATACAGTGCCTTCCCTCAATTTTCAGGGTCCCTCGGATAAGTAGGGGACGACAGTATTGTCCTTATCTGATTGGTATCAGGGGAAGGGGAAAAGCCTGACTACAAGATCTAGCTGCTACTTATTTAAGAGTTCTCAAGTTTTACTCTAAGTATCATTATGCCACTTATTTTTTGTCTCTGCAATGTAAACGTATTTAATTGTGGTACCCTAAGAGAATTTCTGAAACTGCTTCCTATTCCAAATGTTGTGCCTAATCTTTGTATATACATAACAAGGGCAGTTATATACCAGAATTACATGAGGTCAGTTTTCAAATCCCTCTGGAAATGAGCCACTGGTGTAGAGTTCGAGAGGCTCCTGCTAATCAAATGTCTCTGTGTACTTGGGAAATTTTGCTTTGCATTGACTAGAGTAAGTTTCCATGTGCACTTTAAGATGCTGCTCCTCTTCTCAAATCCTAATGAGTGAGCTAAGTTCAGGGAAGATGCTTGGCCCAGGGCACTCTCACCATAAAAAAGACACTACAGAGGGGCATTTCTCAGTGGGAGAACCATTTAGCATTGGACTTGTTCTTGTTCACTGGTCAAATGTGTTGACCTTAAGGAATGCTATGTATGGTCTTTGGGCTTGAGAAATACAAGTGGGTCACTGCACAGAAAATATATACACTGATAATAGCCTTTTTTTTTTTGTTTATGTTAGAAGTTTTAGAGAATTGAAACCATTTAAGAATTAAATTAGGTTTATTATATGTAGAGTGGGGAGGGAGAAGGAGGTCAGGTCATCAGAATTGTCTGTGACTGTTTAGAAATGAATGCGCAGCATGTCATACCCGGGGCAGGCAGCTTTCTCTGTGCTGGCTCTTTAAAGAGCCAGTAAAATGCACAAGGAAATATCACTGGTGTCCTGATTAACACCCCCCCACACACACACACCCCCCCAAGGTGTTTTTATTTTTCTCTGGACTAAGTCAAAAGTTAAAAGAATTTAGGAAATCTAATGTGAAATGGGCAAGGCAAAGGAACTTCTCTAGGAAATTCTCTTTGACCAATTCAAACAGCTTAAACACTATTGACCATTCTTCTACCAGCTCAGTGATGCATGGCTTTTTGAATCATCCATTTTCTTTGCAGACTACCTGGGGTTAGCATATCATTACTTGATAACAGAGTTTCAATTCGAACCCACTGGCAGTGCTGAGCTTTAAGCTGGATACACATACTTGCAGGCTCATCCAACCCTACATAATTGTCTGTACATTTATTTTATTGTCAGCTCAGAAACAAGCTGAAGAAACTAACTGTTTGCTTTAGAACACATTAACTTCTTTATCACATTAATACTGACTCATATCTTATTTCCCAGTAGCAGTAACAAAAGCATTCAAATATTTCCCTCACAGGACAATATCTTTAATAGCTTCTGTGTGTTTCCTATTTTTGGCTGTTTCTGTATAAACAGACTAATCTAATAGCATGCTGAACCATCTATACTTGGCAGAAATTCAGCAGCTCACTCATTTCTATGGCAAGCTGAGATGCCAAGGGAAAAAAAATCCTCACTTTTATTGCAGTAAGATCTTTCTTAAAGTTGTCTTTTATAAGTGTAATATGACCATCATTTGGGTTACTGTAGCACCTTGACTGGAAAAAAAATACACATTTATCGCAGTACGGGATAAACCAAATAGGAGGGCATTACTCCACAATGTCCACAGGAATTCATTTACCTAATGTATTCAGTCTCTCTCGTGCACATTGTTTTAAATGGTTGTAAAGCACAAGCTTAAAAATATTGTTGAGAGCCAATTAGGAAGGCTGTCTGATAAGGCTGGAAGAACAATTGGGAAGTCACTGGAAAATGCTTACATGTAGAGGCCTCGTGCTTGGAGCATTTAACCATCCCTGGCAAGTTGAATTCTGCCTTCCCTCCACAGCAATCACAACCTGTGCTGGGAACCCACTCAAGAAATGTCCCCCATCCATGTTGCACCTCTCATCCCAGTACACCCCCATGGCTTACATGGATAAATTGGTAAAAATCCATGGTTCTGCTTCCGTCTGCCACTCTGAGCATTGGGATGTATGGTTTGATGTACGTTTATTTTGGGGCGATGCTATCTTAAGCAGTCTCAGACTCCTGCTTCCTGAGCTGCCCTCTTCATTGAAGTCAGCACTTTTTGATGGTTTATATTTCAGCCAGATTAGTTTCCTGATCCAGTTCATTGCATGCTTATATAAATTCTTGCACCAGCAAAAACAAGGCAGAAAGAAATGGCCAAAGACAATGACTGTTTAAACTGGTTTAAGATTGTAGACGAGTGTCCAGCCATGGTTTGGTTTCTCTATAGTCAAAGCAGGGTAATGCCATCATACAGTGTCTGTCTGTAGTGGGTTGGTGTTTGTGATAAATATTTGAGCTATTGATGAATGTAGCTATAAAAATGCAAATTATGATGGTTTTCTTATTGTTTTACAACCGTATCAGCTGCAAAGCCTCTTAGAGTGAAGTGGGTTTATTTAGTTTGGGACATTTATCAATACTTACAGATTTATTTATGTAATTGATATTTTTATGTCCCTGTCCTTGTAACATTTGGGTGTAAGAAGCTTATTGAAGTCATCTAGATCTGAAATCAATGCATCTCTAATACAAAGAGGCTCCTTACCTGAATTGCCCTAACTGTACAAAAATAACCCACTATTGGACTGTACTCAAATGCACGCTAGTAATACCTTACTTTGAAACAGAGAAATATTGAAGTCTCTTAGGCTTTCAGTTTCCTTGCTTGGTTTTAAACTGTATTTTTAACATTATTTTTGCTACAGTAGGCCAAGTTCATCCCTGATATAACTGTATTGAAATCAGTGGGGAGACTTGTAATTTTAAGAATAAGACACAGTAAAGTGCTTTGCTGGATCAGGGCCTAAAAGGATTAGTGCTGTGGAATGCTTATGGTGGACATAAAGGTAACCATATGAATAAAAGTAATTTTAATTGCATTGGAGCAGTTTGGGAATTTTCTTCTACTTCTCAATAAAAGAAAAGAATAGACTCTTACTGCCAAGCAGAGAATCCTATATAACATTTTGCATTATTTTGCAAATATTAAAATTGTAGAAAACATCAAAAAAGTCCTAGATATAAAGTCTGAGATATAAATCCCCTAGCTTTTATTTTGAGGCTTGTGCGCATTTTAAAGCAGATATTTGGTACACAAATTATAAGACCAATGGGAAGTATTGATTTTTAAGTATAACTATAGTGGCTTTATACCTATTCTATGTTTTTCATTAAAGCAACAATCTGAGACTTTTTCACAGAGAACAGAAACTAGCTGATGATTTCTTATTGTATTCTGTGAAGTAAAATGATGAACAGAAAAAGATGATTTCTGTGCTCGGTCTGTTCCTGATTTCCCAGGAAAACTTGGCAGCGGATGAAGCATCCAATAGAATACAAGCTGTTCAGCTCCACACGCACCTAAAGTGGATTTGGGACTATGACTTTTTCCACTAGAATGGATCTGTGCAGGGATATCCAGAGTAATGTGTGTAAGACCTTATTCACCAGTATTTTGTATAGATACTTCATACCTGAAGTGAAGGGAGGGGGAAAAAAGGCACCAAAGTTCATCACAGAAGCTCAGGACATTAGAGAGAACCAGGACTTCCCTGGTCCTTGCCTGGCAAACAGCACTTTGAAGCAGAGTTGCACGTAATGGCACATTCCTTGCATCAGTCTGTGCCATCACTGCGTTTTTAGGACTTGACATTTGAAATGGAAGAGTATTTGTTGCTGGTTTTTTTCCATCGAATCGCAAGGTATGCCAGTTACAGTGCTTGAACTGAAGTTGTGACTCTTGCAGATCTTGCAGTCATGCTCCTCCAGGTGGTGAGCTTGTCCAGTTATGTTGCAGTTGCATGGGTTAAGTCAGTACTTGACTGGGGAGTATTTGTGACATAATGGTTTGCTGATTCAGTAAGACTTGCTTATTTTTGGATTCTGCTCAAAGCCAGTGTACCCCAGTATGTGAGGAGGAACCGTGCCCTGAGACGAGGCATGAGAAATGGGAGGGTAATGGTGAGCTGGAGCCATTCCTGATTGTACAAGTCCATCCTCCACTTGAAAAGGTTTTAGCTCAGGTGCGTCAGTTAAATTCAAGCTAATTGAGTTTCGCTATTTCAAATCCCCCCTGTGGTTTCAAGCAGATACACTAAACTGTAATCAACTATTGTATAGGTTTGTAGTTAATGTTGAGATTCACTGGCACAGGAAAACATTCTCAGTTTCCAAAGTGGAGAGTTACTTGCTAACCCTCTCCTTTTAGATAATTTACTACTTCATTAAAAGAAAAATGTGTATCTGGTCATTTATAGGGTAAACATTCATGAAAATAGATGTTCAGTGCTAACAGTAGAAATGAAGATTATGTTGTAGGTGCAGGGGTGCTTGCCTGTGGGCGTGTGCTGCAAAGAGCTTGGAATTGAAACACACAGATGTTTTCTGATGTGTCAGCTAAGCTAAGATGTTGCATTTTGTCTGCAATAACAATTTTGAAGGTGATCATCAAGCGTTCGGTTGAATTTGTACACTTCTTTCTAACATCATTTTGCTTGATGATAAAAATCAAAGTTTATATTCACACAGAGATTTGGCTGCTTCTTCAAGTTGTTTTTAAGCCTTGCGCATAGCTTTTTGCTGTGTGGTACTGAGGTCAGGCAGTTCTTCCCCCTTTTCGTTCCTTACTTCTTTTTTCCTGTGAGTTGAGGTTTGAAAATTGATGATTTTTGAGCCTCAGATAAGATCAATTTTCCAATTGTGTAATACAGTACCTGGCTTTTCTGAATGGCACTGTTAATTGTCATTGACTATAATAGAATATGAATAGCACAGCCACTTGACACCAACTTAATGGTTCTGACTTTTCAATGGTGCCAGGAGTGTAAGGCTAGAGGGGAAAAAGGGTCAGAGGAGAGATAAGAGCTCTTCCGATTCCATTGAAAAAGATTAAAGCTTCTGTGTCTTTCAAGTGGTACTTGCGAGGGTCACAATTTCTATGAAGTCACCTTAAAACTGGAAGTGATTGAGAAATTTCAATCACAGAAGGTCCATTAGGGCACCCCCTCCACAGGATTTTTTCAGGTTAATAGCCAAACAAAAAGGCTCGTGTCTAGGATGGTTGAAGGGGAAAGGTGACAGTCCTATTGCAGACGACACAAGTCTTTTCAGAGCGTAGCATTTCTAACCCTGTTACTCCCTAAGGAAGAATCACTCTTGTTAACAGGGGCTTTGTCCAGCTGGGAGCGCTGGGAAATTTTGTGATTCACTTTAGTACCTGTTTTAAGAAAAGCTTACTGCCTTTAAACACACAGCCACGTCTGCCTGTTGGGAATGCGATAGTACACAAGATTACCTGCCTAATCTGATCACAGCACTTCTCGCCCTTTGTTGGCTGTGGGGGGCAGAGGCCAGGAAGAGGAAGATGTTTTATTTCTCTTCCTCTCTTGAACATCAGTGCAGGGAACAGTCATTCTCTATACATTAAATGCCTGCCATTACTCATATGCGGTGCTAGACTGCAGCTTTTAAATTAATATAATTTAATACAATTTCCCAAGGATTTCTGAACACCTGGTAACTCAATGAGAGAAGAATGCTGCTGTACAGAAATCTGGGAGAGGTGCCTGGAGTGCAGATGGAGATTTACCCTGGGCTGTGTGCAGGATGCTTTGGGTGTGGGGCTGGTGCTGACTGAATCCATAACACTGACTGCACAAGTGCATGTTTGATTTAGCCAGAACATGTCAGGCTTCTGTTGCGCATGCTCAGATCAGTTGCACAGCACAAACCCAAAGTTCTAGACAGGAACAGGAGTCATTCGTTTGTCTGTTTGTAGTTCTGATGTTGAAGCTACGCCGTTAATGTGCAAGGCACTGACAGCATAGCAGTAGAATACTGGCAGTGATGTGGCTGCAGGTGCTCCTATAAGAAATTGCACAAGTCAAACTGGATAGGAGGCAGAAGTAAGCCCAGCGAATTTGCTCATATGAAAATTTGACACGTAAAAAGTGAATCTGGAGTTCAGATGCTAACCGAAGGGGGAAGGGCCTAGTTATCTTTATATATACAAAAGGGCTGGTATCAAAAATCTTTAATTTTCTTGAGTGTGATGTTGGACAATCTCTGCTGACTTACACAAGGGAAAAATAATCAAGGTTTGCCTAGAGAACAGTATTTGTCAGTGTGTATTTCATTGCTGTAAGGATTTGGGGGGCGGGGGGCGGGCAGGGTTGGTTTTGTTGTTTTATCATTAAGACTGTTGTCTGGGAACAAAGCTTCCAGAAATGGTTGTTGGGAAAGTTATTTATTCTGACTGATCTAAGTTTTCCCAGTAGATTTTTGTTAAAAAAGAATAAACAAAGAAAAAAAAGCAAAACAGCAGAAGTGAGAATTAGATATAAATATGACACTAAACTATATCTTTTAATACAAAAGAACTCTTTTTTAATTAGAAGCTTGGAAGGACATACCCTTTAATTGCTGCACTTGTAGTTTCTGGGCCATCAATATCCTTGCTTCTTTCATTAATAAACTGGCAAGTCAAGTAGGAAAGCTGCAGGAGTATAATTTTTTCCCTTAAGCTCTACTTAATCAACAGCAGACTTGATCAAACACAAAAAAGAAAATGTAAATCAGTTGCATTAATTCTGCTGGCAGTAAATAGTAAGAAGAAAGCTAAACATGAAAGAATGCTCATTTTGCATCTGATATCCGGGGTAGCATTGAATGGGAGAAATAGGTAGTTAAACAGCTCTTTAGATTGTGAGTGACTAGGGGAATACTGGGGTTTATGTATGGATTAGCACAGTGATAGACCCTGAGTGGCAAAAGACGATGACTAATTACCTGACAGAGCAGAACTCCATTCGACTTGGTCATTGAAATTAATTTCTGTTTTCAGGACTGGCAGAAAGCAGCTGCAGAATTTCAGTTCAATACTCAAATTAACTAGGAGTCTAAATTATTTCTTTGCACATGCGGTATTAGAGGAGTGGGTTACTAAATTGATCTTGATTTTACACACTGAGGCAAGAATTATTCCACCTTTTTCATCAGAAGTCCGTGTCCCCTGGAATCAGGGAATAAAACCTGTGCTATAATAAACTACTTGGCACTGATTTGAACTCTGTCAGATAGTTAACATCTTAACATTTCCTGGAATCCCAGATGAAAGAATTATAAAATAAAGTCTTCCGGGATGGAAGAACGTTTTACTACCTACCCCACTGAGTAAAATACACTGAACTGAACTTAGATGAATTTTCTTCACAGTTTGAATAGGATTATTCCCAGGAATTAGTTTTTCTCATGATGTATATATGTTTGACAACCTGGTATATTTGAAAACTCCTCTGACTTTGATAAAAGAGATGGGGAAGATGTCCCGTTGGTTATTATTGATGAACTCATAACAGTTCTGAGGGAGGCATGAAGACAGAAGAAACTAAAACCAACTGCAAAAATACCTGCAGAATCAACTTTGTTAGAAAAAACTGTATATGCTAAAATGAGGTCATATATCCTGTGATTCTAAAATACAGGAATTCTGCCAGATTTGCATGTTGGTAGTTGACTCATTACATCCATGAGCAGCAATTTTGTCTTTTGCCAGTAGCAAAACTCCCAGAGCCTTTTGTCTGTTTTCAGGTTCCTCATCTTTTGATTTATTTATTCAGTGTGAGTTAATTCTTAATGTTTATAAAGAAATTAAGTAAATAAATGAGAAGAAGGAACAGGCAGCAGTATGAATAAAGGAATAAATATTTAATATTCATGCGTACACTTTAGCTCAATGGAAAACTGGGAAGGAGGGGTATGTGTGAGCCTGTTTTCAGCACTTGTGCCCCATAGTGTTATTGCTGAATAAATTATGTTACATCCTACTCTTGCCTACGTGCATTCTCTAAACAGACACTTCTAGGCGGAAGGATTACCACATAAAACTGGCAGTTTTCATCTTCTTGTGTCTTAGGCTGGTGTGGAGTCGCTGCTGTAACCAGTCACCTCAGTACCTAAGAAGTGTTTTATTTCCTTTGGTGATGCGATGTCAACATAGCTCTGCAAGAACAGATTAGATTCTATTCTAATTCTGTAATGACTCTGTAGAGGTAGCAGTTACTTAGAAAAGCAGAAACAAAAACAAAGAACATTCTTTTAGTCAGATACTTTGCAAACTTCATGTGGAGGTTCATGAGAGACAGTACCTTGAGAAATCTGCTCTGGTGTATTAGAGTTACATTTCCCAGTATGGCACACTGGTAATGATTATGAGGTTATATATAGTAATTTTCTTGTATTTTCAAATAAATAACCAAAGAAACTAATCAGAAATCCATGAAAATTATTTTGTTAAATAGAAAGTGGGAACTTACTGAACTCTCTAGTACAGATATTAGTAAGATTAAAACATCATATTAAATGGTTACATTTCCTCCCTTTTAATTCATTTCATTATCCTTTTACTCTTAAGATCTATTGTCCGACCATTAAATTATCACCTTGCATATGCCTTGTGTTCTATTTTTGCACTCATTAAAAAACTAATATTTTCTTGCATACCAAGAAGGACCAAACAAACAAACAAAAAAAGACTAAGTAATGACATGTGGCCTTGGAAGTACAGTTTACCTGTTTGTCTTGTTGATTGTACAGAGTTCTGTCTCTGTGTTGATATACCAAGAATCATGAACTAAATTGCATTTAAGCAACTGATTTGCATTGGTTTTGCATAGAGATGTAGGTGTCATTTATGCTTTTATGTTCTGGAAAATTAATATTCCTCATCTTAATGCCAAGAGTCTACTGTGATTACTCTTAGGCTACCATTAATATGAATTTCCTTGCATTGCCATTCCAGGGAATGATGTTAATGGTGTGCTTTTTGTCTTTGATGTGGATAGCAGGTAATCCTGAGAGTGTGCTAGACTGACTGAGAACTACAATGTCTTGTATGTGCATTGGCTATTGTTGTTTCAGCCTATAGGAGAGGTAGATGTTGGACTAATGGTAGTTGTTGGGCTGTGATAGTCGTATCTACAAGTCACTTGTCTATAAATGGCAAAATAGGACCAACTCAGAAAGTCTTTGTGAGAACACCAGATCATACACAAAGCTGCACTGAATGTCTCCCACACAGGAACTCATTTAGGTCAGACTGGTATGGGTATGATTTCTACCCAAAGCAGGATTAGAAAGGCTCGATTTATCTTTGTCTCTCATTAAAACTTGAAGAATGGATGGTTTAAATCAACTTCCTTTTAAAGTTCCTATTAAAGTCCAATACTTCATTTCTCACCTATAACTTCCGTGTTGCAGAGAATAATGTAAGAGCTGTAGATTCAGGATATAAATTTACTGACAAGGATTTTTAAAGATTTTTTTTTTATGGAAGATGGGAGAATTATAAGAAAGTGTGTGAGAAAACAAAAAATCTCTCAGATAATGAAATAGTAATTTTTTGGCTTCTAAGAAGAAGTTATTAAAGCATGCCCTGTACTTCTAGATACATGTCCAGCGTGAAGGCTATTCATTTTACTTGGTGTTAACTCAGCATCTCAAGAACACTGTGGAAATTTCTTTTACCCATGAAATATTTTCTCCTTAGCATGAGGCCCTTACCATAGTCAGTAACCTCCCACAGGCTTGCTAGGCTGGTAAAACTAAAACACTGCTGCTCATTGTGGCAGCTGACTAGCATTGGTGAGCAATTATACTCTCATGACCATATACTGTAGGTTGTTTAATTGTCTTTTGCTTAGAGTTAAACAAACTGGAAACTTCAGATGGCAGGGCACTGCCATTTTTCAAGTGAAATTGCAGAAACAGGAAATCTATAAAGAGGGCAGATACTTCACATGTTTTCTTCACTTGCTGCTGAGACCATTATTAATGCCACAATTTAAAAATAAAAGATACAGAACATTAGAGTTTTGAAGGAAGTATTGTTTCCATAGTCAAATTAACTCTTCTCCTTCATAAAGTCTTAAATACTGTCGAAAATTATGGAGAAATTTTCAGCCTAGAAAACCAAACCTGCTTTGTTCATTACCACATTGGTACCATTTGGGCACAGGAAGCTAGGATGACTGGCATTTTCTTACCTTAAATAATACCTAGAACCAGCTAAATAAGGTACCTAAATACCTACTTTAGGCCAGATCCTGTCCTGGCCACTTGAGCGAGAGTTGTGGTACAGCTTGCTTGTGGATAGGTTCTTTAAACTCTCCCTAGGACCAAAATAATTAGCATATCATGTCATGGTGAGGTATTTATTATAATGGAAGTATTCTTGGGAGGCTGGGATTCAGAGTTTTAAATCAGAGCTGAGCATAGAGTTTTAGGGCCTTATTCACAGTAAATTTTATGTTGGTGAAAGGTTATGGAATGGTTTTCCATACCATGTCTACTTGCTCTCACAAATCTCAGAAGAGATATGGAGTCATAACATTGTTGTGCTTTTTTATTTTTTTTTAATTTTTTTTTGGGGGGTGGCACGCAGACGGGGCAAGGCTGGACAGTGGAGAACAAGGGGCATGCATACAAAGAAAAATGAGGGAAAAGCACTTTATATAGCAATTTTAAATCTGCAGTGCTCCTTTATGCCAAACATGCATAATCAATGTAATTTCTGGCAACAATTGGAACTCCAGTTTGTCTCAGTTAGAAGCTTCTTTCTCAATACCTGCATCTGATGACATTTGAGTTATTAACACTACTGGGCATTTCATAAACTCGCTGCTCACAAATTAGTGATATCGTTGCCAGGCGATCCTGGTTTTAGGTAAGAACTTCTTCACTGCCCTCCTGAGCAATCTCTTGGGCTATAAATCCCCTCCCTGTGACAGCTCCAAAGTGTTACTGCCACAGACCTGTCCTGGCCGTCTTTCTCCCCTATAAAGGGGAGAGAGAAGTGAATGAATGAAAGAAAGTCAACTTCAGCCCAGCAGCAGCTATACTCCTAACGAAATGTTTGAAACAGAGTAAGCAACAATATCTGCCACTGACACAATATGAAGTGATTATGTACCGTGTTATTTGTATTATGATTTAGTGTGTTATTTCATTGAGTATATGCAGGCTAAGAGTTTTCTGCAGGAAAAATATATGGTTTTAGAGTCTATAATGTTCTTGTACTGTAAATTGCCCAGAGATTTTGGAGAATTCTCCATTAATGCTGAAAGGGCAAGGAAGGGCATGCATGTGCACATGGACTCAAACATTTCCCACTCAACTTTTGTTTTTAGTGCATGTGTCCATTTCTGCTCATACAGAAAAGGCACTGGAATCAAATGAATGAGGTTGCACAGCCTGAAACAACTGTTACACTTGTTGCCAGCTCCAAATCTGACGGTTTTGTAAGAGAAGACCCAAGATACACATGCATGTCTCTAACTTTACATAGGTAAAAAGCCTTTCTGAAGTGCATAAGATTAAGTTTACTCTTTCTGCTTACTGAAACAGCACACTGTGACCCCTCCCCAAATTTATAAAGCACGTATATAAAGCATTTGCATAAATACTTCTCTGAAAAGTGGAAAAAAGTCACAGTTTTGGTGGCAGATGAAAAGTTCTGTAATTAGTGAAGTTTTATTGGTACTAAAGCGACTGTTTTAAGTGTGTTCACAATCTTTTATGCAAATACCTAGTAGCACTAGTAAGAGAGGATAAACCAAGCAGGATATGACACAAAAAAGTCCAGACGGTGATCTGATTGCCCATGTATTTTAGTGTAGTCTATTCCTTTTTCACTTCTGTTGTTGTTAGAATTGTGCTTATGGTAAGCTTGACTGCTTTTTGAAAAGCTAAAAAGAATATTTTGATTTCTAAGAAGCAAATATAATGAAATTGGCTTGATAAACCCCCATTGGCATCTTTAGGGAACAAGTAAATTAAACAAGTAATTATACCATAAGGTTTTTAGAAGTTAGTAGATTTAAATACATTGTATGAATCTCATCTTAATGTAGCCTTTTGTCTGTAGTGCTTCCTGCCAAAAAAAACCTCTTGACAGGAAATAAACATTAAAATAATCTTTAATCCCTTGTCTGGTCTATTACCATTAACAATTGATGCACTTTAATTTTGTGGGATTTTAACTACAAAATGGAATGGCTAAGTAGTGATAATTGGGTTTGGAATTATACGGTCATTTATATCAACAGAAATGCAAGTGGCTGGGAGGGTGATTAATTATTTAACGTTTCCTGGCTGTGGTTCCTATTATAGAATTTTCTGATATATTCTGCTGTGAACAATTATCACCAAATGAGGATAAACAAATCTGTGATGTGAAGACTTTTTATAAATTAAACTATATTTAGAAAATGTCTATTTCATTTGTGTTTTCACTTTCTTCATGATAGAACTGTCGTAATCAACTTGTTTGCAAGCTTTTCTGCCCTTTTCCTCTGTTTTCAGGTTCACATCACAGATTCTACAAAAGAAAAACAGAGCTTTAGATATCCTTCAAATAATTTCTATTCCAAATAAGTATATGGTTTATCCGATCATGAAAATATGCTTGCATGTTCTGTCCCTTTTTTATTCCCTAATAATAGAATTAGTGCATGGTAATATATTAAAATGTAATCCAAGTGCTGGCAGCAGACTAGATAATCTAGCACCTCCAACTCATAAAGATTTGGAAGCAGAATACGTGGTGCTTCCATTCTTAAATGGGGTTCTACGTATTTAAACTCTCATCTTTGGTAGATTTGTCTATGCAAGCTAACATTTCAAGTTCTCTCTCTCATGTGGAGACTGTCTGTCACTTTGGTGTATTATGCTAGTATGTCCTTGTTGATACAAGCATAATTTGCAATTCATTTTTCTTTTATTTCCTTACAATACGTTTACTAAAAACATTATGTGTATGCTGCTTCTCTGGCAACATAACATAAAGTCATTCTAATTAGTACTTTCCAAACCATTTTTCCTGACTGTTACTCTGAAAATTCTCCCATCCTTAATTTCCATTAATAAAAATAATAATAAAAAAATACTCCAGCCCTTAGTCTGAAAATGATTACTAAAAGCACCCGAGTTTCTTCTTCAAGCAGAACTCCTAACAATCATCCCTGGCAGTCCTCCCCAGAAAACAAAATCCAGTTTACATGCTTATATATCAGCAAAGAAGGAACAACAAGATGATGATAATTATCATTACTGCAGTGCCTAGACTGTTAGTCACAGATGAGGACCCTGCCATATTAATAAATACGCAAAATAAAACCAGAAAGATTGTTCCAAGTTTGTATTGCTTAAAATTTAAGTGTTAATCAAAAGTCAGGGATACATATAGATAAAAAGAACAAGCATATAATGAGATCATATTAATCAATATGGTAGGCCCTGCTTTAGGCATGATTTTTTGATGCAAAAGAAAAGATTAGATAGTAAAGAAAAGGAGAATTTTAATGTGGGTTATGAGGAAAGATAATGAGATAATATTGCAGATGGTTGTGGGCAGATCTGTAAGCAGAATAAAAAGAAAGCATGAAAATGCTTGTTTGAAAATTTAAGGAAGTCATCAATGAGAACCAGTATCTCCAAGTTGATCTAGGATGAGTGTTAACATGTTGATAGTGAATCAGGTAGAAACCAGATTAAATTTCAGATTTCTGTATAGACAACCTTAGTATTAGATGAAGAAAGGATGAATTTATTGTGAAGAAGTAATCTAAAGATGCTCAGCATAATGAGTGCAGGAGCAGAGAGAAAAGGAGTGATATATTTTTGGGTTGCATCTTCATGTGGATGTGTTGGATAAAAGTCTTACAGTTAAAAGAAAGGATCATCAATGCCAACCAGAGAGAATGGATAGAGAACAGAAATCTGAGCACAGATGTGGTCAGTTCTGGTGAGCTGGTGGCCATGGCAAGTCCAGGGGACTGGCAGGCAACACCGAAGAAAGGGAGCTGACCAACCACAACCTCAGAGAGATGGATCACAGCAAGTCCAAAGCAAAAAATGTAATTATAAGATGAAAGAGGCAAGAATATCTTTGAATCCAATATACGAGAATCCGATCCTTGGCCTTGGCCCAGGATCTGTGCAGCCTGTGTTAACACTCCCCATCTAGTTGTGCTAACAGCCTCAAAGGCTAACCCAGCCAAGTCAGCTATTAGCTGCATGCTGCTGCCGTGTCAAAGCAGAACTAAGTTGCGTACCTTAACTTGCCTCATGTCTGTAATTAGAACAAGATTTGTGCATTGACCAGGTAAGTTCTCAACAGCCGGACGTGTGAAGGACACACTCTAGAGGGAGCATAGCAAGGCAGTGTAACAGAAATTTAGGTGTGTCTGCCCTCCGTGTAAGGCCAGTATAGTTGGAAGGAGATGTGTAGCAGCCCTGGGCAGGAGCCTGGTGTAGGAGAAGGAATATGTATGGTTCAGCTGAAAGAGGAGATACAGGCCTCAGTGAGGTTGCTGAAGCTGGTGACTTGACATACAGTACAAGACGATGAGAGTCCCAGTATTAACATTTTCTTTGTTTGTGCCCAAAATAGATGTGTTCATCAACCTTTATCGGTTAAATCTAACTCTCAATAGCAAAGTGTTAAGCACTCACAAACATTGAATTTTATTCAATTTTAAACCAGCAGTTAGTTTCCACAGTCACCTTTTCCACATTTTACTTTGCAGTGTGGATCTTGAGCTATATTTTACATTTTTCTCATAAAATAAAGAAGGAAGGTTTATCACAAAATTGTTTTAAATCATAACTTTCATTTCTCTTTAGACAGCACAAGAGTAGTTAGAAGCAGAATTGCACGACTGTTTTTATGTCACTATTAGTCTCAGCCATTATAGAAAACTTGAGCCTTTATTCATCCACACACATCCAGTATTTATCAGGTGATGGTCCATTAGTTAATGATGTGTCAAACTCAGCAGTATTGTGGAAGTGGTAGTGCGGATAGCACATTAACATGTTTTTTAGTTCACGCTGATCTAAATGACCTGAAATCTAATTGTGTGAATTCCTTAAAACTTTTAGCACTTACTGTCATTTATAGCAACTGTTGTATTTGCTGGAGACATATTCAGGTACATACAAGTATATATGGTATATACAGGTATATATATATACAAGTATATATGAAATATTGATCGCTGCATGCAACTAATTAGTACATATAGCCAGAAAAGTATATTTTACATTTTCAAATGAGTATTTTCTTTCAGCAGATGCTAATACATATTAGAACATCTGTTTATTTTTTCCTTCAGTCTTTTTTCTAACTGCATCTTATTTAAAATACTGTTGTCAGCTGAAATAATATAGCCTTAAACAATACTACTTGTATATGTAGTTGTGAACTCATATGTCTGCTTTTGAGATGTCTTTCTGCATAAGCAGATTTTTGTATTGTTTTGTGTAAGTGAAAGATGTATGAAAAGTTGTTTTGCTTCATTTAAATTGGAGCAGGGATGAAAAAGGCAGAAAGAAGTCAGTAGGATAAAATGCAGTGCTATCCCCACTAGGTAAAGTTGTCCAATTATGCCTGGTGTCAGAACTTTTTAACATTTGAATGGCTGGGAGGGGATACTAATTTCAACCTTAATGATTGCTGCTTTAGGAGTCAACATCACAACACTTCACTTATAATTTTAGCACATCTGTCAGCCTGTGCTAAAAAGGAGCCCAGGGCTAGTGGGTGACTGAAGTTCCTTTTATCCCTAGAGAGGATTATGTATTCCCTTCAAGAGTGGGAAAGTAAAAAGGTTATAAATACTCACCTACTTCACTGCTGCCCACATTTGCCCTGTTGACAAATAGTGACTTTCACATCCTGCTTTTACACTCATAAACACAAAATAAATAAAAACTATGCAACTTCTCGTTATATAATACTTATGGAAGCAGCCCATTTATAATGTCACATATTCTATAACACTGCATAGTCCCTAAGCTGGACATTTTTTCATTTCAATAGATCACATTGATTTCCTGTATGACTTTATCTGCCTAATACAAAGTGGGATTGAACAGTTATTTGTCTAGATTTAGCCATTCCTTATCAAACATTTATGATTTAGCTTTTGCTACAACATCGTCTTGTAAGGTCTTTCTTATTTTTATCTTTTCAGGAAGGGTATGAATGTGATAACGGGGCTGTAATAAATCTCTCTCTTGAAAATGAAACATATTTTGGGAAACAGTATGCTATCAGCTGACAGGTGAGGGGAAGTTTAAGGGGCAGGACAGTCATGCTAGTGAATTGTTTCTAGGATGCTGTGGACATCTATTAATAAGAATGATTGACTCTTCTGGTGGAGATTTTCAGTGTATTAAGATTGCATTTTCCTACCTGCACAGTAGGCTGGTGTTCTGAGCTGAAACACCCACCAACAGAGAGAGGTTTGCCTAACCAGGCCAAGCTTACATGGCCACCGTGAGGCTGTAGGTTGGAAAGAATTAGCACAGGTGGCAGAAAGGTAAATGCTTTGTGTCTTCTCTGTTTATAAATGTGAAGAAGTAAGATCTCATTCTTTTTATTTCTCTTTCCGTTTCTTTATTTTTTATCTAGAGTGGAAAACAGAAAAAAATGTGAATTCTGTATAACACCGACTGTGATTTAATTAAATGGGAGCAGAAAGTACATGTAAATAAGACCATCTCTGTGTTACAGCTTACTTTAAAATTTTGTTTGAAGGAAAAAGGCATATTAAGGGTGTCCATTGTGTATCCCGGTTGTTTTAATATTCCTAACCAGAGCATTTTAACTGAACGTTTTCCAAACAACCTCATCATACTAAAGTAATTTATTTTTCTTTACGTAATGCTTTTCTTTCAATGATTTCAAAATGCTCTACTAAATGTACTTTTGAAGTGCCGAGCTAAGTGTCATATAACCCTGGGGAGATGCCTGGTGGTTTTACGGTACCTGTTTTGCAGACAGGTAAATTAAAACAAAGAGGGATTAACAGACACCCTGTGAATGAGTAAAGGAATGAAGACAAGCATGCAAAATCCTGCCTGCGCAGTGCCTGCATTAAGCACATGTCCCTTTGTTCAAAAACCACAGAGTGCTCACGCTGTGTTGGAAAAGAAGAGAAAAAAAAACTTTGCAGAAACTATAAAAGTTAATAATTACATTGTTAAGGCTACTTAACTGATAATGAGCATTTAATGCAGAACCATAAATTTGCATGACACAAAGAAAATGTTCCAGTGTTTTTGTCTTTACTTACTGAATCTGTTTATAGTTAATTTTTGAACTTGCTTAACCGATGCTCTATTCTGTCCGATCTCCTTTTTTATGTCTCTTCACTACTGCTTCAATGACCTCTCTGTAAGTTTCTTTATATAGAAACCTGCTATGCTGTCTTGAATGCACAAGGTCAGTAATGATTACCCTCTAACTTTGAAGGGCATCCCTTTCTCTGCTTGCAAAGTATATCAAGCCACGAACTCCCTGCATCCCATAATTGTAATTTCTCTTATGAAATGCAGTATTAAGAAAGGTATTTTTGCTTCTCAATCAGTAGAGGCTTAGTCCACAAACATGTTAAGCCTGGTGAAGTCAGGATATTAACTTTATTTTTTTCCCATTGTAGAAATGTAGACTTGATAGTTTAACTTAAAACAAATCCATGTTAATAGAAACATTTTTGTAATATATTTCAAAATAAGGACGCTGTATTCTTTTTGAACACAGAAAGATTAATTTCTTTAGTTGGATATCCAAATGATTCAAGAAGAGACTTTATCTATTGTTTTATTTCTAAGGAGCTGTATCTGTGCACCAGGATCTGTACATACTGTAAATGCCTCAAAGATTTTAGCACGATCTGTACAGAAATAATGTTATTACTGTGGGCTGTAGAGGATACATATAACAAGAAGATACCTACCTATCTCTTGGAACCAGTGGTCCTCTAATAATTATCAATAAACAAAGTCAGTTAAAGAAAGTACAAAATGGATAGCAATAGTGAAAAGATGCTTAAACTGAATTGATACCAGAGCTGGCATTGACTGTGTCATCACGCAGCTTAATAGCTGGAGTCCCAGTTCAGTACGATGAACTTGGGAAGGTTTTCTTAACGAAAGAACTGATGCTTTTTGTTCAGTACCAGCAATAGCTTAACTTTTTAATTACGTGGTTTAAAAGTTTACATGCCACTAATTGGGAGTACTAGGAAGCTAATATTAATATATGAATATATATATATATATTTCTGATATTGGCTAATATCAGAAAATGAGTCCTAAGAAATAAATGTGAAAAAATAGTCATTGTTGAAAGAAATCCGTGCAGACATTTTATTTAAAAGAAAAAATGCAAACCCTGTAACTTATTTTACCTATCAGCAATTCAGTGCAAGTGTATTCTCAGGAAGCTGCTGCTATGATTTTCTGTCTTTTCCATCAGCCATGCATTTCCAGGATCTGTTGGGAAATACAGTTCCTTTCCTCCCCCTGTGCTCTCCCCACCCCGCAGTAAGAGAAAACTCAGATAAATGCCTATAAGAGGAAGCTGGAAGAAATGTGCATTCATGTAAATATCTAAACATATATAAATTAGGTTTAAAAATTGAATTCACTGAACATGAATAGTCACTTAAAGTGTAACTGGAATTGACTGTGTCATGTATCAGCCTAATAGCTGGAGCGCCGGTTCAATACAATGAACTTGGGAAGGTTTTCTTAATGAAAGAACTGACGTTTTCTGTGCAGTGGTTGCATTCATCAGACCACATAGTGTTCATTACACTACAAAGGACTGCCAATGTGAATTGGTAGGATCATCTATTAGGTAAACCTGATAGGGACAAAAGATAGCGAAGGAATGGGAGACTTCAGTATCTTTACAGGGTATTCGAAGTCAGACTGCTTTGATGACCTTCTACCAGCATATTAGCATCTGTTCACTGGGAGATCCCAAGTTCATACCCTAATTCTGATAATCCAAGCCGGCAAAGAGCCACGGATAGGTGTGCGCATCTTCTTCCTATCCGATGCTATTAACTAACCGTATACTTTATATGGCCCCAATTTTTAATCTGATTTGCTTAAATACCACAGAGGTTATTGAAAAACCTCAAGTAAAGTTAGTTAGACTCTGAAATGCACCCTGTTTTGTGGTGCTAATGTGCAGAGGCTGATTCCCGTGCGGCTGGGAAAAGGGACGAGCGGACGTGCAGAGTAGCGAGGTCCAGGCTGGGAGCCCCAGTGCTGACGCAGGAGCAGCCGCGGTGATTCACTGGGGATTTGCCTCCACTCTGTCCCTTGCTTACCTAATAGGAGCATTGTTAAGTTGTTTCATGGGGAGATTAGGGATTGAAAAGAGAGATTTAACAGTAAAGATAAAAGTTTTACTGTAATTCTCCTACCATCCAGTTATTAAGAAGCTTGTCTGCTCTATGAGGCAGCACACTAAGCACAAAAGCATTCCCAGTTCACAGACGGGGGTCGCGTTAAAGCACAGAGCAGGTTTAATTCTTCCACGTGGATGTTCACAGTTGGTGTATCGGTGTCATCCACTGGTTTTCCTCTGATTTGCAGCGTTCAAGACGTGGTTATGTGAGAATTACTAGCCCGAAGTCTGTACCTCAAGGTCACTCCGCTAACCTTATATCCCACATGTTTAAATGTATTTTTATAGATAGGTAAAATATGGTAGCAGTTGCCACATAACTTTGTTTGCCTTGCTGACATCTCTGGTGGGTGGAAGTGAACATAAAGCTGTTACTTGGGATGGGGACGTGTAATGTCAGGCCTCCTTTGTGTGCAAGTGCCCACTGCGCTGCGGGGGGCAGCCGCCATGCTCCCTTCCCAAGCAGAGGTGCCACCTCTTCTGCACTCCTACAGCCACCGTCCCTGCTAGCTGAAGGCAGTATAAGCCACGGAAAAGGAAAGGCACCTCTCAGGTGATGGAAGTTACAGTGAATTTTGTGTCTGACAGATACTGCTTAAGAGAGCCTTTTTTGTTCTTTCATTTCCTGAAGCTCGTTGGAAATGCTGTATATATTTTTATTGCAGAATCCATGCAATATTTCTGTTTCTCTGTGAACTGTATTTAGTGAATCGATGACAAGTGTTACATATTTCTATGGTAACTTCAATACCATATCAGGATTTCAGAGCACTTTACTGACATCGGCCAATTAAGATTCACAACCTGTAAGAGCAATATGATGAAAACATGTCTATGTTGATACAAAATAGAAGCTAAAGGCTTTCAATTGGCTTTGTTTACATACATTTTTTTTCTTTTTAAACTACTGCATAGAGAGAGAGGTTCTAATTGTGTTCAGACTGAGCTGTCAAGATTTGCACCAGTCTTTACCAGAGAGATTCAGACTTTTACAAATGTATTCTTGAAAAGTTTGGCTGTGGGGAGAAGAAAAATGACCTGGGTAGGCCCTTGCTCTTTGGGAGACCGTGTGACATTAAAACTAAGAAGTCAGGCCTTGCTGTGCTGCAGTGGGACCTGTGAAGCACATGCCCTGAAGTAAGCATATCTGTTTCTTGGCTTCTTACAACAAAAGGAATTAAATGCCCATGTGAAATAGTGCCTCCCACTGCTGCCCGCTGTCCGAAAAGGATGACAGAAGACACCAGGGCGGTTGGAAATGGTCAAGATATTTCTTCTAAGTGGGAGGAAAAGCTGCATTAAATGTTTGGGATAAGCTAGAAAGCAAGAGGTTTAAAGAATAAAAATGCAAATGTCTGATTTGTGTAACATCTCCTTTGCAAATAGCCCAGCACTGAGACAGTTGTCAAAAAGAGGCAGAGAGGTGATGGAAGTTTCACATTGTAAGCATTGTAAATATGTTTGTAGCTGTTACATCTTTTTGGGTATCCACTGTAGCATAGGAGGAAACTGGTTATTTGCCCAAGACATTGCATTGCTGAAAATGCATCGTAACTCAGATCTGACTTTGTTGTATGCTCTTCCCTAAGCGTGCAGTGTATGCACAGGTGACTGCAGTTAAAAGTCTATGAACTGTTACTTGGGACATTTAAAATATCCACAAAAATTATCATAATTTTTTATCACACCAAAGATTAAGGTGTACTTTTCTCATTATGGAAAAATCTACTATTTTAAACATCGAGCTTTCCAAAATTATATTTATTTTAATGTGTATATATATATATATAAAAGAAAAAAAAAGATTTGAAGACATAATATCAGCCTGTATAAGATTTTCTGCTTCTTGAAGCACAGAGCATAGGGGTTGATCCTCCATTACACTAAAGCTTATTAATGCCACCCTGCAGGAGTTTTAAAAGTGCTCCTGAAGAGTTTTTGCCCAGCCTTCACCTTGCACTGTTCCAGATTTCTGGAAGAACTGATGGGTGAAAAAGGAGAGGAACTACAGGTGTGTGATCTCTGGGCTTTACTTGGAAATGTCACTACATTACACCACAAAATGTGCATGCACTGGCTTCTCTAAAGAGAGAGCAGATAAGAAGGAAGTGAGACGGCAGCCTGGTTTCAGTTGATTTATTTTTCTTTTCCATTTTGCTCTTCCTGGGGATCACTAGAAGCTGAAACCACCCTGGAACAGCCCTGAAGCTGCTGTGAGTGGCTGGGTGAATGTGGCAGTGGCAGGTAACTTAAATCTCCCAATTTAATGAGGAAGCTTTGCCTATTCTCTCTGTAAGATGCTATGTGTTCTTTATAATAAGAGTAGTAATGAATATGTACTGTCCATCATCCAGTGGAAAAGTTTCCTTTGTCCTTTTCCTCCCTCCTGAATTCTCATATGATTTGAGGTACTTCTCATAGAAAATACATTGTTCACGCTCCATGGGAGGAGGTCAAAACCTAAGATCTAAACACAATTCTAAACAATAAAAAGATCCAGGTAGTTTAGGACATTCCTACATAATAGACAGAGCTTCCACCATATTGAGGTGGGTGTTGTAGAGGAGGGAGTACCGAAGGGAAAGATTTGAGCCTGTGAAGCTCAATATGCAGACTTTGAATACATGCTGTAAATCATCTGTCTGGGGAACAGGCTTGTCTGGGAAGTGAGGAATGTAGGTTGGTGGTTTCATTGTTGTTTTTTGTTTGTTTTTCTTCTGAAAATTGATGAACAATTTTTTTATTATGTGATCTTGGTAAGAAAATAACTATTTTGTGGAATGGCTTGCTTTCTGTGGAGCAAAATTATTGTCTGTTGATATTTTTCTCTTAATTAGAGAGGCATTTTTAGTTATCTGTCAAGGTTCCCTAGAACCTGGGATAGCTGGTCTTGTGTGCGTATGATGAAGTCAAAACAAGTAAGTAGAGGGTGAGCCTGAAACAACTAATAGAAAGAAGAGGGAAGTGTAACCAGAATAGTGACCGTGCCTGGACTGATGGGAAGAAAGAACTCTCAGGTGTGATGGCTATACCCCATGCATTCTCCTGTACCATGCTCTGATGAAATTCAAATACCTATGTAATTATACTAATATCTTTTTTTCTTTTTCTTTTTTTTTTCTTTTCTTTTAATACTCACCAAGTTATTTGTCATTGAGAAAAGAGAAATGAAGTTCCACTTCCTTTCCCCTTTCCCTTGTACACACAGCTCCTTCTTGCAGGGGTAGCCGCAGAAGAAGGAAGCTTTACCAAAGCTCATTCACAAAATACAAAGCAATATTTTGCTGCAGAAGGTCCTGTTAATATTGCATGGTGTCATTGACTACTGTAAGCTGAAAACGTATCACAGGAGATGACCAGAATCAGAACAGCTTCTGTTCCAAGGGAAATAGTTGTGACTGTATGCGTGGTCCACGTGTGTACCAGTGTGTGTATGGGGGAGAGGGCACGCAGGTAGAAAGCATTTAATTGCACAGTAGTTGTCAGATTGTCTGTAATTGAATGAGCTGTGCTTGCATAACAAAATCTTAGCGTTCTCAAATTGAAATTACTTAAGTAAAATGATTTTGTGGTGTTTAAAAAGCAACAGAAAAAAATTCACTAAAGACCATTAAGTGGCCTCAAGCCCCACATTTCAGTGTTCATCATTTGTACCGATTATGGTGTGACAGCTCTTGAGTTTCCAATGATAACAGCCATCTGACTTGATCTGAGTTCAATGGATTTTCACTAAAATAGAATCATCGCCTTTGTGATGGATAGAAAAAGTAAAGCAATACATCCTGATAAATGCTCTGGCTTTTTTTCCCCTTCCCTTACTGTGACCTTGTACAATCTATAAGTGAGCAAAGCTGAGCCCTGGCCACTGCTGCAACGCATCAGGACTTTGAAATTTAAGTAGCTCTGAAACCCATCAATGGGGTGAAGGGAGAATGGCCTGAGAAAGCGATGGATCATGCTTAGAGGGCTCACAGGGAAACAGGGTAAGCTGAAGGTCAATACGCAGACATGTCCTGAAGGAACAGCTCAGACACTCATTCACATTCACATCTCAAATCCACTGCTGCTGTAGCACTGTGAGGAGAGATCACTAGCAGAGTAAAATAAAACAAGAATTTCAGGGCATATAATTTCTTCGCAGAAGCAAATGGCACAAGGGTACAGTATAAAATAGCTATAACCTACAGCATTGGTGCAGTGCCCTAATCATCCCATCCGAGTAGCAAGAAGCATAGCACCATGGAAACACATTGTTCCCATTACAATCCAGTTGTTTTCAAAATTTTTAAGTCCTGGTGATTGTGAAGAGCATTTACCATTTTTAATACGTCATTGATTGTTTGTAACACATTATTCAGCATGACACAAAAGTGAGCTAAACGAGGAGGCATGCAGTCTGAATCCATACGCATGCAGTCAAGTAATTAAAGGCCTTTACACTTTGTACATTGTACGCGTGTGTGGATATAAATGTGAACAAAACTTTTACACAAGTTTCCATTCAGGTTCCAATAGGGTTTTGTTTCGAAAAAAAAGGTGTTTGTTGCCAGACAGAGAGTAGCCTGGCTGTAGAGAGCTTAAAAATAGGTGGAGAAAAAGGAAGAAAAAGAAAAAAAAATAAAATAAAATTAGTACACAAATTTGAACCCGCAGTTACCATGCCTAAAGCAGAAATTGCCGAACAAGTCAAGAGGCTTATTAGCATTTTATGTAAATCAGTTATTACTGTTCTCCACTTCCTTAATTATCCATGTTATTTCAATACAACCCTTTCTTTGATGTCCCAATTCTATATTTAAATAGTGCAAGATTTCTATCATATCCTCCCGCTGAGGTTTGTTCCATGCAAAAAACATGCCAAGAGCAGCTATTTTAGAGACTACTGGGAAATGTTTAATTGGTTAATCCCATTTGAGTTATGAAGGGGTATTGCCATGCACAGAAAACAGAAACATGTAAAGTACTGGCTAGGAGAAGTTTACTAAAACCTGCAAGACTTCCCCTGAAATTTAGCCCTGAAGATGTTTTGTTTCCTAGGTACCCAGTGGGGAATGATTCAAAGGCAAATCCTTCAAACTTCTACAAAATACGCTAAATGATTGATTCATAATAGAAATATTTTTGAATTAAAACGCAAAGTCATTTTTTTTCTTGTTCTTGTAGTGCAGAGGGGGGTCTCTCTTTGTTTGACCTAGCAGTACAGTGGTAAAAGAAGAGCGTCCTGCAGCCAAAAAAAGAAAAATAATATTAATAAAAAATAATAAAAAGCCCACCCTCACCCCCCCCAAAACCCCAAACCAACATGAAAAACTTACCAGACTTTAACTATTGTGGTAATTTTCACATACTTTTTCAAGCAAATGCATGTTCCTGAGGTTTTGTGTGTAAAGTGATCAACATCATCTGTGTGAGTATTAATTCTGAGATAAAAATGGATGTTCTGGGTTATCTATTGGGGTTAATTCTACATAAAGGGATGATTTGAAAAATTTAGTATTTCTGTACATCTTCCAATTTCCAACTTTGGACTGGAAAGACTTCAGAGCAAAGTATTGGCAAATATTCCTTTCTCTATTCCAAATATTTGATAGGTGTTTAGACTTTTTTAAAACTTCTTTGGAGAGAGTGTACGTATGTAAGTTTTCTAGCACAAGCAATGAAGAATAAAGCATGTGTACTTAATTTGGCTATGAACACAAGAAATGGAGTGCTACAGCTTGATCAAATATAGGAGTTCATCTTTGTGGCTATTAATAGAAAGAAGTAAAATTGCAGACCCATTCTTTCTTTTTCTTCCTTCCTTCCTTCCTACCTTCCTTCCTTCCTTCCTTCCTGATAGCATTAATTTCCATATTTGCTGAAAATGTGTCAGATTGTATAATGGATGGTGGAAGTAGAGGTAAAGTGGATTTTTTTTTTTAGCACGGGAAGCTTTCTAAATAGAGAGACATTAATTGATTAAAAAAAAAAAAATTTTGTGTTCTTCTCTAAACAAAATGATTCATTTTCTACTATTTCCCAAACTAAGTTTTGGAGTGTCCAGTTGAGGGTGTTTGGTTACAAGCTTGTCTGTATTTGTTATTCTTGTAAACAGATGTCTCCCTCTCACAGAAACAGGTTAACTTATTAAAAAAATCTACACTAGAACTGTGGATTGCTGAGTTTCCATCACTGGGAAGTACATTGTTCCAACTCTGAAATTATACAGTCTAAAATCATCATCATGTATTTTCATCAGGATGAAATATCGGGAGCTCTGCTTAGTGCAAGGTTTTATTAATGATGTGCTGTCAGAAGCTGGATGCTCTGCATATTTGCATATTAAACAGCTGAGTGAAGAAACATTCCTTTTATTGCTGCAGGGAATAAATCAGTTTAAAGCAAGTTCTCATCATTTATACTCCTTTCAGCTAAGTCTTCTTTTATTGAAATAAATTGTTGAAGTGCTTTGCTCATTCTTTGAATACTGATGAAATTTACCTTGATAGGGCCTCAGGAAAAATAACATTTTCTTAAAGGTGCAGTGTTGTTCTTTATCTAAATAATGTCTAACTTTTAGAAATTGTAAGAAAATGTTTGCATCCGCAGTCACACGAAATCTTCTTTTAGATATGGAGTTTTAACAATTATTTCAAGATGTGCTGTCCAATCAGAAATCTTCTGCACAGGCACTTTATACAGCATACACAAATTACGTTGTTTTTATACCATATAAATTCATTAGTTGTTGTTTAGTAAAAGAGGCCTTACATGCTGACTTAGATCTGTGCTTTGCAGATGAACATCACCTTTTCTTGTCTGTGTGCTGTCTGTTGGTGGCAGCCTGAGTCTAGAAGTGTGATGCCTGGAAGAACTGGAACAAAGTCGGTAACAAAGAAAAGTTTGCATTTTATTTCCTGTTCTTTCATCGTCCTTGAAATGAAAGATACAAACACGTCATGAGACCCTGTTTTCCCCTAATTTATGTAAATAAATCATTTTGAAATCAGTTTGTTAAAAGATGATAAACAAAAATTTTATAGTTTGTCATTTTTCCAGGTGTGAACTAGAACAGTGCAATAGAGGAAAAATCACTTAAAAATCAGTGACTATATTGTAGTAAGTCAGATGGAGTTTGGGCATTTTATTTAATGCTGCTATATTGCACTGGCTATCACTGAAATGTCTGGCTGACACAGTAAGCAGCAAAATAGTCAAAGAAACTATCAAAGGAAATATAGATTGTTTGTATCCCGTTTTTTTATTTTAAAAGGTTAACAGCAACAAGCCATTATATGCCTTTCTTATGTCATATAAAGTATTTTCAAATATAAATCATTCGTGACAGGAGCTTCTTGTTTTTAAGTGGAAAATGTGCATTAAATAACATGAAAATAATGTCAAAACATCCTCTCCTAGATGGCTGCCAAGTGAACTGTTGCTTTTCACTTATGTTTTATTTTTGGAGGTTGGGCTTTGCAGGAATGTTTTCAGATACATAGAAAAAATACTGATACATTGCAGCTGTAGTTTATTTTAATTGGACAGCACTAAGTGAACTGACTGTATGATAAACAGTGCAGCCAGAGGCTAGTGACTGCACTTTCACTTTAAAGATTATACAGAAAATAAGATCCTTCAAGCCGAAGTCATAAAGAACCAAGCTGGAGTTACTTTTGGAACACGTGTCTGTGTTTGTCTCGATGCGTGTTATTAGGGACACCTGATCCGAAGGGTGTAATACCCCATAACGTATGTTTTGCCTTAATGGCCTTGAACCTATCCAACTATCAAAATCTTGATATTAATGAGATTTCTTTTTATTTCAATTATTTAGATTGCCATTATGTATTAATAGTTATAATATTTTATGTATAGTGCCAGAGAATTGTCAAGTGCATGATTTTGCAGTTGGAAATCGTGATAATACTTCTTACTTCTTCAAAGATTTATCTACTGATGTTCTGAGGTGTTATCCCTGTAAAAAGGCTGTCATACCTTTGATATCTTTATTATTATTAAAAAATATGAGAGAGTTTTACTTAATATAAAGTGCTTTTTTTTGGAGCTATATGTGATTTTTTTCTGTGATTGAACAGTAAATCTGACATAAATTCACTTGCTGACATTTGGATGTTTATAAGGATGATTTGGTTTAGTGGTTAGACCTATTGTATTTCACGGGGGTGTTGTCAGACTTAATTAATTATGCTGCAGCAATATGCAGTGCAGATTTTTGTGCCAGTATCTTCACAGCTCTTAGCAGGGAACTTACTGTACAGGATGGCTGTTACCAGACTGGCCGATTTTGCCTCTGTTGCACTGTAAACATCTTTAACCAGTATGTGATCTCTGTTTGCATGAGGATATGTATCTTTTTGTAGCTGAGAGGAAGTGGAACTGAACGTCCACTATCGACTCAATCACTGTAAAAAAACACTGTAAGAAAAATTCCATCCCAGTTTGCCTGCCATCTGCTGCTCCTGCTTTTAAGGATATTTCAGATGCAAAATATACGACCACTGGTCATAATTTCTATTTGCTTCTTTTTGTCATAGGCATCATATGTGGAAACACCATACCAGAGCTTTTTGCCTAACCGCCACTTGTGTAGTTAAAATAACTTCCTAGAGTATATAATTACATTTTGTTTGTTTCTGGATAAATTATAAACAACTCATGCTATGGGGTGTTTACTACCACCATAGGGAAACTGTTCTACAGAGCGAGAGGCTTCAGCGCTTGATTTTTTTGCCAGATCTTCAGCCTGAGGCAGGATATAGAAAAAGAGAGAGTTGAGCTGTTTTTAGTGATGAGTCCACAGTAAGAGTTTTTGTAGTATTGAACCACAAACTATATATAAACCATCCGGTTGTGGATGAGTTAAATTTAGGGAACACACTGCATCATATGTTCATAGTATCTGTGGAGTAAAGAAACATGAAAAATAACAAGGTGCAAATTTAAAAATGTTCTTAAATCTACATCTTTAAAAATTGATCTTAATTTCTGTGAGACAGGAAAAATACATGTTTTTAGAAAATGTTATTAGAAAGATTATTTTAAATGGCTTTGAGAATGAAGGTGCTTTTATAGGGAATGCCAGTGCCTTTGTTCTTCTCCTAGCTACCAGGAAGGTTTCTGCAATCTTCTCTCCTTGGGTACTTCTGCAAGAATAACAGGAATGTTTGGGACCGGATTTACCAAAAGAATCATATGTCTTAGATATTTTTCTGGACTTTGCTACTCAGGCCACTTTGTTGCTTCTTTACGAAACATGAGGCTGTTTCAGGAATTTTTGTGCACTGGGGATAGATGGCGTCTTTGTGCCAGCGGTATACTTTCCAGTCGCAGCTCCAGGCGTGCAGCTTCGCTGCCAAATGTAGGGCTCAGAGGAATGGCAAACTAATCCACCTAGCAAAAAGGTTTAGTTATATCTGTGTGTGAAAATTTAACTCCGTAATTCATTTTTTTGTTTGTTTTAACCTAGTCTGGTTTACCCATCCCTCTAAGTGACTTTGAGAAGAAAAAAAATGCTCTTAGCATTGCAGATCTAGTGACTAGAATAAATCGCTTTGCTTCTGCGAATGAAATCTGTAGGAAAGGGTGTGGGAGGGGAGGAAATTTGGCTGCAGAAAAATGGAGTCTCTTGAGAAGCCCTGCCTATCTGACTTGTACTTCTTAAGTGGTGCATTTGGGTCAGTGTTCATGCCAAGATGCCTTGACATTTTAGCTTTGGTCTGTTGTCACTTTGTTTTTAGACTACACACGCAAAGTATGTCATGACTGCTGGTTTGATGAAGACAACAGCTGATTTTTTTTTTCTTTTCTTTTTTTTTCTATGTTTACTGTACTCTAATACTTAAAACAATTTGCAATCTTGAAAAGGTATGGCAAGAGAATATAAGCTGGAAAACTCTGGAATGATTCACCACACATAGGTTTCATTTGTTGTAAGCAATGCATAATGTTATTGAACTAAAAATAAATGAACAGCCTTTAAGTCTGCTCTCCAAACTTGGTAACTTTGTTTACAACCTGTGTGCATGCAGAGGAGACTCTGGGTGCCTGTGCCCACACAAGGCTTGTGCTAATCCGTGTTTCTACATGCCGTATACCACAGACAGGGATATTGTAGCGGGATTTGGTTCTCTGAAATAGTGAAGATGAGTGGTAGGAGTCTCTGCTTGCAGGAGCTGAAGGAATGCGCTCTGCGTCTGTTTTTGTCGTTGTGCTGAACAATGAAACCTGATCTTGACTGAGCCCTCAGAGCACTAATGCAATAGAAAATAATACTCTCCCCATCACACATAACAAAAACAAAATAATACGAGAATAATCGACTGCAGCTTTTCAATGCAGAAACATCAGTTTGATGCTGGTACAGAAACTAGCACTCTAGAAATCACTAGAGGCCCCTAAATCTCTGTAGTACCCTTGTTAGTAGGTGCCTAGGGATTTATTGTTATTTTAAGATTTTTTAGATTTCAGCATTATAAAATAGGGCACAGTTTAACTGAAGGTGAAAATAACTGTTATGTATATATTATTATTATCTACTTGGTTCAGTTGTTTATACTATATGTAAGATCATCTCTTTTCCAATAGGATATGTTTTACTTTTGCTTCTCTTGAAGAAGCTGAGCCATGTATTGATTCTATACGAGAAAAGAGAAGTCTTGACTGCCGTGAGTTACTTGTAACGTAAGTGTATATATCTCAATTTACCTTATGGTTCCCTGGTTGATACATCATTTAAACTGACTGTTTTTATTTTCCTTGTTGGCCTTTGATTTCTTTTCTTGAAGGCAGCAATTGAAATTTCTAACTATAAAACCTGCAGATGAAGGAGACTTCCATCAAAATCTACCTAAATCTAACTAAAGTTCTAAATTATTGTCATTTTTTTCACTATATGAATTATTATAATTGATATCATGCCAAAGGTTTACTCAGAATCCCTCATACTATCATTTTATTTAATTTATGAAGGGGGAAAACCTTTCTCTTGTAAGTTGCGTACTAGTTAAGATGGCCAAAATGAAGCATAACACATAAGTAAACCAAGATTAGTGGTGGGTACCCTTTATGTTTCATCTGGGCTTTTAGTTGGTTTAAACTGGTGTTATCCAGGGATGAAGAAATTGGAGGGGTGCAGGAATGGGTAGAGAGAAAATAAATTGTCAAGTATGAGGAATAGGAAAGAGTAAGAGTAGCAGAAGATGAAAGAAATGAAGAAATAGACAGCATTGGGACAAATCATCCTTAGCAGAGAAGGCAGTTTTCTGATGTAAAGGAGCATAATCTGATATCACTTTAAAGTCAAGGGAGCTTTCAGAGCAATTTATAACCCCATCCACTTCTGCCGAGAAAAATCAGGATAGTTTTCTTTTTACTTCTTTCAGTATAGTTTGGGAAGACGCACATGGGGGAAAACCAAACTACCACTAGCACTAAACTACTCTCCAAAACCAGACCAGTCTTCATCTTCCCTGTGGAAAGACAGACAAAAAAAACAGAGACTATTTCTTTTTCTTGTGTGTTGTAGGACTGGTCTAATGCCATAAAGACAAATAAAAGGTATTAATTGGAATGAATGTACAGCTACCACATTCATAATACTTTCATAGAAATTGTGTTTATGTTCAACATTATTAATGCTTGGCTGATGAAATGCAAATAGATTTTAGTCTCTACATCTGAAATACATCTATTTATAAAGTTTATTAGTTTTTGTTTGTTTGTTTGTTTTTGTTTTTTTAATGGAAGAAAAAAAAAAAAAAGCCCTGGCTTTCATTTGGGTTTCTGTTTTGTTGCTCTAAAATGGCAAAAGAGAGATCAGATTGGAAATCTGAGTTACTGTAGCCTTCAACTGTTTAATATGTTAAAGCATTTGTTCAGCTAAGTGTTATAAACAATTAATAGTTTTGGAATGAAACATCAGGCCTTCAGAGGTATGTGCATTTTTATAATTTTGGGGTTCCCTAATAGCTGTAGCTGCATTTTTTGTCTACATTTTATTGGGAAGTTTACATTCAAACTTTATGAGGTTGGAAGATGGGAGAAAACCCAATAAATGCCTGCTGGATGGGTAGCTGTTATCTGTGCATCAACACTCCTTGTTAATGTGGTCTTTGTGGGTGGCATAGTAAAGTGATTTAGGACTCTATGAGAGTACTGTGTCTTGATTTATGATATAATTTACTAAAATATAAATATTTTTTAAAATTTTTTTAATGAATATAATTCTTAACTGAGACCAGAATTTTTGTTTAAAAACTGCCAATAGTACAATCTGAGGTCACCCAATGGCCCAGGACACTGGGGTGAAGTACAGAAGGAATATCCAGCTGGGCCCTTTGAGAAGAGTGGTTATAAAATCCATAGAGGGTTCACCTAAGTGAAATCATATCCATTACAGAAATATGGACCTATCTGATATTAATATAAAATTTCTCATTGACTTCTTTCACTTGTTTACTCCTTTCTATGTCATACCTTGAAGTAAACTTCACATCATGGTATGAGTATATTGCCTGATGCATTTTGTCTGTGACAAATCCAGCTTGAAAAATAGCCTCATCGGGATGAGTAAAGTACAGCTTTGGTGTTTTGATGCTGGTCTCTTTACCTGGTTACTTTGTTCCTTTTCAGCCCCCAAATCATTATGTGGTATTTCTTTCTTGAAGTGATTTTTTTTTCCTTTTTTTTTTTTTCCTGTATATTCAAGATTTAGTACCCCAAGTTTTATCAGATTCCCCCATATCCTTCTCTACTTCAAACATACATTACAGATGTCACTGTTTGAAAAATGTATATTTTCTTATTTAGGAAATATACCTTTAAAGACAGTGCTCTGATATTAAACTATCCAAGTTTGATTAATTTAATTTTAGTGTGGAGAAATTATTGGGAGAATTAATGTTAAAATAAATTACTTGGGCTAGGCTTTCTACTTTAGTGTAGCTTTATTTTTGAAGTTATGTACACATGTAGAAACGTGATTTCTGCAGATGATAAAAATAGCCTCTGGAACTAAGATACTTCGAAGTCACAACAGCTTCTTTCTTGGAGTTGCTCTTCTGGAACTGCCGTAAGAGCCAATGACCGCTGTTTACTCACTAAAAGTTTTTGTTTGTTTCTTGGGGTAGTACCAAAGTTTAAGCATCTGGGAAATAAGTTCAGAGCAGGCCCAGGTTAAGCACACTCCGTTCCCCAGAATTCCCAATTTATTTAAAGTTTTTTTTTACTTGAAAGTACACAAACTTGCAAGCTTTCTGGCTTCAGTCCATTTACTTAGCTTGAGAGACTTGAAGTCTAAAATAAGAAACTAGACCTGTGTAAGAGAGTGGTCTAGGTCTAGGAGAGTGGGGCAGTTAGTTCTTACTTAGCAAAGCCATCTGATTACCTGTAGGAAACAATCCACTCTACTTCACACAAGTTTTTCTTCCACACCACTCTTGTTTCTCATCTTATTGATGCACAGCGGTACACGTTACTGTCTTTTCTTGGGGAGATTTAAAAAATATCGGTTATTGCAAATAACTGTGCTTATGTGTAGGGTAATAGAGGAGATGTACTGTCATGGAATTATTATGTAAGCGTAAATAACGGAGTTGGATTTTAGGCTCTGGATAGGTGCATAGCTACTCAATAATTGAATAGTTTCTGCTATCATAAGTAATATAATATTGTACAGTGTATACTCGTCTGAATTGCTGGCCAAACCTAAGTGTAGAAATTAAAGTTAGTTCTTGGACTTAGTTGGCTGCCGTGCAGGATCTGATCAAATCTCACTTCATAAAATATATTAATATTAAAATACATTAATGCTTCAGTCTTTTGGAAGGTATGCCTGTCTTCAATACGTTGCCATGGAGCATCCTGAAAGAGAACTCAGAAGTGCAATCCCTTCTTGGACCTTTCTGTTTAGAAAGACAAACCCCGAACTCCCTTTGGCCTGCTTTCTTCCAGCATGCGCCCCTCTGCCTTCTGACCCCAAATCCCCAAATTAGTATTTAAACCACAAAGCTGATCAGTAATTTTTTTTTTTCCTTCTGACCCCAAATCCCCAAATTAGTATTTAAACCACAAAGCTGATCAGTAATTTTTTTTTTCCTGCACTAGAAGAAACGGAAGTTATTAACTGATTTAGTTGATCATACCTATATCAGTTTTTATGACTATGGAAGGTAGTATTATAACTACTGTATAGTTACTCTTTTGTGAGACTGAATGGTGTTTAAGCAGATCATTTTCTCACTAGACTCAGCTTTCTTTGAATATCAGTTCATTCTTTCAGATGCAAGAACTTCAAGAAACCATAAAATCAGTGTAAATTAATAAAACTGTGAACCTGATGCAGGTATGTAATGCTTCTATGAAAGTTTTATAGTAAATTGGTTAGACTGTTATTGAACCCACTCAGCACAGATGCTGGTGGAAGCCTTTCTTTGGATGCTAATATATTTGAAAATCCAACGTGTTCTTATGAGGAAAGAGCTCAAGCAATATAGCTCTTATCTTCTGTTCTTGGTGGTAAACATTAATTGCAATATATTAGTGAAAACACAGGACTGTAAGTTTAGTGGGTTTTGTCTTTCACTTCTTGGCAATATCTTCCAGAAACACTTCTTCCTTTCATCACTACCAAAATATTGACCAGTGGTCTGCTCCAGATGGCAAGTCTTAGACCTTTATGATGAGGATGTCTTTCTGGAATCTCTTTCAGTCACAAAAGTAGTTCGTATGCATGTCACAGATAACAAGGTTTATTTGTAATTTATTTTCAGTGATTTGGTACCCTAGCCAGATATCTCTACCTCTTTGTAAGTCCAATAGATTGGAAATGGCAAAGCCCCTTAGTGACATGGCATCCACAGTAATGTTGTTCTCAGGTACCCTCCTTTACCTCTGTATCTTCTGTGTGCTTTTCCTAAAGCTGTCTAATGCACTGTTTTACCTGTTTTACTGGGTGAGTAAAACAGTTTCTCTAGGCTCTCTTTTTCACTTTGCTATTATATTACTCTTTCTCTGTTCCATCATTCAGTTTTCCCCAGCTGTATCTGGTTCACCCAGTGTTTTCCTGGCCTTTCACCCACCAGTGAATAATTTTTTTGTCCTACATGCCTATTTCTTTAGCAAGTATTTTTGTTATTGCAGTATCTTACAGATCACATACCTATGAATTTTTGCTTAACTTTTTTAATGGCAAATTCAGTATTTGCTTTTCAGATTTCTTTTTTTCAAAAGCTAAAGTGTTAAGCTTTGACAAAATTCAGAAAATGAAATGCTACAGAAATACTTGAAATTTAAAGTAGTTGAACAAAGGTTGTAGTTTTTATGGAAAGGGGTCAAAAGGACTGTTTTTAATAACTATCTTTAAGAAATGTACTTCCAGTAGCTGAAATAAGCTGTTTTTTGTTTGTTTGTTTTGTTTTGTTTCTCCCTTAAATTTCATTTGATTTGTCGTTTGTTATGAAACAGTAAATCAAAGTATGTCCTTACCAACCTAATACTCCTTGTGCATATGAGGTAAGTCCACAAGAGAATTCAAAAAAGATATAAGGATTTTAATAAGTATCTGCTTTCTAGGCACATAATTAGCCCACATCAAGTTTGCCAAGATAGCTTGCACTAAGATACTACTTTAAAAAAGTGAAAAAAAATGGCTATTTATGTTGGATATGCTTGAAGATAAATAGAGTTGGTGAAAGAGACACTTACTCACTCATACATTTAAGTGCAAGAAGCCACACTTGAGCTTTTAGCATACATGTATTTCTAAACTGTGAAAATGTGAAAGCAAAGGTTATGATTCATAGGGCGTTTTTTTTTTTTTCATATCATTTTTTTTTTATTAGATTAGGAAGTACAGGAGCTTACTCCAGATATTCCCCTTGAACTTGATTTAAACCACTGGTAGCTCACTAACACTAGGAGCTGTAGTATTTTGCCATGTATCATACCCCTCTACTTGCTATTCCTAAATTGCTTGCTTATATCTTGTGATGGGTCCTTCAGTTTCTCATAAATTAATAAGGCATCTGTGGGTATTTGCAAGCAGGTTTTAGAACTCTGAATCTGCTCCAATACAGAGACTGTAAAAAAAAATAAAAAATAAAAAAGGAAAATGGAAGAGCAGATAAAGCAAGATTTCTTTTCCTTAGAATGCTCTTCCAGTATGAAGCGAAATATTATTAATCTAGACTGCCTGCTACTTTCATTTACCATGTAGCTGCTCATGGGATTACAGGCACAAAGGTTTCATAAATTTCAAATGAAATATGAACATTTGTTGTCAAAATACTGTTAAGCTATAAAAGCTCTGCTAGTAGTTGTCCTGCTCTTTTATTGTAACATTTATATCCATGGGCGTTAGTTTGTTCTTGGGTCTGAAGGGGATTTTTTTTCCCCTCTTTTTATTTTTTTATGTGATTTTCATCCAGGTGACAGATAACAAGGTAGGGGATTGGAAAATATATACTTCTTTTTTATTTTTATTTTTTTCTGACTACGGTAGATCCTTTCTGTAATTATGTGGCATTCCAAGGGCTTTATCTAAGTAGGCATAGCACCTTAGATGTAATTTAGCATCTAGATGCTTGGAGAAGCAGGCATAACCTGTTTTTTCAAAAGGAAAGTGTAGCAATGTTGCTGTCCTGTCTGCTTCCTTTCTTTCTTTGTGTAGTATTCAACCTAGTGGTGCTATTTGACATAGCATATCGTACAGGCATGGGAGAAATAAAAGATAGAAAGATATGGACAGTTGTATCCCTCTGCTTCTTAATGTATGGGCGCTTAGAGTCATATAGCTGTGCCACTAAAGCTTTTACCTGTATGAGCAAAACTTACCCAATTGAATAGTCAATAGGATTCTGTATGGGAATAATACTGTGTGCATAAATTGTGCTGTTGAACTCTACCTGAAATTACAGGGAGCTCTTAAAATGTACAGATACCTAAAGAGATGTTAAATAAAGTCCAAATACAGAAGTCTCTGATTTTAAATATCCAAATCAGAATTTTTTATTCATAATGTAGCATTAAAATTAGGCTGAAGGATTCACAATCTACTTTAATGCCACATGCTATTTACAATACTATAATCAATGCACTTTGCTTGGAATTTCTATTAGAAGAAAAGATAGGGTGCTAAAATAGTCATTCATTCTTTGTCCAAGGTATGAGGAGGGTTTCTTTACTGTGAAAAATGATTATGACATGTTAAAACTGTGTAATAGTAAGCAGACACTTTTCAGTGCTGATGGGTGAATTCTGGAAATGCTCTATTTATTTTCCCTCTATTGACTAGTTGCATTCAGGCAAGACTGCCAGTGCATTGACTTGGAAAACAACTGAGACTGAACAATTTCAAACCATTGACATTATACTGCTTCATTTGTGAACTGCATTGCTTCTGCATGCACCAGTTACTTTTTTATGGAGTGCTTGCATGTTTAGGAAGCTTTCATAAAGGGAGAGATGTAAGCTAGCTTAGAAAGAATGCTGTCCATTTTATCAATTTTATGTTTATAAGACTACCGAGTAAAAAAGACGGGCAATTTAAAAAATAAAACCATGTAGCAAAACACAGATCTGCTATGTATTTTGATGCACTAAAAAAAAAAAAAAAAGGAAAAGTTTATGTGTTTAAAATTTCTTCACAGAGAATATTTTTAGCTCATGACATAGTATAATTTCCACCTGCTACCTTCACTGCAACTTTTACAAAGTGTTTTGTAGCACCGGTTTACAGAAAAATGAATGAGAAATTAATTTGTGTCTGAGATTTAATTTGTGTCTGTGACTGTCTCCATCATGCTGATCAAGCTTCTTTGTTACCAATTCACATCACTTCTTACTAGCATCATTTCTGCTATACCAATATTGGCTTTGTTTGGAAAAAGACTGTTACTGTGAGGAGGACCGCTATTAGCTTCCATTGAGATCCGAAATAGGACTGTTCACTGGAAACTCTGAATTTTGATGTAATAAGCAGAATGTCAGGGCTGTGCCCTGCACAGAGAACAGAGTCAGGATGTGCTCAGTGCTGGTTACAGCTGTGCTGGGAGCTTAATCCCTTGTGTGGCTCTGTATAGACTCATCACGGGTTAGTCAAAGTGACCAGTCTCTAAATGACATTGCCTATGTTTATTCATAATTATTCCCACATCTGATCTGTTAATTAAGCAAGAAAAACAACAACAAAAAAATCCTCCTACTGAGGCCGTACCTCAGGGAACCGATGGCCTCAGAGATCTCTATTGAGGCCTACCCTTTCCTCTACTAAGTCAAGAGAAACAGTGCAATCAAAACACGTGTAAAAAAGTACAGAAATATACTGTTCCTTCCTTCTTCAGACAAAGACAAGGCAAAGTCAACATGTAACCAGAAAGTCACGCCAGTGTCCTGCTCCTAAAGCAGCAGCAGCATTGATAAAAGCCTGCTAAAAGCACGCATCTTTGTGCCCGTGCTGCACCCACAGCATCACCCGCTCCTCTCGGTGATTTGTTGCAGGTGTAGGTGTTTGTAATTTAGGAAATAATCCTGCTTATCTCGTTTATGATGATGCATAGGAGCACTTCACACTCTCCTAGCTGCATCACTTGTCTCCTGCTAAGTAGAATAAACTGCGGCGCTGGGTGGAGGTGAGGAGAGGAATGTGTCTTTTTGTTGCCCAGCGAACAGATGTGATTCCTTGTATACCTGAGGGAGGCTCCTACTTGCAAAAATGATCTTTTCTATTCACCTTCTAAAGCAAAGACATGTTTTGTCTGTAACATTGGTTTTACACCCTGAGTACTTAGATTTTTTTCTTTGCTTTTTTCCAAAAATAGCATGTGATTGACTGTTTGCTTACACTGTATAGACATTTTGCATCCTGTTGTATGTAATGCATAATCCTAAAGCCTGTTTTTTTTTTTTTTTTTTTTTTTGTAAGAGAATGTGAACCATTAGGTTATCATCTACCCATTTTGAAAAATACCAGGGATCTTTAAATGACAGATTATGAATTTTGTTCCCAGTATGGAGGTTAAATTTACTACCCTCTGGCCGGAAGTGGGGATACTGCCAACTTGATCAAGACGGAAGACAGTGATGCAGTGACTGTGGTCCAAGCTGCACAGATAGTCACTTCTTTATGAGATATTAAATATTAAAACTCCGTAATATAGAAAGTCTCCAAAACATGTTATCTTTTCATTAATTTAGCTGGCTACCTATGAATGATTTTCTTATCTACTGATGTCAGTTATTCTTTGCATAAAAAAGACAGTCCAAATAGACTGTGTAGAGACTGATATTCCTCAGATTTACTTTTCGCTTCAGCCACAGTCTCTCCTTCCCTGTGAGCAGAAACGTGGGCACAGAAGTGTAGAGGCAGCTGTGAAGGGCTTCACTGGGTCCCTGGCTCTGCAAAACCAAGGCCTGGGCCTGGTAGGGCCTGCTGTGCTGCAGACCTGGCCCACAGGGTGGATAGAGCCACCAAGGGCTTTGGATGCATATTATACACCAGTATTCATACTTATTTTGTTGAAAATACTGTCTTTTTGAAATCAAAAGTTATGGCTTTCTGTCAGGAAGTTTTCATAAGCTTGTTGACTGCGTTTCATGGGCAGTGTGTAGGCCCTGGCCTACAACTGGATGTTCCATCTTGGTTCCAGATTGTTAATGTAAGCCACCTCAGGAGAAACTTGTATCTAGGCATACTGGGAGAGCCACTCGAGAAGTCTATTACAATCAGAGATCAAATTTTATGTACTTTTTGGCACTGGATGCTAAAATAACATAATACTTTCATTTTTTTCTATGCAGATGAAAATGTATGAAAAGCAGACTTGACATAAGTCAGTGCAATTCTGCTGCTGTTCATGGGTTTGAGTTTGCCTGGGTCAGGTCTAAATGTGATTAATTCTTGACCCTGAAAGAATTTTCCTGGTGGTCAAGACATGACTGGCTGTTTGAGTGTGTGCTTCTACATTAACCCCCCAAAGGTATAGGTTTTAAGAGTGGGTATTATAGTGAGGCTTTTTCTCCTTTATCTAGCAAAGGAAATGAAGAATCTCCCTGCTGTCACTGAGAAAATACATTAGCTCAGAAAAAGTGTTCTGTAGACTATAACTCTCACCATATGGTTCTTACCTCATCGGCTTAAGAGAACTGTTTGTGAAATCATGGGCTTGTTTTCTTCTTCCTGTTGTCTGATACTACCCAGATATATTTCAGTGCTTCCAAATATTTATATTCTGATAGCCTCTGATGTGAACTTCTCAAACACGTTATAATGGCTTAAGAAGCAAGAGCCATTAGAGAAAGAAAGGGCAGGCATGAACTTACAGGCAAATAACTTCCTAAAATATGTAGAGGTAGTCCTTAAATTGGATTGGTTCACTGGGACACTCTTTTGAAATATGAAGATAAACTGCCTCTTCGACCTCTGACGAAGTTACATAATTGTTTGGGAAGGTTTATCTCTGTGTCATTTCACAGTTTTCTCCTGTTAGTGCCACTTTCTTACTTCACATTAGGGAAAAAAAAAAAAAAAAAAAAAAAGCCCTCTCTGGCTGGTTATCTGAACGTGGAATCCACTGCTGAAAAGACCCTGGCCCTCCTGTTAACACAATACTTTTATCCGGTAATCACAGCCTGCGGGAGACAAAATAACAATTCATCTGGAAAACGAGATTAACTCATTTAAGTTAGGCAGTGATCACAGAGAGAAACACGTTGGTGTTATCTGTTTGAACGAAAGCATACAGATTGGAGGGCCATTCCGGTTCAGAGGGTCCGTGTTGCAGGCCCAGCTTGTTGAAAGTAATTGGACCCTGTCAGAGTATGCCTTTGTGAGATATGGATATTACAATGGAATTCTATTAATCTCTGACAAATCCCCTCTCATCTGATAAAGGCTGTATACCTCTGCTCTTCACTACAACAACTCACTCGTCACTTTTATGTGTGTACTGGTGGGCGCTGAGCCTCTGTGGCTGTGTCACAGGTGAAAAGCAGTTTTGCCCCTTTTTTTGGTCTTTTAATCCATGGATTGAAATGGCTACAGTGCTACTGCTTATTGATTTGTTCACATTCTTTATGATGTTTTTTTTTTTCTTTTCAAAAAAAAAAAACACTTTTTTTTTCTCCTTTGGTATCTTAAATTCTTTGATTTTCTTGCTTTATTATAGGCATCATTGATATTAACATACTTTTTACAATCTTGTATTTGTTATCTAGTCTGGATTTATCATACAAAATGTTATGGAAATACTATAAATCTTATAAATAAATACATTTATATTTAAAATCTGTGCATTTAAATCATAGGAAGAACAGAAAATACATTGGTAGCAACTGCACTTGGGGATGTTCTGGAGCACTCACCCTTTTTGTCACTGTTTGTTAAGCTGCTACTAGGAGAGAGGAGTTGCATTGATCCGTGTAGGCTGGGTACAATTTTTAAACATTCTAGTTGTAATTGTTTCTGCTTCCTAACTTTTTTTTTTTGGCTATCATCCTAGCTTAATTGTGCTTTGTTTGTTCTGAATGCCACAACAGATTTCTTAATTATCTGGAATATCTGTATTCTGCATATTGATGTAATTCTAAAAGGTGTTCCAGAGCAAGCCAGACAAAGAAATGTAGAAAAAAGTTAAGACAGAATGCTATTTCTTTTAGGCAGTAAAATAACTAAATGCAGCAACTGGGGAAGAGGAACTGAAGAATCTAGATACGTTTCTGCCTCCCTGGTGTCGCTAAAGGGAAAGGCAGCACATAGGTGGAGGTGCTTTAAGGGAACTGAAAACCTGTTAATTGCAAAGGTATTGCTCTCTCAGATACACTTTCGTCTAAAAAGTTTTGCCTTTGTAACAGGAAGAGGCTAGTAAGGCCTCACTCCTGTTCGTAATGCTTGTGTTTGACTACGTTGAGAAAAAAGGATTATTTCTGCAGAGAACTGGAGTCCTTTCCTTTCTTTTCCTTCCGTAATGGCCATGCAGCCATGGTCTAGCTGTATGTGCTTTGGGAAGAGTCAACTAGAATACTGTTGGTAGGAAAATTTTGACAATATTGTCTTCAAAAATCAAGCTAAATATTAACTCAACGGTGTTCTATTAGCAAGTTAGACTGCATATTTACCAATAAAAGAAATGAAATACACACGAACATATATAAGAATGATTGAAAATATTGAAAGTGCTTTTAGCGTTTAAGTCTCCTGCCATTGTATATATCATTTTACTCAGGGGGGAAAGAATATTCATTTCTTAGATATAAATATGAGAAGATTTCTGATGGGTTATATTTCCTGAAGTGTTACGCAGTATTGCTTTTAATAAATGTGCAAAAATTCATAAATCGTTTTCATGCTGAAAATATCTATCTTCTTTCACTGAAAGATACAGTGCAGCAAAACCACACTGATTTCAGATTCCTTTTCTGAAGTAGAGTGAGAAAGATTTAAAAAGTCAAATGCATCCATCCCATATCATTTTAAAATACAACCTTTGTAATATACCTAAGTCTCCTTTATGGTATTGTACACACATTTAGCAATGGAAAGAGAGACAGTGCAAAAGTTTTCAGACGAGTTAGATGGAGTTTGGCATTAACAGTTGAAATATCAGTTAGCAAGACGTATAATAACATTTGAGTTTCTGGCTTATAATTATAATGCCATCTTTCAAATTCTACTCATTCAGTCACCCCAAGTAAGTAATTTTCTTTGATGACTGAGGAAATATCATCAGGTTGTTTTTTTGGTGTGGGCTTCTCATTACCATCCATCTATGTGGCAAATGCCGGTGAGGAGATCTTGTACCCAGGTTGCTACATCTTCCTGATGATTTTGTAAGGTTGGGTAATATTGAATCTAAAAGACTTTGAATCATCATATGAACTCTGAATTAAACTTCAGAATTAAGCTAAAGATACCACTGAAGTTTGGGGAGTAAACATTTACAAAATGAAATTTTGGGTTCTAATTTTCCAATAAAGCTAACCAAGCTAAACACAAGTAAGCCTCACAGAGCTCAAATGAATTGTGTCACATGACATTTTTTTTATCCAAAAAAATTACACTCTCCAGTACAAGTAGAAAGGCTGAAATTTCTAAGTCTAAAGTGATATCTGTGCCATGTGAGCCTGGTGGCCGGTGAGGTCTTTAAAGTCATTACACGTGGGCTGAAAGGAAGAGATGGGTACCGTTTTCATTCAGGTGGCTTGGAAATTCTGGAGAGAAGTGTGGAGGGGACTGAACAGTGTTGCTGCATGAAATAAAACACACAAGTATTGAAAAATAGCCCTATAGACTCTGTCTGTTGTACCCGTCACAAAAAAAAAAAAAAAAAAAAAAAGAGGGGGGTAAGATTATCAAATTTTAAAATGAACACCTGCTTTAAATCTTGACTTAGCTTTATATACAAGTCTTGGGGAACATTCAATAAGTCATATAATCATAAGGTTGGAAAAGACCTCCAAGATCATCTGATCCAACCATCCCCCTACCACCAATATATACTTTAGAGTATGTGAAAGTGTAAACCCTCAGCTCTTCTCAGATATCAGTTAGTGTTTGCAGAAAGCTGGCGCAGGTAGAACCAAACTCCCATCACAGTTAATCTAGACAAGAATCTGCAGAATCATTTTTTAAAAGTTGTTTTAAATGTAAGCGATTTTCAGCATTTGCTTATTATTTTATTGTTTGAATCTTTTGAGTGCAATATGTCATCTGTGGAAATTAAATCTTTGGCTATCTTCCTATCTACTCTGCCAGCACCTAGTAGGATAGTCATATAATATGTTTGAGCATACATGCTTCATAAGTTAAAAGAGTGAACTACCCTCTTTATTTTCCAGTCAGAGTAAGTTGCCTTATCTCCAATATAAACATAGCATGCTTTTTAGCTACACTTTCACTGCAGGTGCTTTAACGGCAAGGAGATTATAAATGTTAATATAATAGCATTTTTTTCATGTGAAGGCACAATATAAAACTGCCAGACTGCAAACATTCTTTACTTTCTGGAAAAAAATAAAATACTTCATGTATATTTATAGAGAAAATATTAACTATTCAATGTATAGTTTGTCTTTTTGGGGGAATGCCCTAGGTATTATTGGTTTTGGTACATGTGTTTGAAATTCGTATACAATTATGTCATTATGCAGGTGTCATTCAATAGTGCCATATTCATTTGTATGTTGTAGGTACACTTTGACAGGGATAAATATGGAATATTATCGATACTATTTTTTTTAATATTCTCACATAGGTGAACTTAGGTGTGCAGACTGTCCAACTCAAAACTTCTCAGATTTAAGACTTTCAGTGTAAGGGAACTGTGTGTTGCATTTAGAGTTTACTTGGCCCCAGGTTTATTTTTAATGTTTGACTTGTTAATGTTTTTAGTTTATTTTTTTTTCCAAGCTTTATTCCTAGCTGATGTGAGAAAGAGTGCTATTTAGCTTAAAAAGTCTATCAGAGTGTTTTATTGGTTACTACTTACATTTGTCTTCTATTCTCAAAAACTGATAAATTAAGGACCAAGTTTTGCCCTAAGACAAACGTCTCCATGCCTCTTTCTCATGTAATTGATAGCCAGGATCAAATCCAATGGGAGAATTAACCTCCAAGCATCAAATAAAGTCCAATTTCTATATTCAGCCATGAGGAAGTATACAATGAATAAGCAAATTCAAAATCGTTTTACTAAGGACTTAGCTTTACATAGAGATTGATCTGTCACTGCCATGGGATGAATGTTTTAATAAACTGAGAATCTATGTGTGGGTTTCTTTATGATAAGGGCTACATCCTTTTCTTGATGATAGCCTTTCTTTTCCTCTCACATTACTTCCTTCACATTTGCCCTATGATTAGCTCTTTCTTTATTTACCCCTAGTGAGATACCTCAGTGGGTCACCTCATTGCATCTTCTTTGTCAGCCCTAGTCAGCGAGTGCACCACAAGACAGTTGGATTCATGCAAGGTCCTGATGCAGCAGTCAAATCAAAAGTAGCCACGTGTAATCAAACGGATACATTTGGATCACAGCTGGTTTCATCAAAGTTGTTAAATAAATTACCAGGAATTTATAACTGAAAAAAAAAAATAAAAAATGGAGCTGGCATTCCAATAACGTGGTCTGTGTCAATTACCATTTTCAGCAGGTACACCTTTAGAGGTCCCAGGCTGGCTAGAAACCCCTAAGGTAAATACATCTTAAGGCTCTTGAAAACAGCAGATACAGCAGTTGTTTTACACTCAACTTCTTTTAAAATCCATGTGAGCTTTGTAATAGCAGTTTCCAGCCTACTGCAACCTCTCCATAGAGTAAAAGTACAATGAAAGAATCGTACGTATCCAGTTCAAAAGCTGAAGGGAAATTGTGTTGTTGTAGTATGTTAGCAATGGGAAGTTTTAAATGTGATAATATCTGTTTATGAGGTTTTCCGCTCATTTTTCCACTTATTTTCCACTGTAGTAGTTTTAATCTTTTATGTAATGTAGGTATATATTTGGTGGCCAAACCCGTAGTTTACTAGATCTAATCAGTACCTATGAAAAAACAAATAATAAATGCATCTATATAAAGGCTATCTAAATATATTTGAAACCATTTTTAATCTTTTGTTGTTGTTGTTGTTAGCAGCGCATCAATCAAATATTTATTTACAAGGATTATTTTTTTTTCCACTGATAGTGTGTGCGTGTTACTTCTTGATTTTGTTCATTTTAAGCACGTTTTCACTAAAATGTTCTACTTCAAGCTATTCTCAATTCAATTTGAAGTGAAAGGTTTCTGAGTTTGGGTAATTTGCATATAAAAGCTTTACTGTACATTTTATAAAATGACTGTGTTCAGAAAACAACCATTTCTATTTAACAATATTGTTATTCCACAAGCTGAGTAGCTTTTCCCACTGTCTTTTGCTTTTACTAACAATATTTGTTCTTGTCTTAATTTTAAATTGTTAGTGGCTGAAAACGTGTAACTTCCCCCTTTCCTCCCCTAGTATACTGAAGTGACTAGAGACCTACTGTGATTTGTCTGGGATGTATGAAGTTTAAAAATATGTTTCTTTTGTCAAGGTAGGAGTGACATGCATAGAGTTCTTTTGAGACTCTCCTCTTTTGTTTTATTTAAATAAATGATAATTGTTGATGGCAATTTTGAACTAAAATCATTGTACTCCATACTGAATTTTAAAATAAGTCTTTGGATTTTATTGTTATCTGTAAATCCCTAACAACCAGTTCCCAAGCCTCTGAATAGTCTATCATAGCTTGTCTTAGAGGAATGTAGGCATATATGCAATATTTACAAATAACATGCTTTTAAGAGAGGTAACTGATGCAGGTTCACATTAGGCCTTGGGCGAAAATGTGGTCTGACCACGTAAAGGTACACAGAGAACTTAAAAAAAAGTATTAAAAGCTGATGCTAGACTACAAATCTGTGTTTGGCTCTCTGCATTTTAATTATTCAGGAATTAGCATATGAAGTTTCTCCAGTTGCATTACAAACCACTTTGTAATGGTTTCCTCTTCAACTGCAATAACTAATTCCTTCTGAGGACAATAAACATCTGCTTTAAGGAAGAATGTACAGTGACATTAGATTTAATATTCTGGTCTTAAGAAATATTGAGTATAAAGCTTTTTTCTTACATTAAGACTATTCGTTGCTGGATCTTTTTCCTAGAGAAATAAGCAAATGCCAAATAATGTTTGCTGATAAAAATCTTGTATTTTGCAAAGTTTTACTTATCACTGGTGCATTTATACATAACCTTTTGAAATTATTGAGATGAAAGTAACTAGTGTCCAGGTAGTATTCAGCATGTTCAAATGCTAGAGTAGGGTAGTCAGAAACACCACCTAGTAGCTCTGCCGTCAGTGTTCTGTGGATTGCACACATCAGCCGAAATGGCTGCTCCATTAAATATGGAGATTTTTTAGTCTAAAAAGACTTTAATAGGGTTTGGACATACCCTGTAGAGTCTTTAGAGTGTTTTTTTTGTTTGTTTGTTTGTTTTTTTTTTCATAGAATTAAAGCATATGAGATTGATTTTGCACTTTTTGTAAGATTTCTTACGAAGTGCAATTACCAGATAGAATGGTGATGTTTCCATGTTTCCCTTAATGAGCATTACTTTTCTGCATTAAAATCTTTTTAAACATGGGCTTTCTCATCAAGTGCAAATTATCTTTGCATGTTTTTAATCTATTAGTTGCAGAGATATTTATTTATTTACCTCTGGTTTTAAGGAGGAGAGTGGGGTTTGGAGTCAAGAGATGTATACTGGGAAGTAGAAACAGATGATATCTTAGTATTCTGCAAGTTGAATCCTTGCCTCTAAGCATGCCAACTATTCCTTCATGTCTGACGATAACCCTCTACTCCAAAGAATCACAAAGTTTCTGCTCTCTGTAATTCTGTTGTCTTAGTTGCTGAAACAGCATCTATATATGTATTTTATTTTTTTTCAGAGATGCTATAGTCGAGTAACAGAGGGCCTCATTAAGGGCATCTGTTATCTTAGTTCATATTTTATTCTGATTTTTAAGAGTGCTTCAACAGAAGGGATTAAGTGAGAAAAGAACAGACCATCTTTTTTTACTGCTCTTCTGGACCAATTGCTCCCAGTGTCAGAAATACCCCATGATTACGGCTGTTCCAAACCTTGCAATATGGTTGGTGCAACCACAGTTGGCAGTGATTCACAAGTCATTCCAAATACCATTTCTCAGCAAATCCTAATGTAGCCTGAAGGTAAAAAACATTGTAAACGCTGTACAGGGTGAAACCACCTTTGTGTTGATAAATATTTCCTTAAAATGTAGATGAAGATGCTGTGCTTGCTTTATTTAAAAACAATTTAAATCTGTAATGCCATGAAAAAGACATACGATGGACAAGGAGACTGGCAAGCTATGGAAGAGAGAGCAAAACTTAGAAGAATTGGTAGGAGAAGAGTGTCCTGGGAGGTATTTTGCTTCTGTCGTCCTACCCAAAGTTTGGTCTGGTAATATGTGACTGGGGCTTGGGTTACTCTGGACTTGGGACTGTGGAGGATGTTTGTGTTATTTTTATCATGAAGCACGTACCCTAGGAGGATATTACATGCTAAGACAATGAATTTTATTGCAAAGACATTCTCAGAACAAGGAGGTGCTTTGCTTTTTAACATTGCCTTGCAGTGAAGCAGCGTTGTTCCTTATTGTCTCTGGAATGATTCTGCTATATTTGCGGAATGATTGTTGGATCAGGTATTAATATAAATAGTACTGTAAACATACTGACAACGTGCACTGCAGTGCAGGTAACTGGAATGAAAACGACTGTTTGAAAGCTGTGGGAAGAACTGAGCTTTTGCTGCATTTTTGGCCACTGGGTTTCTCTCTCCCAAGTGCAGCTTTTGGCTGTGCCTCTGGGCCTGCAGGAAGCGTAGGCCATGCTGCTGCTCAGAGGAGCTGGTGGGTGCATCTATATTTGGAACTCATATGCTGCGATGTGGCAGAAAGACCTAGCCTAAATACAGAATTTTTGAGCTTCTGGTATGGTTTTTTTGTTTTGTTTTTTTTTTCCTCCCCATCCTCCCATAGCAGAAAAACAAAGAAATTTTACATCTGATTGAAGGACAGTGGGAGGGAAGGAAATAGGGGGAAGAGAAACAAACCACTATTTATAGCGGTACAAAGATAAATGAGTCATCTTTATTTTAGTGCTAGTTTAAGAAAATGTTGAAATAGTCTGGTATTATTGGTAACAAGTCTCTTTTTAATGAAACCCTCTTGACTGGGATGCACAAACCTCAGGAGTGCTCTCTCTTATCTGGTTGTTAATGCTGTGGCTAATATTTTACTGTCAACATTAATTAGAGATTTGGGAGGGTAACTGGCACAATGATCTGGTGCCCTCCCGTTCTTGAGGATAACAGATTAGAGCAGTGAACAACGTAAGGGCAAAATGTCCCCCTCCTGGGGCCAACTCAAATACCTTAGATAGAAGCAGGGAGAGAAAGGAACTCCAGGCAAATCTTTCATAGAGAGAGAGCAATATAGTGCAGGCTTCCTCCAGCAGTGGGGTCTGGATTGTATCTGGTTGGCTTCTGTGAAATGATAATTTAAAATGTGCCTGTAGAAAGAAAATTTGTCTGATTCTATGGAATTTTCTTTTGCATTTCCTATATACCATTCCAACTAAAGCATGGTTTCCGGGAGGCATGCCAAAATGCATCAAAATATCCTCAGCTATGACTTGTCAGAAACACCGGTGACCACAGTAGGACTGCCAGGGATGACTCCTTGGTGTCTTGGGAAAAGAACAGTGGGAGGAAAATGAAATGCCATCTAGGTCTTCCTCTGGTCTTGGGAACTTTTAGAAATTGTACTGGGAATACAGGGAGGCAAAGGGTCTTTAGTTTGAACTGCTTGGTGCTTCCTTCCTAGCACCAAGAATTCAGGATAATTGTCCTAACAAGAATTCGGATAATTTTATTCTCTTCCCAGATTTGCTACCCGTGCACTGGTAGCTTTGAACGGTCAGTTAATCTCCATTTCCTTGTTCTTACTGCGAGATAGCAATACTGAACTCTTTTGTAAAGCACTATAGGTGAAAAGCTCCATATATAAATAAGATTGTGTAGTTAAGGGTAATGCTAAATATAGATTTTGATTAAGCATTTTTAGTGATCTGTTTTCAGCCTTTTCAATTAACATACTAGTCAAATTCCCTGTTTAGTAAGTAAAAGAAAAGCCATTTTTACTATAAATCTTTACTGTAGGGAGGTTTTAGAAAGTGTGGGTAGTCTTATTGCTGTCCCTCACATTTATTTGTATCTATTTGTTTTTAATCCACATTTAAACAATAGTTAAGAATTACAGTATTCAAATTTGTTTCACCTCTGCACCATACTACAGCAGTTCTGCAAGTGCTCTTGACATTCCCCTCCTCTGTCCAAACCTTATTTTGTAAGTTTTAACTAAGCCGATGAGGTAATAAATCTTAGCTACCAGATACACGAGCAGGGTAAATTACCCAATGGAGAAGTTGCTTATTTGAATAATGTCCAGGACACGAGGAGTCTGATCTGAAACTATCCAAGGCCAAGAAATACTAATGTTAATATATAGCACAATGGCTATATATTTTTAATCCTGGAGAGCATGTTAGAAAAGAAGCTCTTTTCTAGAGTTACGGCTATGGACAAGACCAAACGGGTAGTTTCATTTAAAATGTCACTGCTTCTTTTATTTTTATAGTACTGCTGGCTTTGCATCCTCATTCACTGCATCTGAAGGGCTGCTGATCCTTGATCACCAGTAATGTGGCTGTTCGAGAATGCACACTGTTTCTGGTCACTGCTGCTATCAGTCAGTCTATCTTGTTTCTGTCAGATAGTATTCATTACAGTTCACAAACTGGAGAGTAAAGTTGCATGAAGGCTTCCAAATTTAGGGAAAACTAAGTAACATTTTTTTTTTTTTTTTTGTGCTTGGTTTGCTTTAAAACCAAGATAGCTTAATCTTGATTTACCTGATTAATTTAATTGAATCGCTTGTCACAGACCTGATATGAAATAATAAAACTAATAAAATATCTGAAGTCCTCATCTATTTTTGGCAACTATTCTGCAATAGGAATATCTCATGTACAGAAGAACATGCATATTTTGGCATGTTTAAAAGAATTAATCATGATGTATGGACAAATTAATTACAGATGTACAAAGACTGAAGGAAGAGCTGAGCACAGATAGTCTCACAAAATCTAGTCATGCAAATGCTGATAGAGGGCAGGAGGGAGAAATTGTGGTAAATGTGCACAACTGGAAATCTTGGAAATTATTTAAATGCATGTTCTTAAATATGTTCACTTCAGTAGTGCTGCCTCAGTTTCTAAATAGCTTTGAGAGTCTCTTCAAGACAAGCCATATTTAGGACCTGGATGTTCTCCAGACCCATCTCTACTGGGATGGACTTGAGCAGAATTTCAATATGGTATCTCTAGAAAGAGTCCTCAGAAACTTTCTTTCAAAATTTTGACCTTAATAATGGGGTGAGTTTTCTGCAGCAACTTTTTCAACTGTTTATTTGTCTGTACATGTATGCGTATATTTTATATGCACACAAGCCCACCTCATCTTTGAAGAGAGGAGCCTCACAAACCTCTGGGCTCAACACTTTAAAGTTCTGATAAAACAGTTCCCACTGAGATCAGTAGGAATGAACAGCACTGTCGTCAAAATCGTTCAAGTCCTACGTTTTATACCAGTGACAAGAACTGGAAATACTTGAAGCTAAAAGCTATGTGCATGCTTCTGACAAGCGACAATTATTCTGCAAGGTGCTAAGCAGTCAGGATTGGCCTTTTCTAAGGTCACCTTCAGCAGCGCTTAGTGGAACAAATGACTTAAAGTGTAGGAAGGTGAAGCCACTGTTATCACCTGTAGTAAATTTTAATTCAGTTATCCAAATAAACATTGAAGCTTGTACATTAATGCTTACACGCTCTGACCATCTCTAATTTTTTGAGTAGTGTGTACTTTAAAAACACAATTGACATCAGAGATGTTTTCTACTGCAGACAAATACGAGGAAAAGTGAGGAAGATATTTTTGGTGTTTTTATTTTATTTTTTTTTCATTTTTAGATAAGTGGAAAAAAAAAAGGGGGGGGAAGGAAAATTACCATTTTAAATGCTTTCCAGTATATATATGTGTGTATATATATATGCACTTTACCTCTAACCAATAGTTTAAAAAGTGTTCTTGCATCCCTTTTATAGGAACAAAGTGAAGGCTCTCAAATTAACTTCTGAAGATAGCACTGTGGATAAGAGTTAGAACTATTTGCGTAGGATTTGGCCTATGAACTGTCATATGTCTGTGTATGGAAAAAAAATGAAAAAGATAACAATTCTTGGGCTTGGGGGGATGCTGTGGCTTTATGTACTTTTGTTGTTGTTCAGTGTGCTGTTTATAAAAGCAAGTCATTGAGAGATTAATGGGGGTGGACAGAAGTCTCCCCAGTGGCTGATTTGGAGCCCAGCACGCAGATGTGGTAAATTCTGGATCCTCCTTATGTGGACCTCTCATGGAAAGTTATTTATATTGTTTTCTTGTAATTACTTTGACAGGGCTTTTTAAAGTCATTTCAAATTGTGGGACAGATCTATATCTGATTCCACCTAAATATATCTGGACCTAGTCTGTCTCCCCACAGTGAGACCTGCAGAACAAACTGAGCTGCTAAAGAAAAAGATGGTGGTGATAATTTAATACATGGGATTACTCTGACCGGGTCTCGGAGAAAGCGATGTCCAGGAGTGTGACAGTGGAGAGGGAACATAGGAAATCAAGGCTTTAAATGACTGCTGGGCTGTGCTCTTGTTGGTGTCAACGTGTCAACTTATAGCTGAATTTCAGTATAGGTAATTGAGGTTACTTGCGCTAAGAGTTTGCCTTCTCTAGCCGGTGCCACAAGTACTGCAGGAGAGAAGTGGCTAAAATGCTGTTCAGACTGAGAGTGTTCTGGAACAAGGAGACTTCTCCATATCTGAGAGGGCAACAGGAATGAAAAAAGTAAAGAAAGGGTGTGAATTTAGAACCTAATTATACTTCCATTCAATCTAATAACAAGAATTCCTATTGATTTTAAAAGGAGCATGATTTGGCAACATTTCGTTTCCTCGGTCTGCACTTGCTATAGTGCATAATGGTCTCTTTTAAAACTATTCATTTATTTCAACCTTTATTGGAGGACAGACTACTTACAGCTGGCAGAAATGGGGGAGGAGAGAAGCTGCTTTATTTATAACACAGTTCAAATAAAAGAGTAAATCAGACCACCACAAATACATTCAGAATTGCAGAAAAATCTATTATTAAGGAATCATAACTTTTTTTTGCCTTCCTGTTCTAACCAGATTTTATTTTTTTTTTTTGTAGCTTTGACATTTGTGGCTTTTTGTTGTTGTTTTGTTTTTGTTTTTTAATGTAGTATAGCAAGACACAAAAACTTATGAAGTCCGCAGAAAAGTCCGATTTGCCATTTTCTGTGGTGAAGCTGGGCTTCACAGGAGCATTATTGTTTGCTTTGCTTTTGCTTGTATTTCGCATGTAGCTTTTAAAAGCCCTTCATGGCTGGAGAGTTTTTATTGTAAACATAAAACATTAATTTAAACATTTAAAATTTTACAGCTGCTTTTTAGTACATAAATTTTCACAGACACTCAAAGACGGTAATTTTTGGTTTAATATTTGCTTTTTCTTAACTGCTCCAAAGTTGCATAGAGAGGGGAGAAAAACAGCATGCTGATAAAATGCTTCATGTTTAGATCTTCGAGCTGTAAAAGCAACATTTTGAACACAGGGAAGAATTCCTATTAAGTAAGGGATAAATATTAGTGCTGCCAAAAAAAGCAAACATTCCCACAGTTGGTGTTTTGTTTTTTTTTTTTTGGTGGGGGGGCAGAGGAGAGTGTTGGGTTTTTTTCTACCTTAAACATTTTTTTTCAGCAAATCAAAAACATTAAAAAAAAAAAAAAGGAAGAATAAAAGCAAATCAGTCTGCTTATAGACTACAGCAACACAACCATTACTCGTCATGTGGTATGTCCTCACAACGAGGCCTTTGGAAAAGCTTTCCGAGGCTTGAGACAGTAATAACAAAGAAATAAATAGAATTTGTATAACAGTGTTAATGTTTGGCAGCTTTGTGGCTGTACAGAAAACAGCTGTATAAGATTCAGTAGCAGTGGCTTTTAGGTTGCCCTGGACTGACAGGAGGTGGGTGGTTTATGAAAGGAGGGCGCTTAATTCTCAGCATCGTAAATTGGAGAAACTTCATTGACTTGGATGGGTCTGTAGGAAATTATAACAGAAAATCACTTGTATGGAGTGAATAGCATTTTATTTTATTTTATTTTATTTATTTATTATTTTTTTTTTCTGTAGCGACATCTGCAGAAATTTAAATTTGGCGTAGATCTGCTCAGGGAGAGCTGCAACCGGGTGGCATTAGCCATTATTTTGAACTTTCATAGTAAGCAGTGAAAGAATGAATGCTTTTCCCTAGAGAAGGCTGCACAGCATTTCCTTAGGCTGCATAGCGAGGAGCACACTCACCTCAAGCCCCATCCATACAGCCTGCTTTGCCAGGGCAGGTGTTTCCACCTCGAGCTTCTGGTCTGGAGCTTGCACGCGTGTGCACGGCACTCGCACTCAGAGCCTGGGGTGAGCAGCGGAGCGTGCGTTATTTTAAAGCTGTCACTCAGCCCAGAGTGGGATGTAAGCAACTCGTCTCTTCTCCTTGCAAGTTCTTTTAGGGTTAGCGTGGGCATCTAAGTGTATTCTAAAATCATAAAATCTAGTGTTTCCTAAATTAGAATTCATGAGATTATATATTTTTTTATTATTATATAAATGCCATCACATTTTTGTAGAAAAGCGATCATTGCATGTCCTCATTTGAAGACTGGTACTGGTCTCTGGCTATAATAAATGCTGAGAATGGAAATACTTTAAGTGAGAATTTATAAATGGTGTCCAAACAGAAACCTACACTTCTATCCTATTGTATGTGGCCAAACTAGGACTAGAAAACTAGCCAGCTAGTAAAACTAGGAAGCAGATGCATTTTGTTTCCAGAAGTACTCAGCCAGAGGGACACCAGGGGCAGGCCAGCTCTGGTGGTTAGGAAAAGCACTAGCCGGAAGAGCTCTGTGTAAATGAAAGGGGAGGTGGGTTCTGGTTAGAAACGTACACCAGACAAAGTCTTGGTCCGTCACCTATAAAACAAAGGTTTTGGTGTATTGGGATAGTGGGGAACGTTTGATTTTTTTGTTGTTGTTGTTGTTGTCGTCTTTTCTATACTTGTGACTTTTTCTTTGATGGAATAATTTGCAAAGTGACTGATACTACCCCCACAAACATACTAGCTATCTCAATTTCATCAGCAATCAGTCAGTTTGAATTAAAATATCTAAACATACACATGCTGGATATAAGAGTGTGTATAATATGCATGCTTAATGTCCATTCAAATTTCATTTATTGGTGTTGTTAAATCTCCATGCAGATAACTTTTTGTGACACAGTAAATAACTACAATAGGAAGGCATCTTCAGTATACTGTAGCATGAACACAAAGATGCATCTTTGTATGCAAACGTGGAGTTTGCTGGATGAGGCGCTGAACAAACGCTTTCTGCTTTTCTGAGTGTCACTGAATTGATCTTTACAGGTCTGGAGGAAAACCAAAATCAACAAATTAAGGAGACAACAGTATTGCTTACTTGTTTCAACTTTAAACACTAGAAAAGCATATTATGAAGTTTCCACTGGCTGTCGAAATGTGTTTCTTTGTCATTGTTTGTTATGATGTGTGTATTTGCGTTACAGAATTTAACTAGTCAATCCAGCACTGCTTGGCAAAAAAGTAGCTACAGCTCTCAAAGCATCACATAGCTTGGCTTGTAAGGATCTGCTGATGGAAATGGCTGGCAAAGGCATTTAGTGTATATTCACCACACGGTGTTCTTTTATAAATAGTACCAACTCAAAAAGCTATGTGATGTGTAAACCCTTCTACTGCAAATTTCTGTAGTTTGTTTTAAAAATAACAACAATCTGAAAAAATGTGGTTACCAGTGCTGTATTAAATCAGGCTGGGGGGCTGGTGGTTCGGTTTCCCATCTTCAGCTACTAACACACACATGTAATCCTGCCCTGATCTGTCCGGGAGTCTCTTTTTCAGAAATTCAAAGTAAATTCATAATTAGCATACAATAACCCAAATTTAATCCAAAACACAGTAATGGTACTGCTCACCTGTCTGTCCAGTCACGTTCACGCTGACTCAGGTCTTTTGACACTCACAAATCCTCGTTCAATACCGTAGGAAATCCCTGGCAATGAATTCCTGTTTCCATACTTTGCCCCTGTGCCATTTAAGGGCATGTGCACTAGTTATTAATTTCTCTACTTGTCTTTCAAGCTTGAGTAACTAACTCCAATATCTTGAAACAGCTACACAGGAGGCGTTATTCATTAGGACAGGTGGCTGGAGCACAGAATAATCACCATTGCAGATTTATTCCATGGAGGGATAAGCAGAACTTCACAGCGCAGCCGGGTTCCCAGCAGCAGCATAAGTCAGGGAGGTGGCACTTGGCCTGTAGAAGTACTGAGTCGAACACGCTGGTCATACTGCTCTCTGCAAGAGAGCTGAGGTGCTGGCAACATTTCTTGAAGTATCTCTTACACTTCCAGTGGATGATATTTTATAAGTAAAATTCATAAGATAATTTTTTTTGTATCCAGAATGCTCTGGAGTTAATACCTTGGAAATGTATTTCATGAAACACATTAATGTGAGCTTTCTAAGGGACTGCAGCTTACAAAGAAAGGTGAAAAATAAAATCTTCAAACATTCAATAAATGTCTTTCAAGTGCTGTTTTTCACAGCTGTGGGATACAGATGTATATGTACATACAAAACTTGTCCATGTAAACACAGATGCCAGCCTGGTGGAAAGTCTTTTTGGTGAGGAGAGGTGTTACAGAGGAAACTACGATGGCAGGAAATCCTACAACTTCAGAAAAAAGCTTCCCTACGCTCAAATGTTTAAGAAAGGTATAGGAAAACGTATTTGTTGGTTTGCCTATAAAATTTTCACACATACACATAACATGTGTGTCTGTCCATACATATATGCTGTGTATAAACAGAAGTATGTATATATAGCACATGCACATATGATATGCACATATATTTAGCTATTCACTGTTGCATGAAGATAGTGTGTAAATGGTTACAGAAAAAGGTTCACAAAAGTGAAAATGCTATTACAGAAAGTGTGTTACTAAAGAGAATTTGGATCATAAGCTTCATTATTAATAATATATACAAAGCCTGTGTAGAACTGTATCATAAGTACATGTACATAAGTATATGAAGTTGTACATGAGTTGTTATCAGGACGTGGTAGCAGTATTTATGACTTAAAGAACTAAAATTATGAAGTAATCCCCCAATTTTTTCACTGGGTTTAGGCTCCAAACACTACCTGTGATATGCCCTGAACTCTCTGTGCAAGGGACTGTCCAGAGATGAGAATAATTTATTTTTTTTTAAAGCACCATTTCCTTTGCTGCTTTAAGAGCAGTGTCTTCTGTCTTTATTGCTTCATCACTGTAAGGTTAATGTGTTTGTGTTTTCCCTAATCAGTTAGTAGTAGACCATTAGTACTCTAGGTCAGAAAAGATTAAGAAGCCTTTTAAAAGAAAAGCACTGCAGCCTCCAGAAACTCTGATCAGCTGGTTTCTATTAATCTGCCTGAATTTTCTTGGCTCCTCTTCTCTAGCAGCTTAGTGGAGACATTGAGTTTTCTTGGAGAATTTGTTGTGTTTACTTGAGCAGCACCTTTTGACTTCTAGACAGCCAGCACCTCCCTCCCTGCCAGAGCTAGTTCTGTGGTGGTCAAGCTTGTGGTCTACATGAGAAGTCTCTTTCTGCTACTCACACCAAGAGCCTGTCTTTGTGGTTTGTAATAGGTGAACATTTTTTGACCTCAGAAACTTTGCTGCTCTATCAGTGGGTAGTGAGTTTTTAGCCGCTGACAGATTTTGAGAAAGTTGAGGTCCCAAGTAACAGTGTCCAGGTGTGACAAAACAAATCATAAAATCACGGTTCCTCCACTGATTGAGTTTACAGTGTTTACTGTTACTTTGCTTACAGTTTGGAGGTTAAATTTGTTTTACAGACAATAATTTGAAAAGTTTTAGAAACTTCTGGTGATTTATATCAGTAGATAACATTAAGATGCAAGAGGCAGATGATGAACTCAGTATGAATTTTGATGTTTTAATATAAACCTATAACTTCACAGAAGCTTCCTATCTACAATTACCCAGTCCAATAAGGGCTGACTTCTCACATACCACTCATCAACGATAAATAAATAATTGATAAACAGATCCTTTGGTAGAAAATAAAGGCACAAAGGGAAAAAAGTAATGAGGTAAAATTAAATAAGTGGTAGTTAATACTGAATAGTATTATGTCTAACACCTATTGAGTGATTTGAGCTTATTTATTACAAAAATATATTGCTCTAAGTTACATTGCATAGTTTCAATTCAACATGCTTTGAGGCTGGCAACATCCCATGCAAAGGAAGGTATGTATAATTGTATTAGCCTGCTGAAAGTTCAGTCTGAAAAACTTCATGGGTGGCTCCACTGCACGTAACACTTTGGATTTTTGAATGGATATCTCAATATTACTTTATTTCCTCTATGGCCAGGCTCAGACCTTGTAATTCTTGGCATTCATATTTCATAAGTGCGTCTTCTGTTTATCTTACGTTAAGGCAAATACTGAATCATTCCGTTACCTTTAAAGTATTTCTATTGTGCCTTTATTTTACATGTAATAAATGAAAACATAGCAATGCTAAATTTTATCCAGCTGAACAGTATGGCAGATATGTGAAAGGAAAAATTTCCTATGTTTTCCCATCTTGAACTTCTTCCAATATTTCCTGTGGCACTGGAGTTAATTAATGTACTTGGGTTGTGTTCAGTTACTATGTAAGTGATAAGCATTTTAATACTCGAGTAGCTTTTTTACACTGACATCTTAGCGTGGTGCTCGGTTTTACAGAATACTGATAGATCTGTTGGAAAAATAAAATAGTAAATCTTAATGCACTAAACTGAATTTATTTTATTTATTTATTTATTATTATATTTATTTCCAGGGAAAAATAATTTAGATCACAGTCAATGTTTTACATACCGACTATGTGAAAACCTAGCTTACCATGTCCACAGCAGAATTTTTCTGGATACAATAGAACCACGATACCATCTCTGGGGTTTCCTCCTCTAGTTAACCATTAGAAGGTAGTTCATAGCTGAACAGTAATAGTTTCTGCTCGTAAAAGAATTATGTTCGATGTAAGCTAGTAGAACTTCATCTTGTACAGAAGGTCTTTGTAAGGTGCTCACATATAACAGAGCTTATGAACTTCAGTTTTCTGTTTTGTCCAAAAGAAAGTTTTCATAGTTATGTCATGAATTACGTATAGCTAATCAAGCAACAAAAAATTCTAGAGTGTAAGAAAAATGCATTAGCTTGCTTTTTTTGTTTCTCTCAATTGTATTCAGGAAGTGATTACCTCTTTGGTCTGATAAACATCAAAAATATCATTGTGATAATCTGAGGAAAATTGGCTTTTCAGGAACATTGTAAATGCCATGGCTGAATGTGGCTGGCACGCTACTGAGATCAAGTGATTTTCATTCAGTGATGAGTTAGCCCATCATGAAAATTTCAGATTACAGGGATGGTGTCAAACCATTCCCAAAGAAAAGAGGAAATTTAAATTGTGGTTTGCACACAACCAAAAAGTGCAAAAATCTTTTCTTAAAGATTTTAGTATCTTCTGTTTGCAGAATATTTATAGGAAAAAAAAAAATAAAAACAACTCAAAATAATTTACGTCTTTCTTTGAATCTTCTTGCTTTAATTTACTTGTAACTTACAGGCTGTGTGGGTGGGTTTAGAATTTATAATAGTTTGCAGGTGGTTCCCAATGTTTTTCTTTCCTTTACTGTCTTTTTGTTTGTTTAAAAGAAATCACAGTGGTATGAGTAGAGTTGAAGCCTGCAAATGTAACAGAATGGTTTATCCTGGCAAAGTAGGAGGGAAAGACAAGGGAAAAGAAACAAAAGACAAAGATTGAATATAGGTTTTATTAATTAAGGACAGCAAATAATTTATATTTGAATTCTGTTATACAATTCTAACGAGAATAGTGTTGAAAACTTACAGATGGAAAAATATTTTCTTTGGGAAGACTAAAATCTTGGTTCCAAACTAAACCTCATTTTGACCTGAGTTCTGTGTGAAAATTTATTTTTGCCATCATATTTCCATTAGAGAAATGTGCCCAATAGAGTTCACCCAAATTTTAAGTATCGAAGTCAATCTGGTTTTGATATGCGGGATTTATTTTTTAAAAAAATGAGTGTATATCCAAGATACATTGAGCTGATAAAGACTCTTTTACTATTATACCAAAGGTATGTTTCTTAACTCTAAATCCTTTTGCTGATGATTTGTTAGAAGTCAATCACATACGTGAGTCAATCAATGTATGTATTCTTTCCATGTTAGAAATATTCCAGAATCTGAAATTCATTTCAGACCTCCAGAAATGTTAACCCAGGGCCCCTTCTGAGATTATGGGTTTTTTCTAGCTCGTACTAAGGCAGTAGAATTACTTCGCAGAGATCTTCCACCAGTTCTGTGTTGCAACGTCACTACTTACAGATGTGCTTTTTACTCAGTTTCAGTAGGTGACTTCTTTGTCCAGTTATCAGCACATTGTCATGTGGTTTGTATTTGGACAAAAAGAGCAACACTAAAGTGGAAATCCAGGAGAAGTTCTCTGAACCTTTCTCGCCCTTTCTCCTTCTTTTTCATCTTTATTTCCTCAAGCTTTCCAGGCACTAGAGCACAACTGCATGGGCTGTGTTTGGCTACTGACTACTGTTGTGCAATCTTGGCTCCCAACAAGTCCCATGTGTGTTGCTCCTTGATTTAACAGGAGGGTTCACTTAAGAGCAGGACAAAGTATTTTTCCCACTCTGCAACCCAGTGACTCAAATACATCCATGTTTCATGTTTTATCATGTTACATAAATAATTTTATCTATCCCTGCAGTATTTCTGTTAGCTACATCATTGCTAAATTTTGTAACAATATGCCCTTTGCAGTAAAATGTCACCAAAAAGTTATATACTGTAATAATTTTCATCCGTTTCGTAAAGACAGACAATTTTTAAGATTCATGTTCATTTCATCATTGAAATCCAAGTCTACCTACATTAATTTATAATGAAACCTCATGCTCCCTTCTACATTGATCACTAATTTTCTGTCCTCTTGATATGTGTTAAAATAAACTATAGATATAAAGGGCACGTTATATGCCTGACACTTGAGTTAAATAGAAGCTACTTCTGTAACTCATCCTTGTAGCCTGCCATGGCCTTTTGTTTCACAGTGAAAATCCATGAAACCTGATTGCAAAAGGTGGGCTTCATTTGCCACACAGATCTTCATTTCTATCCCCAGAAAACCTGCGTAAAAGGAGTTTCCAAAGGCTGGCCTGCAGCCCACAGAGGACTTGAATGCAGGCTGCAAGAAAAAATTTGAAGTTGAATGTAAAGATATAGCAGTGCAGCTGAATATGTGGCTTCCAAATCAAAAACAACGTTGAAAAATAAAAGGTAGTATAGGTTAAGAACATAACAAGAAAACCAGTGCACAGGATCTGAAATGAAGCGTACCTCATTCATTATCCCACCTGACAACAGTGAGTACCAGCTGCATTTACAAACAGTAAAGTCCATCAGAGACTCACAGGCAGATAATGTGTCCTGGAGCACTGGCTTACATCTCTAATGTAGTTAGAGACTGATTTAAGTCATGAAGCAAGATGTTCAGTGTGTTTCCAATTGTTTTCATTAGCAATGACAAACCTATTGAAGCTGACTGCTGTAGTACAGCTTTACTGGGAAAATGTCACATTCGTGAAATTTCCAAATAATGGGTGACATTTTCTGCTCTGAGGCAGTCTCGAGGAGATAGCCCCAATATACTTGGAGCAGAAGGGAATTACAATTGAATGTCGGCCAGCGCAAATAGCAGTGGGCAAGAAGGTAAAGCTTTAGAGATCCCCTGGTAAATTAATTTTCCCTAATTGCATTTCATGGCAGGAAACACAGATATTAGAGGTGCCTGTTGAAATAATATAGTATTTAAATTCTGATTAATCCATAGGTCAGAGAACTGTTCACTACCTGTCTCTAGAAGGAAAGCTCTGCTTTGAAAGGGGCAAATATCCACCCTTTAAATAGACAGGCCAAATTCTTTCAAATGCTAGTTGTAATTGGGTGGCAGCCTATAGATAAGTTGAACCAGTAGTTATAACATTACTGAAAGTGTAAAACATCATCGCTAACAGATCTTTCAGAGATCTGAGGCAGAATGATTGATTAATGTAGTTTTGTTCCCTCCTGCTTAGGAAAGCCTTTTTTTTTTTTCTTTCCTTCCTCCACAAATCCTTTGGTAAATGCAATAAATAAATGCAGAACAAATAATTGCAGATAATACAGTACCACAAAAATATTTATATTCTGATGGGGTAACAGTTCTAGCTAGAATTGGATTAGTTAGAAGAGCTGTTATTTTATTCAATTTTTGCCAACAACTACTTGTATAGCATTTTTATTTAACGGTGGTAAAAATTTGTTTCCTTTCTTTATTAAGCTATGTTTCCTTTCATTTTCAATAACCCCCATCAGCTTCTACCAGCAGTTCCAATAATGCTGTGGGATTCCCAATTATTCATTCCATTTCTGCCTACATAAATGTTCTGCCTTCACTGTTTGTTGGATTGTATTGCTGAGAGCTGGAGTTCCCAGGCTGCTGCTATGTATCAGCACACTGGGGAGGGATAGGAGGGATGTGCAATCCCTTCACAGGCTAGCGGGAGTTAGGGCTTCTGGAGCATATAGAAAGAATAGATGGGAAAGACTCTCTCTCAGTTTAGCCAGTAGCTACAAAACCTCCCGATTAAGCCTTTTTGTTTTCTAGATATTCCATAAGTAGGCATCCACCAGATAAGTCCAAGTTTATTTTGCCAATAATATCTAAAAATCATTTTTGAGCTTTTGGAGTAAACGTGCACAGTGCCTAGATGGTTGCATTTCATGCTTCAGATAGTTAAGGAGATGGTATTTATGTCAGTCTACGTGGGAGATTCTGTTGAAGGTATTGCAAAGACATTCATCGGTTTCTGTAATCGCCCCATAGTACGAAATGGAAATTTCAGACTCATTTTTGCCATGGAGAAAATGCTGACCAAAGTTTGGTTTTCTTGGAGACATGACTTGTCTTTTTGTGTGCAACTGAAGATTTAGCTTGCAGCACAGATCAAAAAACATGCGATGTGGATTATGTTAGCATACATGTTGGAGTTTATCAGGTTTATTGAAAACATGTTAATCAGTTGTAGTGGTATATAGTAAGTGTGAGAGGGTTTCATGCCTCTTAGAAGAAGGATGCCTTGATGTTTTCTGTTGCCATTAGCATCTTTGGGTTCATGCTATGTAGTTACAAGTGCTGTTTTAAAACTTGTGTTTACTTTGATGATTACTCTGCTGTGTGGCATTCTGAGAGCATTCCTTAAGGTTGCTTCCCGTGAAGTCTAACTCGCAGTGGTGATAATATTTTACTTCAGTCTCATGTTTCCATGTACTGGTTTTAAGTCAAGCAGAAAGCTTTACATTTTGTGCTAATGGAACTGATTTACTACCCATTTTCTGTTCCCCATATTTTAGATCTATAATCCACGTCTTTCTTCATCAGTATCATTTGTCTTTCCATTAGAAAGTGCAGGCTCTCGTATTTTTTTTTCCCCAGAGATCAGGTAAGGAGTTTCCTTCCACGTGTCCTCATGACAGCTGACTATGGCTTTCATTTAGAAGTCAACTCTTGGCAAAAACTATCACTAACTAGAATTTTCTGAGCATTTCCTTGCGTTTCGTCTTACATGGAATGAAGGACATCACCCATAACCAAACAATAGGTTCTCAACAGGAGTTGTGCCATTTAAATACTTTTTAATGTCCTGGTACTTAGAGAAAGCAGAGGCTCATTAAAATGTAACCATTTCCATGGAGAAGTTTCTCCCTTGAACTCATCAGTTTATCCAGTAAACACTTGGCAGTCAATAGAAGGAAAAAAAACATAGTCATTTAAAGGAAAAGATAAACAAGTTAGACCAAAACGTTCACAACAAGCAGCACAAGATGGAGATGGTAAGATTATCTCCTCTTAAAGCCCAAGGATAACAAGACAAAAATTATATGAGGCCCACTGTGACTTCTAGCAGCTATGGCAACCAAACTGGGAAAGAGAGAGTCCACAGTATGGGATAGTGGCACTGGTGGCTGAAGTTTAAAAAAGGTCTAAAGACTTAGAGATGGCAATGGTGGCTTCATCTGGAAAGAAACTAAACATCAAAGGCTGCAGCTGTCTGAAGGGAGTATGTTAATTGAGAAATAACAGCTATAAAACTAATTCTGTAATAATATATAAAAGTAAAAACAATAACTGAATATGACTGGCTGTCCAGAATTAAGTAAAGTAAGATAAAATGTCCTTTGCCAGCAGTTGTGCTAAGTAAAATAACTAAATAATGGCAGCCGTAATTCTCCTTCCCAGGCAGCAGCACTTGCTGCCTCCAGACTTGAGCGCTCACGTCCTGCTCCAGTGGCTTCTAGTTCTGGGCAGCTCTCACCTCTGCTTCTGTGTAACTTCTACTTGCAACTGCTCTGAAGCTCCAGAAACAAAATGACCCAAAAATGAGACCTGGAACAAATTAAGCCTGCCTCAGGGGCACTATACCAAGTCCAGATAGCAATACTTTTCTCCTTAGCTCTTTTTCTCTCTGCTCCCCTGCTTTTTCAGAGCTTAAACTCTGGAAAGGAGATTCAGTGGGTGAAGATTTTGTACTTCTATCTGTTTAACTTTAAATGGTTTAAGAATCTGCCTTTGAATATTTCCTTATTTGATTGATGCCTTTACGGTTCTGCCTAGACCTACCCTAGCTGCTACTCTGCTGCGGCTGTTCTTCTCCTCCCCACTATTTCTCTCTCTTTCAGGCCACCCCCCCAATACTAAAACATCAGCTTAGAATTATTGACCCTCTTGGATACCACATCTCCACACTGCTGTCTTTCAGAAACAATTTGGTCTAGTCCATCATGGAGACAGCCCTTACAAGTTATGTCCAGTTGCTGGGAAAGTAGGTAATATGTATTACAAAAAGTCAACTAAGCTGTAAATTATGGATTTGGGGGGCCTACTTCTGAGAATCATTGGTAGAAGGTGCATTTAAACAGAGTGCTGCTGTCATTGTCTTTCCCTGGTGCCAGAGTGGGATATGTGTGTGCTACACACTCCTGTGTGTGTGACCTGTCTGTGCTGCACTGGCCTGTAGAAAAGAAAGTTAAGGTTAGTTCTAGGTATCTCCATCCTGACTCATGATATACCATAAAGGGCATGTAAAAATTGTGCATTTTAATGTCATTTTTTGTTACTTTTCAGCTTTTCTAGCCTATCTGTAAGATAAACTCCACATTAGGGTGGCACCTATACCCACTGTCCTTTTCACAGGACAAAAATCAGCTTAATTTCATTCTGAACTATGTAATGGAGTTCTGAACTACGTAACATTTGCTGGGTTTCACAGATAAGCTTATTTTCCAGTTCTCTGTTCACAATAATTTATAGTAATATACAGCAGCAATATTGTTTGTAAAAGGGCATAATTATGAATGTTTCAAGACTAGCTGGTTCTGGAAAATATGCCTTAGTCATATGCAAGTGATTGCTCTAAATACAGAAGAAGCTGAGTAAAATTCAGTCATCTGTGTTTGATAGCTTAAATTTGGAAAATTGGATGCTCCTTTTCAGTCTCAGAATCTGGTTGTATGGCTAACAGTCATTTTACTTTCCATGAACAAATATAGTTTTTTACAGCACAGATTTTATGCAGAATTTCTCTGAAGCGACATTTCATTCTGCAGATCATTTTGGAAACTGAGCTCTGCTGTACACTCTTTAGTTTTTAGCACCTGTTGTTTTATAAAAGGTGTAAGTAACAGATAAAGCAAAAGGATGAAGCAAAAGAAGCCAGAGGAGATCTCTGTGACCCCTGGGTGACTTGGCCGATGTAAATAAGTTGCTCAGGATTTACGTCATTACAGATGAGAACAGAGCTTCCCCTCGGGGTATGGGGAAGGATCTCTGCGACTTGTTCTTGGACTCCAGCAAGCAGACGTTGGAGGAGAACAGCTAGTGCACTGATGAAAATATATGCATGGAAAAATGTAAATGATAGGGAAATGTGCAGATTATTGTTATGATAGGAATGGTAAAAGCATTTTACTGGTTTCAGAGCTGAGAACTTTTTTCTAAACCTTAAACGTATGGGGTTTGAAAAAAGAATCTCAAGATCTGTGAAGGATTGTGATTAATGACCTAATTAAAGAGACTTAGTTGGTGTAGTTAAACGTTGTCTGTCCCCCCACCCACACTAGAGAAGATGCTCTGAAATTGTGATAGGGTTCTCCCTTTCTGATAGCAAGATACTGTAATATAGATTGGCACCACCTGGTATGAACAAAATACTTTGCAAAAAGACTTTGCAACACCCAAATCCTCTCACTCAACACATGTTGAGCAATCTGCACGAAAGCAGTGAGAAAGGCTTGGTTTCCCAGCTGGGACTGGAGAACAGGGTTTTACAAAACCCTTGGGAACAAGTATAAAAGGTGCTTCTTGAAAAAGGCAATGTCATGTTACTTATGTTTGCTTGGCTTTCTGGAACAGTTACCTTCTGTCGCCTTGGCTATATCTGTTCACAAATTTGTTCTGCTTTTTCATTTTTGAAACTGCTTACACATGATGAAGAAAAAAAGGCAGGAAAAAGTCCGTGTATTTGAGTGGTACTCATTTTTCCCTAGAAGTTGAACCTCCTCACAGAATCCCATCTTGAAATATCCCTTGCTTCGTATTGTCAAGTTTTGAATATGTAAACAGGGAAACCTCTTTGACCTGTATAAACTAGGAATTATATTTCAAAGATATTTAAATAATATCTCAAACTGCCATCCATTTGCCCTTATTAACGAGTGAACAGCCCAGAAATGATTTTAACTTCTGAGTATTTGAATAAATTGCTAAGCAGTTAAGATTACCTCCCATGTAGAGTACAGTGGCTTATTTTCCATTTGGTAATAAATGAAGGTGATTTAATCATAATCAGTAAATGACCTGAAAAATTTCATTTTGGACTGAAGCTTTTTCAACCTATTGAAATGTAAAAGTGCCTTTAAAGTAGGTAAACCTTTCCTCCTCGTTTAAGGCTGCCTGAATGGGCTGAAATCTTGTTTCCCCCAGTCTGTGTTTAGAGATCTATTGACATCTTAGTTCTAAAAACTACTTAAAGATGTGGTTTTTAATGTAAACACTAAAAAAGCCTTAGAAGTAGAAGTGTACACACGCTTACCTCTTAATCTGATGATCTCAGAGATGATACCCTGGGGACGCACTTCAGGGAGCAAAAATCAAGGAAAGTCTCTGATTTGTTCTGCAACATGAACACGTTTGTTATGGGCTTACAATTGCTTATGCTCAATCAAACTAGATGAAAGCGTGCAAGGGAGTATGTGTGGTGTGGAGCTGACACAAGTGCCTGTTCTCAGGAGTGGGAAGTCATACCCATCCTTTTAATTTAATCTAGAATTTCTTGCTATGGCAAAATGCACAGAGAAGACCTCAGGGCTACTGTGATCTGTTGTCAATGAGCAGAGTGAAAATTGTCAAGTTCTGCACCTGTTGGCTGTTTGAATAGCAAAGAGAGGTTTCTTTTTTGCCCTGGTGAAGACCAGCTGTATGCAGCCCTTGGCACTGCGGGATGCAGGCTTCCTAACCGCAAACATTTGTTTTCCTTATTATAGTTTCATGGTCCGTAAGGGAGAGATGAAACCAGTCAGTGATCCCAAATATTTGCTGTCCAGCTCCCCATCTTCATTGATATGCTGAAGCCTTCTTTTCCGCACTTATGATAGCACAGCTGTTTTGTCCTGTCAGTTATTCCGAGCAGAGCTCAACTATGTGATTTTTCTCTCCCTGAAACTGTATACAGAAAATAATACATTCAAGTAAAGATAGACAGCTATATTCTGTTGTCTGAACTACAGGTAAGATTTCCAAGGCAGTGAATTAATTGTTCTTGTTTTCTGGTACTCTCCCTCAGCCCAGTCCAGTGTGTGTAGTTATTTTAATAAAACATGATTGCAGCTTTTCAGCCTTTTGACTAACATGAAGTGTCGGATCAGTTTAACAGCTGATGCATTTTCAGTCTAAAAACATATCATGCGGGATGAATTGATGCAGATTTTAATGGGCCTTTTGCATCTCTGAGTTCTTGCAATCTTATTTTACAATTTTTTTGAGTGCAATCTTTCCATCTAGTTCAGTCACTTAATCACCTAGTTTCCCTTAATTAAGGCATCTTAACTAATTTGATAGCTTATGAATTCTAAAAAGAAGTGCCTAGGCAGACAGTCTTTTTGTTATACTTATCAATAATACGATACTTAAGCTTTTGTGGCAATAACACAATGTGCGGAGTTTTTCATCCCCCTCTGTCTTCTGTTAGCACTCCATATGGTAACATTTAAGCATGTTTGTCAGGCAAAGACTGTTGTTACTCATCAGACTGGTCCCTTCAGGTGCTGGTCTCCATCTGTGGATTAATTCACTTCCATCATTCTTAGCACTGATACTTGAAACAGCTGTTGCCTTTTCCTTAGTGGCACACGGGTCAGGAGATGACCTTAATGAATGAGCAAGCGAGAAGGTCTATCTACCAGCCTGTCTGTCTGTCCTCATTTTGCTAGAGCACCGCACTAGAACTGGTACATTCTTCACTCAGTCTTTTATCTTGATAATGTTTTGTGTTTTTTTTCCCATTGTAACGATTATACTGCAAATAATAAACAAGAAACAGCCCTGGGAAGTTGATCGTATTTGCAAATGTAAGTTAGCGCAGTTGTGATAACATTTATGTTCAAACTCTCCTATTTAATTGCCATGTTTAAATCGTTATTATTTGTTTGTTGTCTTTTCTTAGAGCAGGTAGTATCCAGGTGGGACTCTTAAGTTGTACTATAATTAGAAAAAAAATTCAAAACAATCTTAAGTGGGGACACTTCTCTTTAAAATATAGTTAGTTGCAATATATATTTTTTTTGCTGCCCTACAAATTCTAAAGTCCAATATTGAATTTATCACTCTCTTCTTACTTGGGAAAAACTGCTGTGAAATGGAAATTCTGACTGTTTAAAGATCCAGTCCTTGTTGTGTTTTATGGCAAAAGAGGCTTTTTCATAACCTGCTCTCCTTGCCACAAGGAAGCTGTGGTCATGATTTCTTGACAAATGCTTCAATATTCACTGGGATGTCAGAATCTGAACTTTGTTTGTATGTGGAAAATGTTTGAGTATTCTTGCCATTTGAAATGGTCTGGTCCGAGAATAGGTCGTACTGAATATTCGTGGAGAGATGTTAAAATGTTCTTAATAATCACAGATATAAGGGATTTGCTTGTTTTTCTTTTTGTTTTCAATGCAATTTAACAAAAACAAATGTGGGTAACTATCAAAACCAAAGATCGTTCACAAGCCAAAAATGCTTCTACTGTTGCCAATCTCTTATGTAGCTTCCATTTAACCTGGAGTAATTATTCCTAAACCAGTGGGACTTTGGTGAGTTATTCTACAGCATAGAAGCAAGGTGGAAAAAGTTCAGGTGGAATGAAATCCAAAGAATGGATGCTGAAATTGCACAAATTCAGCCTGGAAATAAGCCTTTTGTAAAATTCTGTAAACTGAATTTTGTAATAGGAAAGGCACTAAATTTTGCAAAAATCTTATTTGTGTATATGTGTTACAATTTCCATTACCTGAGCCTTTATTTATATATATATATTTTATATATATAATAATATAATATATTATTATATTATATAATAAATAATATATATAATTATATATATATATATATATATATTTAATATATATATTAAATTAAGATTACCATTCCTTCCAGTATGAAATGAAACAAAACCAGTATCCATTACCACCCCACCTCCCAAAAAAATAAAAAAATCTGAGCTTTACGTAAGAATTATTACCCAAAAGTCAGTGTGGTTGGATGTTTGTATGTAATTACTCCTCCTGAAAAACAGATTCATAATTAATAAGCTTTTTGACATCTTAGATTTTAAAAACTATAAAAAGTAATATACATTTAATAGAGTATAGATTTCTCTCTCTCCTTCATTGCTGTCTTTTTTCTTCTCTGGATAGCCTAAGCAAACTGCACACATCACTGACTGCAGGAGTGTTTTTAAACAGACTAATTGAAATTTAGATGCATTGAGATGTAGATTGTGATCCAGAAAAAAATAAGTTGTAGTATTAGATATCACTGCTTTGTTGATTCATGCGCTGCTTTCTTTCGAATTTCAGAGGGGGTCTGGACTTGCCTACCTGAGCTATAGGTAAATTATGTAAGGGCAGATAGCTGAGGGAGAAGAAAGGATGTGAGAATAAAGAAACAGAGCTGCTGCCCGTGGAAGAACTGAAAAAAAAGCAGAAGATAAATTATGATTAAGGTACAACATTGTGTTAGGTACTGATTCTGTAAGATTTATAACACAAATAACATGGTTTTCTCAGATGAAAGCAGGGTGATCACTCACTAGATTATATGTACAATTAAAACACGTTTTTAAGGAGAATATCCCTTTTTTCAGCTCTGCACTGGTTCTGGCACTAGAAGTTTATCTTTAAATTTATATACGCTTAGAGATATATATTTAAATTTCTGTACCTCTTTGGGGTAAATAAATATATTAAAATAAGCTATGAGTTGTATAGTACAGTATAACAATGATAAATGATGTTGTGTGTAATTTTTCTACTATTAACATAAAGTAATATAAACTGAAGGACACTAGTCTATTGAGAGAGTTAGTAGCTAATGTTCCATATCAGATGTGGACAATGTCAGGACTGAATACAGATTAGGCAGTGTCCTTTTCTCCCCAGGGGAATTAAACTTTGAGACACCACTGGCTGCCAATGGTTTTACTGCATTTTGTTGGTGCCTGTGGTGTCTTTCTTGGTCTATTAATTCAGAAGCTGTAAATGACAATGTGAGCAAAAAAAAAAAGCTTTTCCAGTGGGATGCATTTCATTTATGTGTTCTTGTATCTACAATACCTATTCAATCCATTTTGTCACAATAACTGTTTAAAAAATTGGGTAGATTATCTGTACTTTTGCTTGAACCTTAACAGGATTTTTTTTTTCTCTTATATGGAGAACATGAAGTGATACTTTTGGAATAATCTGGGAACTTTAACTATTGAAATGGATTTTCCTCAACCCCTCGTTTTCATGATTTATTTAAAAAATATGGTATTGTATTATGAAACAGCAGAGAACCTCCAGAAATGTGTACACTCTTAAATACATACTATGTTTACTTGGAAAGCACACATTTTTAAACATTAGAAATATGCTTCAGTAAATTTTAGGAGTTCTTTTGCATGTTCATTAATAACTACATATTTAAAAGCATTTTTAATCAGTAACACGATATGAAAACAGGGTTTGGTTTTAAGGGTTTTCTGATTGAAAACTGTTTATATTCTGAGAATATTGTCTCTAACTGGCTAATACAGTAGGATCTCAGCAGCTGTGGTGAAGGAGTGTGGACCATGCGGAAATTTGCACACATAAAAATAGGAATATTGGAAATAGCTCTTGTTGCACAAGAGCTATAAGGTAATTAGTTATTATATTTATTATCCAGAAAACATGATGATAAAATCAGTAAAGTCTGTGCAACTACCAGATTTTTTTAATGCGAAGTCACATTACAACTAAACTTGTCTACGCAGCATGTATGTTTAAAAAAATGTATTTTGCAGCACCACGTTTTATTTTGCTTTTGAAAAAAAAAAGAAAAGTAAGTGATCTTGTCACCATTGCACTGTTATCAAGGGAATACTATGTTAAGTATTTTTCATCCCTCTGTCCCAAATCCTAAATTCCTATGAAGCAGAAGCCCAGATTTCTTCTATTGACATGCACATTGTTATTCTTCAGGTGGTCTTTGTTATGATATGTTTGTCATGGTTCATAAAGTTTATCGTTGCACTAAAAACAGGGTTAGAATATCCTCAGTACAATTATAAAAATGTATTAAAACTGAGAAGGATAAAAATAGGGTGCAAGATGAGCTTTTAATGATTGTATAAATGTTCACCGTTCCATGGAAAAAAATGGAGCTTTTCAACATGGGCATAATAGTGAAATGCAAGTGTAGGGTCAAATTTTTTACTCAAAGAAATATGTGGATTTTCAGCATAGAAACTGTGTTTTAGTTTCTGCTTGCAAAGCTGGAGGTGTTAAGGCTGTACGAAGAAGAAAAACCCATGGTCTGCTTTGATTTGTAATGATAGGAGGATATATCCCTTTTCAGACTTCAAGATGCTTTGTCTGGAACAATATGTTGCACTTTGTTCCTTAGCTTAGTATGTATGGTAAATAAATGGTATCGTGAACTAGGCTGCACAATCCAAATTAGCATCCTTGGGAAGATACAGAAGCAGACAGCTGCTATCGAAATGATTTGCTGTTCTGTACTTTACTTTTTCCTGCTAAATGGTGTGCACAAGTATCTGAAGTCCTATTGGTGATACTTAAAGTGAGAGGAAGGAAAACTGAAAATAGTGCCATGAAAAATTGAAATGCCTGGTCCGACCTGACTATGACAATTTTGGAAGGTATTTTATATGATGATAGAATTGTAGAGGAGATCTATCCTCACTAATACATGGTGCAAGAGACTCTTCTATTATATGTGGTGACATACACAACTCTCTGTAGTACATTATTCATTCAAGGCCCTTTTTGAAAAGGTCTTATGTCCTATATAAAACAGGCTATTATGTGATGCATACGCAAAAGAGGATGGATGTGACATTCCTCTCAAACTATACAAACCCTTTTATCTCACACTACCAAATATACATTACGGATTATTTTTTCCATTAAAATAATTGAATTTAAAATTTAGAGTACACTAAGTGTATTGTATCTTAAAAGAGACTTGTTTGCAAAATATAAGAGATTTAATGTGAACATATAAACTGCCATAATCTATTTGGAAAGATTTAGCGACATTATAACATATATTTCCTTCAATTAAGTTTTCATTTCTCCTCTTATTGTGTTTTTGAGTATCTTTTGTTGACACTTCTTTATTTGCTGCCACATATTCTATCCACTTGTTCTCAGCATAGCAGTATCTCCACAGTGAATTCTGTTGCTGGTGTTATGGTGTTCTTATTCATTTGCGTTTAAACATCAATTACCTGAATATAATGCATGTCGATAATACTGAGTACAGAGGAATTGAATGTACCAAGTAAGTTATACTAAATCTTCTATACTAAATTTTCTTCTACCCATGTTTTACTGACTCCATACAATTCTTTGTGCTTTCATGTAATATTGAATGACACGGTACAGAACTTTCTCCTGCTCTTAATATTCATTCACATTCTTAAGACATTTCAATCTGTCCTTGCTTCTGAATATGGGCATTACATTATTGGAAAGTTTGAGAACTTCACTTTACCTTTTGTTTTGTTTTGTTTGGAAAAGAACCAATAATAGGGCACATCACTACAGTAACCAAATGACAATCCCGGAATTATGCTTTATGTGTGGGTACCTAGATGAATTAGGGGCACCTGGAAGGATGCCAGGGATTGGAGTTATCCCCAGTGTTCTTCCATGTTGCTTGTTGAATGCTTTCTCTTCTGGGACTGTTTCTTCAGAAAGTAATTAAAAATCTTACAGTACTATTTTTCTCCACTCTACCCGTGAAGCCTGACTTCCTTCATAACATGAACTCGACTACAGGCTTCAAGGGAAAACAAAGAATTGTAATTATAAATACAAAAGTTCTTGGTTTAGAACTTTTCCTTCAGTTTAGATGCCATAATAGTAGCTTTATTCCTTCTTTTTTGAAAGAAAAGACCTGCTACAACAGCTTACATCCATAATTTGGATCAAAGGTTCAGTACAGATGAAGCGATAAGATTCTCAATGTGCAAGAGCACTAATAGGAAACAAAACAAAAACCCCGTTAATGTGCGAAGCAGAAATACATACATATACATACGTACATATACATATAGCTGATGTAGAGGTTACTGAAATATATTCAAGCACGGACTTAAAGAAGTGGGATATGAAATCTTCGTGAGAGCTAGGTTTCCTCTGAGCCCATCCTGCCTTGCAAGCAGCGTTATGGCTCTGGAGGTGAAAGATAACCCTTCTCGTGCAGTCCATAAAAATGGTCACTACCGACTTAGGAAATTAACATTGACTAAAGAGTGCTAAGCACCCTTTAACCCCTGGTTTTGTTGTGACTTTAAGGTATTTAGCAAAGTATAAATCACTTATCTGGAAGAGGACTGAAAACTTCCAGTGCTATGTGGCTGCCAAATAAAGTTACTGCAACATACCTGATTAGCAATCCAGTTGCACACTTTATTGAGCTATATTACATTAATTTCTGTGTGGTCAAGGTATTTACATGAGTAATACACACCTGTGTTAAAGGCAAAATGCAAAACCTACAGAATTCTCAGCCCCTCCTTTATGTATTTTCTACTGAATGCGTTGCTCACTCAATAATAAATTCAGAGGGCTGACAGTGTCTAAGTCTGCTGCTCCTTTGCCCTCAATTTCAGTGAGATGGGCCATTGAAAACTCATTACAAGCTGTTTAGACTCTGACTTTGACTTTTGCTCAGCAGTGAACAAAATTAACAGCTCTTGGAGGTAGCAAAAAAGGCACCGAGCCAAAAAAAAAAAAAAAAAAAAAAGAAATGATGAGAAAAGACATTTGATATTATCTCTATTAGTCATGCAAACAAGCTTAAGTCCAAAAGTACATGTGTCCTGCACATGGCTGTAATTGTGTAGCCTTTGTTGCTTTCATCCTTTCTCTCACCTTTTAATACCATGTAAGGAGGCTCACCTGCATGGCAAGTATACACCCTAGAATTTGCTTGCACGTCAAGCAACAAGCTTTTAAGTGTAACAGAATTGCTTCATAAATTTAACTATCACTTTCAAAATTCTGTTTTTTTCTAATATAGTGCTTGATAGTTTTTTATGTGATAATTTTAAAATGCTGTTTATAGCAAAAGTTACCTTGATAGGTAGATTCATAGGGAAAAAATTATAGGTGGCTAGATATACACCGTCTAAATCATCAATACTAAAATTGCATTTAAAAACAATTTACTCATTTTCACTCAAACCATTTGGATTTTTTTCTAATCCTGAGAATGACATTTATTTATAATTTGAATGACAAAAATATTTGTCATGTACCTAATAATGACGGTCCAGTTATTTTTAGTTTCTCAGCAACTGCCAGAGAATTATTTTGCATGACAAGTATGGACTCTGGTAATAAACTTTAGGTCCTGATCACTTTACCTGCTAAACATTTATGGCTTGTTATTTTAATAGGTATAATGTTTCCTCATGACCCAATTTGTTCTTTTTTTTTTTTTTTTTTAATGTTCTTCTGTGAGAAATCAGAAAAAGAAGCTTGTAACCAAGTGACATTTGAAATCAGTACAGTAAAACCTTTGGGAAAGTCAGTCCAAACAATTCATGAAACAGTTATCTTCAGCTAGTGCACTACAGAAAGAAAGGGGCTACAAATACTAGGAAATAGTAAAAATTAATGAGTATTATATTAATCAAGTTAAGCTTCACTCACATGCTATATTTGGTTTAAATGAAGTTGCCTTTAGTTCCCAATTTTCCAGGTTGTGAGGCTGAAGTAAAACATGGTTAAGCATGATTTTAGGGTCATTCAGAAAGTCCACTATTAGAAAGAGGATTGGAATTTGAAACCACCTTGGTTTTCAGTTTTCTTGTTCTGATCTTTAAACCACAGAAACTCTGACCTTCATATCTGATAAGGTTAAAAATAGATAAAATAATATTTTTTTCTGCTTATCAGTCATCATTTTGCTTAGGTTGGCATCCCACTGCTGTATCTAGTGATAACTACACATACTTGAATTCCAGTGTAATCGCAGCCCCCAGGATCCATCATGATTGTACTGCTGAATATTGTTATAATTTTTTTTGTTAAACAGTAGTGATTACTTCATCTTGTTGGCCTTCCAAAAATGTACTCCGCATACTTGATTTTACTTCAAAATTGCAGCCTTTTGTTCTGAAGTGTTCCTACCTCACAAGTACTGTAAGCTATTGCATTGTATCTTACATCCTTTAATGGGTAGGACAAAAATGTGTGTAGGTAAACATTTCAAATATTATTTCAGTTTTATATGACAGTATTTACATATACATATTTAACGTATGGATCATATGTATCTTCGTTACTAGTTTACTTGTTTTAATTCCTCTGAATCACAAAGTGCATAGAACTGGTGAAGGTCAGGCAGGAAAGAGATTAGCAGCATCTTATACCACAATGTCAAAATACTTAAAAGTGTTTACAGTGCCCACTGACACACAATGAATTTAAGACCGGGAGACTGAAGCAGAAATAAAACTATTCTTATTCTTCTAAACCAGAACAGGGACCTTAGTGGTTTATGGTTGTTTTAAGGTCCATTAATCCTTGAATCATGAGGCTGTGTAAAAAAATGACAGCTTTAACATTCAGTTCCTGGGTTTATTTAAAATGTTTTTACTTCAACACTGTTTCTAATTAATAACAGTGCCTATACGACCTGATTTAAATGTATCAGAAACACAGGGATGTGGCTTCACGTTCCTTCGTAGGACATTTTATCATTTACTGCAGCAGCGTTCAGCATGAATTGAGTGGTGCCAATTCTTCACAGAGAAGAGCTTACTCTAACAGAGAGAAAATCAGATACTGTACTTTAATGTCTTTTAGCCTTTCTATTTATGGATTTATTTGGGGGTCTGGGTAAAGGGAATATGGTTTTGAAGCCAGATGACAGAGCAATTATAGAAGCGTGAGTGTGCTCATACAGCACATGTTCGTGCTCAAGTTTCCACCACCATTTTCCTCTCAGGTCCGTTGCTGATCCCTAAAAAATAAGTCACTGGAAGACAACATCTAGAAAAACATTGTGTAAAATAGTGTGTTGAAAACTAAATTGAAATGACTGGTTTTAGAGAACATGGCAGAGGTGTTCTTTTAATGTAAACTGCAATCTGACAGGAATGCTTTTGATAAAGTTTTTGTAAAAGGGAGTGTTGTACTTCAGCATATATGCTGCTGAAATCCACTGGTTTCTCTTTGACCTGTGATCAGGATCAACAGAACAGCACTGTAAAAGTTTTAGGTTTATGTATTGATCATTATTTTTTATTTTTCAAAAATACCAGTTTCTCTGATGGATGGAAAGAAGATATATTTTCTGTGCACCAGAGTAATTCTCTCTACCAGTTTGTTTCTTCTGAACAGATGCTCACAGAGACAAATATGTGGTCTGAACCAGAAAATATTTTTAAAATAATCATTTGAAAGCTCTAAACTAAGCGGTGTTAAACACAGCATCGGCAGGAAAAGAGTTAGCATTTGGCCCTAAGTAGTTCATAGTTCAATGAAAAGATCTGGAGAATCCATTAAAAAAAAAAAAAAAAAGGAAAGAAAAAAAAAGGTCATCTTACCTCAGCAGGCTAGAAAGCATCTTGTTTCTCAGTGTAACTTTACTGTGATTTAGATTTCTCTGGTTGCAATGGGCTGTATTAGGAGAGACAAACTATCTGAGATGCCCAACAACATGGCCGTTCTCTTTCGCAACAAGTAGATGATAAATGCAAGCCAAATAAAAAGGCTGTGGAATACAGTCCTGTATTTGGGCGCAGGAAAATTTTATGTAAGGCTTAGACCAGATAAAGTGATCCTACCTAATAGGAATTTTGAGCAGATTTGGGTTTGTAGATGTCTTCCAAACAGGATATAAATCTTGAGAGATACTGAAGGCACTTAATGTCCTCAGCAGTAACTATTTATCTCTTTTCAGTTCATACCAAGGCAGTTGTCAGCAATGTCCTTTCCCCCATTACTTTTTGCCTTACCTCTTGCCATTCAATGCACAATACAGGGACGTCATAGCTAGTTAGGAAACAAAAAATACAATGTTATGCCAATAAAATAATTCTGTATGTCACAGTAGCTTGTAACTCTGTTCTTAAAATGATAAAAAAAAAAAAAAAAATTTCTTCCTCTATTGAGGTCCCAAGATAAGCTATTCAGAACTGTTTACCATGTCAGTTAACACCACGAATTACTTTACCATTATTAAATGTCTCTCATCTGGTGATGTCCTTTAGCTTCTGGATTTAGGCATGTGGAAAAACCCGCTTGACGGAGCAGCTCAGATTCAAATAAATTGAACAATATATATATATATTTTTTTTTTCAGTAAGGTTAGTTTCTCTGAAAGTACTATCCTCTGGTGTGGTATGATTGTACTTCAGATGTTAATTTCTATATATTCCTTATATTCTTGTGTGTTCCGTAATTGGCCTGCATAAAATCAGTGAAATGTATTTGCTGTTACTAAATTACTAAGTCAGCCTTAGCCTTTACAAGCTTGTTTGGCATTAAGAAATTATTTTTTGAGAAGTGGGAATGAACAAACAAAAGCAAGTGGGTGCTTACTCTGTGAGCAATTCATCTTTGCCATTAGAATGCCAGGTGCCGGAAAGTCAGGAATTAAACATTTTGCCTAGAAAATAAATAGGTGGAAGCAAATGCAAAAGATGCTGATGTGCGCATCAGAGAGATCCTTTATTTGATGAGCAATAACTCTATGAAATTTCCATCTGATATTTGGAATCTTTTATTATTATAAATATTATTTTAATATATTCAGTATTTATGTTTCTGGAGATACTGTAAATCTTGCTTGGGAAATATAAATAATAAAGACATCATTTAACATTTAAGGTAATTTAAGAATTTAAGGTAAAGTTAAGGAAAAAAAGGCAGCTTGGGTAAGTTATGATGTGAAAGGCTTAAATACTTTTAGTGTTAAAATCACAACTGGTGCTGTACGTTACTGAAGAGAAAATATTATGCTATGTAAAATGATGGTACTGCACTGTCTGTGGTATCATTCTGTGCAAGTACCTGGCTGCTGCAAAAGGGCCACTCCCCTGGATCTTTATTACTGTGTACATGGTCTCTTTCCACTATTGAGAACGGCATAACATCTGTATCATGTGGGTCTAAATGAGGCCATGGCACAGTTTTCATCAAGCATTACATATATTATAAGCTAAGGAAAGAAAAACATGATATAATTGGCATTTTTCTGCAGAGCAACTGACAGTGCTTTACAACTTATTTTCAGCAAGTGTTATGTGGATACTTTTGTTTCTGGGAAGTGACAGTGACTCGTAAAGGAGGACACTGTAAAGCAGATTAACTTTTCCAGCAGGAGTAATGCCATTATGACATTCTCTTGGACACTTTTCATAGTATGCAGGAAAACCTGAGTGCGTTTTTTTTTTTAAGATAAATTACAGCACAAGAACAAAAAAAGACAAGTACTCTGTCATCTTGGCATAATGCTAGGGATTTGTGACTATCCATGCGTACTGCCTATACTGCACTGTACATTTACACGAAGAAGAAATATTACTGGTCTGTCCTGCTGCACTGTGTTCAGAACACAATAGTTAATGTAGTGTCCATTAAAGCATCTTTATTTTCAGTGGCTTTATAACTCTGATAAAAAGTCTTGGTGATCTTTAATAGGACAGAAAATCAGCCCAGCAGGGAGTTATTTTACAAAATCTTTAAAATGAAATGTCAACTTAAAAAGAAAGTCTTTCTTTGTTATTAGTATAAAACATTTATACAAATGTTAGCATGCATGTGTATTGCTGACTCCTACACACCTATATAAAGTTTTTGTTAGTTTTGTGGGTAAATGAACCTAGTGTCAGAAAGTTGTTTTTCTACTTAAACCTTGATTGCATGACACTTTTTTTTTTTTTTTAACTTTCCCTATGTTCAGGATAGGATATTTTCTTAGAAGCCAACTGTGTATCATAATCCAGATATGAAAAAGTTCTTGCAAGTCATTTCAGACAGAGATATCTTTATTTTATTTATTATTATTTTTTAATCTTTTCACTTGAAAGAATTATAGCTCATTCAGGAAAAACGTAGGCATGTGTTTCAGGCTCGTGAAAACTGCTGCAATCTCTTTGCCATTGAATGATGGGGTCAATTTACTGACGTCAAATGATCCAGCTCTGCTGGTTTCACTGGGACCTCACAATCTCACAGTGATATTGAACTTGGACTGTGATTGGAATGGAAAAGGGGAGATTTTTCTCTGTCCCAGATTTCTGCAGCTTTGCTGGAAAATCTATATACAACAGGACTGCTGCTATTTTGTCAGGATAATTTTCCTCAAGGCTTAAGTCAACAGCAGATTGTTTAGTTTTTCCCATTCCCGGGGTTCCCATTCCTTCCTGTTTTGCCCTTTTTCCCTTGACTTTAAAGAGAGAGACACTCCTCCTGCTTTTGTCCCATTTTTCACCTCCAGGAGGTGGTAATTCTATTGCTCAAATGGATTCCTGCTGGTTGCCAACATAACCATGTAATTCTGAAGGGAGAAAAATGCCTTATCTGCAGTTTTGATTTAAAGCAATTTCTTGAAAACATAATAAAGTTTCTCACCAATGGCATTAAAGTTAATAATCCTTAATGTTGAAAAGTGGTGGTTAAAAGAAATGAATAAGCACTTGAAGGTTGCACTCTTTTATTTTAGCAGATAAGGACTCACTTTGGGTTAGGTTACAGCCGTACCTAGTGCTGTCAGGAAGGGAGGGAACGGAGAGGATTGTTGCTGGGTCTGTCTTGAGCCCATTCACAGTACCATCCCATCAGCTTGGGTGAGGACAAGGTGGTGACCAGGAAACCCTCATCAGGGCTTTTGGTCCTCAAGGAGATAGAACTGAGAGCGAGAGGAAGAAAATAAATCTGACCTCTCTCTTCCTTGGCAAAGCACAGAGAGCTGCCTCTTCCCTGGCTTGCAAAGCTTTGGGCTCCACCACTGGACACTTCTGGGCTTTGCTTAATTACTATTTCCATGTGATTTTTTTTCTTCTGCCTCTCACATGAAAGAGCGTATGACCTAGATTCAGGCACTGGAAAGTATCTTCCTCAGTGTCCTTGACGTGGAGTAAAGTGAGGCTTCATTTGACTAAAAAGGGGTATTTTGTTCCTCAATACTCTTTATGCCAAAGTGTCTTGATTTATTTTAAATGCGTATTTTCTTTAGTTTGTAGTATTGTATTTTCCCAAAAAGGCAAGTCCAGCTGGCTTCCTCTACTTTAAAGGCTTCCTTTATATATATGCCTCAAATTCCTGTTTAAATATCTTCTTTCTAAGCTATGTGAACTTAGGTCCTATAAGCTCATACTTTTTAGTCCACAAATCAGCTTCTCTGCTTTTCTTAATACCTTTTCAAGTGCTATATTAATATCATTTTATAAGGTGGTGACACAATATTCTGGCTGGGCTTTGCAAGAGAATTAAATAATCTTGTTCTAACTTCAATGAGCATGCATTCCCATTCTAGGCAACTTTGGGTATAAGCATTCAACAAAGAGGACTTGTGCTTCCTGTCACCATTTTTTCCCTATCGTTTCATCCTTTTTTTTTTTTTTTAATGATAAGCTTGCCATCATGCCAAGGTCCTTTTTGAATTCCTTTTGCTCTACATCAATCATTTATTTGGCATTTGTTTACTTCAAAACAATGTGTGGTACTTTACATGTGCCAATGTTAATTTCATACATCATGAGTCAGTCAACTTGGGTTTAGGGAGGAGGCCCAAACCCTAGCTGTTGGTTGGTTTTGGTTTGGTTTTGTTGTTGCATTGTGTGTGGGTTTTTTGTTTTTGTTTGCCACTTCCGTGTTTCGCTCTTGCTGCTTGTTGTGCAATGTCAGCAAACACAGCTAGGGTAGAGTTGCTTTTTTTTTTTTTTTGACTAGGTCAATTGTCTAGATTAGATACTGCAGAGGTCTGTAGTAACTTTTGGGGAACAATGCTTGCTAAAACCCCATAAGCACTGCTTATCTCATGTGAGTGTATGTGTGTGGATGTATGCATCCCAAAATGTGCATCACTGTTTTAGAGCTTAATAACCCGAAAGACTGGGTTAGCTGAATTCTAACCTGCTGCTGAGCCTGCAGTCATCCCTGATACAAGAAGTTTTGGGCTTAGTGCTCACAGTTTAAAAGGATTGCTTGGTATGTTTGGTCAAAGCAAAAATACTTTTTGAAGGAAATTCAGTGCTATATTTAAAGAATTCATATTTTCGCTAATAACCTTGAATGCTGCAACTGTGTGAGCTGCCACTAATCTGAACCATGTGTTTGAAGCAGCAAGCTACTTCAGGAGTGTGTCTGCAGGTGTGTCTATAGCCCTGGATGCACACATCCATGCACAAGTCTATCCACACAAATTGTTTTCCAGCAAATTTATCGTCAGACAAAACTCCGTCACTTGAAACTTTGGCTAAAAGTATTCTGACAGTCTGAGAAAATTACATCTTCACTTGTGAAGCAGTTGTTTTTGGCAACAACCTCCTTAAACAGTTGGTCAGCCTGAGTTGGTTGGGATCTTGTGTTTTGTAAATTCTTGCCAGTTGCTGTCCACCAGATTACTACCGTATTAATTCTCTTATAGCCTGTCTGTTAGGAGAATAGAGATTATTTTAGATGTTACACATTAAGGCTTAAGTTGACAGATTTAACAGCTATTTATCTCCAGGGAAAGTGGTCTTTCTGAGTTTTTGAGTTAGCAAATGCTCCCTGCTGATATCCATTGCTCTTTTACATGTGTGCCAGGCCCCCTGGAAGTAATTAGCAGCAGGATAAATACCTGGAAGATTATAAGGTTTACATTTTATTAAACATTTTTGAATTTCAATACCTTCCTTGTCATGAAAGCACTTCTGATAGTGAGCGTAGACCCTCTAATAATGACACAAATCATATTACTCTCAGCCATTTATCAGCATTCATACCGTTTTGCCCCTGCAAAAGTATTCTGTGATTTATTTTTAAAAGTAATAATCCGAGGGATGCAGCAGTACTTAGCAGAAAAGAGATGAGACAAAATTAGTGAACAAATGATGTAAAAGGCCTTATTTAGTACTTCAGTTGAATTTGTATATAAAAGTATTTATTTGTTGTAATCTACTTTACATAAAGTACAGCTAATTAATCTGTAACTCGGTGTTCCAAGTGACACTGAAGAGGCAGATGCTCTAAGTTTCTTAAGACTGAGATTTGCCAGGTTGGTCATCATAAACTGTTTTAAATAGAAATAGGCAGTTATATGAATCTACCAGGACTCACCCAAATTATTCTTTCAGGTTTCTCTACAGGTCTTCCTTTGATTGTCAGGTTGTCTGACACGTCCCAGTTTCTCTGTGTGTTGTGGTGGCTATATTAGATCCAGCTGTGTTTTTTTTTTTGCATATGCTTGAATGGAAAATGGACCTATGAGTTAGGCTGCTTGGGTTGCTCATCTCAGGAAGAGAGCAGAATTGTATTACGACATAGTCATAAAAGAAATAGAGCAAAGCATGAAAAAAAGTATAATTTGTATTTACATCATAACAGTTAGAGTGCACAAAGCTAAGAGAATCTCAAAAGTCTGCCATGAATTTCTAAATTGTCTTGGGAAAACACCACTTTACCAGTCAGGAGGTTTTTGTGTTTGTTTTTGTTTTTTTCATATGCTGCTTGTCTTGACAAACACCAAATGCAACACAACACACAGTCCTGTGGGATGCAAGCATCCAACCTGTGCGCTACAGCTCCCGCTGGAATCTGTCCAGTCTCTGTGACCTGCACATCACTTAGATTAAGTAGCGCTTCCACGGGCTGCTTTCTGGGGTGGATAGAGTTCTTTTCAAGGCAATCCATGTTGATTCTACTTAACAACTTTTTATTTTATTTTATTTTCATTTTAAATGTTTTATTTCTTACTACTTAGAAAGCAATTTCTGTGAAAATGAAGCTACACATTCTTCTCTTAGACATATGTCTTCTCCTGCCTGAAATGTAGTTCAGAGTTTATTAAACAAGCCAGAAAGTTGCAGGCTATCTCAAGAATGTGACTATTTGCTATTCTCCCTGAGATATGCCATATGCTTGGTTAATGTTGTCTTAGTAGAGAAAAGGTCTGCTGTTAATGACTGCATTAATGTTATCATATAATTTTTATTGGGTGATTCTCTTATCAGACGGTATGAATGTATGTTATGTTTGGTCAGTGCATAATATTCTTGGTGGGGGAAAGAAAATCTACAGTCCCTTATGAAAATAATGTTGTATTGTTTCTAATTCAGAAGTCGGTGTTTTGTTCTGGAATGTGGCGTTACTGATGGCACGGGAAACAGAAAACATGCCATCGGTTTCTAGGACTTTGTAACTACAGTGTGAGTTGTGCATCTGCTCGGTTTTCACAGTTGCAGTGGATTAGACAAACCCAGCACAGAAGTCACTGTTACTAATCGCGAGGAAGACGCTGAAGCTCACGTTTTTGTAGGAGCGCTTAATATTAACATAACATTGAAACCTGGTCTTTTCTCATGCAAATCCTGAAAATACAGTCATAATTAAAGGGTATTTTCCATAAGCAAATACAAGTGTGTTTTGCCTTGAAGTGTACAAAAATTTCTGTCTTCTATAAAAGTGTTTTTTTGTCTTTTTTTTTTTTTTTTTGCTGATTTGCTTTAACTGTGCAGTGTTTCAGTCCATGGGGGGCTTGAGTCAGTGTTTGTTTCAGTTGGAGAGAAGACTTCTTTTCAGAGGCGTTCGGGGGCAGATCTATGGCAGGGATAAGAAAATAGAAAATGAGAGCTTACAGAGTCACTAAAGTTGCCATTTTCAGAAAAACAGAAAACTGGGAGCAAAGCTGGGAGTTTTAGCCTTTTCACCTTGAAGGTTCTTTTGTTATATATACATGAAAATGTGTATATATAGTTAGAAATATGATAGAAGAAAAATCTCTTTGATTTAAAAACTAGTCGTCTTCTCTGCCGCATGGAATGTGTTAATGTTTGCAACAGTTGTAAGCGTGTTTTAGTAAAACCATTAGGAACTACTGTGTGGAATAGGATACCCCATTATGTCACTGATAAAAGTGAAACAATTGAATATGACCCAAGGGTGGATTATTGCCACCAAGCAAAGTAACAGAATGTGCATTACAGTTAACGTAATTGCACAGCTAACTGATTTCCTTTCCTTTAAATTAAAATTGCAGTATGAAACTACATTATCTAATTTTGCTTACCAAGACATTTCGGAACTGTTTGCAAAGTAGAGCAGACTTGAAGTAATATGAAGAAATGGGGGGAAAAAAATCATTTCATGCATAAATTATTTTCTGTGAGCAAGTAAAAGTTTTGGACTGAAGAATTCTGGCAAACTAGAACCAACTTTGCACAGAAGGCAAATAAGCATTTGTTGTCCCACAATCCAAACATAATTATACGAAACTGCAAAAGTCAAATTGGTTACAATTTACTCAACATTTAATGAAACTAAAGAAGGAAAAAAAATGGTTTCTTTAAATTCATTGCTTTTGTTTGAGATAATTTTCTCTGTCTGGATAGAGGAAAACGCAAGGGACAAGAGATTCAAAGCCTTGTGCTATATGCAGAAAGCCTGCTATGGAGATATTAAGAAGCCAAGACTCATTAATGAATCTTATTCCTGTTTTGTTTTTTTCTTTTTCCTCATGAGTTTATAATCTACATCCCCTTCTAGAGTGTTACATTTCCCCCAAAATGCTTGTATATTTGAAAAGCTAATATCTGAAAATACCAACTACCACAACACTGAAAAGCCACTAGGATATTTTGGCTCTTTTTTCCAAGTTGGGAAATGCATAAGACAGAAAACAAAATAGATACAGAACTTGGCTGAACTTTACTTGAATTTTGCCAATGAAAGCTAGCAAAATACAGCCAACTTGGCTATTAAAAAGAGCCCCTGAGCCAGCACTAATTATGTCAACAAGTAGTTCGTGCTCAGTCCTCACTAAGTCCTGCACTTTTATGGGATGGGAGGATGAATGTCATGTATGTAGGGAGCCGAGCAGCTGCTTCGTTTACCATTACTCCATTTAAGGGTGTGCTAACCTTGCAACAACCTAGTGACATCATCATTTTTCACCTTATTCCTTTCTCATGGGGTATGTCTTCACAATAAGCCTGGGGTGAAAAGGTTTCCTCGGCAGGCAGACAGCCTGCATGACAAATGTGCTGAGGAGTCAAAGAAAATTTTAACCTGCCCTACCTAGCTGTAGTGTCTTTTTGCATCGAAGAGCAAAGTGATAAATGTTTTTCTTCAAAAACAGGGAAGGGTGTAAAGGAGAAGGCAGGAAAAAAGCGAAAGTAGGGTATGCTACATATAATATTGTGCTAAATGGATCTGCATACCTGCTTTTCTTTTCCCCTCAGGTAATCAAGTAGTGTGACTGACCCATTGCATCCTGATTACAGTGTTCCTATGATGAAAGGCTCTTTGTTTTAAAAATCTGTGCAGTGTTTCTTCATTAAACAGATCTATGTTGTCCTCACCTTGGCTGTGTTAGGGAGCAGTGATTTTTGTCTGTGCCTTTTTAATACTTTTACCCCATGTGCATTGTGTCCTAATGATTTAGAAAATATTTTCATACAGAGCTAATGTCACAGTAATTTTGTGAAGCTTTTCTCTCATTCCAGCACAATGCCTGAGTTTCCATAGGTGATTTAAAATTTCATCTTGTACATTGTATTGTATTCTGTTGTGTCCTAGACTAAAGACAGGTGCAAGTAAAGCTCGCCAGGCTATTCAGGTGCTTATCCAAAAAATGCTCAGTTTAAGAGCAGTAATTTTTAAATATGGTTTAAAATTAAATTTGAGTGCCATGTAGCTGTATCGCATCTGTTGGGACTTTTAGTTGTGAAATGAGAAAAGCTGTGATCCAAGAGTTTATACAGCATCCTCCTGTAGCGAACTTGGGGACGACGCACAGGTGGTAAAGCAGTGAAGGCTGAAATCTTCGTCTTGCTGTGCTGCAGCAGCAAAGCCCAGACACAGCTCCTCCGCGGGCCCGGCTTTGCTCGTGGACGGTATTTGTGTGCATCCTGAGGATGCAGGAGTGAGCTCTTTGGCAGGGGGGCTGTGTTGCCACATGCCTGTCCACCTGCCTCCGTCCCGGAGCAGCACTCTGTCCCTCGCTGCAAAGGTTTGTAAAGGCTGGTGCACATGGTAATAGGATAAAAGTGCATGCATGTGTGCCTGCTTAACATGCATACATAACCTGCACTGAAAAACCTACCAAAGCTGCAGAGGAAGAAAGAGGAATCATCTTCACCACCGTGTAATTTGTTATGCACTGTATAGTGACTCGTCAAATATTTTAATTGTCATGTTAAGATTTTAGATCGAAAACCATCGTGATTGAACAAACAGGCTTTTAGCTAATTTAAGTTGGAATAAAAGTGAGCATTTCAAAGCTGTATGGTGGGAATAGCTCATAAATGAAGCGTTTTTCCCCTTAGGGATATAATCAGAATGCAGAAAAATTCCTATGGGAAAGACATTCATAAATTAAAAAAAATATTGCTAAACAGAAGCAACATATTGCCGGATATTAAGCTGGAGGTACGCTAAAAGAACCGTGGCCTTGTTTGTAAAGTTGTGAATAAATCTGTTAAAAATAATTGAATTTATATTTAACTTGAAAAACAGGGTAAGATCTTTTATTCTGCACTTATAAGTTTGAATACACTTTCAGTTGCTCTTAGTTATCTCAAATTAAATCTTAAATTGAGCTTGTGGTTCTGTGAATTAATACTCTGGCCTTTCAGCTCTTCTGCTGAGGTCATTCAAATCTAATGGTAGAAATGGTCACAGGGTCAAGTCTTGGTATGTGGAGTATAGAAATGGTTTAATGATGCCAGCAGATGTTTGCATTCTGCATGTTGGAGTTGTAATGCACTGGTGGGCTCTGTGAAGGCACTCGATTATCACATTATTATATCTTCATTCCATCTGAACTGTGAGGTAGGAAATAAGAAAGCATTAAAATAAGGTGAAGGTTCTGCCTTAAACCAACAAAAATAAGCAAAATCAGAGTTAATTTTCTACCTATGCCCTTCTTAACTTCCCTATTGTGCTTAGTCATTGTCATGGTCCTGGGAGGTTGCAAAAACTTAAATAAATAGGCTGCAGTTGGCTAGAAAAATTGAGACACACAAGAATGACTTTGAAATGCTTTGGATTTGCCTAGTATAAATCAGAATTTAAGTATTACATTTACAGACTTTATATCTAGTTCTCTATTAATGTTGTAATTCTATAAAAGGTTGAAAATATCCATGAATATGAAAATATTAATAACTAAGGAGCCAAAAAAAAATTGTACACTGCCGGGCAGGTTCTGGTGTATGGACTCAACACTGCTAATACAAGTGTAGATTTTTAACGAAAATGTTATGAGAATGGGACGTGCAATGTGCAGTAGCCAGATGTAATGATTTGTTGATTATAAGGGTATTTAAAATGACGTAAACACAGAATTGCAAACTGGAAAAAAAAAAAAAAAAGCAAAAACTTTTAAATACAGAATTGCATTCTTAATGCTTTCTTGTTCTTTTTTGCTTAAGTTTGACCTCTATTCCACCTCTTCCTAAAACACACTGTTCCGAAAAGGCTTGTGTTTTTCCACTCAGAAACACAACATGGCCAACATTGCTAAACAGAAGGGAACCCAGGACGGCCACATTCCCAGTTTGTTTTTAATGACATTTTGTGAAGCCACGTTCTCAGGCTAAAAATCATATATAAAGTTTCATCCTTTCATTTGTAGCAATTTAAAAAATAATTTTGTTGTACTTTTAAAAACAAATAAGTGAAACCTGATAAATGCTGACAAGCCTTTTGTTAAGCCATTCTGTGCAGTGACAGTCTGGATATTTACTGCTGCGGTGATTTTTGTTTGTCATCTTTCCTAGTTCATCACTGCCATCTTTCTCCTTGGTCTATACAGATAATTATAGCCAGCCGTGATGATTGTTATTAAGGATATAGGAGTAACAACTCTTCAGAAACGTACTATGATTTGAAGCTACTGTGTCATAAGTTTATCCTGTAATGTGTTTAGGAGACTTGAAGGGGATGCATATGTGACACTGCATAGCTATAAATTGCAATAGCTTCTGAAGTCAACGAGGGTTCACTATCATGTCATATGGGATACACAGTTTGTAGGATATGCGTTTCAAAGGCTACCTTTAAACTATACTTTCTTTCATAAAAGATTTGCACACGTCAGTGTTACCCATGCTTGCTATAGAGGGCAAAGCGTGTCTGCTGGCTGTCTGGTGTGTTTGGAGCTAACAGACCGTAGGAAAGGGGAATGAGCAGCAGTCTTCGGGGTCTTCCATCACTATCATTGCAAATAAATAAATAACCTAAATTCTGATTCCAAAGCCAAATACTACCTTCAGGTTCACCTCTGCAGTCTTGTTGAAAACAATGTATGAACTAGCAGAGAGCCCTGTGTTGACTCTTAATTCCCTGGTGCATCTGCTGTGCTGCCATTTGCTTGTGCCTGTGTCTGGGGAAGGGACAGAGGGAGCGTCTTTTTTCCTCTGAAAGTCATCGACAAAACCTGCACAAGAAGTAGTACAGTGGGAGTATTAAAAGATCACTCAGAAAGAAGCTGCACTTGAGTCTGCTGTATCGTTATGCCGTGCATTACTTTAGTAGGCTGTGGTGAAGTGTGATAAATTTGGCTCTTCTACAGTGTATTATCACTTTGTTGCTTAAGTGGTCTTGTGAAAAAAGGCGACAGCGGTACATAACGGACTGTACGGTTTAAGTCCATCAACAGCATGCTTTTTCTCATGTGAAATCTTGTTACCATTTGTCAGTTAGGTGATGTATTTTGACAATGAAGAGATATTGTGCAGGTGGTTGAAATAATTTTGACATGCTTGATTTCCCTCCCCCCCCCCCCTCCCCATGCATGCTGATTAATCTTGGGTTCATATATCACACCAAATTGGAAAATGCAGCCTACCTGTGTGATGAATGTGTTTAGAAAGGTTTAAAGTTTGTTCTCTGTAACATCAGTGTCCTTGAAGGCTGTGGACAGACTTCTTTTACTGGACCCAGATTTGCAAAGAGTTCTCTCTTCCCTTGCTGCCCTGTGACCTACAATGCACAGCAGGCACAGCCCAAGTTTATACCAACCCAGAAGAGTGAAATAAATTAGCAAGTTTTCTATTCAAACTTTACTATTGATAGATTTGGCGGGCAACTGCCTATGATGATGGGAAAAGCCAGGAAGGCAGTGATGAGCAACTGGAGCATGTGTTGCTCATGAGAAGTAGAGGGTGGTAATCTTGTTCTTTATCCAGATAAAACTGTCTACCTACAGCCTCAGCAGGGAGATCTTCAGACCCTGTAGATATGATTGAAGCGAAGTGTAAGTATGCCTGAAGGTTCAAAGTAATAAGTAGCAATTAAATCTGCATCCATTTCACCTGTGGGCTTAGTTGTCAAGGTGTTTGGTTTTGTTTTTTTTTTTTCCAAATGTCTTTGTGCATGAAAATGTGTTGGTGCCCATAGACTTATGGGCATTATGTCAGTATCAGAAAATTGCAAATGAAAGTTTCCCCTTCTTCGCCCCACACAAGTGCAGCAGAATCTAAATACAGGCAGGGTCCTGGGCATTATCTGCAAGAAGAAGGGATAACTGAAACAAAGAGGCATTATGATATGCAGGCTAGGTTTTATCTTCAGTCAGCTGGACTGCAAATGAAGGGATAAATATGCACTGCCAGAAATGGATTATTCTTTTCTTTTTCTTTAAGAACTGTGGGATCTCTCCCCTCTTCCACCAGGAGACCTACAAGGTCGCCAAATTAAACCTTTATACAATCCAAAAATTGAATCTTAGTATATCCATTTTCCTAATACAATTTCTGCAATACCTGTCGGTGCTGACAGTTTTGGTCACATATCTCTATTGTGCTGTTCAGTTTTATTTGACAGTGCAGGATGGCATCAGCATGTATTGGAGGTAACATCTGAGCTGTGGCTGATCTCTTGGGACTGCTGTACTACTTTACCTCCTTGCCATCATAAATGGATGTTTCTGTCATTCCCTAAGATTTCCTCCTGGGTTAGGCATCTTTCTTTAATTATTAATCAAAAGCAATGTAACAATCATTGCAAACAAATGTATCACTGTACTGAAGCAAGTGTGTTAGACGGGATGTTAGTAGTATTAGTGGAACAAGATTTGGATGTAAAGGTTGTGATCTTGTCTTTTTCACATCTGCTTGATATATAAATTACTATGCAAGTCTGAGGATTGTATTTCCCTGCTGCAAAAAGAGAAAAATAAATGCAGTAGGCTAGCTTTTTCTACAGTGTTCAAGCTGAACAAAGGCCAAGTGACTTATGCAAAGCCATTCCTGAATCTGTGACATAGCTAGGACAAAAATGTCCTGAGTTTGAATGCAACCATATGCTTACTACTGGAAAAACGAGTGCATGGTTAAAGACATGCAAAATCCGCTTGCTTTTTCTTTGGGCTGAGACTTCATAAACTTCAATAGTTCTTAATTTTCACACGTCTTACTTGTAACAGTCGCGCTTTCAAGAGAAAATCTAAATTTGATAGGTCTCTCTTTTCTTCTTTTTTTCTAAGCACAGTGTGTGACTGTTCAGCTCCCAGATTGCATGCACTCGCACAGGTCTTGCTTCAAACATTGGATCCTTGAGTGGTACCTGGGAAATGTCTGCTTTAAATTATATGCTTCTAGCTAGAGCTCAGGTTAAAGAAAAATCTCAAAGTGCTGAGGTCTGCATGGAGCCACTTTGTGCTTTTACCTGCAGAGCCGAGGGTAAAGGCGTGGGTAACGCTTACACGTGTATGAGGGGGAGCACTGTGCAAGGCTCGGGCACACATATCTCTCCTTGGCAAAGCTCTCTGGCTATGTCCCCATGTCACACTTCCCCCAAGTGCACAGAGCTCTGTGTACCCCCAAGAGCTCTGGGCTTTGTAAGGACCATACAACTTCTCCACCCCTTGCCTCCTGCTCCCGCACGTGGCACGCCGTGCCAGTTGAGCTGGTTGATCTGCAGGGGAAGGTAGGGCTCCATTGCTTCAAAATGCTGCTACTTTTCTCAGAAATAGAACATCGGTATAAAAGATGTGCATTTTCACAGAAACAAAGCTATGGGTTCATTCAGTTTCCATTCACAGCATAAGGTTAATCCTGCTGTTGCATATGCGAATGAACAAAGCTGTCTCTCTGTCTAATAAAATACATGTGATCAAATCTGAACTTCTTGTCTCCATGAGACGTTCATTCAAAACATAAATTTAATATAATTTTCTTTGATAAAACTCTTATTAGGTGTTGAAGATGTTGCCATCTTAAATATCATGCTAAGGATATTTACTGACTCATGCAAATCAGCCATCCTATTGAAGGTATTTATTAAGCTCTGAAATAAATTACCCTGTATTTTGTTGTGTGCAATATATATGGGCACAGTACATTGTGTTGTAGTGTTTAATTTTTTTCTTCTTGAATTTCTGACAAGTATCAGTCTTGACTGAAGTAAATGCATAAGCTCAAGTCAGGCTGTCTGTTTTAACATTAGCATAACAATAAGAAAACTACAAAAAAGAAATGACTGGCCTGTTAACATTAGATTTCATTTCTGACCACTCAAATTGTCTCAGATGTTCTAGCTCCTTCAACAAACCTCTTGCTATTATAATAATATAAATATCTGCATTTATTAAAATAATTTGTGCAGCTCATAGTCACCCTTTTAGAGGCAATGAATGTAGACCCTTATCCTATAAATTAATGATGTCCTTATTCTCCAGTCAACCTCATGTCTGCTTTATAGGAAGCAGAGAGCAGACTTTCCAGAGCAACTAGATTTGCTGATCGAAATAAAACTTATATGAATTCTAAAGCTGATTCAAAAAACGCTAACTGAAATACTAGAATGATTCCAAATTCTGATTTTCCACTCCCAGAAAAATAAAATAAATAAAAAAATGCTGTGCTGTTTTATTGAAAATATTTTAATCTGCCTGGCTTGAAAAGGTTTTCTTCCTTAAATACTACTGCCCTTAGAGTGTAATCACTACATCATAATGAGGAGAAGGTCAAGATTCTAGTTTTGTATCTCTTTCTTAGTGTCATTTACAGGATTCAGCCCCTGTACTTTTTAAAATGCGACCCCAGACTGTCTGTCTCTCTTTTCATAAGACTTAACCCATCTTGAGAACAGAGAAATGTGAATCAGGTGATGTTTCTAAAGGTTTAGGAAGCCATAGGCTAATAAAAAGATATTTAAACAAATAAGGAGCTGATGTCAGCTTGTAAGATTATCCCAACTTGATTTTATCTTAGTATAAATCAAAAATGAGTTTGTGATAGTTGTGGGGGAATTACAGCAATTTATAGGTAATTTGAGGTTATCTGTTTAAAAAAAAAAAAAGTATAGAATTAATTTCTTCTGAATTATAAGCTATGTCTGTCTTTAATACACATTCTATATAATGTACTTAAATGTTATTCCAGAAGGATTTTAAACTGCAAAATTAAATACAAATTGAATATTTGATTGATTTTAAAAAAAAAAGATAAAACCTTCCAGGAGTTCATGGAAATGGATGTTTCTGTGTAAGACATTGATGCTTTTAAAAGCTGCCAAACTGGGGGGTGCTACTTCTCTTTCAACGAGTAAACCCTTGAGTTATTTTTATTTGCATAAAACATGAAAGATGTGAACTACTTCAACTAAATCCATGCAAACAGTAAGCATTCATATTACAAGTGATCCTAGTAGGTCCCTCAGTCTCAGACTCACAAGAGACATTGCCATCTGATGTCATCAATATATATACAGAAAGCTATTCTATTTTTCAGTTATATTGTGGGATTTTTGAACATCGAGATTTTCGATGGGCTACATGGAAAGATGGAGCTCATATGGATTAGCAATCACATTTCAAATATTAGGCATCTCTGAGAATAATTTGTCTACAACATTTAAATATCTGTGATACAGTGGGAGAAGTGAAATAAAAGGGGAGGTGGAGGAAGAATAATTCAGGAAGGCTTTCCTGGTAGCTGGTGTAGGGTTGAGTTTGTGGCAGTCCTGCCACTGCACCCAGGTGAGATAACTCCATGAAATGATGAATCCTGCAAGTGCTTTTGCACTGTAGTGCACTAGGGCATTCCTAGGAACCACTGTGGTGTGCATCTGGGTAAATTCTTCAAAATATTCTGCTGGGAAAGGGACAGCTGCACACATGCTTGTTTGCCTGCACTACTGGCATGTGGGAGTCCAGGGGTGAGAGGCTAAAACAGGAGCTGTGGGGAGGGCAGAGGAGACTAATATCTAGAGGATGAGAAAAATCACAGGGGAGTGCAAATATCACTGCGGTTATATGAGGGTGATTGTCAAAATCGAGGATGAAAGAGAGAAATGCTAATAAAAATCTTAGCTTTGAAGCTGGGAACTCAAGATTGGATGCCTGGTACTGTATTGAAGCAACTAAAGTAGCATTTAAATGTATAAAAGCTTAAATAAATGCTTAATCTCACTGATACGAATGAAAACATCCTTCCCAAATGCTGGGATGTTTCACATGCTTTTGCCTTCACTGTGTGAAGGAGAATGAGGGAGATTCCTGGCTCAGGGGCAAAACTGAATTTCAAGCTCAGGTTTTACAATAAGAACCTAATGAATTGCAGAATGTGTCTCTACTCTGAAAAAGAATAAAGGAACATGAGCAGTCTTGGACTGTATGTAAATTGTTTCATTGTACCTGCTAAATATAACATGAAAAACTTGAGACTTATAAAATGTCACCTGCTCTTATCGAGCTTCGAAGAGATTACCTCTTAACAGAAGTTTCATTTTCATTTCCTCCAACATTTACTGAAGTGAACAAGGGCCGTGACTCCTTTATTTCCTAATCCTAGCCAGCAACTTGCTTTTTTCTGTGTTTTATGTCATTCCATATGACATTGCATCAAGGCAATTCAGTGCTGCATGCGGTTGAACCAAAAGCAATTTAAGTCAAAAATGGACAAATATGGATGTCATTTATAAAGCTTGTTCAAAGGGCTTTGACACAGCTCAAAGCCAGCGCATTTTTGAGGTGCAGCAAGGTTTTTCTCCTCTAATTTCAGAAGCCAAATAGTGAGGTTTTATTAGAGCTTCCCTGAGAGAGTAGCAGACAACAATTTGTATTTAGAACAATCCTTCCTTAAGCTAAGAGTATTTTCACTTTACTATTTATAGAAACTGTTTAGAAGAAAAATAGAATTTAAAAACAAGTGTAGCGGTATCAGTGGAACAGCCTTGCAGACTAAAGCCCAAACAGCTTGTTGTACAGTCTGTTAAAATCAAAAAACTCATCCAGCATACAGAGTTGGAGTCTGATGGGGAAATAAATTATACGTTTTCTTTGATGGCTTGTCTGCTTTCAGATCTTAATCGCATCCTAAATGCTGTCCCTTCTACAGCATAGCTTCTGGAGCATTACGTAGCTGTGTGTGAGTTAGGACTCTGTGGCTTTCTTTTTCTTTTGCCACCAAAAGCCCAGATGTACCCTGGCAGTCCAACTCTAAGAGAAAGTCTGCCCATAGGACAAAACCTCTGTGTGAGACCCCAGACTCCAGTGCAATGCTGGGCACCGGCAAAGGTTTGTGAAAGTGCTCCTGCGGAAGAGACCACTCAGAGGTTCTTAGAAATGTTCTTTTTACCCAAGTGCTGAAGAGTTTCTCTGAGTAATTAGATTGCTAGATGAAGTCATAGTGGCAAATACAGAATATCCAATGTATGAATATTTCTTCATGTGTTTTTTGTTTTCTTTTCTTGTCCTAAGTGCTCAGCTAATAAGATTCATGTGACCTTTGCTTGGGATCTCAAGAAACATTTGGAATTGCTTATAAACATATTTCTTTATTCTTGTTTTCAATTAGGATGTGTTTCAAAATACTCAGATGTCCTGATAGGAAAATTAAGCAGATAGATCCCTGATAAGTTCATCTCTGAGTAAATATTGCCCCCAGCTTCTCCCCTGCCTTTATGCCTTGACCCTTCCCCGGAGCCGGGGGGACTATTCTTGCTTTTGCCCTCAGTGTTGTTTTGTCAACTGAAGTGTGTTCAACATTGCAGTGCAGATTTATTTTCTTATTTAACACATTCTATTATCATCTGTTGTCTTCATAATAAAGGGTCACGGCAAATTAGTGCTGTGAGAATTATTTTCATTAAGAAGGTATAATGGCTGATAAAAGCACAGTTTGTAAAGGCATTTATTACAATTAATTACAATATGTAGGCTTTGTTTTCAAAAATACATTTGTCAAAATGTTACTGTCGGTGAAAATGGATTTAAGGATCCTTGTCAGTGTGTTTTCCTGATTAATTAAGGAACTTATTTTAATATCAGAATAACATCATCATGGCTTCTTGAAGCAATTAAAGTAATGAATTACTTGCATTCCCTTACATTTTATCTTAATTCTAGATCTTTTGCTACACTCTTTTTCAAATACTAAATATATTCAGTAATTATATCTGATAACATGTAAGTAGCTTTATACTAGATAGTAAGATATATAATACAGATAAAAATAGTATAGATTACATTTAGTGTATCTTACATTTATTTTATAAATACAGAACGTGGTGCTTGCTTACTGCAGATTTCAAAAGGGCTCTGAAAACTTGAGGAACTGCTATGAGCCTTGTACAGTCCGTTATTTCATGTGCCTCCTTAGTTCTTGCAGTTACTTCTGGAACAAAATACGGTTTCAGAGTGCACGGTAGCAGCACTAACCACTTCAAGGAAAGGATAAGAGTGTATCTAATCCAATTCCAACTGCCTGTGACATTTAAGGTGTAGCCACTGTTCAATATAATACAAATAGTGGAAACTAGTCCATAAACAAGTGTTTTATGTATTGCATGTGTGGAATGTTAAATTCTAAAAATAAATAAAATAAATAATAATAAAAAATAACCTACCTCTGTAGCATGTAAGACCTTATCCCACATAGAAATGGACTAGTAATAGCAACTGAAATACTGCTACAAAGTTGTTGCTATTTTCAGATTCTCTTAGCTTTAAAACAAAGATGTCTAAAACATGTTGCTGCCCTCATCCTGCTGCTACTTGAGGGATGAGCCCCAGCAGCTTGGGACACCCCAGTGCCACAGCCCTGTCCCCTCCAGCCAGCTGGAGGCTGTGGGTGTAATGTGTTTGACCTGCAAGGTGGAGTTTGGGCCGGAAAGCTGGGATAACTAGCAGAAAATCACCTGGCAAAGTGGCCACCTTCCTCCCTGCTGCTACGTGCTGATCTCAGCCTGAACCCCAAGTAGGGGTGAGGAGTAGGGGCTGTCCACAGCAAATGGGTTGTGCATTGGGGGGGATGTTAAACATAAAATCCTCCCTGTACAAAAAGCAGTGTTTTATTCTGCCTTGGGACTGAGCACAGCTGATCTCACAGTTGTCTTTACCATGAAGTTTTGGAGGACAAAGCCGAGTGAAAGACTAAATGCTATATTACTAAAGTATGCTTTGGTGAACTATTTCTCAGCACTGAGCAAACATTATATGTAACGAATACATTTAATGGAGTGTATTATTTTATTATAGTTAGCTGCTATAATAGGCAGTTAAAGCATGATAAACAAAAGAAGCAGAAATGTGATGTACTAGAAGATCAGATATGTTTCCCTTATATCTGTTTTGTCAACTTCCATTCATCTACTTTCTGTTTTCTTTGGTGGGCAATCATCAAGGCGTGAAATAGCTGCCTTCCCACGTTACCAAGCCATGTAAATTTTGCTTCGGGAATGAGCTTATTTCAGACAACATTCCTGATCATTGTGCGTTAGCAGTACTGGCACGGGGAACATGAATAAAATGTTTAAATTCCTAGAGATGACATAATTTAAGTAATTTACTAATTCATGGCCCGGATGAAGTTTAGCATATGAAATAATGACTAAAAGTGGTAAATAAGTTAGAAAGTTAACACATCAACATAATTGGGAAAATAATAATTTGGTGACATTCAGATTGTTGGTGCAAATGATACTATCATTAAATGATGCTGTGAATGGACTGGCAAAATGCCTTTAAAATAAGTATTCCTTTATTGCCAGGAGCATTTTTTTTTTTTTTACTGTTAGATTTGCTAGTCTTTCTACATTTTGTCTGTTCATATAGGTTCGCTGTTTTTTCTTTCCTTTCAGGAACTGTATGCTACCAATGCTATTGCTGTCCACTATATACCTAACGGTAGAGTAACACTGAAAGCATAATTACATTTCCTAATTGCATGTAATTAAGCAAAACCCAGATGATGTATTCAGTGAGTTCTTGGAATATCCAAGGGTCAAGGACTTTTGGAATTTCATAGCATTTCTCTAAATAAGCACATTATACTGTTAAAGCAAAGATACGGTTTTGTGCAGTCTGTTCTGTAAAACTGCTTAACAGCTAAAATATATAGTATTCATTTATTTAGCTGAGTAAGGATATAGTTGAGATTTCCTCCCTCCCGTTTTTAGATTTGTCGTACTTAACCCAGGAAAAGGGACTTTAAACTCAGCACCATAATGTTCTGCATGCTGACAAGCTAAGTGATATTTATTTTTTCAAACCTTAATCCTTTTGAAACATGGAGAAATAAATACATCCTCTTATCTAGCATATGCCTGAGACTGGAAATAAATTCTTATTTTCTTGTAGTCCTGTACCAATGGTCTACAATGAATAATTTGGGCAGTCTCACCGAATATAATAGGAAGAGCTTCTCTATTACTAGTGATAATTATAAAGCTCATAATGGGAAACCTCCAAAGCCCTACCATCAATCAAGGAAAATAAACAATGGAAAATGATAGGTATATAGAAATGAAAATGGCAAAAGCACATATGGAAATGCAATAGTTTCTGCAAGGTTATAAATCATGGGGGAGTCATAATTTTAAATGTAATTAATATTCTCAGATTAAAACATAACTTTCTAAGGAATTTAACAGACATTTTTACAGTCAGGAACTAGATGAGTCAGAGCGTTAGTAATGGGATTAAGGAGACTTTTACTTCTAGATCATTAGGTCAAATATGACCCAAGTCTGCAGTGCCTGAAAGTTATCATTTCACAGCTGTGCATTGGCCTTTGTAAAAAGGTTTGTTGATTTTGGTCTAGACCCCAGCAGGCAAGGGTCCATGGACCAAAATCATCCATGCTGCAAGCAGTTTTGTTCTCTGTGCAAACAAAAGAAGTTGGCTTCCGTTATCTCAGAGCTTGGATTTTGGAGTGTTAGAGCATCATTAAAAGTCCTATGATGTGAATCCTTCCAGTAGCAGAAGCCAAGAACAAAATGGCCTTTAGAGGGAACTGTCCGCTCGGTCCCTGGAAGGGATCCCTCCCAATGAGGGTGCAGCTGGGGGGTGAAGGGTCATTTCCTGGATGTCTTTCTCTTCTTTTTCCCTTTTCTTTTCTTTGGAAACCAAAGACAAAGATGAAGCAAAGACCTTCAGAGCATTTTTCACATCCATTGTAATGTGAATTCCCACACATGCTCCTTAAAATAGAGGTTGATTTCAGTTATTAGCCCCAGAGACTGAGATGTTGCAGTACATTGCCTATTGGTTTAGCCGTGTACACCAACTTACTGGTAAAAGCTTGATAAAGTTTTATAAGTAAACAGTGTATTAGTTTTGCTGTGAGTAGTGAATGTAGAAAGGGGGTGGGGGGCTCCTGCTGTAAAGTGCTAATAATTAAATTAGGAATACCCTATTTTTTTTAACTATTTTTTTTAACACCTTGAAAATGAATTTTAATCTTACACGGTCATATATGGATAATTTCAGGGGCACATGGTGCGTTGTCTCAGGAAGGATTTGGGCAGGAACTGGAGCTCCTAGCAGCACTGTGTTATGTGGGAGGAGTATGGTCCGTGATTTTCCCATCTCACAACATGGCCTGGAGGGCTTCAGCCTGGAGCACTTGGCTTTCTTCACAGAGCAGTGCCGGATGTTACAGGCCTTGAAATGATCTCTGCTTACTCGCAGTGCCATTCCCATCCAAAAAAATGATAATGTTCAAAATACAGCTGGTTGACTTCTGTGTCACTTGGTCTCCCCTCAGTGAGCTCTGAAGATGTTTTAGGAAATGTTTGGATCTTTCTGAAGCATTTGTGTCCATGGTGATTTCTGAATTTGCTCTTTGGGAAGGCAGTGAATTAACTAAGGTTTTCTCCAGGCTGTCTGTGTGGATGAGTGCCCCCATGCACATTCCTGCTGAGCCAGGTGGTGGACCTTGTCTGGTTCAGAAACCTCTGCCCTCGCTAGCAGAGCATTGTGCTTACACTTACAAACCCAGCGGAGACATAAGGTAGACACGTTCAAGGACAGCACTATACTAACATGTGCTTTCTGACATGTTTTTCTGATGCTTTTTTGCACGTGAAATTATTAATAACTTAAAAATTCAGTCCTTGAACCAGCTCTGTTTCTCCTAGTTCTTGGTTCTGGCCTCTGAAAGCACAGTGCCACCACCTCACCTCCATTTGGACTGCAGCTTATTTACACATTGGTCATAGTGCACATGGTGCTTGCAGTGATGCTGACTTGCAGTTTTGCATTCCTTTTGTTTCTTTTCCTGGCCACAAGCAAGTGCAGATCCTCCCTTCTTTTCTGTCCCTAATTCCTGTCTCCTCTAGCCCCCTAAACCACCTTTGAGACACTATCTTTTGGGCAGAGATTATACCTGTGTAAATAATGGGGGACCAAGGAGATGTCTGTTACCTTAATTGTAGTTATAATATGGTAATTGCCAGTGATTCTACAGCTAAATCAATCAGGACTTAAAGGATTCAGTTTTCTTATATCTTTTATTGCTGTTTTGGAATTCTTCAATGTTTTTTTCCATACATTAGAGTTGCTTGCTATACATCTGAGTGAAGATGAGACTCCTTCTCACGATTTCTACCAGAACCAAATACGTTTTTGCCAGTTGAGGAGTCTGCCTGCAAGCTGAATAAGAACTTTTGCAATGTCACTCTTTCATACACACACAGTATCAAATATTTTCCAGACATATTTGTTCAGGAATTGGCAGGTTACAAGAGGAAAACAGCAGTGAACCATTGGGAACCTGGTTCAGCTCTAACAAGTGCATTTTGTTTGCAGTGCTTTTTTTCCTGTTGTGAATTTCATTTATGAAGTATAGATGACAAAGCTTTATTAATTGAGCACGGAAACTACACAACTATTATTCCCAGTAACAAATGAGTCACTAAGTTTGCAACAGCAGATGAAAGATAAATGTACGAATGTGAGAAGATCTGCAATAGTTATGAGTTCTTCCTAAAAATACGTTTAAACTGATTTACAGCTTAATATCCTGTACTCTGTGTGATGTATTCTGGTGTTCAGTCCTAATGCATTCCTGAAAAGAATGTCCTATGTTGTTTTAAGGATTAAACATCCCAGGGGGGATAAAAGCACCAGAGAAAGGAGGACAACGAAACATTAGATTTAAAAACAAATAGGTGTGGTGTAATAAGTAAAAGGTGAGTATGTGCTGAGGTCCATACAGAATCAGGATGGAAATTCCAAATCACCAGTGGCTGGTACGGCAGCAGAGCTCCCTCCTGTACTGCCCACATAAGAGTCATCAGGCAGCCTGTACTCCGGCAGTGGGCTCAGGTGAAGAAATTCTTCTCAGATATCTTTACTTCCTTCGTAAAAAATTCATATGGTTAATATTTAAGTTTCAGAAAACCATGGCCAGCAAGAGAAAGTTCTTCTAAATGACCCCATTTGTGCTAATGTAACAATCTAATGAAAACTTTAATGCTTATGTTTGCATAATTCCAATTCATTTTTTGCTGTTCTGATTATTAAACTTGCTCATTTAAGGAATATCTTTTGTTTTGTTTGATTTCAGCATTCCCTTTGGTAAGAGCTGCAAAAAATGTGAGGAAATGGGTTTAATAGGCAGTCTCAGGAATGGTTAGCTAAATGGTGCTGCAAATACTCCCAATTTTTCCCTTTGTTCTTCTACATATGTTTAAAGATATTTCTGTTAATTTACAATTTGAAAGGTGGGTGAGGAGCAGAGAGTTTGAAAAATAGATTACTGTCTTCATTAATACAGGTTTGACCTACAAAGTCTTCACGTACTTAATGATTAAAAACCAAAGTACTAAATAATAAATTATAAGAATTTATAGGAGTCATCATCTTGAAATTAGCTTACTGAATGTTCTTATCATAATAAATCTGAGTGGGTGTCTAATTTAGTGTTAGCTGACTGAAATTATATGTTGCAGCCAGATTAAAAAAAAAAAAAGGGAAAAAAAAACCTTTTTTTTCAAGACAAATGATTTGAATTTAATCAAAAGTAACCCAAAAGCCTATCATATTTTGTTGTGTCTACTTTGCAGAAACTTTGGCAAAACTGGTGCTGGCAGAATGAAGATCAATTTCAGTTTGTGAATCTGGCAGACAATAAAATTTCCTCTAGCTAGCAATTCAGTGATATTTATGGTAACACTTCCCTCATGCTATAGCCAGTGAAAAACCCAGGAAAGGAATGACAAAATATCTGTTATATCTTTTAATCAATCTAAGTATAGCAGAAGTGTTTGCCAGGATCTTTTTATGTGATTGTAGAACAATCTCTCTCTTCCTTCTTTACCTCTTGCTGTTATAAAAGATGTTTTTCAATTCAGTCAAAATGTATTTCTCCTTACATGTGACTGGTAAGCCTCCCCTGTAGGCCATAATGTGTTCAGGGCTGGTAGGCTGCTTCTAAAATTTGGCTACTGGGAAGTCTTGAAGGAAAAGAAAAGATAGAAAAACAAATATTAATTTAGGAAGGATATTAAAAGCAGTCCTAATGAATATTTTGCTCCAGTCTAGACAGTAGATGATAGAGTCCTGAGCCCGTTTTCAGGACAGTCATTCTGAGTCTTTTCTATTATCTCAAAATAAGTGGGTTTGGCCAGTATAGAACTAGTTTATATTAGTCACTATTTCACTATTTTTGTTGACGTACTTGGGATGCTTCACTGAATGAAGGACTGAGACCCTAGTTTGTAAGCGGGCACTAAAATCATAGCAAAATAGCTTTACGAGGGAAATTTCCCCCTGCAGCTTATAAAGAACAGCAAGAGCTGCAGAAAGTAGTCAGGTTCTACTTGATCCTTTTGCTTTGCCTCAGTCCCTCACCCTAATTAATTAGAAGGAAACATGCCCTCCAGAAAAGAGGAAGATACCTTTGGGATTTTCAGCAGGAAGTCATAGCTCTGGTGGTTAAAAGGGAAAAGATTTGTTGTTGTTGTTTTAAATATTAAAAATCTAAGATGTGATTCACAAGTACTTCATTTTTATCATTAGTACCAATTCTGTAGTGCTAAATGCTGTTGATAATATTTAAGTTTCTTTATGTAAACATAATTTTTGATTGCAGATTCCTAATCAAAACTAGAAAGCCCATGTGCCTCAGTCATTTTTCCCAAAGAGCTCCTGGAGATCAGATTCATCTCTGAAAATGCTGATTAATCTGGTTTCATTACCTTGTTTCAGAGTATTCAGACATTGAAAAAAGGCAAAACAACGATGAGAGTATACAAATGAAAATTAGATGCATTATTAGATTAAAAGAGCTTATATCTCTCATTTTCTAAAAAGCCTTTACCTTAGCAATCTCCTGCAGTTGCACTAGCGTGATCCCGTGCAGCAGCAGCGTGCCCCAAGCATGCACAGAACGTGAGGTTCCTTTGGAGCACTCCTTGATATATGCCATAAAATGGAGAATAGCTTAGGTAATTACTATGTTGCACTGTGTAATCATTGTTTAATTGGGAAAGAAGATGCTTGTGAAATATTTTTTGTTAGCCTAATTGTTAGCAACCTGATTCAGTTTGCAGTGAAATCAGTTAAAAACTCCCATTGTTTTTACGAGTGAAGCTGAGCCTCGTTTTCAATCTTGTTTTTATTTTGTCTTTTAGATATGATCATGATTGGTGGTATTTTTTTGTATAATTGCAGAGTCCAAAGACCCCTAAGATGAGTATCTGCTATGCCAGCAACGATGCAGAGACATATTAAGAGATGTCTGTGTTGAGACCACAGCTTAGGAAGGGGATGGTGGAAGTGGGGTGATTGCTGCTAGCAAAATGAATTCAACTGGGCACTACTGGTGAGAGTGCTCTGCATCCATGTGGTTTAGCAGTGATTCCTAACACATCTGAAACCAAGATTGAATGGCACTATTATTTCCTCCAAAGGCAAGTAGCCACCAAAAGGCGGGAATGTTAATAGTAGTAATAGCATAAGCTGAATGATAGGACTGTAGAAAAAAATGGATGGAAAAGAGCATGTACTGGCAATGCATTTAATCTCTTAAAGTCTATGTGGCTCACTGATACAAGACAGAAACTGCAGGTGAAGACTGAACCCAGAGTGTGGGCAGATGGGTGTTTTGGGCTCAGTTCTGTATCCCTTTTCTTTCATGCCTGCACAGAGTTAATCAGAGGATATGGTGATGGTTCTGTGACCAGTAAGATATGAACCATATATGTAGGGAGAGTAATCAAATGTTTAGTGGACGAGCATAATGCTGCTTTTATAAGAACTCTTGTTTTTGTAATGGAAGATTTGTAACACACTGATTTTTAAACATTTTTTTTTCAAGTATCATTAGCATTACTAATGTGTGTGTTGCTTTTAAAGGCTTGACTCAGCAATTTCTGCGTGTTCCAGATTTCTTGCCACCGACATGCAGCTGTGTTGCTGTGTAACAATGCAAGGTCATTTTTATGTCACATATGTAGAAATAACAGAAATTGTATTCAGCCTGAATTAACATAATGTCCCTGAAGATTTCAGTAGGAAAAAAAAAAAAAAAACACCTCAGCATGATCCATTAACACCAGAATTCAGGGGATAACCTCCAGCACAGGCTCTAGAGGTGCTTGATTACTGACCTGGCCAGTGAGAACTCTCTGTATTTGGATGCTGTAATCTTTTTTTGTTTGTTTGTTTTTCCCCAATCATTTTGTCACAAGTCCACTATTTAACAAAAATGATCAGATGAGGTTATTTTGTTGTTTGTTTGTTTGTTTGTTTGTTTTGTTTTGCCTTAGGGGATCAGTTTTTTAAGATAAAACTGCATCTTTGTAATACATGTAAAGATACAAGCAGGAAGAAGGAAACAACATTAAGTGCTATTAAATTTCTTTGCAATAGAGTGGTGTTAGTTTTCTATCTCCCTGCAGCTTGTTGAGGTTTGCAGTTCCCTGTAACATTAGGCATTTGCAGAAATTTCTTTAGGATTCAGTTGGTTATAAATAATAGGTTGTGAAAGAACAAGAGAACCTGTGCATTTCCCAAATCCATTACACTTTGTACCCAGGTCTGCAGAGCAATTCAACTAACACTTCTGTAAAATGAGGGAAATGATAGATTTTTCATTTTTGAAAGAAATTAATGAATGAGCAGATAAAGTAGGAAGGGAAGATCACTTACTGTTCTAATTAAATAAAGGCTGTGCTCAAAAATACAAATATATAGTGTGGTGGCCAGGCAGCTTGTTGTTATGTTGTGTGTTTTTTTTGTTGTTGTTGTTTTTTTCCACATCAGTGATATTCTTCAGTCCTGCAAGTTAGTAAAACCAAGACCACTTGCCATAGCTATAAGCTATCAATAAAAATTAATGTACCAGAGGGAATTGAAAGGAAAAAAAATGTACTTAAGTGTTCAGGGCCATCGAGCCACCCATGCATCCTCTGTGAGTGTATTCTGGCGATAGAGCTGTTATTGTTGCCATGGGCTGCCATTTAATGTTATTTTCCTAAGTAAATGCTTCTGTGCTCTGATCAAGGACATTGGCAGTAAACCAAGACACAGCCTTCAGAAAAAGATGGTGCTGAATGGTACTGAATACAGTGCAACCAGATCTGGTATCAGAGGATAACTAAAGCCCCTATCTTTTGAAAGTCAGTTCATACACGGTTTTAAAATCCTTTCAAGAAGGGAAGAGTCCTTTTCCTTTCCTCTTTCTCTCTCTCTCTCTCTTTTTTTTTTTCCTGAAAGTATGATTTTTTATTATTATTTTTTTTAAGACTGACAAGAGGAAGTGAAAAACAAGATTGGGATATATCGAGTATAAGGTGATTTTAACAGAGGAGAATGGATAGATCAATAACAAAAACCAAAATCCCCAAAGAAGTACATTTCTGGGATGGATTTTTTTGTTTATCCACACAGGAGAGGTCAAACTCCTTTCCAACAGGATGATACTTGTTAAACTGAGGGCTCCCCTGTTAGCTAGATCCCCCTTGGAAAATGTTTTTTTGGGAGAGGATGGAGGGGTTGGGAAGAAGGGGGAATGTTTTGGCTCTGTATCCATCCTGAATGCTGCTGTGAATGGTGGAGATCTGTTCAAAGGGGAGTGACAGGAGGTGTCCATTAAGTCCCAGTGCAACTGTCCTGAAGTAAAAGATTTTCCACTGAGGAGGACTAGCATTTTTAGTGTCATCTGTTTCTTTTGGCTAAACTACTAACTGTATTTGTCGATCATGAGAGTACATTTTAAACAAGGAGTGCTGGTGTGTTGTCCCCTGGAACAGCTGAGCCCCCATTTGCTAAAGGAAAAGAGAAAAAACAATATGAAAGGGTTTTCCACTTGCATAGTTTGTGTACTGGAACTGTATACAAATGCAGAAATAAAGGCCTGTTACAAGGAAGTGATCCCCTAGGTTAATTTTACCACCAGTCTGCAATCTCCATTTCTTGCTCAGAATGATTATTATATTAAACTGTTACATTTGATTCGCTTGTAGTTAAAGCAATAAAATTACACTTACTCCAATAAAGTAATAAAGGGCAGGGTCTGTGCCCCAGGGGCCTGAAATCATCATTTTGGGCATGGTGCGATCGGTGATTGCAGCTTTGGGGTATGTAGTAAAGAGAAATGGGATTTAGCATCATCATTTACCTGTATAGGATGGCTATGTCCTAGCGAAAGCTTGTGCTTTTTGCTGCAGGTGTGTAAGAAAGCAGCTGGGTGCAATCCCTGTGGGCATCTATTTTTAAAATCAGGCTCCATTTGCCCAGAACTTAGCGAAGAAGAAAAGGAGAATATTACAAATGAAGAGGCTGACCTGGCTTTTTGGTATGTGTTATTGATAGTATATAGACAGTCAGGTATTTGTTTGAGGCATTCTTCAGGGTTATTCAGCACTTGATGCTCCACCACCCACCTTTCAATCCAACAGTTCACCTTTTCTTTTAATGATGCCTTTCATATGTGGCGGTTCTTCATAAAAAATGCCCATATGGGGTCAGACTGAAGTTCAAACCAGTTTAGTACACTTGCTCTAACAAAGGACAACAGTAAAACACTAAGAAAAAGAGGGAGAATCAGGAAACAATAGATGTTTTTCCCCCATATCTCTCCCAGCCTCTGGTAACTAATATTTATCAAACAGTTTTTGACTCATGTAAATTCTTAGCATCCACAGTGTCCTGTGGGAGGGATTTGACAGCTTAACTTCATATTGCATAAAAAATCCAAGTGTCTCCTTTCTCTGATGGCACCCAGCCCTTGTCCTGAACAAGGCACCCTCTCCCTATTCACCCTCTCCAACATGCTCAGAGGTTTATAGGCCTCTAGCGTGTCTCCACTCAGCCACCTCTTTTTAAAAAAGAAAATCCAGAATTTAACTGTGTACAAAAGTTATTCCATAATAATAATCCTTTTTTTTTTTTTTGTCCTTACCTGTAGCCTTCCAGTGCTGTGATATCTTTTTAAAGATGAGAGTACCAGAACTTCAGTGACATAGCGGTGTCTTTTACTTGTTTCTCTATCCCTTTCCTAATAATTCCTAGATTTCTGTTTATTTTTTAATTGCTACTGAGCATTGAGCTAATGTTTCTGTAACACTACGTTACAACCCCAACATCTTGGTTTTGCATCCTAACAATAAGTTAGTGAAGGCATGTGAAGTTTCACTTGTTTTTTCTCATGTGCATCACTTGACATTCAGCTACATTTAGTCTCATCTGCCATTTTATTGCCTAGTTGCTGAGCATCATAAGATCTTTCCGCATGTCTTCATGGTCAACCTTCATCCTTGCTAATGTGAAGAGCTGCCCTTTTTTCCTAGGTAGTGATGAAGAGGGAGGGAGAAAATGGAAGGGCAACTGTAGAGTGTGCCACGTGGACACAAACTATTTAGAGTGAAACCCAGCGATCCCCACTAGAGGAGAAGTGATTAATGGAACTGAAACCTCAAAAAACGGTCTTGCAACTACGTTTTTAATGCATACTATTTGTGAGCTTGACATTCAGCAAAATGCTTTCTCTCATGCCTGGTTTGAAGTTAAAAATATAAATGGAATGTCCTAGATTTTATTTATGCATCTGAAGTTGTTAAGGAGGTAAAGGAGAACTGAGAGATAGGCAGCCCAGATTACCTATCTCCAAAGTACAGTCCCATCATTTGCAGAAACTTCTCCTATTGAGCGAATCGTTCAAAGTTGGGTTGATTTCGGTAATTCAGAATTAAATATATTTTCAGTGAATAAGCAGAGGTTTGTTTTATTGTCCAAGGGAGAAGTCATAATGTTTTCTTTGTGAACTTGGAGGGTTCAGCACAATAAAAGTGCATCTCTGTCATGCACATGCAGAAATACACACATTGCTGGCACTGGATTTGCTAGTACCAATCCTAGGTAATGTTGCAGATTATGAATAATTGAAAAATGTGGTGGAAATGCTTTATCTGAATTCTGTGTGAGCAGTGTCCAGTGAATATCTGGGAGAATGTCTGAAGTATTGCTTAAAAGTTTGCCACAGTGCTCTGTGTACAACTGCCCCCCACCCAAAAAAAAAAAAAAAAAAAAAAAAGCTGTATGAGTTGTACAGGACTTCCAACTTCCACAGCAGTGAATTAAATAAATGAGAGCTAATATCAATGAGAAGTAAATGCACATTTGGATTTTTCAAATCTCATCATTCGGTAGCATTAGAAACACACCCTGTCAAGTATGTCTTCAGTAGAGTTTATGGTATGTCTAAAACTGTGTACATCAAAGGTTTAGTATTGTTTCATTACATTTTATTTTAAATGAGAGAAAGTGCCTTTGCATTTGGAAAGAAAATACTCCTCTATATCCTAAATTGAGAAAGTTGAGTGAAGAAAACTACGACTATAATCATCAGGGTTAGTAGCACTTTAACAATGTGAGATTCGCAGTAAATTTTGTATTTTTTCTTCAGTAGAGTAAGAACAAATTTGCTTTGCCAGCCTGTCTAGACTTCTGTTATTCTTCCTATGAGAAAGTGTTTGATATGATTGTCTCTAATTTAGAATTTATTTTTCACTTGTCTAATCATTTGTGTTGAGTGAAAAGTAGCAAGTCAAACTGATGTTACCTGCACAATATTGTATTTGTGTTTTGCTGGTGTCATTAATTCCCCTATATTAATTATACCTTTTACCTTTTCTCTCAATACTTAAATTTCTTTTGTCTGTCCTCATAGCTCTTACCTTTTGTACATTAAATTTCATTGCTGGTACTCTGAAAATCCAAATAAATTATGCCATGTGCACTACCATCATCAACCTTCTCAGTAACCTCAGAAAAGTCAAGGAGAATAGTCAGGCAGATTTTTCCTTTCTCAATCTCTCTAACAGTTATTTTCCATTATATTACAAATATGTGTTCCTTTCTACCTTGCCTGTCAGAATGGCTTTCAACTGTTTTCCTTGCTAATGGTGAGAAGGTGATTGACTTGCAGATTTCTGCAGCAGTTTTAGACCTTTTGGAAAAAGAAAAAGAAAGAAAAAAAAGAAAAGAAAAAAGGGTTGCTCATATTCAACGAACTTTTTTTTTTTTTTTAACTGCTTGAACTTCAATTATTATTTGTGGCCTACAGATCTTTGACAAGAATAAATCTTAGGGTATCTAGTCTGACAGACTCAATTTTTGTTTTCAATTGCCTCCTACTTTTCTAGTAGTAGGCACTGTGGTAATTATATACATAGTCAATGGATGACAGCCAGGATATTGTTATTGTAGTCTTTGGTTTAGAGAAAGTATTAATTTCATATTTCACTTGTTTTACATGCCATCAGGGTATAACTCTTTCCTTGATTCTAGAGTACTGAAAAGCAAAAGTTGTGGGCAGTTCTGCTTCAATTCTTTAGCCATGTCTGCTTTAAGTTTTAGATTTGATTTGTCTTTTTTTCATTCTGGCACGTATCTGTAGGGTTTTGTCTTACAGATTTATTTATTTTTAGCAAGTCTTGTAAGACTTGGAACTCTTTTAAATAACAAATTTTGATTAAAATCATCAGTTTGTATTGATTATAGTCAATTAATATTTTTAAGCATACATTTAAAAAGAAAAAAAAATGAGCCTATGGGTGATAGTTCATTAGCTTATAAATACAATATAACTTCCTGAATAATTACAGGTTCTTATAATTTTTATGATGCTTTTTGCTTATTTTCCTTCGGATAATTTTCAAAGTATTATTATTCCCTCAAGAGATCTCTAAGAGGCAGAATTTCTGGCTATTAAAGATTTGCCATCCCACAAGCAGCAGACTGAGAGTGCCTCCAGGTTATTTATAACTGGATTTTATCTCAGAAAATTAACTAAAGAAGATAAACCAAAATTCTAGGGGAAAATGCCTTAAACATCTCATGTATTATGCCGTGCTCAAACAGCTATTTTAATTTTAACAGCCTGGCAAGCCCAGTGGAGCTCTTTTTCTGATTTTGGGCACAAAATAAGATAACTCTTTCTGAATTCCTCCAGGAGATCATCTAAGTGCACTTAAAGTGGTGGCATAAAATATGAGTTTACAATGTGATATATTTAAGCTTCACATGTTAGTTTAATTGATTTTCTGTGTTTGCTAGTTCTAAGAGCCCCAGAACTTCCAAATTTGCCCTTTAAAAAACTTATACATTTTCAAAATGTTGTATTAGCACGCAAGTAGCAGTTGATTTGTTCACAGAACGTTTTATTGCGCATTGGTTTCTCTAGTGCTATAGCCCTTCCTAACCACTGGTACTGTCAGTGGGCCGCTTGCGTGGATAGGGTTACACATCTGACACGGGGCAGGGGGTGGTTAGCTGTGATCTGTGGGTGGGCTCCTGGAGAGCCTTGGATGTGAACAAGAGAAACAAGCCAACCGAAGGCGGAGTGTCTCAGTTGGGTTCCTTGCAAGAATTTAGGTGTCTGATGTGATTAAGTTTAAAATAACAAACTCATTCTGTTTCTAACATCGGTTATATTTGAACTTAGGTTTAGAGGGGTGAAAGGGTATTGCAATAATTTATTGGACCTTACAGTACAGTCAGTGTTTAAAAAAGAATGGTAGCTGGAAGGCATGTTCTATTCTTATTTGAAGGAAAAAATACTATCAGATTGCAAGAACTGGAATAGTTCCTCTGCCTTGTGAATTTTGACAGAGTATTAGCTACTTTTCTCCACATGTAATAATAATGAACTGCATTTATGACTATAGAATTATGACACACTACTGCATGACCTATGAAGATGGCAAAACTATTAGCGATCTTTTCTGGCTTTTTCTTTTAATTATCCACCTATGCAAAGTAGACAGCAGACTAAAAGTAGGGTAAATAAAAGTGATCGGTTTGTATCAGTGTCATTGCATGGCAGAAAGCTGTTGACATTTGCCATTGGTGTGCTTAGGATTGGATATAACTGTTAAAGAAATTGGAACTTGTTCTGCATTATGGAGTGTAATATGCAGTCTCCATATGATTTTATTCCATAACATCTTGAAAATTTTATTTAAGGAAGAACATAAACTCTCTGATACTATGCAGACTTCTTTCTGTGACCTTAGCTGACATACTGCATCATTTCTTGACGACAAGAACTAAACAGAAATTGAATTTTGGCTGAAAATTACATGAGGAAATTAGTGATTACACTATCTGCCCATTTAGACTTCTTGCCTTTCATAACTGAAAGGGTGGCTAGAAAAATATGGCTCAGTGTTGCATCCTGCCATCTGTATTTTCTTTTCTAAGTTATCTAATGTTATAAATATTTGAATAACTTTTGCTCAGAATAAACATACCTTGCAGCTTAGCACAAGAACGCACTTTGGCTCTTGAGACTATAACAATTGGATGAATTAATATTGATTTGCTAAGAAAATACTTCTGGATCTGTTGAATTATCTCCTACTGTAGTCTGTCCAGGAGAAAACTTAAAATTTTAAAAGAACATAAAAAGTTCTTGACCATTCATCAAGTGAAAGTAATTATAGATAACATTGCACAAAGTTTATGGGTTATACTTTCTAAGATACAGATTGCTTAGGAAAATTCCTGGAGCTTCATGGAAGGGAAAGCTAGCTACACATACAGATTCAAACTGAACCCTTTTTCCACTTAAACACCAATTTTTTATTATTATTATTATTTATATATTTTTTGTTTAGAACTCATTATTGTGGGAGATTTGGGTGGCTGGATCAGTGTGGTTGACCACTATGTTGAGATATGTGCTAACCACTAACAGGATTAACAGACAGGGAAGAGATCAGAGTGTGTATGAGGTGTCTCTGGTTTCTAGATGTCCAGCAGCCCACTTCTGTTCCAGGTGGGCTGTTGGACATCCTGAAATCTGCAATGAGTAGCTACGTTTTCTTCCACACAGGAAAATCTCTGAGGGAAAAGAGTGGGTGACTGTGGATCTCTGGTCATAGGGAATATGCCACTCCAAGTGAAATTCCTTTAAGGAGAAAAAAAAAGAAGTGCATGGGACATAGATCATTGCATAAATGGAAGCAGTCAAGTTTTCAACTTACTTATGGAGCCATGAGAGATTCAAAGAAAAATGACACCCTTGAAAGCGATTTGGCATTGCATCTTTCTTTGCCGTATGCCTGTCCTATGATTCTCCAGGTTCACAGCTTGAGGCAGGTGCTCTCTTCAGTAGTGGAGGTAAACTTTCCGAAAAAGACAAGAAAGAAACAGAGGACTTCAGCAAATAAATAAAGAAATATAAATACATATGTTTCTGTCTACTTTACATGTATGTATCTCTATGGCTGATTTATATGAGTCTGTGTAAATGTATGCCCTATTTTTCTCCTTCAAGTCACATACAAATGCTCAACATCCAGTATTTGCATTTGACTAAGATCTCTCAAATGTCATGGTTTTCTATTTGTCACAAAAAAAAAAAAAAAGAGAGAGAGAACGAGAGAGAAAAGAAAAGGGAAAAGAACGAAAGGGGAAGGAGCACATAAACCAAAATAAAACTGATATTTCATTTGAGTTTTCCTGATAGATATTGAGTTCTTTCCACATAGTTGTGCATTAAGGGTTTTGCTGAGTGAGCTAGGACACTGCCTCTTTAAGTGTTTAACAGTAATTGGTTCATGTCCTGGTGTTCACTGAAAATCCTAGACATTTCATGGAAAATCTTCTTAATGAGGGAATGAATTTTTCATTCACATTAGAAAGCTCACTCTGACAAACAATTTCTAAATAAAACTTTGGCGACATGACATCCCATATTGGACTTGACAAAGAGGACAGGTGCATTAGAATAAAACTGTATGGCGATCCTTCAAGCTGTCAGCCATGAATATTTTATTTCTTAATGAATCATCTTTGTGAAATGAACTTTCTTGTTGTAGTGTCAGTGCCATTTACAACAAAAAACCTGCTCCTTTTAAAAGGTGAACTCCTTAAAGATGCTGATGCCTGCATAAAATACTTAACCCTAGACAAGGTATTCAGTAAATTTAACAGTGTGTGTTTTTGTTTTTTTTTTTTTTCCTGAACTGTTTGAAATATTGTCTCATACTACCAGGTGTGACTGTCAAACACAACCTTTTGCAGTTGCAATTTTGTTAACAAAGCCGTTATTCAAGTTAGATTATCAATGAGGTTGGTCCATGGGACATCAATTTTGGTATTAAAAACCAATGCATAGTTACTTAACCACTGTTTTGGTGTTTCCTTTATTTTTAATGGTGTATTCCATTTATTTTTGGTTGTGCATAGTAATAGATTGATACTAGAGACTTTATGCATGAAAGTTGTAGGTCTAACTTAAGCAACAGCTATTTACACCATCTTGTATCTCTGTTCCCTACCATGCAAACACAATCATAGGCAGCCCTTGTGATTTTTGTTTTGTTTTATTTTGTTCTTCCCCCATGGTCTAAAGTAAGTGCTGGTTACAGTTGGTGTGCAGTGTGGGCAGTGTCCCCTACAGCAATGCCCCATCAGTACCCAGGCATTTCGTGCTGTCCCCAAACTTCTTGTTTCTTTGTTCTAAGGAAATACAAACGTCAGATTCATTTCTCCTTCCTATCCTTCCTTTCAGTTTATTTGTCAGAGTAGATTTGAATGTAGTGCTTTTGCTAAAAATTTTACATTTGTTGAGTTATCTTAAAAGCATATGTGTTTCAGCATTTTGATTTTGTTCTGTGAAAGCAGCTTGATTTGGATTCTCTGGGGAAAGGTCCATTTTTTATTGATATTAAAAATACCTATTTGATTGCAAACCTCAAAGTGGACTAAATTCAATTTAATTTACATAATGGTGTCTTCAGGAACAAAGATTGCATGTCCTTTGTGGCATTAGTTGTGGATGTCTGTTCCAAGCATGTGTCAAGTTCAAGTTACAGGGTTTGTCGTTTTACTTACAGGCTAAATGTTTTGACTTACACCCATTGTCTCCATAGTCCCTGACCTGTGTCCTTGCTCATACTGGATATATACTTTGTCTTGTCTGTCCATGTGCCCATCCAGTACCCTAATCTCAATGGAAATACTCCAAAAGGGAATAGGCCCTTTTTAGTTTTCAAGTATTATGCTTCTTGCATTCCAGTTTCTTCCTTTTCATGCTGGACTTTTGTTTGTTCTTGTATTAATTCCCTTCCAAGCATCCGTGCTTACAAGATTCTGCTCTTGATGAAGTGGGTAGCACCTACCCACTGTCTTTAACTGGAGAGAAATGGAGAGATGAGCTGCTTTCAGAAAGGCAGTATTTATTTATTTTATTTTTATTTCCCTTAGCATTGACTTCACACATCTGCCTGCTTCCATTGCAGTTTGAAACTGCCTATAAAGTTTGTTGAGGTCTTAATTGAAAAACCTAGAATAGTTTCACCAGACTTCACGAGAAAATGTGAAGACTATTTAGAAATTTCAGAATTTCAGGTTGATAAAGAGGTACGTTTATGTACATGCGAGGAAGCACTTTTCAAACATGGAGGTAGCTTGAAAAAATTGGAAAAAAAAAAAAAAAGTGTTTGCTGGAAATATAACAAATAGAAACTGGAAGTTGCCATGGGAGGTCAGATGAAGACAAGAATCAGCCCCTAACTGAGGACTGATATGCAAGACAGGAGAAGGATCAGTTGTGAAGGGGGTCTCTTCTTGCCTTGAAATGTTGTATAGTATTTTATTGTTTTGTTAAGAGGGTTTGGTCCTAGGCTGGGTATTCTGAGAATTGCAATTCACTGGAATGGTACTGATCTTCAAAATTTCTATTGATTTAAACAGGTGTTAATGCATGTAACAACTTCAGGATCAAGGGGCGATAATGATAAGACTGTCTTAATCTTCTTTCCCATATCTTATCTAAATCTTTGTTATTTAAAGCATCCTTGCTTTTCTGTTGAAATTAACAGACTGTCTCTATCCTTCTTCAGTTCCTAATTTCACTTTCATATAGAGCCACTTTTTCAACAGCATAGCAAGTACTAATCATATAAACTTTAAAAGACTGCTCCTGATTAAATTATTTTTTAATAATGAGTTCCAGTTACCAGGGAATGCAGAGTTAAAAAGGTGATATCACTAAAATTAATTAGCATAAGACATGCTGGACTGGTAGAAGTGACTGGATCTTAATCAATAGCAATATGATTACACCCATGCAGCAATTATAAATTATTTAAAACAGTACCCCTAGGTTACTGACTAGTTGCCTTTAAATTAAATTCTCTGTCAATAATTGATGCAAAGAATTAATGTGAGAACACCTTCAGTTACTGAAACTTTTTTAAGGTGGCATAAAATATTGAACTGTTGCCTGTCATTAGCAGCCATCCTGTCTCTTTTGCACAGCATTGTTCTTTACTAAATTGGTCGAGAAGGACCTCCAGAGCATGAAAGATGACTAATGATTCTGATGCTGTGTTCACTCTTCTTCTAAGGACACTGACACTGAGAAATATAAATTTCATGTGCGAGAGGAATTAGAAACTGATGAGACTGGTAAAGCTCCTGGTCCATTTTGCTACTGAAGCAGTGAAAAGAAATCTGTTCTTGCTTGGTTTTTAGTTTTTGTTAGATGAGGAGGGTAAAAAGAAAACTCTGAAATTTTCTGAAGTGTAAGTGGTGTTTAGAAGACTTGATTTGTTATGAGGGGCAGTTTTCTTACTGCAAAGAAAACATGACCAGTCATATATACGAGTAAAAAAAAAAAAAAAAAACGAACTTCTATCCTCTTCCTTGGTATGTTTTTATTTGTTATTGTCTACAACTTAGTGTTTTGTAGCATCTGTGATACATGTAATTTTGCTTCTTTCAAGAAGCAGAAAGAAAATAGAATAACTGCAATCTCAGAAACATCAGAGGACACTACTTAAGTTCAATGTATCTGTTGCTGAAATCAGCTGTAATCTCTGTGTTCTCTGGAAGGACTTCAACATGGGAGATTTACATCAAAATACATGTATTTTGCTAACAACTATTCTTTCCACTGAGTAGAAAAAAGATTTTGAGATAAACATATAGTAAACATTTTCTGGGTTAGTGTAGCATAAGTTAAGACAATGTGAGAGCATCACAACACCCTGTGTATTTTAAGACGCGGAACATACTTGACAATTGTAGAAAATATAAGGATACTGATAATGACATTGTTTAAAAAGATTTGTTTTCTATATTTGAAACTGCTATGAAATAAGACTTTGGCATATATAAATCAGAGTTATAATCAAGGTATTGACATAAAGTCACAGAAGCCAGGAAATTCGAGAATGAAACCTGGAACTGTGTTTGCTCCTACTTTTTGGGTTTTGCTTGCCTACTGGGGGAAGCTGGCAAAACTACTCTGACGTGGACATTGAAAATAATTTAAAAAGAAATTCACTCTTCTTCACAGACTGCTCTCTTCCAGTCTCCTCTTATTTTTTAGTTTGTGTCCAACGTACTCTGTTATTCTCATTGCCCTTATGAATCTCTCTTTTTAACAGTGCTGCTGCAGGGATGAAAATTAGTACCCTGCTACATAAATTACACCTTTATTTTAAATCTGTTCTTAAGAACACAGATTTATATACTAGCACTCACAGAATTACACTTTCAGGAATATCTTAAATAAAAGGACACCAGAATTTTCTTCTTTTCTTGCTTCTAACAGCTGTAAAAATGTGTACCAGTGAAAATTGTTAGTATTAGTGAAAGGCTTTTTGTGTATACCATGAATATATGTGAATCAGGGATGGGGAAAATGCTATAAGATAAAAGGAAAACCGATCTATTTGCAGAGTTTTGGAATGGTGCAGTATGGATATATCGAATGATTACTTGTTATAATATAGTATTTCTCATTTACTAACCAAAATCCATTGACAAGATTTGGGATAAATAGAGTGAATTAAAAACATAAGTCACCTGGGGGAGGAGAAAGAATCAGAAAATCCTAATCCAAAGCGAAAACATGGTTGTGTCATAGACCCCATGAAACAGGGAAAGTAATTTCTTCTTTAAAGCCTTTGTTCTAGAACTCTTACAGTTCCTTCAGCCTGTCTGCATGTTCCCAGTACGTCTTCTCAATCCTGACAGGGTGCAAAGTTATGGAAGCCATGGAAGCCTGGAAATTTGTCATTTTAGCTCTGGTGGAAGTTTGCCTCCATTCCAAATTTGTTTTTTCTTTTTAACAAAAATGCTAAAATTTAGGAGCACAGTTTAGTACTACCAATGACTCCCACCTAGATAAGCAACTGAACCAAAGAGAAATGCAGCATAAAAAGGCTATGGCTGGGTGAAGAAATCAGGAGCTTCTGACCTCCAGATCTCTCCATGCAACTGAATCCCTACATGGCCTTGGGCATTTGCATTTCTGTGCCTTGCTTCCCCCATCTATAAAAAGCAGATGGTAGTGCTGCAGGGAGTGATGGGAGAGTTATTTGTGTAAGGTCTGCTTGGTGTTTTGAAAGTGTAAGGCTAACTTTGTTACCTTTTATCACTTGTTGAAGGTACCTGAAGGACATCACTGAGTGCATAATTGGTCCAGTGTGCAATATATTTGCCTTTATATATTGAATTCTAGCAAAATTGAAATGACATTTATATAATTACAGACAGATCACATAATGCTTTAAATAACAGGTTTAAACTCAACAACAACAACAACAAAAGTAAAAATAAAAATTCTGGAACATGTTGTTTGACTGCTTCATTGATTTTAACTGAAGTTAAATAGGAAGCAAGAAAGATCTCATTTGCCCACTGGTGTTTATAGTGTTTGATAAAAGTTTGCATTTTAACACATAGGAACCTCAAGCTACTATTTTGAACTAATTGTGCTGACTAAATTGTTTAGTCAGTTTCAATCTAACTAAGCACTCCTGTATACACAGGAAGACACTGTCTGTATATTTACTTCAACAACTAAAGTTTCTGTATCTTATTCATAAAATAACTTTCATCCATATTGGATCCCCTTTTATTAAAGCACAGGTGAAGTCTGTAGACTACCTGCATGATATAAATTCAGGAGCCGATGCTTAGTTTCGTGTAGCTGTGCAGTACTGGTGTAAAAGTTTGTGGTCTGTTTGTAGAGCTGCTTATTCTTGTTGTCTTCATACGCATTTCTGTTTGCCATTTTCTTCCTGTTACAAGTCTAACATCCTGTGTTGGCTGTAATGCCAACCGAGATTTCTGTTCACTACAGTACAACTGCAGTTACTCCCACCAAAAATGATTGCGACATCTCTACAGCTTAGTGATTTGGAACCTTGTCTTTGCTCACTCATTTTTACTCTTCAATCCTTTGGCAATTGCAGAGTGGGAAATCTAACAAATGGTTAGAAATCTTCAGTCATGCATTGGTCCTGACTTGAGTGCAGGAGATTTCGCATATATAACTCTTAAGTTGATGAGCAGTTGCTCATTTTATGGATTTTTAAGCAAGCATGGAAAATATTTCAAGTTAGATAAAGATTTTGCTCGTCTGAAATATGAAAAAATTCGCTACTTTTAGTATTTTCCTTCACCTCAACACATAAAGTGCATTTATTTGGGGAAACTAAAATGAAGTTGAACTGGAAAGCTATATTTCAAAACATTAAATAAAAATATATTTGAACAAGAAAATAGAAACATTAAAGAATAAAAATTAAAAGCCCCATAAATCCCAGCTCATTCTTGTCTACTCCTGCTGAGCAAAAGATGACCCCAAAAGAAATGCAACTACTGGAGCAAAACGGCTATTCATTTTCACTGATGTTAGCCCAAGTGGAAAATAAAATCTTATTTTTTTCATTTCATAGGTTTTCATTTTCCTATTCTTATTTGGGTTCAGAATATTTAGTAGCAGGTACTACAAGGTTTTCGAAGACAACTGTCTATCATACAATTTGGGTCCATGTTCATCTTCAGCACAACCTGAAAGTTCTCCTTATTTATTCTCTGCCAAAAATCAGTTCATGTGTCCAGGGACACATTAATGTGACCAGCTCAGGCACTGTGGCTTCACAAGCTACTCAAGTGTTTCTTCTGCCTGACTGATTCTGTGTGGAGGTCTGAGGGAGGTGGAAAATGCCATGTTAAAGTAGGATGAAATGAAATTAGAAAACAGAAAAAGAAGTCTGATTGAAACTGGGTATGACAAGTGTTGTTTCTGCTTTTAAAAACTGTATGAAATCAACCTTTTCGACCTCACAAAGATCTCCGGCTTTCCATGCCAAAGATGTTTTGAGAAATTGATGACTAAATTTGTCCAGGATTTGTAATTTAATTCTCAGAATTTTCATTAACAATCTGATTAATGGGTTATTTCCGTTTATCGTCTATCTTAAAGCTAGTTTTACAAAATATACAAAAAGCATACTGTTCTGAAACATGGTTACGTGACCAAAATGAAAGCACATATGAACTGCAAAATCCTACGCCTATCAACACCGTGGCCTCAACCATATTCTTCCCGTAACACTGTGGCAGTGTTGATTTACGAGAACACGTATACATATATGTATGTGTACGAGAACTTGTGTGTGTTATGCATCAATGCTGTTGCTGTTCACAAAAAAAAAAAAAAATCAATATGCGTTGCTTGAATTGTTTCCATAATGATCGTACATATTAGATTGGTGTTAATGTGTAATATCCGGTTTTGAAAACCACATTTCAAGGTCTGATAGATTTGCCAGAGGTAAAAACTTACTTAAAAGAGGTAATAATTTGTTTGACAAAGGTATCTAACAAAGTTTGTGAAATGACCATTATTATTTTAATTGTCTATTTTTTGCATCAAAATTCAGTTTTTTATTGGCTTAGGAAGTGACCGTTTGTGAAGCTTGAGACTCTAAAGAAGTGAGCAGTTTACTGCTACCATTAATTTAAATTTCTACTTTCTCTGCATGGTAAGCCCCCCTCCATGAAATTATCTAATTACTGCCCTGAGAAGCAAGTATTATTTTTCCTGCTTTTCAGGCAGGGAAAACAAGTCACACACGTAGAGCAATGGCTATCTCTAGACTTTCATTCCTGTTGTCAGTGAGAGGCTTGTTTAGTGTTTCTGAAAGTGTTTCCAAACTTCAACACAGGCAAAATATTTCAAAAGCACCAAAGCCAAGGTGTTACCAGTGTGGTGGGCCCCAGGCAGGTAGAGGAGCTGGGGAGTCTGGCAACCATGGGTACACATCCTGAGTAGATCTGCTGCTGAGTTACCCGAGCAAGTACACATTGTGACGTTGTTTTGGATAGATGGGAGGCAATTCAGGCAGCTCTCATGTTTTCTCTGCAGAAGTCCCTAGCTTGCCTCTCCTCAAGTAACTCAAATCTGGTGCCTTCCACCTTCTCACATCATGAAGTAGCTTCCAAGCCACCAGCTGTGGTTCTTTGAATGTAACACAGGGGCTCTTCACACAGTGGGCACATGGGGAAGGCCTGAGTAGGGCATATGGTGGCTGCCTCCTCTCTTGCTGGGGTTTGTGGTGATGCCCTGGGACACCAGAATTTGCACGTGAGATGGCAGGGCCTTCCTCTGCTTTGTTTTTAAAAACCTAGAGTTTTTTAAGTTGAGAGACCAAAAGCATGTGAAGGTCCCCTCTGGTGTTATGCTGACCTCACCGTGTCTGTGCCGGATGGTTTTTGCTCCAAGCTGTTCGAGCACCTTGTGTAGCCTCAGGAAGTTTGTCCTTACACAGAAGGAGCCCCCGATAGATGCAGTGTGATGGGGGCTCCTACAAGATAATGCAGATCCCCATCGGTTTTCATGTGGGCCTGCCACACTTTCCAGATGACAGCTCTGCAGCAGCCCCAGTCTTCACAGCTGTGCAAACATCCTTGCTGACATTTTCACTGGTGCCCTGGAAAGTGCTGATGGTCTGCCCACCACTGAAATGAGGCAAACAGGCTGGTGGTAGGGATCCACAGTTATTGCCAGAAAAAAAAAAAAGAAAAAAAAAAAGCAGGATGGGAAGAAACATTAGTGTCAATATTTTAAAGAGGATTACAAAATAGGAAGGAAAAGAAGATAACAAACATTTAAGATATTCTTTGCCTAGGGGAAGTGGTAGAGGGAGGAAATGCTAACCAAACTTTCCATTCCTCCTCGTCCAAGATGTGACTCCTTAAATTAGCTTGAATTCTTATGGATTATCCACATTAATACTCTTACCTCTCTCCTGGGCAGCTGTAGAGACCAGAGCCTGGTGTACTTCCAAAAAGTGATTGACAGCAAAATTATTTTAGGCCTTAAAGTGGTGTCAAACCTTTAGTTCAAAGAGAAAAAGAGATTTTCATGGATCTTCTGCTGAGCAGCCCCACTCACATGGCATCCCTGGGCTCACAGCACTGGGGCACATGTCTCTTGGTGGACAGCCCAACAAAATGGGTGCAGGAAGTCACATGAGTCTTGATGTAGAGCTTGTCCCTCACCCCATGGCTTGGCACAACTTGTGGTGATGCAAAGCTGCGTTCATGTGGGGGCGCCTCGCTGGGTGGCAGGTTATGTTTTCCCATAGGTCTAGATGTAAAAAGTGGTATTTGTTCTTGTGTGCCCGTGATCGTATAGATTTAGAAGTGAACTAAAAATAAGAACGTTTCTTATAGCATTTGTTTAAGCCAGAGAAAAAGTGGGTTGACTTTCTTTAATACGCTTTTGTACTTACTTCCTATGAATTTTTGAGGAACTGAGCTTGGTAGCCTGAATTCTCACAAAAAGGAAGCTTGAGTGTTGCTTAATGCAGTTTCAAATTGTGTATTCAGTTTTCATATGACGTAATTCAAGCTTATTGATTACTCATGTAATTTGTCTGTTCTGAAAGGTAGAGAATACTGCATGAGTGATTTAGCTAACTAGAGTGAACTGTAAATACTTTCAAAGAATTACAGGTTCAATTAATGGAAAACGTGAATAATTCTAATGAAGTAAATATGAGAACATAGGATCAGCTTGTTGATGATTTGTGATCAAAAGTAAAAGAAGGGTTAGGAAAATTTTGTTTTTGTGGGAATGTTGAATTCAGCCCTATATAGAAGAGGTGTTGCTATACAATGAGGGAAGCTAGTAGAGAGCACACAAGTGAAATGATAAATTAGCGCTTTAAGTGGCATAAAATGATGGTCATATTTGTATTTAAAAGGACAAAGTAAATCTTCAGTTACAGCTACAAACATTTCAAAGAAGAGTAAAGAAACAATATTATATTTACATAAGATAGAAATAAGAAGGAGATTCAGAAAGAAGCCGCAAGAATAACATGAGATGAGGAAAGCTTGTTTGTAGGAATAAATGCACAGGTCTCAATCTATTTAACTTACCAGAATCTCGGCTGGGAGATCACCATCTGTAAGTACTTGCCAGGGAAGATTTCTGGAATGTGATCCAGTACAGGTTAAGCCAGACGTACACTGAGGACCCAGAGCATTTTTAATAACAAAGACAAATAAGCATTAGAACAACCAATTCACTTTTGAGAATTCATACAACTTTTGAAACCTTGTGAGAGGTAGGAAATTGCAAGTTGAATGCAGTAGTCACTTAGTGACATTGTGGCCTTTAGTGAGAACCAGAGGTGATTATCTTTGAGACGACTTTTTGTCCGTATTACCTGTGAATATGGGAACCAACAAAAGCATAATAAAGAGATGTACAGTCCAGCATAGGATGGGTTTATGCCTCTTCATTGTGCAACCTGAGCAATTTCAGAGCTGAAAACACTGATGGAATCTGATATCAAACAAAAAACAAACTGGGTGACATGTATGTAGTAATAACAAACGTTCCCCTGTGTCTCGGTGTAATTCAGAAGTTATAATGTTGTCCTTATGGCCATACTCTCAGAGATGATCCTTTCTGAAGCAGTGTGTATAGCCAAAAGGAGCACTGAAGGACAGGAAAATGCTATTTAAACACCATCTCTTCTCAGATTAATTACAATAATTGCGGTGGCACAAGTGAAGATGAACTAGTCTTGTCACAATGCAATTGCAACTTTGGTGGTAAAAATGTACAACTGTTTATTCACATTTAAAAACCCTTAGCTTCAAGGTAGTTTGCTACATACAGAGAGAGAAACAGCATGGATATATAATGTTCTGTACCCTCCTGGCACCAAACGAGAGCTGAGACTGGTGGTACCATATGCTCTGTTTACAAACTGGGTTCCAAGAACTCTGGAGACCATAAGAGGCCCCATTCCCCACAGGGATCTGCCTTCTGAAAAGGTGCCCAAAGCCCAAAGTCGACTGAGATCATGTCCCCTGAGCCTCAGTACACAGAGGCAATGCGCTCAGCACTACAGTTACAGTGGGTAGCCTTTTTTTCTTCCCTCTGAATATAGCAAAGAGTTATATTACACATCAGACATAAAGCACCAGTGGTATAGTGTAAGAGTATTAGAAAAACCAGTAGCTGTTCACAGTGTGTTCAGAAAATGGCCACTGATGCTTTTGCTTTGATATTTTCTGCCTCAACACCAGTTTCTAAACTGACTTTTTTTTTTCTTTAGGATTCTGCATATCCAATTCTAAAGTTTAAATAGATCTATACTTCCCCCAAGGAGTTATGTGCAAACTAATATTAAGATTAAAATTTTTTATGTTTGTTCTGTAGCATGAAACAGAAAACTAGTGCATAGTCTGTTTTATCCCACTGGCTCTCTAAGGTTCAGGTATTAACATAAATACAGCCCATTAACACTTGTTCCTCTCTGTCAGGACATAAATTAAGTCTGCAGGTGTTCCATGAAGCTTTACCCTTGGTACTAATTAAGCCTTGATAATTAGGTTTGTTAAATTCAGGCCTTTAAGCTTATATTCCCTCTTTGGGTTTCCAAAATGGGGATTTGCAATACACAAGGCCTGTTTCTGCAGGTTTTCTTTTCTTTTTTTTTTTTTTTGTTTTGTGTTTCTTTTTTTTTTAAGTTTTGTTGTTTTTGTTTTTAGTTTTTGTTTTCAGCAAAACTACAGCCACAATGAACTCTCCTTTAGTTAAGTGGTTAAAGATTCAAAACCTCTAAAGAACTTGTGCATCAGCTTCTATTGACATAAGAACATTATCTTTTGCTGTCTTTTTGGCAGAGCACAATCATTGTAGTGGAAAGTTTCCAGTCCATATGTAACACGCAGATGCTTCGACTAGACAAGTGGCTGCATTTCCAAATAAAATGTCATTCAGAAATGTACACTTGACATCCTAAAATGATAATATTAAAAAAGATGTATTTTAAAATAGTAGAAGTTTAACTTAGCAAACATTCTCTATATGTCCCATATAGCAATAAAACTTTCAGAGAAAAAAAAAATACAGAAAACATCTAATACCTTTGATTTTTATCAAATGTTTTTAGAAGAGTTATGTTTGGAGGTCATATGGTCTTAATGCTAAATAAAAATAATAATTAAAGAAATCTAGTTCAAAGGAATTCTCCTGGGAATAGGGTTATTTGTAACACATCCACAGAACATTAAATAGTCTAATCAAAACGAATTTTCATGCCAGTTAATCTCCTCTCTTTTGTTTCTCCATATAGCCTATCAGATCAAATGTTTGATAAATGTCATTTTTCATCTAGAATAAATGAAACCATTGCTAGAACTGTATTAGAGATACTTTCTGCATTATTCGTTGCAATCATACTAACTTAATGCTAATAGCTTTAATGCTTTTTTATCCATGGGATATTAAATAAAATCATATTTTTAATCAAAACCTTTTTTTTTTTTTTTTTTAGAAAAAGAAGGAAATAAATAAATGCCATTAGAGAATTTCAGCCACATTAGGTTCCCATCCTTCATTTTATTTAGTGTTTTATTGACCGGAAAGCCACAAGTAATCATTTTTGGGCAAGAGCTATGTTTTTGGTAAGTATAAGCGTTTTATTCAGGTGTAGTACATAAACATTCAGTCAATTTAATATGCCTAATGATATTTTAAACCTTGTTTTGATTTCTAATAAGACACAGCGCTTAAAGTTCGAAGAAAATCTTCAGTTAACTTTCTTCAAAGAACACACAATATTTAGGGTGCATATTTAGACTATTTAGACTGCTTCAAATAGATATGCTCAAGAATTTAATACAGAAAAGGGAGGGAAGAAAACATATCTTTTCAATATTCAGTGTGACATTCATATTGTTTTCCCTTGGAAGGGTTCTGCTATAAAAGAACCCCGCTGAAGGAGAGAAAAAAGGAAGGTATATAATGATTATCATTAAAAGGCATCACTTCTTATTGCAGAAAATACTAATCTCACCTTGTGATTTACAGCATTTCTATATTTATAATGAGAAGTAGCATGATACATAGTATATTTCATAGTAACAGTGTCCTAAATACTGAATTAATTGGCAGATTTTTAATGGTGGCCCCACTGAGGCGTATAACGATTGACAAAATACTGTAAGAGAGAATATACTTGATAGATTCCACTTATTAATAGGTCAAAGTCATTAGGGGGATAATGTATGAGAGGAGCTATATTCAACTCCTCAATGTTTTGACTTTTTAGAGAAAGAGAAGAATGTGACTTGAACTACTGGAGCTCAAGCCCATAGCATTTAGAGTTTTTTAATTAATAACGCTTCCGGTTCATCAGTGTTTTCCACTTTGAGAGGAGGAAAAGACTTTGGTTTGGGTATATAATTACTGTGGTGTTTTCAAGAGTTTGTCTACTTGCTACCAGTCAATTATAAATCTAAAAGTCACTGGAAGTATATAATAAATTTCTTCTCTCTTACTTGCATCAGCTTGGCTTAAATGTTCACATTTGTGCTTTCCATTTTTAGTAATCCAGGAGCCTTTATTTTTTAACAGGAGCTTGCAATTTCTGAGGTTACAGGAAAACAGTGCTTTCCATTTTCATCGTCTTGCACTCAGCCCCTCCTCCCCTATCCTGCATTCTGGTTAGAAAAAAACTAGAAAAGAGTCCCGAGACTTTGCTCAGACTTGGCATGTGCATGAGCAAGGGACACGAGACATTCATAGAGCCTGTCTTCTATACAATAACTGGCATTTCAGAATATATAACTGAAAATGTTATTAACGAAGCAAAGAGTCGTTGCTGATTAAATACCTCAAGGACAAAGAGATGACAACATTTTTTCTTTTTAGTGAAGTCTTATACCGTACATCATGCAGCTCCATGTGGGGAGGGAAGATGCTGCAAGGGCTAAAAGGTGGATGGAAAGCTGGGGGTTAAGGCATTTCAAAATGTCAGGCAGCTTGTTATATTGCAGTACATCATTCTATCCCGGGGGACTACTGCTGAGGCCTAGGCCAAAGCTATATAGAGAACAGAAAATTTGACACAAGCTTCCAAATTTTCTCTTTAGCTCTCTTGGGCTGCAACCCGTATGCCATGGATAAACCATCAGGCTATGCTCCGCTGAGAGCTTAGGAGAAAGCAACTCAGTATTTCCTTCTCAGTGAAAGTGACTGCTCATTTTTGTAGCAGAAATATATTTTCCCACCCACTGGCTTCTTAGAATGAAAATAGCCCTTTTTTTTTTTTTTTCCCCAGAAAAAAAGGTTGTCTTGATTTGCATACCTTTTGCTTTCCTGTTTTTAACTTCCCAACTCAAATATTAGTGGACTCTAACAGCAAATTTTAATGAATTATAAAGGACATTTGCATTACACAATTGTGTTTTCCAAGGAGGTGTATAATCACATCTGAGGCAGAAGCAGCATTTGTGGACACTCCTCCAAACCCCAGTTCTCAATTTTATTGCAATATACGCCTGACATATATGAGAGCAATTCTAACTACATATTATTTGGCTTTCATTTTTAGAAAAACAAACAACAAAACCCTATTCATAATGGCAGTCATTTGCTCCATGAATTCTCAATCTCACATGTTCAGTAGTCCAATACTAATCAGTGTAAATATGTTAGAATCTAGTCTAGTGAAAGTGCAGTGAAAAAAAACAGCTCACAGTTTTAGTTCTGCATATACAACCAAACACATTGAGATTTCTGTTGTCATGTAATAGCATGGTAATTTATTATTCCCACTGCATGTATCATGGTTGTACAAGAGAAAGAGAACATGCCAAAATCGCTATTTGTGAGAAACTGAATTATGGCCAAGTATAGCTAAATGATGGGGCCAAAACCTCATCTCACTTTCCATAAAGCTGTCCTAACAAGCAGCTGAGGATTTCTGTACCATAAGAGAGTTTTCAGATGCTCTGTATCTGGCAGCCTGCACTGTTGTAGCCCACATCTGCACATGCCCAGAACAGAAGAGTATAGCACATTAAAAACCTGAAGGCTTCTCTAACATGCCTGGGACCCAAGCCAGGCGACATGATGTAGGTGAGTCCATGGGTACATATTTCCCATGAATTGTTCCTATTCTCCATGAACTATTAAATCAAAGATAACTTCAAAAAATGAAAAAAAAAAAAATCTGTACTAAGCTGTTTTACTGTCCTCATGCATTCCAATGTGACTAAACTTAGCGTATTTGCATCATTTTTTATTTCACCCTTTTCTTTGAAGTATATCTTCATGAATATGTGTAACAAAGAAAGACCAAATGGCTGACAGGCTTTTTTTCTTCTCCAAGTGGAATCATTGTTGTATTATTATTAACATTACCGCTGTAATTTAAACATTATTTAACTGTTGGTCCTGGTTTTGTTGTTTGCATGTAAAGATTTTGGAGATTTCAGAAAAAAACGACAAGAATGAGACATTTTCTTATTTTTTTATCCAGTAGTGAAAGAATAAAGCACTGTCTTCATGAAGCAGTGTAATTAAGGTCTGTAACAACTTGTCTAGCAAGGTAGTGACTTCTCCATCACTTGAAGTCTTTAAATCAAAGTTGAGTGTCTTTCTAAAAGATACTAGTTGTATCTCAACCAGAAGTTATGAGCCATAGGTTTGATGCGGGAATCCCTTGGCTAAATTCTGTTAAACGGAAGGTCATACTAGATGATCATAATGATCCCTTCTAGCCTTTAAATCTATTACTCTATTAATCTACTCCAGTCATGAAAGTGTCGTTTGCCTACACAAATTTCAGATCTTTTGAGCATGCACACGTTTCAGTGAACCAGCTTGGATGGAGGCTACTCTGTAAATGTGTGCACAGCTCCTTCTGCTGAACATCTGCTTTAATGCCAACCTGAAGAATTTCCTTCTTAAAATTTTATTCCCAAAGGAAGTAGACTGCCTATTTGTACAATATAAATATGTGTTGTGTTTTCTTCTTAGGCACTGTAGCTGAAATACATAAAACTGTATACTTTAAATCACAGAAGGAGACATTTATAATTCTTGTTCATTTTGTACACAAATCCATGTGATGCCATTAGATATGCAGCGCAGCCTGTTATACAGTGGTGAATGGAGATCAAGCACTTCTGTTTACCTATGAAATTGCCTATTAAAATTACAATAACCACCATAAAAATGACTTTTTTATGTGTCTCCTCTGAGAGGAAGTTTCAATTTACTGGTTCATGTGAAAATATCTTGCAAGTAATTGTAAATATTTTAGGTAGATTTACTCTGATATTACTTGATGTGTCAAATTCATTGAAAAAAAAAAGATCCAGTGAAATGTTAAAGAGACACAATCAAGTTGAAATCTATTCAATTATTTTAAAAGGGGGGAAAAGTCGTTTAATATCCTGTACCTGTATAGAGTTCTCCCTTACAAATAGTTATGCAAATCCAGATTTGAAAGTTGAATGTTCCTTTTCACTTCTACTTTAAAAAAAAAAAAAAGTAGTATCATGAAAATGGTGGAATAGGTGGTGGAGAAGAATTATCAGTAGACAAAGGACCTTGCCTTTGGATGTTTTTAATAAATTCAATATTTGAGAATGTAGTCTAAGGCAGTCCTAAATTAATCAAAATAAAAGCCTACCAGTGAGGAAGTTTCCTTTTCTAGGAGGGTTCCCATAACCAATCATTGATATAACTCAAAATTTTCCAACAGGACAGCCTGGAAGAGACCTCAGGTTAAATTTTTACCACTATTACAGTATTTCTGCTCAAACTTAACTTTATGATCCTAATCACAAATGAATAAATTTGCCTAGCATGTACCAGAAAATACCTAGCCTGTAAAGCAGATGCCCTACAAGCAGGCCATAATGGAAACAAGCCAGGATCAAAGCCAGGCAAAGCAAGCACAGTTGCTCACCTGAGGGCCATCTGCTGACCTAATGCCAGACAAGATGCAGGTGAATCTCCCACATTAGTTTTAAGTACTTTCAGGGTTGTCACATCTTTTTGCTGTTTTTGTGGTAGCCAGAAAGGAAGCAGAAGCCAAAGACAGAGGCTGGACTGGACTACTGAAAGAAGTAGGGGATGTGTAGTTGTGTTTTGGGGATCTTGCTCTCTCTCTAAACAACTTGTGTGGTCCGTTTAGCTTTTTTTCTGTTTGCTTTGGGCTATCTCTGAAGATAGAAGTGGGCACAAGCTTATGTCCTTTCTGAAAAAGACGTTTATGAGCCTGAATGTGGTAGCTTTGTTTTGTCTTCTTCTGAGGATAACCTGCTCCAGCTCTGTGTCACCAAAGCAAGCCCTTTTTCTCTTATGGAATGTAATTAGTCAAGGTAAGAGCTAGGAGCCAGTTTTGCTAGGAACTGAAACTTTCCTGGCTTGATGAGGTTCACTCCCTGGGTAAAGGGTAAGCGAAGAGGAACATCTACACCTCAAAATGTAGAAAATCCTTTTGCACCATACAATGTATAATTTTTCTACTAGCCTAGATGCATGAAAGTCAGTGCTGCTTGTGGGTGCTCCTGGATGGATATTTTTCCCACAGGACCTACTGGTCAAGGTTTTTATTTCATTTTTCTGAAATTGGTTGATTTCATAACCTCGTGTTTTGAGTGCTGTTTGTTCACCTCCTGAAGGCCAAGATGGTGTCTGATCTCTTTTCCAAGCTGAGTAAATGGCCGTTGTTTGGTGCCGTCTTTAAGGGTGCGGGTACATGTGGGTAGTGGTGAGAAAAGGGCATGTACTGCCACTAAAAGCTGCATGGATAAAATTCAGGTCCTGTTTTGTACAGCAGCCTCCCAGAGATGTGTGCTCACTGTTCAGCTGTTAAGATTGTTATTAAACTTTATGGACCATAAACCCCATGGAAACAAGGAAAGTGAACAGCTATGCTATTACAATAGTGTCAAAACAGGAGACATATTTCATAGCTTCAAAACTGTAAGCCTGCCTACATGCAGCATCTAAGCTCTCATGGGCTGCCTCAAACTACAGCATTTATTTAATCTCTAAATTAAATGCAATATTGCTAATACATAAAGCCTGGAAAAATATGTTCCTTTTAGTTTAAAGTTCAGCTTCATAAATCTAGCTTTGCAGACTGCTTTCTGAAACAGGAGTTGATTTTCTTTTTTTTTCTTTTTTTTTTTAAATATTTGTCAGACATCCATCATCTCTTAATATTTCCTGTCATGGGAATCTACTTAATTCCAAACTAAATCCATCTTGATTTCCACTAAATGCCCCGACTCGCTCTGTACAACAACAGAGTCCTGATTAGGGGAGACAGACAAACAAGAGGATGAAAACATATTTGACGCACAGTTGTGGGGGTGGGAGGAAGGAAAGCTGAGATGCTAAATACAGCCTGGCTCAACAGGGGTATTTATTTACTTTCAAATAAATTTATTTTGAGAGAGGAACTGTCAAGCTCTGTGAGTGTGTTTAATGTGTTAGCAGGCCTGTCCCTTGTATGTATATATTTGCCTTTCAGTGTCCTCCTGCAAATTGCTTTTGACTGGGCCAAGTTACAGCAGTTTAAATATCGTCTTTCTCATAGGAGAAGTAATTTCTAACAACAATGCTTTTAAAAAATAATTTGTTTCCCAATATTCTAAACATTGGGAAGCATGTATATATGTAGAGGTTTTTTTTTATCCACCTTAGGGGGGAAATAAAATCACCGTTCTCTCTTCTCAGAGATGATTAGCTCTGTCCTTTTTAATAGAATATTTTTAAGGTGTGTGAAGGTATTGTTCAGCTCATCATTCTTGGCTTAAAAAGTGAGGCCGTATTTAATTTTATTAAAGGGTAAATTCCCCAGTTTTTATTTTTTTCTGCATTAAAGAAAGACTGAAGCAGCAAAGTGGGGCTACTGTTACAAAACAGTGAAAATAAAGGTTGTATAACCAAAATTTCGTCCTGAGAAACACGTTCTGTACTGGATACTATCTTGTCATGTGCATTGCTGGTTTCTCCATGATTTGTGGGTTACTGCTATGCTGAAGAGTGGTTTCAAATGAAGTTTGAAAAATAATGACTGAACTTTATAAGAATGGAAATTTAATATTTCTTCTTTCCCTTCTTATAATGATGATTAATAGAAAGACAGCTTAACTATGACCTGTCCCTCCTCCTACGCACACTTTTTTCCTACACACTGCTAATGATTATTGCTGTAATTGTTTGGTGCTGTTGCTCATAGGAAAGGAATGTATTTCGTGCTGCTGTTTCTTCTGAGTGTATAAAACTGATACTCATACAGTTCTCCTATCTCAGTTGATTAATTGCCACTGAATTAGGGAACGTGCCGTGAAGGATTTTAACTCGTTATTTTCTATTTACGTGGCAAATGCATGTTAATGCTGGTGAGGTTTCTTATGCCTGTGCTATTCTGGTTTGTTGTACTTCGCGTGTGGACCTTTGAGTAAGGCTTAAAATGTTATAAACTTACAATTGTAAAGATTTTTTTTTAAATGTGACTGGGAGGTCATATTTTCCAAGCATCTTGCTAAATGTACATTGATACTATTATTGTAAATTGACCTACTGTACAATGTTTGACAGTGACATTGTTTATTTGAATTTATTGGAAACTACTATTTAAAGAATGCTAATAATATCTAGTGAGTCCTGGTGAGAGAACTGTTTGTAAACATGCCAGGAGGAAACGAATGTGGAAAACATTTGAAACCAGTTCCTCTAGGAAAATCAGAGAGGAAAATAAACTGAGTGATGTGTCTATATAGATAGATATACATAGCTATTTCTTTAACTAAGCCAGCAACTCAGTAAGATACAGAAGTCTTTAGGTCAAGGAGAGTTCCTATGCCAGAAAGACCTGTGTTCTTCCCAAAGTGTTTCTATTATTCCTTATTAAGTATCATGTTACTATATTTTATAGGTACTTTTCTAACAAGAAATCATTTACATATCCATTTTGGATGGTAAGACTAAGCTGCACAGTACGCAGTTCCCCAAAAGTGAATTTATTTTTAATGTGCCATCTGTTGCTGCAATACAATACAAAGATAAATAGTTGAAAAAGAGAGAGAATTGACAAGAAAGAGAAATGGGTTTTGATTTGCCCTTTCATCACACACATAAAACAACATAAGCTCAATCAATGCACAGAAATGAAAGCTAATACATAATAGTGGTTGGTCCTGATTTTTCCCCACCTATTGTTTGAAGTCCTAATTAAGAAAGAGGAGATCCAAGTTAATGCAGCACTTTCTGCCTACCCAGGCTCATTCGCACCATGTCAGGCTCAGGATAACAGGTTCTTTGAGGCTGATAACTCTCCTGTCCTGATGAAGGTGAACTGAGGCTCATGTGCCTGGAAAATAGAGAACCAATGTGAGCAAATAAAAGGCCATGCCAGGAAGTTTTAATCAGCCCTTTTTATGCAAGGGGTTTTGATGGATAGTTTGAGACTCCTTGTAGTGGGGGATCTCTTTGGTAATGTCTTGCTTTTAGGAGCTTGTTAGACAGCTTAAAGCTGTGATTAATATTTAGCAAAATGATATATGGGGAGACTTGAAAGCTGAGGTTATTTACTATGTATAATTAGCTAAGGTTATTATTTATAAAAGACACTTTGTGGATTCTAGACATAAGTAACAAAGCTCAGAAAGAGGGTTTTATTAGTTGTAAAGTTCAGTTAGTATCAAAAAGGCATTCTGTAAAGCCCATTATTCAAACGTTTGAAAAGATATTGGATGAAATTATAAGCATAAAGCCTTTCTTCTTCAGGGAGACATGCTTCTATAAAGATTTTCTGGTGAGATAAGTTTGTCTATTCCTCCACTTCGCTCCTTATGTTTAAAATGAGCTACATTTCAGAGAAATCTGTGTGTAGACTCTCAAAGCTAAAAGGAACACCAGGGTAAGGAAATGAATATTGTTAGCTCACTGAAATAAATTCTACCTGACACTTTAAGGTGACATTGCTTGCTTCAACAGGAAGATATTAAAGAAATTCCTTCTTTACCATGATAGGAAATATCCCTTGATTATTAGGAGCCAAAGTATATATTTGAAGGAAAAAAATAAGTGCAAAAATCTGCTGCTCTACCCAGATTGCTGAAGTGCCATGTTGGAGAGATGGGAAAAAATTACTTAAGTAAAGCATTTGCTATGTGTACATGTCTTTCTTCCTAGGGTCAAATGACAGGAGTCCTAGATACCTAGAATCTGATATGTCTGGAGGCCTCCTCTCAGAGAGCTTGTCACCTCCAGACAGGTGGGGACTTCATAAATAACTCGTGATGGGGATAGGGTTTTTCTATTTATTTATTTTTTTAGCAAAATATTGTGAGGCAAGCTACAGGTAAATGTGGAGGCAGTTATTTTGTTATGCCTATTGTCATAAAAACATAGGAAAGTTGTTTTGTGCCTGATATGAAAGGGTTCAGAACAGTTACCATCCCAGGTAGCTCCCTTTGGGTATCAGTTGCATCAAGTAAATTTTATTTGGCCTTGAAAAATTATTTGCAATTTTCCTTGGAGCACTCTTTTTCACTTAGTGCATACCAACCAGATTCCAAGAATTCAGCAAATCTGCTAGAACTGTAAATGAAAAGATATGATGAAAGTCTTCGTTGTGACTGGGGCTCTGTCCCACTAATCTTTGTGAGTTCTCCTTCAAAAATTAGTTGTTCTAGCGAAGGAAATGAAGGAGAGATGATGTCTGTCTTGCTTTCTTTTAGCTTTGTTACATCTGTAAATCCATCTGTGCTGATCATGATAGTAATTCCAAGGAGCACTTTCTGACTTCTTTACTGAAATACATGTGGGAATAATGGAGTTTTGTTGTGTCTCATCTCAGGTTGGCTTTATTATGCAAAAGCAGTGAGCAGTTTCTAGTGCTCAGAGAAATCCTAGTGGAATGTATTAACAAAAGCGTGTACAATCACTCTTTGCTGACTTTCAAACCATGCTAGCATTGTCCTCAGTTACAGTGAACATGTTTTACTTTTGTTTCATGTTGTTGTTGCTATATAATTGTAGAGGGAAAAGTTTTTCTTCATACCTGCTCTCGATCTCATTCATATTCTCCTCCTCACTCCCCCTTCCTTCTTTTTTTTTCTTTTGTTTTCATCCAGGTTTCTATATCTGATTAGCAATCACTACAGCTTGACAAATAGGCCACGTTTCCAGCCAAATTTTGCGCTCATCTCCACTTAACATTTTTTTAGTGTTCCCTCTTTTTTTTTTTTAAGAGGATTGCTTACCAAACAGACCTTGGTTTTAAAGATGAGGCTACTGTGTGCATGTGGTAGTGCTTTTGCTCTAAGGAGACTTGGAAGGCAAATCTGATAAAGGAAGAATAAACCTCTGTTCTGAACTCGCTGGAAGCAACATAGTTGTCAGCAGTGTTTGCAATGTTTAGTGTGTATTCGGTTCTGTAAAGCGTCTCTTCTAACTCAGATTTCTGCGATCCCTTTAGCAAAATCCAGTACCACACAAATCCATTAAATATTTTTATCTTAATCATTCCTTGTAACTGTGTCTCAGAACCACGAGCTGTGTACCCAAACTGTCACGTGCTGCTTCTGTGTTCAACCTTTCTTATCAATGCTACACTGCCAGTAAGAGTTAATGCTTTTAGCAGCTGCGCTATTTCTTCTTACAAAGTAAAGTTTTGTTGATACCTTAGTGGCAACTCTGTGGTGGTGTAGGTGTTGAGCTCCCATCCTGTGATACCACACGTGCTTCATTGCAGCATTTCTGAGACTTTCTGAGGGTATGGCCTCCAGATTTCATGGTCTTTGAGAGCACAGTGTGAAAGATGTGTCCCCCACACCTGAGCACCAGTCCTACTATGCTGTTGCTCCCATTGTGTGATAATATGAACGTGCCCCAGCTGACAGTGGTATGGGGTGAGTAGCATCTGATGTGGCATGCACAGAGCTGCCCATCAGCTTCCAGCTGGGGCTGGTGGAGATGTAGCTACTCATTAACTGCAGATGTGTTGTAATTCTGTATAAATGCCAAAGCAATGTTTTGCTACCAGAAAGTGTTACACCTGGGAAGCTAGTGCTGCTGTGGCTTAGTAGCACAGTGCCACTCAAAATAGTTCTCCTTAGGTTTATTTCTCTGTGTTTAGCTGCACAGCAGCCCTCTCCCTGGACCATGAAGGTTAGAAACTTGATTATTCCCGACCTGACAGATGTCACTAGGAGCTGAGCCCTGAACACAGATGTAAAGCAGAAAAATAACTTTCCAGCTTATTTTGTCTAATTAACAATTAGATTATTGTAGTTTAGCACAGTGAAGAGTATGCCTGACTCTATGGCTTATTATGCATATTGGTGCATGTTGCTGAAGCCTCTTCTATAATCCTAACAAACTAAGACTTCACACTTCCTTAAAATGTGGCAGTGCGTGGTGGGATGCCAGCATATATATTTTCCACTTTGCTTGCTTTGTTATTAGGCTACGGTTAAGCTTGATTAATTGTCTGTGTCTGAGATTTTATGTATGTTTCCTTTTTTAGCTGCAGTAAAACACAGTAAAAGTGTATTTTGCTGTTGAAGAGGAATGTCTCTGTTCACTAAGTAATTACAATGGTATTGAAATGAAATTGCTGTAAATACATCGGAAGATGAGGGGCCTAAACACTGGGGACACAAATTATCGTAGGCCCAGGTGTGTTATTTTAATTATCCTATATATTTTAGCATCTTAGATATCAGATTTAGCACAACTCAGTCAGCTTGAGGAGGGGACTGGGAAGTGGTGGCCCTTCAGGAAAAGAGAGACAGATTCTGCAGGACTGGTACAACATGGTTTACTTGCACGACCCAACCCCAGCTGTATTTTCTTCCCATCCTGCTTTTAAAAACAAAAGTAATTATCCAAAAAAAAGAAAGAAATGGACAACAACAAAAAACACAACCTTACGGTACCTGAACACAGCCCTGGGTGTAAATGATGCTGTGTTGCTTCCCCTTGCTCACAGGACTGTGTCCTGCTACTTTCTTTGCCAACACAGAACTTGGATTCTTGTAAAATGTTTTGAATCTGAGCCAGGGACAAACTTTTTTTTTTTGCTTCTTTCCCTAGCTTGTTTTTATTTGTTTTAAAATCCTTTGAAAGTACAGTTTCAGACTGGGACATTGACGTGCTCTTAGCTGGGCCACTATGACTGTTGGAGGGACTGCTACAAGAAGAGCATTTTGTTTTGTTTTCTTGAAGAGCTGAAAAATTTAAGAGCAGGAAGAGAAGGAGGAGGGAAAGGGGAGGATGAACATAAATGTTTGAGACATAAATTATGGCAGCCGCAGGGCTGTGATGACTTTTGTGTCCAATTTCCAAGCAGGTTTCTATGGTCCTGCCCTTTGTGAGTTGTGTGCCTTCAAGTGTAGTTCCCTTTACAGCACAATATCTGTACCTTTCATCACCTTTCACACTGAGCCTGCATTGAGTGTGTGGGGAATATATGTTGGTGCATGTGTTTTCCTGGCTATCGCAAGGCTTATGCTTCAGACTACTTTTCATGCAAGTCCTAGTTTTGAGAGATCAGGGGGATGTGTTTGAAATGGAGTCAGTAGTCAGACTCGGATGAAATAACGTAATGACTGTAGGTATGTGCATTCCAGTTTGTTTTACACTAAAGCTCCAGTCAGGAATTGACAAGAGAATGCTTATCACTCTGGCCTCTGGTATTATACAGTATATGTGCCTACAAATGCATTTTTGTCCTCTGCATACACAGATTTACATAAAATATTCGTTGTATTTGTGTTTCATTAAACCCAGAAGTTTAATAGCAATGTCTCTGGACCTCTGCTTCTGCCTGCCATTTCCTTCTGCCTTCAGAATCTTCTTGCTTTGAAGTAAATAACGGATTTTGCTACAGATGTCTTAGTGCTATAGAGAGCTGTTAAAGTAATTGTACCTACTTCCAAAATGTATGAAAAATGAGAAATCCTGAGAAAAGGTTTTGACATCTTCTGAAAAGATAATAACAGTGTAGGCTAACAGGGAGAAAGCTGTACACTTTACTTCCAGTTTGATCATTCACTTTATACCTGTGCATTACTGTTTCTTTAATGTTCACATATAAAATTCAGTTAAATGTTGTTCCTAAGAGCTGCAGGCAAGCTCCTCTGAAAATACCAAGATAATGAACTTGAACCTGAGCTTTCTCCATCAAAGAAATCATTATAGACAATGTGTTTTAGCTTTTGGCTTTATTCAGTTTAAATTCACATTTTCTTTTCCATGAGAAGAAGAAAGTGCATCTTTAAGAGGAGGTGTTTGTTAAATCAATATATACCTGTTGGTATTGCTAGGAATTGCCTTTCTGCTTTCAAATTGCTGTACAAAATGCCTGAGTAGGCATAATGTCAAGAATGGAAATAATCAAAGCGTATTTAAGACTCACTTAAAAAAATCCATTTAAAAAGTAGGAATGTGTTTTTCAGGCATTTTAGGACCATAAATTGAAACACAAGTATTTAAATTATTTTTCAAAGCTATTCAAAACTGTAGTGTATTTGCATAGCCATTGAGTGAACTTTTTTTGTCCTCAGCATTTAAGTTTTCTAGCAGTTTTGTATTTTAGGAGACTCTAGTGCCCCATAAAAAGCAAATACTCAAATTTTCAGTTTCTAGGTACTGAATATTTTCCCTTCTGCTGGCTTTGTTTTTATAACTGTGATTTCTCTCCCTTTTTCTTTTCAAAATAAAGTGAGAAACTAAAGAAATGAATCGAAGATTTTTGGAAAAGGCCATTAAACAAGCTCTCTAAAATTTGGTAGATAGTCAAACGTTAAAATAAATATACTGTCAGTGTTAGAAAGGAGGTGAGCTGGGGCCCAAGGAGCTTGGCTACACAGAGCCTACATTTTGCTAGCAAAACTTAACTAAAGTACTGCCAGCTAATTTCATTAGCAAGAGTATTCAGAAGGTAAACATCTCCAGGAAGAATAATGAAACTACTTCAAACTCTACCAGTAAATAACTACAGGGGGCTCTCAGAGGCCATTTACAAGTGCTGAGGCTCCAAGTTTTGTCTTTCCTGTGGGGAAATTTCCTAAAGAATTTTTTTATTTTATTATTTTTATTATATTATTATTGCTCCAGAATCATGAAGTATCCTGCAATTGCTGATCTTCCTAAAATAACATATTGAAGCGGTGGTCTAAGTGTGATTGATGTAAAAGATCAAGAGTGGCTTTGGAGGGGGGGGCAGGGGAAGAGAGTTTTAAAACAGAAGTTTTATATATTTAGACTTGGATGCACTTGTGGCATGTTTTTGTTGTGTTTATTAAGTTTAGAATAAATACAATGAACCCATCAAGAGCCACAGAGACTGCTGTCAAGAATTAAAAATGATGGAACAAAAAGGCAGCGCTACTAACTCATCTCATACATCCCGGGGTGCCTAACGCTGCATTCACCTCCTGCAGAACACCCCAGGGAAACCTTCTGCTGCTGCCTCTCAGACAGAGTCTGGTCCTAGGCTGCTCAGCAGACAAAAGCGACATTTGTGGCTGTTCTAGCAAAACAGGATCACAAAAGGCAGGCAAGCACCTTTGGTTTTCAAAACTAAGCTAGTTTCTACTCGCACATGGCCTATTAATGCTCCAAGCGATTAATGTCACCTCTATGTTGTTTGTATTGATCCTCAGCTTGCTCATTCTCTCATGCCTTGTTCGGTGCCAAGTTGCAGGCTAGGCTTTCATCGTCTTGACTCGGTCAAAAAGGAGACAGAACGTTTACCAGAGCACAGTAATTTGGACAATGGGGAGTTATTAGTAGTGATAAACTACTGTCCTGTGGTGTGCACCTCTTATCCTCACCACTTCTCCTTGGGGACATAAACATGTTGGTAGATATCTATCATGACTGCTTATTAAGAGGAAATCTGATTGTGAACATCGAATCAGTCTTAAAGACCTGCAATGTGTGTCAGTCAGAAGCACCGAGGTGGTATTTGGATCGAAGTCTACTCGGACTGGGATACAGGGAGGCTAGGAGCCTTGTCCCATCCAAACTTGAAACAGTGTGCAAAGGGGGAGGCCTGACCTTGGCCTGTAGCTCACAATGGCAGATGATTTCTCAGGAAATGAGGTATGCAGATCTCCATTATTGTTCATGGGCATCAGAATAAGCAATAAAATCCTTTCCTGATGTCTCAAATGCTGGTAGTTTGACTCAGGTTCATCAAGGGGGAGGAGGGGGGGAACGACACGAACAAACCCATGATTCCTCCAGAACGGGTGGTTTTGCCACAACAATCTGAAGTGTTTTTTTAAGGCAATCAAGTTTACAAAACTGTGCATTAAATTGACCAAGGTATTTATATGTTTCAGTAAAACCAAAGAATGTATATCTTAATTAATGTACAGTCATAGTATTATATTAAAAGCCTTTGATGCATTTTTTCAGTTTCAAGAGCTGTATTATACAAACGTTAATGTTGGATCTATGCTTGTGGTGCTCCAAAAAACATCGGATTCATTTCTGTACAGCTCTACTTAGAGGAATAGAGTTCAAAAGGGACTGATTTTTAGTGGATCTCTAAATACAGTATTCCTATTCCATGTTGCACACACGGCTGCAGCTCTCAAGAAAAAGACAAATGCCTGTGCTCCCCCCTCACCACCACCACCACCCCCCCCCCCCCCCAAAAAAAAAAAGGAAAGAAAAAGACAGCAGGATAAGATAGGAGCAGTTTTGCATAGAGTTTGCTATAGGATGGCCTTCTACAGTTTATTGTTCATCTTAGCACAAACAAGCCATCTCTGCTCTCAAAATTAATAGCTTTTTATGCTCTCGTATCCATTCTTTTAGCAGCACTGCTTTTGTAGCTTTTTGTAGCTCTTCTGTGTCTTAGAGATCCACTCCTATAATCTCTGTAGCCTCTAGTATTATATAAAAACTCATGACTAGTGAGTTTTGGGTTTTTCTGTTGCTTCCAAGAGTAGTATGATTCTAAAAGGATGAAGAGCAAATAGAAAAGCCAGCAATCATGGATATGATGAGTTGCGTTGGTAAGGCAATATAGCCTTATTTCATTTCCAGAAGCATTCAGAACATCATCTAGCAAACGTTTGCAATGAAACTTTCAGTCTCTGATAAAATCTTACCTCTTCAGAGACATGATATGTTTTTGTTTCTTTTTTTTTGTATTTCATTGGTATAATTAGCCCTACACACTTGGAGCTGCACACATCGCGGGAGATTCTCTTCCACAAATGTGCAAGAACTGTAGGTTTTTTCATTTTTATGACCAAGCTTTGGTCCTAACCTTGTATCCCTGGAAATAAATATATGTTTCAAGGGGTGGTGTTTCTTTGCTGTTACTCTTGAGGCAGTCCGGTGTTTGCAGCATACCTTCATTCTGCGTGCAGACATACACCACACACACCTATATATGACCTCTGATGTTTGTTTATCCTGATTTATGAGATCCCATGCGTACTATGGGGAAGAAAAATAAATATGCAAAGTGCCAGTAGACTTTTAATGGAGTTACCCAGTATTTCTTCACAGAATCTGACCTTGAAATTGCTTTTCATGCACAAGTCAAAGTATGTAAATTAAGATCTCAGAGTGACAGTTCAAAACATGTATATGTTTTGTAAAGTTCTTGCCAAAGCCATGGAAATTTCATGTTTTACAAAGGCCATTTATCAGACTCCAAAACTGTGGGTAGTAGAGTGTAGAAAAATGTCATTGCTCAAAAGCCCAGAGGGAAATTTGCTCAAAGCACTAAATTTCACTTCAGTAGGGTAAGAAGTCTGCCAAAATTTACTCATGAAATCTGTGAACACGTTGCCAGTTTAGTGTAGAGCTTCCAGCTCCTAACAAAAGCAAAGCCCAGGCTGCTATCTAAAACTATTTGATATATGTCTAATCTTCTTTAATGACATTTGCTTTTCTACTGTTCTGTGTCAGAGATGGCAAAGATGAGTAGGACAACCAACGTTTCAGAAATGAAATGAGAAACTTGTGGTGCCTCCAGCTCCTCTTTCTTGAATAGTAATAATAATAGCAAACCTCTTAAATATTTCTGTTGGTTGTATTTACGTGTCAAATTCTCCCAGAGACATTTCATCTCATCTTCTGCCTGCTCATTTCCCTGTTCTTCCATTCTCCAAGCATTGCTTCTAGTGGTTTTCAGTCTCAGCTCAAGCCCCTTGCATAACATTGAGGATAGTATTTTCTGTCTACCCTTTGCCATTAATTGAAACACTAAAAAATCAGTACAATGAATTTCACTTATGTTTATGATTAGTCCCTGACTACAGCAACCATTGCATTTGGCCAAAAAACCTCTTCTGGAGGTGTTCTTGCAGATAGGTAAACAAGCAGATATACTGGGCTGATGAACAGATGAATAGGAAATAGCTGGGTTTCCCAGTGATAAATCTATGGCAGAACGAAGAGAAAATGCAGGCAAAACATTTGTTTATGTGCTCATACAGAGGATTAGGTACACGTTATAATTAATACCACTAGAAGTAAAAGGACGTAAGGGATATAGTGTGTGTTGATTATTTTTTCTTTCTGTTTATACTAGTTTCCTCTCCTTTGCAGCTGTACGGCACTGCCAACAAAAGCCCCTGAGACCGAGCTTTAGCTGCTGCTCCTCTATAACTGCATCATTACCTCACTCCAAATAAAGTCTTTTTTTGTCAATAGAGGATGAAAATGTTATTGGATTCAGGAGCTCATAGTAGTCCTGTATGAAGCTAGGGATGAGGAAGATAGATTTATGAAATGGACCATTTCAAATGGCATTATCTTCCCACAGTGAGGTACACCTTTCATAAATCATGGGAGAGCACTTGGAAAATAAAGCATTTGTTATTCCTGCCATAGATTGTATTTGCATCCTCCGCAATCTGGGCTTGGGGCATGGGGGGGGGGGGGGGGGGGGGGGGTCAGATCTGCATTTGTTCTTCCCTAGTAATTAGGGCTTTATGCATTACAATTACAGGAAAACGCAGAACAAAATTTTGGAAGAAGTCTTTACAATATGATTTTTTAACTTAACTTTGTTTAGCTGGGGGCGAGGTGTATCCTGAGTCTGTTTTCTAGTTTGGTTATGAAGCTAGCTATTTCTTACACATGTCCAATATTGCAGGGCATACTCTGCCTGATTATGTAGCAAGAGGTTAACTGGGAAGAGGAGTTCAAGTATAGACAATTTTTTTTATATTTTGAAGCTGATGAGTTAGTGCTATTTTATGGGTATTTTTGCTTCTTAAACTCAAAGATCCTATTTTTACCACATTAATAAAGCTGTCTCTGATGCCTTTTGAACTCACCAACGTGTATATTGTGCTAAGGTTCTTTCTGTGTTGTCAGTATTTTTTGTGTATTTTCACAACCCAATATTGCAATAATTTCACCAGTGAGCCTGATGCCACTTGGGATAAATGCAGGTCTCTATTAAACCTACAACTAGTTTGATGTGAAAAGTCAACATTTGTTACATGGTGGTATTTGTGTGGATACTTTAAAATCATCTGTTTGCTCAGGAGAGGAAACTTTCAGGAATGTTATGAGCTAGCAACTTGTCATCATCTGTAATGAGCCAAAGAGAAAGGCCTTGATTTTTGGAAACGTATTTTGACCAGAGTTGATAGAACCAAAAGCGATGGTAGTGAAGGAAAATTGCATGTGTTTAAGACTAGGAAAAAAAGAAAGTATTAATGGAATATTGAAGTGTGCATTAAATTCACGGCATTATCTAGAAATATATAAAATAATTTATAGTTTGAAAAACCCAGAACTCAAATGTTCAGATAGGTCAGACTTCGTGCTTGTCTGTACTAGGTTAATTCTGCCTCCCTGTGCATCTGCATTAAAATTCATTTCTTCTCTTTCACCTTTCCATACTTTTATACCCTGCTAAAAGTGTGCCAAATTGAAAACGAAGGGTGGATCCCCAGCAAGGCAGGAGAAGGATGTTTCTTACACTTCAATGTTTGACTTAGCTACCTGGCTTTTTGTTTTGTTTGTTTGACAAATAAATGAGGGGAACGAGTGGGTGGCTTGTGTTTTTAATATATTTCTTTCATATGTAGTTCATGTTAAAATTACAAAAGAGTGGTATTATTTTATTAATTTGTAATTCAGGGAAGATCAAATGAGATATATTGTCTCCTTATGGATATTACCATTCTTTTCTCTCTTGGATGAGCTTACAAAAGCTGTTATTAAGGCAAGTGCATAGGTGAGAGAAGCCTATCCCTGCCAACGTGAAGCTTAGAGCTTCCTCTGCAGTAGAAACTGAGGGAGCAAGTCAAGGTCAAACTCACTATTTATTCCTGAAATTTCTGCAGACACTGTTTTTCAGATGTAATGAGCCCTGCTTGGATCCGGTTTGAAAAGATAACGAAAGCTTGAAACTTTTAAGTTTGGAGGCTCCAGTTACACATGTAGGTATCTGAATCCTGGATCTGAAGGCTTGGCATTTGAGATGTTGATTTTCCACAGGGTTTAGGAGAACTTGTCCCTGTGATAGTGAAAATGTATTTTGCTGAGGCCTGAGAAACTGCTACCGGGAGCGTAAGCTTACCTGCTGGTGGGTGCTGCTCCAGTGGGGCTTGGGGCACTGCTCCTGTGTTCGCTTAGCCCAGAGATATGCCAGGAGCGAAAGAGAATGCATTTTATCTGCCATGCAAAAATGTGTATTAAAGCTGTAAGTGGCATACAGTCCACCAACATGCCACATCATATTTGTTTCTGAGTAAACAGGAGATCATTGTAGCTGAAAAAACACGCTCTGTCCCATATCATGGGGGAAGCTTGTACCAGGAGTATGCTGAGTACAGACAGCAGCAGCTTCTTGTGGGAAATGATGGAATCTGTTTTCTGTAAATTTCTTAAAAGACTTGATATATAATAATATTGGATATGTCATTATGGTAGAAGAATTGCTTTTGGACCCTAGCTGAGGTATTGAACAATAGCATACATAATGGATAAAAATGGTTTTCCTGGATAGGGAGAGACAGGTATTTTCACCCTTGTTTCAAAGTAGATATAGTATATTTATCCCCACCCCCCCACCCCCATCCATTCTGAGGGTAACATGTCTGGATTTTGTCTCCACACTAGGATCAGGCTTGGAATATTTTTACACTGTAGTTGAGATAAGGAATTTCCAATGTACTGTTCTACCTCAGCACCTCAATGAATGACAGATAGCAATTTTATTTGTGTTAGTAAATGGATAGCTCTGTTTTGTCTTAATGTTTCAGTGTTTTAAGTTGCTGAATAAAGTTATGTTTCATAAGGAACTGTTTTAATAGAATTGTCAGGTAGCTGCAGTGACTCTGATTTAAATGAGTAAGCAACACCTATGGGCAAATGATCTTTCTACATACAGAAATTAATTACAATTCAGGACTGATGAACTTTTATGAGCTAGTTAATTTTTAAAAGATGCTGTGAGTGGTTTATTGAAATTAAAAGAAAGTGGCAGCTTTCTGCCCCTACCCTCATAAAATTCTGTCCTGCATATAATATTGACCTAATTTAGTTCAAAGACACTGTATCTCTTCTCTAACACTAACATCATGCAAAGGCCAATTGAAGGTTTCAGTACAGGTAAACAGAAAAGCTTCTTTCTAGCCATCCATGTTGTGTTGTCGTATATCAGTACTGAAGCTCAAAGCTCCTGCTCTGTCCTTTGTCCTTGGTTGCCCTCAAAATCATTTTTTAAACAAAGTGCAGTTTAAATTCAGCATCAGGTTACAAAATGCCCATTTATAGTGTGTTATGAATGAATATTGATTATAAAACAGTACACCATATACCACAGGATTGCAGATATTTTTATGGTGTGCATCTTTTCATGGGCCACTGCCCTCCCTAATTATGACTGCAGGACACAGCTCACTTCCTATTCAAGATGGGACCACATCGTCTTTCATTTGTGTTCAGCATACCATTCTTGTGGCAAAATGAAGTAACAGCTTATGGGAGAAGGTAATATTATGACGGCATTTAGGTTGGTACTGTCCCAAGAATCTGGTTTTGGGTTACTTCTCAGATTTAAGTCAATTGTAAAACACCAGTTACTTTGAGCAATGCCAAGCAGAGCTCAAAATACCATCTTCAATTTACTTCTTTTGATACTACTGTTACGAGTCTTCCTTACCTCTGATGACCTTCAGAAATCCACAGACCATAACTTTTCAAACCTCTGTTTTATGGTCATGTATGGTTATGTTTTATTTTGCAGGAACCTCTTTTTTTTTTTTTTTTTTTTTGGTCCTGAAGTGGCATTTCTTTGTCATGATACTTGCCAGTATCAGGAGATTTTGTAGAATTCCAAGCCATTTGGATCTGTGAAACCTGACATACCGAAACAGCGGTTGTGTGATGGCTGGTGAGCAATGCCAATGCTACACTTCGGCCAGCGCAGACTGACTTCAGGAGGGAGTATTTCTGTGGTGTCAAACCCCAGTAACTTCTAATCACTTTTTACTACTAACCTTTAAAATACAAGGAGCAAATTAGCCTTCTGTTAAAGAAATGGGGGGGGGGGAGTCCAGTGAAATAAGCAACCAAACTAGTTTGATAAATATGGTGTTTTCTCAAGCCTCTTAGGTTTTTACTCTTTGTTTGTGCCTGAAGCAATAAAGACAAGCATTGTCATTAGCTTCAGAACTTTAGAAGAAGAAAAAAGAGAGAGGAAAAAGTCTCCTGGCTGCATTTATTACTTCCCCTGTAGCTAAATCTCTGCATCTATTGTAGGGCAGGTGCATTGAGGATTTTGAGTTCACAGCTCAGGCGAGTGGAACCCTTTTCTTTTGGAAGGTTCTGTTGAGAAAATGTTGAGTACAGCTGGACATTTGCATGAGGAATGTTAATTTTCATGCTTTGATACAGAAATTTCAAGTTTCCTGGGTGAATTAGCTGCTAATGAATTTCTAAAATGTACTACCAGTGCCATGGGAAAATGTAGTCTGTGCTAAGACCAGAAAATGTAGGCTGTAATCAGATAACCTGTTGTTATAATAGAGCCAGTGTATAATATTTGCATTGCTCAGTATAGTAATTGGTCTACCCCGTATCCTACAGTCCTTGTCACTATAAATAATAATGTTGCACCTATAAACTATTTATAACAGTTTTTACTTCCTCCTTATTCTAAAGTGAAAGCCTAATTTCAGATCTACAAGTGCAAACTATGTAAAAAGTATCCTAAAATAATGTGTTAGGCTGCTTTCACAGTCATTTCAGGGCATTGTTCTCTGGCAAAGTTCAGGTTGATTTACCTCGGAGTGGATATATAATTATGTCATTGACAAAAAACTAGCAATTAAATCATTTTTTTCTTAGGTTACTGTTTTGTGACCAAGGACAGACTACAAGAAGTCAAAGGAAAGAACGCAGTCTGCTGTTTTTCAGAACATGGCAGGGGAAATGTGTAGTTACTTAAATACTCAGATCTTGTGGGTTTTGGTTAGGTGGTTTCACTTTTAAAAAAAAAAAAAAAATAAAAAAAATCTCATTTTCAGTCAGTTATTGTCTTCCTGTTTGTTTCTGATCGGTGTGTATACACAGCATTTTTCTGGGATAGACAATTTAGTTTGAGTTTAAATGAGCATCTGTGTGTAAACATACATGTGCTTTTTGTTCTTCAGCTATATTGTAAATGCTTATATAAATGAATGATACAGTGCTTGTGTGTACTTCGACAGCCTTACAGGCTGGAACCTGCATCTTTGTTGCTATTTTTATTAACGTCTATGCACTTATGACAGAATTGTTTTTTCATTTTCATGCTTTTTATTTTGTCTATATGTTTACCAGTCGATGCCTCCCACTAACTTGTGAACTCATAGGCTAGTTTCAACCAAATCTGTCTGAAGTCTCAAGACACCCCAGTTCCTCCCAAATTATAGAAAGCTGGCAGGTATGCAGAAGACACAGGCTCAAATTAGTGCTCTTGCTGCAGGAAAGGTAGGAAGAATCCAGTTTTTACATCTGCTGAGTAGCTCATGGTTGCCAGTTGGCGCGTGTGCCCTGGCCAGGCGGCTGGCAGAGGCATAGCTCCAGGCTGGCCTCAGCAAGTGCTACCTCCTGCCCTGCTGCCAGGGCACCACGTCAGTCAGGAGCATGGAGGAGCTAAGGGTACTGGGGAGGTGACTCTACGGGGGCTCCAAGGAAAGATGGAGTTATACTGGTGAGCAGTTAGGTGATCTGGGAAGGACTGGGGGCACTGCAGGTGGGATTGAGGATGTGGGGAGTGTAGCAAGGTGCTTTGGGCTGGGTAAGCAACTGCTTTGGTTACAAGGAGTAACTGTGAGAGACACAAAACACAAATTTGTTCTGATAATGAGTAAGTTCATATTCTAGTTTAGCCTAATTACTGCTTTTGACTCAGCTCAATGCATAATGTTGCATGTCATGCTGGCCTACTTTTAATTTCACAGCTGAACACATTTCTATTGTTCTAATCCCACTTTCCAAGCCTGGTTTTACTCCATCTGGAGGACATGCAAGGTGTTTGACTCTGACCTGCAGTACTAATAGTAATATCTTTGGATCACCCTTTGGGGAATATCAGTAGAACCACGGAGACCAAATCTTTCCCCCCAGGTGCTCACTATGTATGTTTTCAATAAAACATTGCCTCTGCCAGAGTGAGGACTGGTGTTCCTGGGCTGCTCCTGATTGTAAGATACCATTCAGCAAATGATGCTGTAGGCCAGTGGATCTGGTGAATGTATTAATAAAGACTGTTGTAGCTAAGAATGTGAGAAACAGATGAAGGTGTGGTAACTAATCTTGTAAGGGGAGAAACATTTCAAATGACCTAGCATTGAGTCAGATGGCTTCTTCCTGATACTGTACGATTCAAGATAATACTCTCTTCTGCTTGATACTTGATAACATGCTTTTTTTTTTTCCCAAATCTCACATGGTGCTGAGCTGGTTCTCAGTTTTCTAGGTGTAAGAAAAATAATCCAGTTTAGTAAAAACCCTGCAGAATTCGTTAGTTTCTTTTCCAGCCTCTTTATTTATCTTGTGATTGCTAATGGTCTTATCTAAAAACATGTTTCTAGGTATACAAGAGTTTGTGGCATATGGCAACCTAGCACAATATTCTTTCAACCTGGTTTAGTTTTCTTTTGTGAATCACAACATAAGGTGGTGCTCTCTCCAAAAATGGATATCAATATTTTACAAATCATACTTCAGCATTTTTTGCTTGATTATTGCCAATGGCAATACTTTCCCCCCCTTTTGTAAAAACATAATTTTGGAGATTTTTGTGTTTAAAAAGGAGTTTACCTTAGAGTATGGATAGGTATAACAAAGTTTGCATGCATGGTCTACCATTGGCAGCTGTAGGTCAAAATTTTAATTGGGGCATGGTAACCCTTCTCAGCTAGACATGTGCTCATTAACTAAGGGCTATTTTAAATGTGCTCCAGAGGCCTGTGCTGCAACTGCTGTGTGAAACGATGATGCCCTTTCCAAAAGTCTGTTGCTCTGTCTTCAGAATTGCCTAATGTCATATGTAGTTCATGATCTGGGAGCTGGAACAAGTAACCCTTGTGGACGTGGAATTGGTAGGTAGAAGTGTTGTGCTGTGTTTTACTTTACTGCATTTCATTATATACATCCGCTGATGACATAGGTCCAAAAGACGATAGTAATAATTCAGTTTGCTGATTGATTCAGTTTGATGATGAAAAAAATCACTTTGCTGATTTTTGGTGTTTATTCATTGTCCTAGAAAGAACAACAAAGTTAAGAATTTAATACACTGGTTATGTTGTGCCTTAAAAGAAACATGGAAAGATTTTCATAGTTAATTGCTATGGCCAGCTTCTGTGATTAAAAAAAAATAAATAAATCTGTCTTAACATTTTTTTTTAATTTTGTGTTGTTTACCTCACTGAGAAGAGTACAAGAAAATACACATGCACAAATATAATCTGTATAATTTTTATCATGTATGGAAGACTAATGAAAACTATATGATTGGATTTATTGAACGGGACTCTTAGCATTTTTTGAAATTTACTCTTTAGTATTTTGAGAAATGTGGCATTGTATGTTTGAATTTAGAACATAATACAACAAATCCTTGACAAGAAGTAACTAGAAACAGTAGGAGCCTGTGCTTTTCAAGGTCTATATAAATATAGACAGAATATCTTTATATGTTATAATTGTTAGGTAGTAGCTGTAAGATTTGTGATGTCCTTAACAATTCATGACCTAGAGTTTGTGGTTTATAAATTATATGTTAGTTTCAAAGAATACCTGTTCTGTTTTTTTACCACTGGTGCATTTTTTGTGAATATATTATAACATAACATGAATACAATATGGCAATATCTGCTAAGAAGTCATTGTTTACTAGTAATGATCTTAAAGTAACTTTTAAAACACTACAATTTTTTTCTCAGTACCATGGTTGGTGAACCTTGGTTGTAGTTTTTGACAGACAACTGTCTGTTGGCAGTGTGGGGCAACTACTTATAATTGTGGTTTTCATATCTTGAATTTATTTCCCCCAAAGCGCTTGCATCTTGAACGTGTTGTTTGCATGGATGCACTGCAAACCTATGAATTTATGAAGGCTTTTGTCTGAGAAGTGTTTTGAAGGTAAATATTTTCTCAGATTTGTAAATATTGCTTGATACTTTGATTTTGGAGCTTAATATGACTTAAGTTGTATTTTTAGTAAGAGCTGCAGAGACTGGTAGGTTTCTGCTTGTGTCCCGACTTATGGCCTGAGCCTGTGCCCCTTCCCAGCGCTGGGGAGGACATTCTTCCACGGCCAGTCCCCTGGCCTCTGGGGTCACTCCTCACATGCTGAGTGGGAGCAGCATTATGTAATCTAAAATGGGGATTCTGAAGAAAGTGAAAATTCAGGCATATGAATATTTACAGTGAGAGGGAAGGTCTCTCAAATATATGCACTTAAATTTGTAGAAGGATACAACTGCAACAGGACTCTGGCAACACAACCTTGGAGAAAACTGATAGTAATGGATTTTTTGCGTTTGTCTCCACATACGTTGACCATGCAATTTATAAAGAGCAAAGATGTCTCTAGTGAGGTCACAGGGAAAAACAGTCTTCCCATGAGCAAAGACTGGTAGCAAGCCTGGTCTACAATATCATACTCATTTTCTCTGAACCTGCCATTCTGCAGAGACCATGAGTTTGTTTGTGGAGAATAGAGATGTCACAGCTCGTGGTGATGGAAGGTGGTATTTTGTTTGTGGGCCCGGATGCTGCTGCATACCTTTAATCTTGTATCTTTTTTCTTGTGAAGCCTCTGTAATTCATAACTCAATCACATTATTCAAGAATGTTTCCTTTCTCTGAAAGCTTAAGTCAAGAGATTTTCAAGAAGTTGCTTGATTTCTGTATGTGAATGTGTAGCTTATAAAAGGAGTTTATTTTACAACTTCTTTAGTAATATACACCAGAAAATTAATTATAATTCGCTTAATGTTGTTCTGTACCCTGTCATATATGGGTATATCATTTTAGTAATTTGGTAAAATTTCATGGTGAGGAAAGTGACTGTTGCTTCCACCTTTGATTTTGTTCTATGGTTCCAGTGGTTTATTGCCACTGTACAAGCAAATGTGATTCCAGTTCTCAAATGTCTGTCTTCAGTTTTATTTGCTGCATTTGCTCAGTCTTTCTAAGACTGAGACTAGCTGACTGAATGTTCAACCACAGTTGCTTTTTGAGGTTTTGATTCCCATTGAAATGGACCTTTTAACGTCATCTTTAATTTAATCAGATAATGTCATCAAAATAACATTTACTCTATTACTGCAAATTCACTGCATTATTAGCTAGTGTAGCTAGACAAAAAAGATGGTATGAACCCCCATGGAAATATATGCTTCCAGTAAAAATGGATACAGTTCATAGAAGCTCGATATTTAATTTGCAGTTTCAAAGTACTCTCTATGGAAAGATTTTACGATTCTGAAATAATTTAAAACACATTCTGATAGAACCTATAGCACCCACCAACTTACTCTGATTTTCTAAGTTATCATTCCTTTCCATAGCTTTAAAGTTGAACAATACATTTAACTCAGTTGCAGAAATAGTCTTTTAAGCCTACCATCCTTTAAATGAGTGGGATTTGAGACTTGGGTGAATATTTGTATCTGAGCATTGAAAGTCAATTCACTTTAGCTTCTAGAACAGGTGGCATTATAATTTGATGTCATTTTCTGTCTTAAAGGGAAGTTTACACAAAGCTTGCTGGATTGTAATATATTTAAGATAGGTCTTTGAGCTCTGCTGACAGCAGGAACTTCCATCGTTGCCAATATTCAGTCTTGTTCATTTTCATCAAGGCCTTAAGAATTATTTTTTTTCCATTTAAAATATGAATTATCCTCTTTAAAAATTCCATTAACGATGCAGAAATGTTTTGTAGAGGATGCTTTCTGTCACTCCTGACCAGGAATAATCTCTGATATCTCAAAGAATTCCTGAACTGAGATGGGACTCTCCTGAATTTACTGGCAATTAGCAAAACCAGTGCACACAGAAGGCAGCAGCAGATCACTGTTGCTTATGAAGGAAGGAAAAATTTTTCAAGTGCACATTCAGCTACCGGTGATGTTCAAAAGGCTTCCTCATGTTATCATATGCTTGTGCAATTGTGTTGTTTAGTTTTAGTTTGCTCTGGAATACTACTAGAAATGTAAAATAGCAGCAACAACCAAAAAAAAACTTTTTTTAATTCCATCTGCAAAAGATGATTATCAATATCTACTAAAACCATGTCATAGGTTTTCATCCCATTTCTTACTGTTTGAGAAAGTATCTGAATGTTGAAACTTCATAGTATTTGATCAGTACTTTTTTTCCTTTATTTTTGTTTATAACTGTCTTCATAAGTTAGTATTTTGTTGTTTGCTTGTTTGTTTTTAATTCCTGACTTCTCATCCTTTGAAATACTGAATCCTGAAAATAAGTTCACTATCTTTTGCGATCTAACCCCTTATCAAAGAATTGGACATCATAGAGGTGTCTTTAGGGCTGCGATGATCTGCAGTATTTATCTCTTGATGACTCTACAAATGCTTTTAAGCTTTTCTTTTTGAGCATAGGGAAAGCATGGATTTCTGACTGTTTTTAAGTGCCCCTGGAAAATGAGATGTAGAGTTTGGGAAGGAAGAGCTTCTGTAATGAGAATAACCTAACTCCCAGTCATGCAAATCTAGGTGTTGTCAGCTTGAACGTTCAATAGTCTTGACTTCCTCATCTCTGAACACACAAACACACACACAAGAATTCTCTAATAACCAACACAGAAAACACAACAAAGCATTTCTCAGTTCAAAACCAACACTTGGAATTACACCAGGAAACAAATTAGCAAAGTCTCTGAGGTCCAGCTACTCAGATGTGCTGTATCAGAAATGCCACTTAGCAGTAACGCAACTGACATTTCCATGTGGTTTCTTAAGATAACCTGACATAAAGCATGTTGTGGCAGCAACCCATTATTAAGGTAAGCAATCATCATCTTAAGAAAAAGGAGCATTTCCTTCGTCCAAAGTGTTACAGTTAATGTGCTTACGCTGAGTTTAAAAATTGTTGTGTTCTGTAACGTTATAAATTTGTTCTATCAGAAAACAACAGTGTACACAGACTCTACCACATTGCTGCTGTGGCTTATTATTCCACAGGCAATTATGATTATTAAACCAGAATCATTCACAGCTGAAATTTTCTCAGAACATAAAGCTCTCTCCACCTTGAAAGTTATGTACCTTTAAAGTGTTCTCCCTGTCCTTATCTCAACCAATGAGGTTTTTTTCATCATATTTTCTTCTCCTGCCCTTTTGAGGAGGGGGAGTGAGAAAGCAATATGGTGGAGCTGAGCTAGCCATCAGTGTGAATCCACCATGTATGAGGATATAAAACAGGGAGCAAATTCTCCTCCTTGGAAAGTAGAACCATCTAGCTATCTATTAAGTCCAATAACATACGCTGTCAAGTAGGAGATGCTTTCCTGCAAAATAAACCAAAGATTGTATACAATGAGATGAACCTAATCACAACAGTGAGCCAGTATGAAAGACAGTATGAAATTAAGTTTTACATCAAGAAAAAGAAAATCTATATGTTCTTTGGTGCCCAGTAGCAGTTATGGGTCCCTCAGCAGTACGGAAACTATTATTTTTCCATGTTCAAACCAAGACAGCTTTAGTGAATTTTCTGCACATTTTGACATTCCAGTACACACTAAAACTAAGAACCAAACGCAGTGTGTATATTACATTTTGTACAAATGTCTGCTTTAAATGTACTTATTAAGGAAATAAATTCTTACTGCAACTTCATAAAAATCATTTTACAAAGTCAGTAGCCCAGATTAGTACACATGTAACATACATTTTCTTCCTTCCCTTTCTCTCGCTTGTCTTTTTTTAATGTTATTACTTTGAGTGAAAACTAAATTTTCTGATTTCCTCTGAGTGGTGGAGAACTTCACCCTATTGCTCTTGCGTTACCAAACCAGAAAGTTACATAAATTCAAATTTAGTTTCAGTATAGTCCTGTTAGCATCAAATGGTCATTTGGACAAGTCATACACCTCAAGTTGCATTGATAGTTTTTTGGGTTTGTTGACTTTGGGTCTGCGTGGTTAAACATTCTCTACGTGTCCTTTTATATATTGCAGCTTGATGTTCATGAAGTTTTTCACATGCTTATTGATTGATAGTTCTGTTCTCTAGTGGGAGAAAGTTTGTTTGTTTGTTTTACTAACACCATTTGCCAGAAAAATGGGGTTTATTTTAAGTGTTTATTTAGGAAAGTTGATAAAATTTACTCTCTCTTTCCAGCATGTAAATGCTGTGGGTGGAAACATCACATTTCTTTGTTCTGTTTGCAGAATCTAAATACAAGGAAAAAAAAATGCCATACTTAGTATTTGGGTGTTTCATCAAGTACATATTTGCTTTTCTGGCATATTTAATAACTCAAAATTATATGATACAGTGTAATGAAACCCATATTCTATAATGTGTGAAACCTGTAATGTAATCCATTTAATCTTTTCAACTATGTTTTAGTTTATCAGAAAGAAAACTGGTACTTTGTAACAAGTAGCATTTTCCTGTTAATGCATGAGTACAAATACACCAGAAATTTTTTGAAGCAGCTTGTGCAAAAGAAAAAAAAAAAAATCCCCGAGAGGATCCAAGCCATTTTGCTGTCCATCCTTGAGTAAGATGAGTTGGTCCTATATTTGATTATTATTTCTCTTTTCCAAATAAATATGAACTGCTTCTAAATAGGGTGATGATAGCAGTTGGTCTCTCAAGCAGAAATTATTTTCAAGCTGACAAGTATACTGAGCGTAATATAACTACATGTATTTCAGGAAAACATTGTGCACGTCTGTTTAAGGATTCATTAACATGGTATGGATTAAACCCATTGAAGATGGCACAGATTGTTTCATTTTATTACATTCAATTGGATTGGATGTGTGCCATTTGCAAAGAGCAATATTACCACAAAAAAAGAAGTCTGGCACATTTGTCACATAATGTTCCCTCATTGAGAATGAACTGTTTCACAACATCAAAAGGTAAAAATCTGTTTCCCCCTCACCCTCTGCCATATTAACTGCAAGAAAATATGACTGCATATGTCTCATTATCAAGTATTTGAGCAACACATTTACTGTGCCCGAAGTCGTCTCGTTTAGTCTAATAGGGAGACCTTTGTATTCTTCATGATGCCAGGATTCAAGTTCATCAACCTGCTGACACGCTGCTTATCCCACATCCCAGAGCTCATCCAACTCACGCTGTCACGCTCAGATATCTCCGTCCCCCTGAGCCCTCCCTGGGATCAGGGATCGGACATGGGAGGAGAGGGGTGATTGTGTCCCTAGTAAAGGGGACACCCGGAGAGTTGCACAGGCAGCCCCTCACCCAGATGAAGGGAAACAGCTGCTATTAAAGGGAGGATGGTCAGACAGAGAGCGAGATTTAAATTCATATAATGTTGCTGTTTATAACATGAATACTTTCGACATCTGTTTAAAGTCTAGTATTCTAAATGAATGGACGTCTTCCAAAGATGGGGCTTATAAAGCTTTATCTGTACACGAGTACTGCAGACTGCAAAGATATATCTTAATCATCTATAGCTTGTCTTTAATATTTAAGCGGCAAAACTCAAAATATATACATGGCAAATGGTGACATTAGCAATGAAAAAATGTGGATAAAGGGAGAACTGTGTATATGTACTAAATACACATATTATAAATACTCCTTTTCATTCCATACCCTTAAAAAGCCCTTCTAGTATGGGGGGGTGGAGAGGAGGGAGGGGACAGAACAAAAGCAAATTTGCTGTCCTTGGCTCATATCTAAATGTTCCATTTTAAATTAATTGGTAACGGAGTTGCAACATATCTCATGTTGTATTTCCTATTTTTTGCTGCAGGATTAGTATTAAATGTATTTTTACATTATCCCTTTTGGATTCATCTACATTATTTTTCAGGAACTCATTTGTATTTGATATTATTATTGTTTGATGTGCTGCTTTATTTCACATTGTGATACTTGGGAGGGGGATTTAATTTTAATTAAGCGGTCCTGTTTTAAATTTTCCATTAAGTCTGTTCTCTGAACTTAAGTTTAGCAGGCAGCATGGAGTAGCCTTTTTTTTTTTTTTTCCACCAGTGGAGGTTACTAATTCTGTAACGAATTAATTGACAAAAACTGTAGGGTAGGGCATGACACACTTGATTCATAGTGTACCTTCAGTGAGATGCACTGAAGAGTTAATTTATTTTTACTTTTTTTTTGGTGGTGCAGTTGGGACTCAGCTGTTGTTTCCTCTGGGATTAAACAGCTGTCAGCATTGTTAATGACATCAAATTCATGCATTAAAATTCTCTCATTCCTCTCTGTATAAAATGTGGATGTGGAAAGCACTGCCATATCCCCCTTTGTGAAGGAATGAAAATCCAAGGAAAGATAACAGCACTTATTACAAAACCACAGACCGGAGCTTCTGTTGATGGAATCTCGTAATGAGTAATTAAGCTACTTTGCAGAAGTCAGCGCTGTCACGTTTGCAATTGGGTATTTCCATTCCCCTGTGGATACAGCTGGGAAAAGACTACTAAGGTGATTAAAAAAAAAAAAGGGGAAGAAAAATAGAATTGTTCTAGAAATATAATCTTCATGAAGCTTGGAGGTTTCAATGCAAAAGTGGCTATGAAAAATTAGCCTACAGAAATAAACTGTCTGGTGTAAAAGATTCCTTTAAAACATTTGTAACTTATACAATCTGATAAACAGAAAACAATGAGTTTTTTATTATTCTCACAAGGATATAAGAATGGCAGGTTTATTTCTGGCTTGGGATTTTTTTTTCCTGATCATTTTGCTCCATAAATTAAAGTTTTCAACTCTGAATGTTCAGTTCTGTAGTTCTGAAAATGTTACAGGAACATTGAAGTCTTTTGAGGGGAAATTATCATTTCAGGGGAGGAAAGGATTGATACAATTTTTTTCCTGTAAAGTGCAAAACTTTACTCATGCTTTTATGATGATGCATAAGTCTTATGCCCTTAAGAACTCCAATTATTAAAAATAGTCCTGAATTTTCACTAGCATTAACATCCCTTTTGGTTTCTTTTTTTTTAAATGGTTTGTTAAGCAATTAACTTACTCTTAACTTTCTTCTTTCAAGTAGCTTTATTTTTTTAGAGGCAAAAAAATTCAGCAGCAAATGTTTCTTTCTGAATGTCTTTATCCCATTTCCAAGAAGTAGTTTTTGTACAAAAGTACCCTAGTTTTTAATATCCCCATACATTAGCTGTTACAGTGAAATCAAATTAAATTAAGTCCCAATGAAGAAACCAGCCCGCTAACAAAATGAATTGATGAAGTAGTAGTTTATTGAATTCAGTAAAATGTACTGAAATGTATAGGAATAAAACAGTTAATTGAATAACCACCTTCCAGATCAGATGGTGAAATATGGGTGTCTGAGTCAAATTAATAAATGTGTTTGCTGAATAGTAGCTGGAGTCTCTAAAACATGCTATTCCATCTTTAAACTATTTCTTTGAAAAGCTGAAGACTTTATTTTTTCCAAGACCAAGTATTTTGAAAAAACTCCATTTTATTAGCTGAAACATAGATAGAGATGAAGGCACAATTTATTTTGATTTTTTGAAACATTAACAATGTACTAAGCACCCCACTGTATTAAATAATACACATTAATGTTGTCACTATTATAAGACAGGTTTGTTTAACATCCTAGTGTTCAGTGAGATCCCTACATGACTCCCAAATTCAGTCAAGTGTTACACTGGTGGTGTCAAGTGTCTTTCTGTAGTTAATTTAATCATGGTCGGCCCAGAAATGGACCTGGGAAGCTCTGCAGTGTAATTTATATGTCCTTTTTCATCATTACAGAAAATGTGCCCTTCTGGAACTAATGCTCACTAGTTTTATCATTAATGTGTTGTAATACCTTATAAAAATATTTTTCCGTTAACTTATATTTTCAGAGGAGAAAAAATGAAATAAATGGGAAAAATAACCCCGTGTTTACATGAACTTTAAGGAGGCCCTGCGGGTTTTGAAGTGCACTGTGTTCAAGGAGATGAAGGCTTGTGCCACTAGCTGCAATGCCACTCAGTCCTTCGTATTATTATCTTATTTGAAAATGAAGGGCTTGAAGGGACGCTCTGGAATGGTGTCAGAAAGAAGTGCTTTAATTCTGGAAGCTGATCCTTCCTTGTAGTCAGGGTGCTCTCACTCCAGATGTGTCACAATGTCAACTTTTTAATACCCTGGATGTACAATGACAAGAAAGTCCAAGGGTTGATAGAGTATGGCAGGAAAAATTGACAGTGACAACTACAACCAAGGAAACATAAAGGATTGTAACCCAGGGGGTAAAGAAGAGGTTGAATGTTTTCTTTCTCTATCACTGCTGAACGTGTTCTCTATGTTTTACCACCTCTGAAAACTGCTAGTTCTATAAAGTGTCAGTACAACAGGGATATAGTCCTGATCTAAGTGGCTAGATGGAGAAAGCAGTTGGTGGGTGTTGTGGTGCAACCCTGGTGTGCGACATAGGAGCACAAGGCTGTGCTGGCCAGTGCTAATAAGGTTACTGATGGTCTTTAGTTTTTCCATTCAATTCAGCCTGTAACAAGATTTCAGGTTGTATTGAAAAATATTTGTAAGCCAGTGTCCTTCCTTGAGTATCTCATGTGCTAAAGCCTTCTGAGGTTAGCCACTTACCAAAATGGTTTTGAATCATGATTTGGGGGAAAACAAAAAACAAGAACAATTTAAAAAAAAAAAAAAGGCACTCTTCTGTATAGTCTTTGGGAGGAAAAAGGAAAAACAGTATGTCTTGATTGCCTACATTGCCAAAATTCAAATCTAGCTTTAAGAAACTATGAGTAGCTATTTGCTTTGGCAATAGAAAGACCCGGAGTCTATTCTGCTATGTAGACCAGTAAAACACTAGTTTTACCTGTGGGCAATCATGGGATATACGTGATGATACCATCTAAGTCTTGTTAAAGTTGTTGACTTGGAGCCACAGAGGGGCAAAATGAGTAATTTGAGGTTGTATTTTCTGTGTCAGGTGTAGGGAAGTCATTTCCAAATGCTTTCACATCAAGTCACTAAGCCCACATGCAAAACCAGTCTCTAAAAATCACGCTTTATCAGGCAAGCTCTATCAATTAGAGCAATAGATCTAGGAAAAATATTCACAAATAGTTGAATAATTGTCAATTATTTTTCCTCATACTTAGCAAAAACGTTTCTCTGTGTGGGAGCATACCTAACTCAAGTATATGTTTTTCGTCTTGGTGGTTGGTTAGTACAGTAGTTGCAAATCTTTCATTATCTCAAAGACCTGTATTACTCTGAAAGATGTATATTTAAAAAGATGCTGGCAGTAACTGCTGCTGACAACTAGCCCTGTTTGAAATAGACTCCCTCTGTGGCACTGTGTAGGAAAGGCTCTGTACATTGATCTATGGATTTTTCATTTGCTTTCAAACAGTCCTACTTGTGTGTCTGCAAAGAGCGAATAAGCAAAGTTTGAATCAGTTTGACTTTGGAAGCATGATTCTGAGCAATTACCTTGGGAAAATACACCTCCTTTTGACTAAATAGATCTGTCAGAAAAAGCCAGAGTACAGCACGCCGCTGCTGAAATACATGTGTGGCGCTGGTAAATCGGACCCAGCCAATTAAACATCAAAATGTTGGCTGCATTCAGTTCACAGGAAGACTTATGTAAGTTCATTTTCATAGTGTGTGTGCGTGTATGTGTCTCTAGACTTTAACTGACAGATTCCCACTGTGAATAGACTAGGGAGTTATCAATTATATGGTTAGCTGTGCGCTGCAATTGTACGCTCTGCGGCTTTCTGACAGAAGCAGGCAGAAAGCGATAGAAGTGGAATAATTGCGGTTCAGCAAGACTGTTAATATTTCAGTCTAGGAACCTAAACTCATCGTGAAAAGATGGAGAAAATGGTCATTTTAAACCTGACCACTGCAATTTCCTTTGTTAAGAGCACGTGAAATGGTAATGGCCAAGTTTTACCCCCAGGTAGGAACTGCTGTGTACTGAGATTGGGTATCTGGGGGTTCAGTAATTTGTAGCCTAATAATAACTGGAATAATTTACCTCTAAGAGTATCAAATAACTTCTGTCTAATTACTTGAAAGTACTTTGCGGACCAGTCAGTAGTATATACAAATCCATGTGATTTGTTAGAAAAGAGTGGCAGTATCCACTTTTTAAATCATGTGCGAGTCTGAGTGACTTTTATTACTCCTGTTTTCCATCCTTGTGTATGTCAACTTGGCAGGACGTTTATGTTCATTAAATGTCTGCAATTTCCACAGCAATGTGTAATGTACTACTGTCTCCCAGCCGTCGCTGATGTGTTACTTTGCTCCTGACAAGGAAGCCCTGTCTAGCTTTGTCAGGATGACCATCAAAGCCATTACACTTGTTAAGCAAACTACACAAGAAACTAAAGCACCAATTTCTGATGGATGGTTTGTTTACCTCGCACGCTATCTTTCCTCCCACTGTGGATAGTTCCTAGAGTTCAGGGAAAATAAATAAATAAGCAAAATATGGAGCAGATCGCAGCTACTCAGAAGTGTCTTACTGTGGTTTGGAACGTGACCATCATGCATCCCCTTGCGCAGTGCCCTGTTTTCAGTCGGTCAGGTCCCTCTGAAAAGCTGGCTTCCAGACCCCTTGTTACACACTGCAGTTTGGTGTTGTAGATGCACTTGTGGATGCTTATAAATGGATTCATTTCTGTTTTCAACTTTTTGGGTGTAGGCAATAAGTAGAGAACAACTTCAGACAGACAGTTCCTAGGAGGAGACATGGTAAAACTTTAATCTGAAAGAAGGTATCAATCTATTGCCACTGCAGATCATGGTAGAAGGGTCCCCATGTCTGAACGGCTTGAATCAGTCACTAGTAATTTTGTCCTAGTTGAGATTTAAAACCTGAAAGCTCCTGAACTGAAAACGTGAGATTACTCTGAAGACCTGCTTTCATGCTCTTGTTCTCATTTGCAACTTAGAATTCTTGGGAACCTTGTAGGATTTTTGGCCATTAGATTTAAATTTGATCCTGAATTGTCCTTACCTTCACGTGCATCTAAACACCAATTCTTCTATCAATTTAATTTTAATATTCAAAGACGTGCAGCAGTTTTCCATTTTTTTCCCCTGAGCTTATTTCACAACAGAATGTTGCACTGTCTCGCTGGAATGAGTCTGACTTGTGCAAAATATTAAAGGGAGCATTATATGTCACATAAATATGGTGTATAAATATATAAACCACATAAGGAAGTAGGAGAAAATCTAAAGCCAGGTTGTAACATACAGATTTCTATCTAAGCATTGGGATATAGTGATTCAGCCCTGCCAGCACATTGGAGGTGAACAGAGAAAGTGCAGTTGTCAAGGTTTAAGAAGCAGATCTGTTCCAAGCGCTCTTGTTCCAAGGTGCTCTTCCCTGTCAATTATATATTTAGATTATGTTTTTCTGGCGCTTTTGAACATATTATTAGATATTTGGCTGCTAGCCTTTTCTGGATTTTTTTTTTGGTTGGTGCCCCCACCCCATGGCTGGTGAATGTTACAGAAGGGCACCCAGTGTCCTTACTCCAGTCTGTCGTTACACAAAGGGAAAAGCTGAGTGGGAGAGGCTCAGGTTGCACAGCGGCCCAAAAAGCAAGTTTCTGTGCTCTCTTCTGAGGAAAACAGAGCTCAGATCTATGATTATAGGAGCTGGAATATTAATGGACTCTGTTATTTCTCAAATCAAAGATGCGTTCTTTGAGAGAGGTTTTTAGTCCTTCACATCACGGGTACGTATTTAGGATCCCCCTCTATTGAGGAATCTTACAGCTTCTATAGTCCCCAACTCATAACTGATAGTGAGAGCAGGGGGAAAATGAGCCTTCCACCTGGAGATCCACAAACATTAAGGCTGGATTTGCTATAACAAGTCACACACCTTAAAATTTTAGTTTATGGATGTCCTTTCAGTAAGAGACACATCTCAAATATTGCCCAATGAACAGCTCTCTAACTGCCCATTTGCTCTTAGACCTCATGATTTTTTCTCTTCTCCCTCCTCCCTAATTTCTCAATATAAATGCACATTTTCCCCTGCTTTTGGGGCAGAAATTTGACTTTTGTAGGAGAGCACCGTGTGTTCAAATGACACATTTTCCAGGCGTTATGTTTGATAATTTCACAGAGATACTGGAGTTACCTCAAAGAAATGAGTTAATGCAACAAAGGAAAACCAGTTTGTTTGCAGTAAGCAGAGGATAACAGTGCCTAAACTTTACTGTTGGTGGCAGGGGGAGAGGCGAGCAGGAGGCACTGAAAATTGCTTTTTATAATTAAAAAGGGAACCTCAGATGTTTTATATCTTGAATATTTACAATAAAACCTTCAAGTGCTTGTCAAGAGGGTAATGTGTCATTAGCAGGAGCCTTTGCCTCTCTTCTCCTCTCGGACATGACAGTGCAGCAGGATAAGAGAAGAGTAATTATAGTTCAGCAGGGCTGCCAGGTGTGATAAATGAGTAATCAGCATGCAGGAGCCCCGGTCCTCAAAGGAGGACTATTACAGCCTTATCAGCTGCAGGCCCGGGCGTACAGTGGCCTCGTGCTGAGACCGAGCCAGGGCCCTGTGCTGCTCAATGCGGCTGCCTGCCCGCGAGACCTCCGCCAGCCCCCGCTTCGTCACCGGCTCCTTTGTGCTGCTGCTACGGGCAGGGGATGGCACGGGAGGCAGGGAAGGAGAGTGCAACCCTTCTTGCACTTGCCACTTGCTAATATTTACGTAAAACACTTCCCCGCTCTCCAGGTGAGAAGGTGCATGTGTACCTTTACAGCTTCTTGTGGCAAGATTTGCAAAAAGCGAGCTCCTGTCTATGATATATTTAATTCTTCCTGCTGCTTTGACCTCCCTGGGAGTGTGGGTGTGAGTGCATCTGCATTTGTGTAAACGGCACCTTCAATTTTAGCTCTGCTGCACTGGGGTAGAGCTTTCCTAGACAAACTTGAGGATAATCAGCATGCAGGTGATCCCAAAGTCTCCCTAATGTCGGATGCTGAGCTGCAGCCCTGGCCGCTTCCTCCTCGTGCAGCAGTTCAGAGCATGCTGGTGTGATTCATCTGCATGCTGGTGCGGGGAATAGCTGCATATCGGAATGGAGGAAACCATTTGATTAAAATGAGTCAAAACCCAATTTGACCAATCAGCAGAACATTGATCCTCTCTTTATTTATTTCCCTTCAAGTTCAGTGCTACCAATGGTAGTGCTGGAATAGGATTTTTTTTTTTTTAAATAATTCTTGTGAAGAAGGGAACAGGTTTTGCCTACAATAAATTGTTATTAAGGAAGAGGACATAATGTGCCTTGGAAAAACCGGAGGGCCAACACTTTCGATGCAAGGTTATTTTTACAATACTTGCATTTTTATCGGTTGATGTATTTTAACTGGAGCCCTGACAATAGTCACAAAAAATTATTGCTCTGGCATGGAGCTAGTTATCTGACAAATGCAATGCGAATGGTCTTGTTCTTATCAATGAGATCAGATTTCAAAAAAATGAATACAAGGAATGAGGCGTTGCTTTGTGAACAGATAACCTTGCAGGCATGAACTCGCAAACCTGAATAAAAGGATGTCTCTATGAAATAATCTGTGCATAAGTGCAATCAGGTCAGGCTGTAATAGACAGCGGGGGGTGGAATCAAAAGGGGGAAAAACTCATTTCATCACAGTTAATGGCAAGGAAAAGAAGGCAAGGAAGGACTTTCTTTGGAGCGGAGCTGTTGCGACAAAGACCAGGGCTTCAGCGTGTCATGCACCATTTGCTGTTGCACTAGCGCTCTTTTCAAGAGCTGTGAAGCCATTATTGTAATGTGAAAAAAGTAGAAAGAAATACTCCCTCCTGGTCACTGGAAGGGCAAATGAGGTGCAGGGTTTTTATTTATTTATTTTTCTATTTTTTTTCCTTTCTACACTATTTGTGCAGGGAGGTTTCTAGATTCCCCCTGGTAAAACTCCACTGGGATGCAGGAAAGATCACAGTGCCCTTATAAACAACACTTCTTGGCACTGTTTGCCTTCTTTTGTGACTTTGCTGCCTGGGAAGGAGGATAGGAGTATCAGAAGCCCAACTGCAACTAACATTTACCCTGCTTTGTCTTTCAAGAAGCAGAACCTTTAGAATATTCTCAAACAAAAGTTTTAGAGTGCGTTTCTGTGGTTTGGGTTTTGAATTTAAAAAAAAAAATAGCTCAGTACATTCCTGTATGGTAAAGTTATCTAGCGGTGATAATAAATCCAATAGTCTGTGGATTTTGTGTGTGTTATTAAAAAGAGAAGAGAAAGAATCCTTTGTTCGTTGGCATAATGCAATCCTGTCTCTGAACAGTTCTAATTTGCAAACCAAGTACTTTGTAAATTGTGGAAACCTGGTTATAACTTGGAGGCTGAATAAAATGGGTCATCTCAGAACTGAAAGATAAATATAGATGTAAAATAGTGCCACAGATGTCTTTTAAGCAAAAATAAATAAATAATAGATTTCAGAACTGGCTCATTCTTGTATAGTTTATGGGTAAAGCAAGATTACACATACAGCCCTGCAGCCGCTTCCCAGGACTGCTAAAGTGTGAAGAACAGGAGTGACATTCTAGTCTTTAATAAATCACTATAAAAATGTTTATGAACCCTGCAATTTACTGTCTTTTAAATGCAAATTGAAAGGGGCATCGTTGCAAGTGTAAAGGAGACCTGCAGTGGCCTAAAGGAATTATAAAATGTTGCAAGAGGCTTCTGAAATTGTGTGATCTTAAATGGTTCTATTTTAAAAAATGATTTCCCATTTATACTTCTGTGACGGCTTTGTTAATTTATTAAAGAGATCTCTCTGAATTGCAGGAAGGTGTTTATGAGAACTACGCTTCACAGAAGCTATTCACAGAGGCATTTAAGGAGTTCCAGTTTAATTTGGCAGGCACTGAAGTGAAGTTTGTTGTTCATGTACAAATAGTATGAAAGGCCATGGAGGTTCAAGAATGTATAAAGATGTATAAAGCAGTGATCTTATCTGCTAAAGTACTGGAAAATATTGGTAAAGTAGCAAAGGTCTCCCGACTCTTTCCAGCTCCTCAAAGTGGTCATCTGCTGTGAAATACCTAAATAGCATAAATAAGCATGACGCACTGCTGGATGAACAATTCAGTGTCCTTCAGCTAATGATGTCCAGGTTGACTGAAGTCATCTTTTCCATGCTTTAGCTATGCTTTTTCCAATTAAAATGAACTAATTTCCACTTACACATTTAGCATTTTATCTAGAAAATATTGCTCATTTTGGAAACAAGAGCATCAATGAAGCGTTAGAAGAGGAGTTTTCATCAGTTTGAGGGGTTTTGGGTTTTTTTCTTGGTGTTGTCGATTGGTAATTTTTTATTATTATTTTTTAGCTAAGAGACACAATTTTCTGCATTTGGGAAATGTAATTGCCACCAAATTTAATTTTTTTAAATAAAATATTTATTGAGACAGTATGGGATATGGATGCCTACAGCTGGAACCCTATAATTGTTTGCATAGCTTAGAATACTCCACAGCATACTTAATCACTTCAGTTTAATTTAATGACATAAATAACCACGATGGGCTCACACAATGTTCATGCTGTGCATGAGGAGGCATGGCACATAGCTTGTAAGTGTATTGTCATCCACTGCCAGTAATATTTCTCCTGATTTCTAAATCTTTATGCTCTGTTAGAAAAAAGGTGTGAATATTTGATTTCTGGCAACCCTTAAGTTAAAAATGCTGCTTTGGCACTGACTGATCATTCAGCTGTCAGAAATGGTTGGAGAATAGGCTATGAGGCTCCAGTGTCAGTAGAACATCTGCTTGTCCAGCCTGGGCAGCATTACATTCATGCAGTGGAGGATCTTTGGAGCTCAAGTTATGTAAATAAATCAATTTGGAGTGTGTGGGCATTTGCATGACTCCTCCCGTGGAGAATATAACTTGGCTCTATCACAATGAAGGCATTTTAACCTCTAAATAGAGCAGTCATAGTTTACAACTCAATAGCATCCTGAATGCATTACTACTGATTTTTGTTGTCATGCAAAAACACTGGAGCACCATACCTTTACCAGCACCTGTATGTCTGCCTCGTTATCTTTTTTTTTTTTGTAACTGAGTTCAGAATGTAAGTCTCATTGCTTGGCAGGATTAAAAATGCTGCAATTCAGTGTTTTCAGAATAATGAACTCTGCTGCGAGCACTCGCTGCCTTGTCTGCTGTTTCAGTCTTGCACATGCCACGTGCTTACAAGCATCCAGACTTTGAGTAGGTCTGATCCGAAATCTGCCCCTCTGTGTCCCTGTGACCACAGTATCTGCTTGTGTGTGTAAAGTTAAGGGGACAAAGTTGTGACTATTCAAAATGGTTTACGTGAATAAGGAACTGGGTTTCGATACCGGGGTTTCGAAGAGGGCAGAGAGGTGTTCTGCTTCTCTGTAGTGTTCCGCGCTCATTTTTATCTGACAATAAATTGCTCATTGTTTAGAGCAGGCTTTGGAAGAGCTGAGCTAATATCCAGGAAAATGTCTTCTCTTTCCATCTTTGCATTGCTAATACACCCATTATCAATGCCATCTTGGCAACAAACGTAGACATTTAGGAACTGTACCATGTATCCTTAATCTCACAAACTTGAAACTTATGCAAAACCCTCAGAAATCACATCTGTGTTGCTTCAACACTGGGAAGGATCAAAGACTCGCCTCTGCACAAAGAATGGGAGTAGCACTGAATCAAATGGCTTGTCACTGTCTGTACAACGGCAGGCACAATGGTGAGTCAAATGGCGACAGTGATTTGTTAACCTGCGAGCATTAACATGGAGATGTTAAATTCTTTCTAGTGTAAAACTTTATTTCTATATTTTAAGTTAAAATGTTGTGATAATCAGTGAAGAGTGAGGAATGGCACATCTGTTTTGTGGTTACTGAAGGCAAAGGTAGCTGGCACGTTAGCCTTGAGGCCTTATGGGTACAGGCAGGCCTGGTAGCGAGAGGTAGGCCTTGCTAGCAAGAGAAGATACTTGAACCACTTGATCTATTACTTATGTCCTGCCTGTGAGCCTAGCTCATGGCTGGGCACTGGCAATGGGTAAGCGACTGGAGACTTGAAAACAATTCTTATGCCCAAAACTGAACAGAAGGAAGATTCAGAGCGCAGGCCACCCTGCTCCCTCTCACTCCTCTGTAAGATGAGCAAAGGTTGCTAAAACTACACTGATAATGAGGTTTGACCCTCCCATTACCCTCAACCTCTGCTTACAAACTGTACTGAAAATCCCTGAAGTCCACCAAAGGGGGTTGCAATTGGAAACTGTTAGCCTTCCAACTATGCTGTGCTTTCTGGCATTACTTGCTTCCTAGCCCTTTTGATTATTTGATCTTTCAATGTGCCACAGCACTTAGACCCAAATACAGAGGTCTGCCAGCACCAAATCATCACTTCTTCCTCCCAGATTCCTGTTCCATCTTCCCCTCCTGCCCATAGGTAAAAGCAAGCAGTCCCTGATGTTTATGGTCGGGCTCTGCTTTTTCAATAAAGTGTGCTGCATAAATGACGTGAATGGGCTACAAGGGGAAAGAGCAGCTGGTGGACTTGGGCTAGCTGAGAGCAGTGAGCATTTAGGGCAAGACTCTCTAACATCAGCATCAATATAGATGTGGATGGAAAATCCAGAATGCAGTCCTCAAGTCAATTGTTGTTCCAGAAATGTAGCCCCTGTTCTGGTGTTCCTACCAGGATAACACACTTACTCTATTCAGATACCCCAGTTCTTGGGGCCATGCATTCAAATTCTGTCCAAAGTGGTCTTTACCTTTTAAGGTACTCCAAGTCATTTCTGCATTTGTAGGTTGAAACCATGCTTCTGTTTGCTGTCTGTGGACATTTATGAGTTCCTGGCATTTGTCACAAGTATAGGTTTTGCCCCTCTGTCCTTGGCAAGAATTTCCCTTCTGCTATAAATTTGCAGAGTACTATGCATCATTTCTATCCTGCCTGCCACCCTATACCTCAGAAGTGATTGTACTCCAGTGGGAAAGTGATTTGTATGTATATTTTTATAAAACACTTTGGGGTCCTTGGAGAAGAAACTTGTTATATAAATGTATTTCCCAGGGGAATGTAGTGGAAATCTCATTACTTGGAACATACAGCATATTTAAAAGTAGGTTTGACAAAACACTAGAAAATAAAGGAAACAATCCTGAACTGGCATTTGGATGGGCTAAATGATCTAGCAGATCTTTTCCATCTCTAAAGTTTGTCTCATGATTTTATTTAGTGCATTGGAAAAAGGGAATGAGGAATGCTGAAGCCATGCACATATAAAATATCCTTCAGTAACACTGTGGCTTATTTTAATATAACCTTTAGCAAAACACTGTGGTTTGCTTACTTGCTGATTTATTTTAGGTAGTTCAAAATATTTCTATTAGTGATCTCTTTGAATTACTTTAGGTGGTGCAATGGATTTGTAGCAAAACACAGCATGTAACTTGAGTGTACTCTCTGAAGCCAGGTACTCGGTGCCAAACAAAATTTGTATGTGTAGCTTCTGTTTTAAGCAATTATATGGTGTGTAATACACAGAAGAGAAATTAAGTAGAAGTACATTTCGCCCTGAGGGATTACTGTAGCTGTTGGATTTATTTTAAATAAGTTTTGCCCCTCGTACAGTAAGGCTCCTGTAATAAATCACTTATGTAATAATCTACAGTATATTAGCTTAAAAAAGTAAATAAATAAATAAGAAGAAATGTCAACTGAAAACAAATAGTAAAAGTAAAGGTGTGCTATAGCAAGGAAGTATGCTTATATGTTTGGAGGAAAGCAGATAAACAGCAGCTGAGAAATCTAACAAATAGAAACCATTCTGTAGCTGTACTCAACATAATAACTTCACTGCGATAAACTACTTATGTAATAAACTGCATGGATGTCACTGGAGTGTAACCAAAACCATCCATCTGAACTGTTTCTCAGCTTACTTAAATTAATGGTGATCTTCTCTCTGAAGGGAAAAAAATCATGAAAATACATCAAGAACATCCATGCAGAGATGTTATGAAATAAAACTGGCGTGGTCATTAAAGATGAGACTTTTTTAAGCATGGAGTCTTCTTGCACTTTAGCTTTTAGAATTTAGTTATCAGTCTTCAGCCAAGTTATTCTAGCTCCTATTTACTAGTGAAATAAGAAGTGTACAATGAATAAGAGTCTTATCTAATTGCCGTATAAATTGGCCAAATGGTTTTCAAGACTATTTATTTTTTGGAAGTCTTACTTTGACTGACAGAGCTAAGATATAGTTTGGTATTCCTTTACATGTAATAGTAAAATGACAGCTACAACCAATCAAGCCGCATCACTGTGCAATATGTCAGCTCCTTTCAACAGACCTGATTTCCAGAATAACCTTTTCCCCCAGACATTTGTTTTCCTTTGATTCCAGTGATGAGACCCAGAGGGATTTCATTCATAATGGTTGTGACTTCCAGCTTTGTGAAGCCTTAAAAAAAGGAGAAGGAGTGGCAAATCTTAGAAACAACTATATCAATATGCAAATTCCAATTTTAATTTGCAAACTCTTCTAAGAACTACTGGAGAACATGGTAATTTCAGGAGTGTATTTTGTACTTCAAATAAGTTGCAACTTATGAACTTCCACTTTTTTTTTTTTGCTCTGTATTACATTTCAGCTTATAAACAACATGCAGAGCGATGAAATAACGAGGTTGTTGTTAAAGGGTGTCAGCCTTGGTAAAAGATAGATTCGTCTTTGCACCCCCCCCCAGCCTGTTGGCCATTTATTTATCTTGTGAAATCTAGTAAGTCTCAACTGCTTTTTTCACCCTTATTTCCCTACTTACAAAAAATACCCACTTGTAATATGTTACTATTTGCCCACTAGCATTCGTAAAACACTTTCAGATTGGTACCAGCAAAGTCCTACTCTTGCATGGCCAGCTCCATGATTGTTAGATTTTTTGTAAGAGTTGATGTTTCCTGTAAGAAATAAAAATTGGAATATAACATGGGATCAGACTTAAAATTATAGTCTCTCATGTGCTAGTAGTGCTCACTGAGCACCTGGGAACTCTGTACTTTTCATAACTAGTTGTTTTCCTATGGGGAGTCCCTCTACACCTCCTCCTGCTCCTTCTATAATCTTGAGCAGCTTTTCCTCCATTCAGTTTTGTAACATTGAAAAAAATTGCAGTAAAATAAGATAAAAAGTGATCTCCACATATCTCAGTTGAAGTATTTCAATAGATTTGAAAAATCCTTTTCGATGTATGTTTTAGGGTTATGTTTCTTTGAGATCGTTGCATTTAGGTCTGCAACAGAGATGAGATATTTTTATTAATCATTTTTGTGGTCTAAATGTAGACAAAGGGATTGCTAATTTCTTTGTAAGTTTACGGTCACTCAAATTGCTGCTTTTAGGGTTTTAGAGAAATGCCAATGGTAAGTTATTTAATTTTAGCTGTTGTTTCCACTCATTCTCAGAGTTTTGGTTTGAGTCCTGTTTTTTTTGTTTGTTTGTTTTGTTTTGTTTTGTTTTTTCCATAAATGCTTTGGTCATTATTTCCCTTAGCCACTTCTTTTTCTGAAATGCTCTTAGCTGAAAAAAATCACACTTAAGCGACAATATGCAAGTATGGAAGAGATTCTGATGGAGAGCTCAGAGATTTTTAAGCCCTTCTTTGATAACCAGATTTGCAGTGCACTATTGTATTTAGCGGTGATAAAATACTTGCATCATTTGGAACGAAATGTCTTACCTATAGAACAAATTTTGGCTATATTATAGAACAAATTTAGAATTTCACCTTTGTGTTTTCCAGTCTCTGTGAAGTACAGTATATCTGATATCTGCTCCTATTTTTGTTCAGTTACAGCAGATACTGATGACTTGGCAGTGAAATAATAAAGACATAAAGTCTCTTTCAAAAGGTGTTTTTCAAAGATCGTAAAAATTTAAATAAAACAATTATGGAACTGCAGAGTTATTAAGACGTCTTTCGCCATTAATACCGCATCTTTTTTTTTTTTCCTGATCTATTTCATTATCTCTGCTTTCCCACACTAAACACATTCTTTTCTAAGGATGTGATCTGTATCCTGGATCATTCTACACAGCAGGCCAAGCAGAGTATTCCCTAACCCTCATCTAATATTTACTCTTGTGTTGCATGCAGAAATGTGAAGACTATTTTTAGATTTAAAAACAAAAACACACAAATAGAACCTGTTACATCCATGCAATTAAATAATGATAAGGGAAAACAAAAACTTGAGAGTATCCATGCAGGCTTGTATGCTGTGTGATGAACACCCATGCTAAACACAGTGCTGCAGCTGGATCTCACACCTTGGGCCAGTCATCCATGGCAGTGACATTTAATAAGGAAAGTGATTGTCATGAATAAACTCAATGTGGATGTTAAATAAATGTCTCCATCCCTCGCACCCTCTGCCTCTATCATGGCTGTTTCACTGCTATTAACTTTGCTTTTCAAGCTTAAATTAGAGGGTTCTTCTTGAAGTATTGGAGGCAATTATACTGTTAAATACTTCACAGAAAACACTGCGTCTGTCTTTTAAAATGGTGCTACCTGGTCTAAGTAGGCATAGAAATAAAATAAGCCCTTAAGGAAAGACACACCTGGAAGCTTTACTCAGCAAAGCCTTTGTTGGTGTTATTTCTTTAGTCTGATAATTAATACTTAAGTGCTCTTAAACCTCTAGGGAAGTCTGTACTCCTCGAAATTAGTTTGTTCTATACAGCTCGGTTTTATTCACCGTCAGTGAAATTAGTGCTTATACAAAGTGATGGACTTGCAGGCCTAAGCATTAAGGGTCTTGCTGCTTCTCCCAAGATAGGGTGGATGCGGATGTGGTGCAGGCTTCAGGCTCAGCATTGGCCAGCCCAGACTGCCCCCGAGCAGAGGAAGGATGCTCCTGGCTGCAGGAAGTCCATCGCCACTGTGCTCCAATAGCTTGCTGTTTATGGGGATGTGTTTTGCAGTCCTTGAAGAGTCACATGGAGGCCACCCATGTTGTGGACTGTCAGATAGTAATTAGAAATGGGTTTTGTTAGTAGTGAGTTAACCAATAATTGAGGTTTTCTTTTGCATCAGTTACTCTGCTGAGGCAGTCTGGTCCCTCTGATTTAATTTTCTGATGCATTTGGTAATAAGGGGAACAATAGGTAAAAAACAATTGATAAAGAGCTCTTAAAGGTGTGTGTTTACTAATTTCAAGAAGAAGTGTGCATACATTTGGAAACTTTTTTTTGGAATGTGTCACATTTACACCAGAGCTTATTTCTGGCTCAAGTGTCATCATCAGCAGTTTTTGAGGGAATTTCCATTTCCAGACCTTCCAGCTCTGCTTTGGCTCATGCAATGTGGAAAACAAAACACAAATCCGCCTCATGCTGAAAGAAAATTCACAGTCCCCACAACTGAGGGGGAACCACTGTGAGTGACAGCATTCTTATTTTGTCTATGAGAAATCTGATTCCAATACCCGGCTATCGATATTCAACTCGTGAACGTTGAATAATGGGCTGTATCATCATGCAGGCAATAAAACAACTGGTAGGTCCTACTTCATTTGAATCAGAGAGAGTAGATGTGGAATGTCATTGCTTACCCCACAGAAGTTATTTCTGCTTCCTTCCCCCACTTGCTCTCCACTCTGTAAAATATAATCCCATGTGAGAAATTCAAATCTTCTGCAAGCGTGGCAAGGACATTATGGAAACTGGGCAGCATATTTGCATATTCTCATAACCATAAACATGTATTTTTTTCTATTTGTGCTGTGATGTTCTCCATTCATATTCTAAGTGGCAGAAGCTTTTAGCTGTGATTGGGCCTGGTCCTCAGTGGATGAGATTCAGCTGCATCACGTGACGTTTATTAATCTAAAAAAGTTGTCTTTCAGAACATATCTAAAAACATATGGGAGTTATGAGGAGCAAAGCAATTGCAAGTTCATTTGTTATTTCAACAAGCTCATTTCTTATGATTTCAGTTGTATAATAGATGTGGAACTGTTTGCAGGTTGTTTGTAGTCATATATTTTTCATTTGGTTGCTGGGGTTAAAGAAACGAAAGACGGAAACATGTCATCCCCTCAGCGGAATGGATGATGTTACACGATCGGTAGGGCTTTCTCCTTCTCATTCTTTTGTCAGATGGCATGTGATATGCTTTTCAGGCAGTAATTTAGAGGCTGTCAGTTCTGCAGTGGTCGCTGGGGATGGAGCCATCATATGACTCGCTGCTCTTAGTGTTTGGGGTTCTTGGCTGGCAAAGGTGTAGGTCTGTGTCTGGAAAAGCGTTACAGGGTTAGTGAATCGCTTAGCTATGTCAAGTTTGAAGGATTCTCAGCAGCTTCCTCAGTAATCCTTTGCTCACAATTGCCCTGTGATGGCCTGTTATGTTAGTTATTCCTACAATGGATTTATGAAGTATTGTTAGTACAGAAGAAGATATTTATTCTACAACAGTTCAATATACACATTTCTCTAAAGCATATTCTCTGTTACATCAGTGCTCCCTAAGGAGGGAAAATATATCACATATTTGTTGCTTGTCATTTTTAGTTTTATTTTATCTTGTAGTTTTAATGTGTATGTGCTGTTGCCTACCTTTACCATTTAGAATAGTATGAGTAATTTTGTAAGATGAGGACTAATTATGGTCAATATGGGTTGCTTTTCTACATAAAACAAAATGTTTCTACCTGATGAGCTCCTCTTCTTTCTTAGGAAGAGCGTTATGAGGGAAAAGCAGAAAGTCTTTGACCTTCATGTGATTCATATAGCTGGTGAAAATCTGGCTGTTACAAAGCTGTAAAGCTGTATTTACATGTCAATTTTGTCTCTATGACTAAAAAGAAACTGCACAAAGACATGCCATCTTAAAATCCTTTTTTCATTGCTGCCATTAACTTTAATTTAAGATAATGCAGGTCAATATGATGGATTGAGTGGCTTATTAATTATATTCTATGCACCAGGAGAGAACTCAGGAGGTCAAGTTTGTTAAGGGGGGAGAGAATGAGAGAAACTCACCTGGGGCCAGTTCTCAGATGGAAGTTTCATGGGTTACGTGTTGGTAGAAAGTGTGTGCTAATGGAGAGATGAAAGCTTCCTTCATTTGGCACTTCACTGCTTTTCCACTGGAGCTGGTGGGAATGTTTGGGAAGACTAAGAGAGGAGCATGGGGTACAGGCACAACCACATCGGTGGCCTGTGAGTCTCTTATTAGGTTATTAGGGACAGAAATGCATGCTGCTCTAGCTTGTATAATAATTGCAGAATAACCACATTCTTGTCCCATGGGTTGAAGTGGAAGTGTACATTTTTTCCCTGAAGAAATTCTAGTTATTTGGATTTTGCGTAGGAGGGATGTAATTATCACCTCCTCTGTGTATCCGGTCAGGATTATTTTTTCTTTCTCAGTTGTGTCTCTCAGAAAAACGAGAATAGGATAAAATGGTAAGTTAACAGCTGATAGCCTTAATTGTGGTTCTGTGTGGTAATAGAGTTCAAATAATTGGAGAGATGGTTGGATTTTTGATAGATACTTGGGATTTGGGGGTTTTCTGTACACAGGAGAGTGCTACATGCATCATTCTTGTCTGATGTGGTTTGTTGTAGGCAGTAATGTTGAGCTGGCACTTCAGTGGCTTTAGTCAGAAATACCTGGTCGAAAATATTTATTGCATTCTCTACGATGGCTTCATTTTAAAATGAGTAACTGTGGAAGAGAAAAAAAGTAGCTTGATATGCTAGCCCACCTGACACAGCGTTGAGTTGGCTTTGCTGGAAGAAATCCTGTGTTTCATTACCTTGCAGTCTTCGGAGTCATGTTTGAGGCAGTTCAGATGTTTCACTGCCTTTTTATTTATTTTTAAGGGGTGTCAGAAAATCCCATATTTTTTCTCATATTTCTTTTCTTTTTCTGTTTTTAAAAGGTTGTCATAAATACCATATTTCCCATACACACTCTAAACCTGTGGCCCAGGGTGGCCTGCCATATCTCTGTGCCTTATCTGTCAGCTGTGCTGGGGCTTACATGATGTACTTCAGTAACGTGGATGATTTAAGACACAAACAACCATCCATTAAAGGGGGAACTGACCTACAGGGATAAGCATTTTAAGTCAGGCTTTGAATCAAACCAAAGGCAAACGAAAGCTTAAAAATAGCTGAAGGAAACTATGGGAGCTAAATGCCCAAATAGCAGTTCTTGAAAAGTTGTCCAGGGAGTCCTGTTTCACTACTTCATGGATGAACATATAAAAATGTAGAGAACAGCATCTGTGCAAAGAAAAATAACAACCTGATAATCAGGCTCCTGTTGTTGTTAAATAGTCGTGAGAGTCCAGTGCTTGGGTATCATAACAACAGTGTAACACGAAATATGCCCCCATGGCAATGTAAAATTCCTCCAATCTTTAGGAAGGGCATGGGGGAGAGCTCTCCTGATCTTCTGATGATAACCTCTACAGTTGTTATCTTCTTTAATCCTAATCCAGATGCAGCTATATACTCCTATATTACCTAGGCACCTGGGCCTGTGTGGCTAAATTAGCTTTTTAACAGTTTGGCTACCACACACATTTAATATTTATATATATAGCTGAGCCTTTATGATGACAAACGTACAGTTAAAGGACTGACATTCTCACAAAGCTATTATTAACCAACATGTCACCTCTTCTGTCCTTGCATATGCAGGGTTTCCACTGATGCACACAACAAGTGTACTCCAAAAGGATGCATCTCAAAATTGCCTCAATGCTTTCATTTTTGTTTTCATATGCTGCAATACAGCATTCATAAAACTTACATTGCGAGTAGTCTGAATATCTGTTTGAAAATTAATGTCTGTAAGTGCATATGGGATGGGCCTATTAGTTCTCTTATCTTTTTACCCTGCAATTTATTCTTCAGTGCAAAATACGTATTACAAAAAAGTTACAGTGACAGAGGAGAGTGGAAGAGCAAGAATGCTTTTGGACTGAAGTCTCTAACATGATCTGTTCCAGGACTCTGGCAAGAAGTACAAGCTAGACTGAGTGTGTAATCATACTGAGAAAAATCATGGTCTTAACAGGGTTGGAAGGGCCCAGGAATACCTTGCTAGAGTTATGTCATGTGAATATCATCTCTGTTCTACTTAACTAGTCCCACTTTGTCAGGCTCTTGAGGCAATGAGACTACATAAAAGGGACATGGAATCTCTTCTTTCAAATGATACAAAACTAAGTCTATTAAAGTTATTTTTTTTATATTTTAGCTCACAGTGGAACTGAGGGAGAAAAAGCATGATGGTTATCAGAATTGTGTGATATTAGCTCCCATTACTTCACAACCTACTGTTAGCAGAGATGCTTAGATGTAAAAGCAAACAAATCCCTGCCAAGAGGGAAGGTGTTCTAAATACAGGGGTGGGTTTAGTATCAGATGAAAAAATGCCAGTGCAATTTTATGCATAGGCTGTGCTGTAATGAATGACTTTTTCTGCACGTCACTTTGTACGAAATCACAGAAGCACAGAATTGTCTAGGTTGGAAGAGACCTCCAAGATCACCTAGTCCAACCTCTGTCCTAACACTAACAAGTCCTTCACTAAACCATATCACTAAGGACTACATCTAAACGTCTTTTAAAGACCTCCAGGGATGGTGACTCAACCACTTCCCTGGGCAGCCCATTCCAATGCCTAACAACCATTTCGGTAAAGAAGTTTTTCCTAATATCCAACCTAAACCTCCCCTGGCACAACTTGAGCCCATTCCCCCTCGTCCTGCCACCAGGCACATGGGAGAATAGACCAACCCGCACCACGCCACAGCCTCCTTTAAGGTACCTATAGAGAGCGATAAAGTCGCCCCTGAACCTCCTTTTCTCCAGGCTGAACAATCCCAGCTCCTTCAGCCGCTCCTCGTAAGACTTGTTCTCCAGACCCCTCACCAGCCTTGTCGCCCTTCTCTGGACTCTCTCGAGCACCTCGACGTCCTTCTTGTAGCGAGGGGCCCAAAACTGAACACAGTACTCGAGGTGTGGCCTCACCAGAGCCGAGTACAGGGGGACAATCACTTCCCTAGACCTGCTGGCTACGCTGCTTCTTATACAAGCCAGGATGCTGTTGGCCTTCTTGGCCACCTGAGCACACTGCTGGCTCATATTCAGCCAACTATCAACCAGTACTCCCAGGTCCTTCTCTGCCAGGCAGCTTTCCAACCACTCATCTCCCAGCCTGTAGCGCTGCTCGGGGTTGTTGTGCCCCAGGTGCAGGACCTGGCACTTGGCCTTGTTGAACTTCATACAGTTGGCCTCAGCCCATCGATCCAGCCTATCCAGATCCTCCTGCAGAGCCTTCCTACCCTCGAGCAGATCGACACATGCACCTAACTTGGTGTCATCTGCAAACTTACTGAGGGTGCACTCGATCCCCTCATCCAGATCATTGATAAAGATATTAAAGAGGACTGGCCCCAGCACTGAGCCCTGGGGGACGCCACTAGTGACCAGCCTCCAACTGGATTTGACTCCAATCACCACAACTCTTTGGGCCCAGCTATCCAGCCAGTTTTTAACGCAACGAGGCGTACGCCAGTCCAAGCCACAAGCAGCCGGTTTCTTGAGGAGAATGTTGTGGGAAACGGTGTCAAAAGCCTTACTGAAATCAAGGTAGACCACATCCACAGCCTTTCCTTCATCCACTAAGCATGTCACTTTGTCATAGAAGGAGATCAGGTTCATCAAGCAGGACCTACCTTTCATAAACCCATGCTGACTGGGCCTGATCACCTGGTTGCCCTGTAAGTGCCACGTGATGACATTCAAGATAATCTGCTCCATGAGCTTCCCTGGCACTGAGGTCAAACTAACAGGCCTATAGTTCCCCGGGTCTACCCTCCAGCCCTTCTTGTAGATGGGTGTCACGTTTGCTAGCCGTCAGTTGACTGAGACCTCCCCTGATAGCCAGGACTGCCGATAAATGACGGAAAGAGGCTTGGCCAGCTCCTCCACCAGTTCTCTCAGTACCTGAAATAGTTTATTTCTGAAAGTTAACACACGCACACAAAACCACTGGTTTCTTTCCTCTCCAATTGAAGATTGATATTTTTATCAAGTTAGCAGGCTCTAGAAAACAGAAGGACCTGACAGTCAAAGGTACTATGCACCTATTATCTTTAAAATGTTTAAATGCAATTATAAATATTCAGGACTATTGAAAATGGTGTCCTTCATTCAGTAAGCAATATGCAATTGATTTTGTTATGCCCGTTTCAAGAGAGCTCACCAGGTATATACATATGTATAGGACTCTAATAGATACACTCATTAACATAATTAGCAATGTTGAAATGCCTGGAACTGAGGAGGGAAGATTTTCCTCCATTGACAGTTGGGCTAACTCAATTGCAGGCCTTAGGACTTCTGTGACAGGGCTTGGAGGCTTCCTCCTTCTTAACTTAAAACTGCTTAAAATTGGAGAAGAGCCAACCCCAGAATATTAGAAGAGAAGAGAAAGAATGAATGACCAAAGAGAAGGGAAAACCTCAGCCCTACAAATAAATGCCATTTACTCTCCACAGTAGATACTATTAACTGTAGGAAATTGGAGGAGAGAGATTTTTAACTTTTTAATAACAGAAAACAAAACTGAGGGCCTTCATATCATACATTTAATTCAGTAGATCTTGGAAATTGTATTTGAAATATAAAATACTATTTAACATAAGATTAAAATTGGTGCAAAAAAAGGTAATAAAGAATGCTGCTTAAAAATGTATTGTTATAGTTTTATATAAATGTTATACTGGAAAATCTTTGAGAGAGGTAGCCTGCCCTTTAAACTTTTAGGCATTTATGGCCTTAATTATGCTTTTCACCAAGATTTTGCATATTTAATATTTCCTTTTAGAGATTTCAGGAGTCTCAATTATTAATTCCACTGAGGATTTATAGGTCCTCTGAATATCCCTTAAGGATAAAGATTGTAGACTCATCAAATACTGTTTTCTTCCTTTAAATTTTTACGATTTCTGTATCAAATAGGCAACTGCAGATTTAGAGCTGAAAGTGGAATATTTATCACTTGGGGCTCTCTCTGCCTTTCCAAACAGAAGCAAATCCTCCATGTCCTGCTCATCTTCAGATGTGGTTACAGAATGCAGAGAAATGATCTCTTATTCTCAAGAACGGGCAGTTATTTTTCATATTGCATGTCCAAAACAAACTATCTCACCTAAAGATGCTATTTATAAAGTGAACTGCCTGAAATGGAGAACAGTGTTAACCAGAAGCCTATGAATAAGTCATGGAGCCTAATTTTCCGTTATTACAGCCATTGTTTAAAAATGCATGTCTACCCAGGACTTTGTAATGATTTTGTATTACTTATAAAAACTTTTACAGTTCTTTTTTTCCCCTCAGTTATTTCATTACTTCTTCATTAACTTTGCCTCCTCCAGTGTTTGTAGGGCTTCTGAAAACCAATCTGACAAAAAATATATATATCTGTATCTCTCTATATATAGATATATATTTTTAATTGCCCCTGAGACTATCAGTGCTTTAGATACTTTTATGCTTCTTTCTTCAAATGCTTTCACCATGTTATGCTTTGGCATCCGTAGCAAAACCCATTAGCTGTGACAGGTTAAGATGCCTCTGCAGACTTCACCACAAAGGAACTGAGTCAGTGCCAACCATTATTCCTTATGACATGCCGCACCATCTTTCAGAAGAAGGCCAAATCTATAACTCTGCTCTTAACTTTGTGGTCCTGTGGGGGCAGCTACTCAGAAGAATGTTCTCAGTTGCCTGGGAGAGTATTTTTTAGTCCTGGCTATACCATGGTTTCAGTTCATTAAACCATAGGCAACAAGGACATTCTTCAGCCACTCAGCAGATCTTTTTATCTGTGGGGCATATGTAATTTTTACAGGTTTAGAGAGTGCTTGTAGATGAAAGAAACAGCACAGTAGCTAAATTAAAATTCACTGATTGTGGAAACTCCACGAGCAGTACGAGCCAATCTGTGCATTCTACATGTCTTTGTACTGCTAACCAAGTAACTAACCAGGCCTTTCCAGCACCTCTAAGCAGGTCCCCCAGATTATTTGACCTCTTGCCAGGTGTCGCCGTGTAATGCATGGTGGGTTTTGTATTCCAGATCAGAACATCTGAAGTGAAGATTATGCCTGCACTGCGTCCATTAGTGTCACGGAGAATGAATGAGTGTAACCTCATAGATCCTCATGATGTAGATGTCATAAAAAGGTCTGAATTATACATTAATCTAATAAAGCCCCAGAATCCCCTCCCATTTACAGATGGATCATGTGTCTTTATGTTAGAAGCTGTGTTTGACAGAACATTTTGATATGGACACTGAGTAGCAGGGATGAATCAATGGCATAATCGGGGCTGGAAATAAACAGTAACTTCACAATTCCTGTACTGATGGTTTCATTTAGATGAAGTTGTGATTGAAAACACTAGTAAGTGGGCAAAATACGACATTACTAAGGTTAGAAAAACTGATATATTGGAAATACAGGAGATAGATGTTGGTATTTCTGAAACAAATCAACCAAATTACTTTAATTCTGTCTCTTTCTTGAGATACCAGGTTGGTACTTGCTGTTTTTTGCAGGTAGCAGAGTTTTGCAGTGCTCTGTATTATTTTGGTTCCACATGAATTATGGACCTAATCTTCCAATATAAGATCAATATTTCCTTATGAATTTAAGGTTGTGCCATCTGGTATCTGTTGAAAAACCAGCTGCAAACAAAGCCAATAACATTACTGGTACGATATCTATACTTTTGGTAGGGTTTCTTCCCTATAAATCTCAAATAACTTGACAAAGGTGTGTGAATATTATTATCCTCGCTTTATAGAAGGTCCATATGAGGCGTAGGAAAATTAAGTAATTGCAGGTGAAATAGAGACAGGACTGGAAATGGAGCCAGACTTTCTGAATCTCAGTTTATTTGCCATACCCATTGGACCATCGTTCTCAGGCTTCTTATTTTGAATGCCTCCTGTGAAAGGATTTAAAAAAAAATCCTTACAGTGAATATTCATTTTAAGAATAACTGATTGTAGAGACTTCTTTCACACTTCTGTGGTTCCTTTTTGTAGCACCAAGTATCTGTTTGCAGCAGCTTTTACACTTTTGCAGTTGTTGCTCCTCTGCAGAGACCCATGTGCTTTTGGCTGGAAATTCAGTGCAGCTATACCCTTCTGCGGTTGACTGTGCCCATGGAAATGCCAGCTGCTATTGCAAAGATGCAATTTCAATCAAGCCTAGAAAGCATGTAATGTGCCACTTTTTCCTAGTCTGCTCTGTTCCCTGAATAACAAGGAAAAGTTAATTAACATGAGATGGCAAACAAATTGCAGTGTCTGCCAGTTCAACAATGCCGAGTCCTCTTTATTATTCTTTTTGCTTCCATCCACCACAGTTAAAATCAGATTAGGTATCCAGTTGAAAATTATTCTTACTTTTAGTGTTGCATAGCTTATATTCTGGCACATCATATAAGATACAGGGCACCCCACAAAGCACTGCAGAAGTCTAAGAACAGGAATTAGGTCGTGGAATCATTTGTCCAATCCAAAATTTTGACAAATATGTAATAGACTGGATTTCCTCTTTAGGGAAGGTAATTTTTAATTATCCATCCTACTAATATAATTAAGTACCTTCACAACTGTAATTCTAACATCCTCACATTACTAAAAATCCAGTTAATTTTAATTCCATTTTTCAAGTCCAATAGTGCTCTGTTACCTGCCATAAAGGGATTATTTAGTAGCATTAAAATTATATTGCTGGTATTAAGTTCCTGGATGTAGGCCCTGGAGTTTTAAGATGGACAAGCCAAGCTGAAATTCATTAACAATTTAAGAATTACTAAGTTTAAACCATATTTAAAAGTGCTACTTTGTTTTTTAAAAAAGATCTATTTCTTGGCATTTTGTAGATACAGCTCTTACCAAGCCTGATAAATATCTATAAAGGAAGGGGAAGCTATGCTAAAAGGAGGAGGAATGAAAAATTGTTTCCACCGACATTTGTAGAGTTTAGACTCTCAGGAGACTGATACTTTGACTCTCCAAATGAGTATCATGAACAATCGTTATATAGAAATGAAATCTATTGTCTCTTTCTGAAACCGTATTCAGCCCAAGAGGTATTCTTACAGGTCTTGAGCCACTTGTTATACACTGCATCATTGTCTCGATATGGCTTTTATTCTGAGAGGTTCCTGTGTAAAACTGTGGTTCAGCCAGTGTGGGCTCCCAGTGATCTTTTCTCATTTTCATGCAAAATGAAATTATTGCTCCTCTTCACTTCAGTGGCTATGGCATAGCCAACACCTCCAGGAGACTGATGTGGATTATCTTCTTCCCCATGCAACTATCAACAGAGTAGTCAAAGTCCATGGCAGTTGCTCCCATTTGTATCCACTGAGGACAGAGAAATTGAACACTGGAACTACAAGACCTTTTATTATGGCTGTGGAGAGGGGGGAAAAAAAAAGTTGAATTTCTAGGCTAGCCAAGATAAAACGGCTTCCATTTAAAATGTTTAAATTGAACAAAAACTGATACAGAAATACAGGAATCATTGAGAAAAAAAATAAGCAATGCAGGAAGGACAATTCTTTAACATCTGAGAGAAAAGCTGTGGTTCAGGGGGACTTTTATTGCCTGGGACCTGTTACTTGGGCATTGCTTCTGAAGGATGGTGGTGTCCTCTCAGATGTTCCTCATTGTAATGGAATACAGGGTATCATGGCAGGGCAGCTCACTTGATGGGTTGAGGTTGAACGTGTACATCAGTATGGATGTATCCTGTGACTTTTGATGTTATTGCTCTGACCCAGACTGTGAATACATGGGTTCTATCAAGTCAGCATAATTATCCATGTCTATGTATACCGATATAAAATAGATAAAAGAAACCAAACATATGAATTATTGGGGAATCATTGCATTATTTTTAATAATTATTTTTATTTTGGATTATATTTACGCTTTTCTTCCTAGTATTTTTCATTTAAGGTTAATGTTTAAAATACGCTAAATAATTTAAAAAAATAGAATATGATTAAGCATATTCTGCTGATAGTGCGCTGAGCCAGTAGCTATTTCACAGCCAGTACTATGGCTTGAATGCAGATAATTCATGCAGCCTTCAGTCACACTTGGTCCGTGAGTCCTTAAAATATAAAAATATTGAGTCCGTTTTGGCTCAGCAGTGCTATCTAAAAGTTTACAAGGTGCGAAGTGTTTCTCACAATGTATGAATGGAGAATTATGCCTGAAGATAAAAGTGGCTACCTTAAGCCTGGCTCCCTGTCAGAAGAAACTCTGCAAATGAATGAGGCAGGAGCGTTGTAAGCACAGCAGCCTTTAGAGCAAGCAGAGTGACAGGAGCTTCGCTCGCCTATCACATATTTCAATGACGGTGCGGTTGAGTCTACCACCTGATAGGTAACGGCCAAAATGTCATGTTTTGAACAGCAATTGACTGCAGCAGTTAGTCACTTTGGGTTGGTTGATTGTAGAGTTTACGCTTTGATTCTGCTTACTCTCACTCTCTCTTTCTCTGTTCAGTTTCTCCTCTTTTTATTGAATTCAGGGCTGAAGCAAGGAGCCTGCCCTCCTCTGCTGCTGCAGGCAATTCACATTTTCTTTTAAAGCAGCTGCACCGAGCAGAGGCTCTTGTGCAAGCCCTCCATTTGGGGAACGTTGGCAGGGCTTTGAGTGTGGAATGTCCTGCTTGCCCCATGTAATCTGTTCCAGTGCAGCTGGGGCAAATAGCTTTGTTTTCCACCTCAGCTGGGCTCTCAGAGAAAAATCAGTGAGGAACCAAGCTGGCCATTTTCATGCAGTGCTACTTGTATTTAATACTTTGTTGAAATGTTTAAACTGGGAGCTAGCTGTGTCAGTCTCTCCTCTAGCAATAGAGATAACTTTATCTAAACACAGGTGAAGAAGTCTTGGAATCATCTTGTTTTGACATCTTTCAGTCTCTTTATTATATTATTTCCTCTTTACTCAGCATTCATCTTTTCTTTGCATTTGCTTTTTGAGAAAGCATCTCATTGCTTCAAGGAAGGGAATTTGCAGTGTTTAACAAAACATTTCCCTGAGAGGTACAATAGTCAATGCTGGGGTATTTTTATTCCAAGATTTCATGGATTCTGATATGCTACACTTGTCAGTACAAAATCACTCCAGGACGTGACACTGCATATCCATGCATGAAATTAGTTGCATTAAAAATAAAAAAAATAAAAAAAAAAAAAGGAAAGAAAGAAAAAAGAAAGAAAGATATATTTTGAGCACAGTGTGTTCAAAAATGTATAAGGAAAAATAAAAAAGGAATTTATTGTGATCCATTTCCAGGTTTTCTGTTTAAACATGAAGGATTTGACTGGCCTGCTGGCCATAAGACACTATGACTTAGACAGAAAAGTCATTTGGCTACACTTAATCCATGCCTTGGAAACAATCAAGAATTGTTCCCCACAGTAAATTTTGTAGTATTTTTGTCTTGTGATTGAGGCTAAGCTGCAGTCATGAGATAACTGGGTGCAAGTTCAATTCACATGCTAACTCTTATTCCTGGAAGAATACTGTGGAGACACCAAGCTCTCTCCTCTGTCTATACCTCCAAGCATTATTACCAGGCTCTAGAGAGATGTATGTACAGCTGCCTTCTGCTAGAGTGAAGTCTGTGTCCAAGGCTTATATAGTGAAGTCTACAGAAAGACAAATCCGAGAAATTTTTTCCTCTACTTTCCTCTGTTCATTAAAAATTAATAAAGTAATGCTTTACCTTAAATAAAACCTCATTCCAAATTCTCAAAGTACCTTGCAAGTCCCACCACCACTGGCATGTACTCATCTTTCGAGTACACTAATCGCTAGTGAAGTTATTAAATGTAGTTTAGTTATTTTCTATTTTTAATTATTCTTCTTTAAAGCATTTAATTACAAATGTGCTAAAGAAGATTTTTAATTAATGAATCTTCAGTGTTTTTTCACATTAAAAATAAATGTTTCAATCAAAACTAAAATTTCTATGAAAGAAAAACAAGTATAAATATCTGTTTTAGTCCTGAAATAGCTGTCTAACAGGCAGCATGTGATGTCTATCTTGTTTACATGATTTTAGAAGATAGCTTTGACCACAAGCCAGTGTGCAATTGTTTTTCACATAGTTTTGTCTGTGTTTAACATGGTTTCCTTTTTATTGGCTGCATGATATGTTATCTGTCTTCATTACTCTAAAAGCATGCCTCGCCCATCGGGACAAAATGCAAACTCATCTGAGCCCATGTAGTCAGATGACCAAATCACTTTTACAATTTAGGTAAACTTTCTTCCATGTCTGACCCCTTACTCTTGAACATGGGAGTTTATTGACTCTATTTCCTAGCAGTAGTTACTAGCAGGGCCTTCTTTTCACCAATCAATCCATGTAATTTTGCAAAGAAACAGTGTGTGCTGTTGTTGAGATTGATTTGCACGTTATTTATCTTTTTCTGCCCAGTTTAAATTGGTCAGCCTGATCCTATTCACATGATAAAAATCATAATGTCTCAAATTACTTACTCAATAAACTGTGGGTTTGTCTATTATTAGTGATCATTAATGTTATAATACTGCATGGAAATTTAGAGCAAATTAACTACATATGCAAGCTGCTGGGCTCATCTGCAGTTAATCATAAGCATACTGTTCAAGTGGGCAGAGGATTTTGCAAGAATATTTCCAGGAAGAATTTGTGGGAGGAGAGCTAAATATCCTTGGGTTGTTATATTTTTTTTTTCCTTGCCATAATCTTGGTCTCCCAAATGAATGTTTATCTGAGACACAGTCAATGACTGAAAGTACAAAAGAGAATTATAGCTCAAATTAAAACAGCTTTTCATGCTGCCAATTCCAAGGCCCCAAATTTTTATGACCATAAATAATGAATGGAAGTTCCATGTTGATACAACTCCCACTGCCTCCCCCGCAGATTTGACAAGGCTTCTGGTTCAATCGTTGCCCTTTAATAAAGGCTATCGTAGCCCTGCAACAGAACGATGTGGTGGGATGTACAGCCTTGCATGTTATCAGATGATGACACACACACCGAGTGCCGTGAGTTATCACTTCCAGTCACTATTATTTCCTATGAAAATAATAGCTTCCAGTCACCGTGGGTTGCTCTGAGATTGCATTCATACTGATGTAGATTAAAAGTGAAGGGATTTTCTGATAATTACTGGTTTGTCTGGCACAAGAAGGCACAGATGGAGGGAGGTTTAATGTACAAAATCGTTAGAAAACAGTAATAGCTTTCTGCACTTTGCAGTACCCATTCCTCATCTTTAAATACCGTTGTGAGCTCCATCTGGAATTTGGTGACTGAGGCTAGCTGGTCATCCTGGAGACTTAAAAAAAATATACAGCAAAGATGCAACATAAATATGAACAAACCAGAACAGTCTGTGCACCTGAGAGCGCTCCTCTCAGGGTGTAGGTCTATGAGCATGAATGACCTCCATGGCTGGTAGTTAAGGTTGGGGTTTCTGTAGGGCCATGGCGCTGGCAGCTCTGTCCTTGCACAACACATCTCTGAAGCATGTGCTTGCCTCCACGCCAGTTTCTAAGAAGAGCGGCCCATTTTATTGTTGCTTTTTGTGCTTCTGGTGAGATGAATGAATCTCATGGGGAAAAAAACACACATCCTAGGCCTGCTGGAATTGCTGTGCGTGCACAGCAGATCTGCATGGGAGGAGTGAATGTGCTTGGTTTTTTGTGTTTTGTTTTGTTTTGTAAAATCTGCTAGATATCTACCATAGCAATACAGCTGTAGATGGCCTGTTGGGTAAACACCAATGTCTCCAAAAACATTAAGAACGTTTCATGTGAAGTGCTGTCAGGAGCTATTTTATGACCTTCTGCTTTAAACCTCCAGGGTGCAAAGAGTAGCAAATCTGTACATGTGTGAGCACTCAATCTGAGATGCAAGGATTTCCAAAGTATTTTTTTCTTCCCCTATTTTTAATGCATTAAGGCTAGGCACTCAGCTATAGGGAGAAGCTGTCCTGAAGCAGGTTAGTTTGCAGCTGCAGTGCTTCCCTGAATGGCAACTGGTCACGCACCTACAAGAACGTTGTGGTTTCTCTCGTTGGCAGAGGCCAGAGTCAAAACCTGACTTTTGAAGCCTCTGAGAGACTTTTTAACTGTTTTGTCCACCCCAAGAGAGAGTGATAGGCAAATTGTTGTAACCTGTTAAAATACCATGTCTTATTATTTACTTTTGTTTAAAATAAAGCTTCAGTCCCTTATCTATGACACTTGGCCAGTGCATCTTCCAGAGTTCGCCATAACAGCTCAGCTGGCACTTTGCATAGAGAAAATACAATGCATTAATGTTTAAATGAGACCACCATAGAGAGGCTCATGTTTCGTCTGAGCAAGGGTGGTTGTCATCATGTTTGTCCCCAGAGGTAGCTTCCTCTGGTGTCCTCAGCTGTGGATGGTGGCCCAGGATAGCCTTCTACCTACTCAGTGTGTGGTTGGGTAGTCCCTAGATCTCAAGTCTTCTCCCACCCATCCATCCTAGAAATGAGTACCATTAGCATAGTTCTTGCTGGAAGTCCCACCAGCTTGATTTCTCTCTCTCCCTCCCGTAACCAGCCACCTGAAGAAACTCCTGTCTTCTGCAGGGGAGGGAGCGTGCCCTAGCCAGGTATCACTGACAGCAGCTTCCCTGCTGTGTGGTTCCTTCTTTTGTCAGGGAGCCGTGTACAAAATATTTCGCTCAGTGGAGTAGGGAGTGAACTGATGGCAGAACACCAAGTCAGTTAGCTTTATCTCTGAGCTTCACACACACAAGCACTGATTTCGCATTTCACCCGCAGACAGTATTTCTTTTCCTGCAAACATTCTGCTGCAATAGCTGGCTCTTTGGGAGCTGGACAGGGGCTGTGCTGGGCATGTGGGGGTGGCTATTTGGCCCGTCTTCTTTATTTAAATTCCTTTGGTTAAGCTGAGGGAAGCATTCAGCTGCAGTGCTTGTTCTGAAATGCAAATGGAAGTCCTCCGTTCGAAGCCCCTCTGCCAGCCCCTGTGCACATGCTGGCGCACCTGGATAACAGCTCTACCTGTTTACAAATTATCCCAATTTTCTGCTTGATTCAGCAGTAACAGCTTACCCTCCCCCGTGATGTAATTAGGCCTTCAGAGTTCATGTGTGCCTATTATGATCTCTCTTGTGTTTTGTCTTTTTTTTCTGTAGCCGTAATCATATATATAGATATGTATTAAAATTTCTTATCAATTGTTCAGCTAAATTATGCACAGTGGGCAATGCTAGCCCTCCATTAACATAAAGTATGCTAAATAACTTGTTTTCTTTCTGATAATTATACTCTAAAGCACCAACTGCTTATTCTAGTGAATTTACCTTCCGTCTAGTTTTCCTTCCTTCTTCAAACTTTTAGCTGTCTTCATGGCAGGGCAAGTGCTCCTTCTGCTGTCAGTGAACCAGCCTAATTATCTTCTCTATTATCATCAGAACTTCCAGCTGCCTAATAGCTGGCCACTTGGTGTTGAAATGAACTATAATAGTCCATCCAAGATGATTGTTTTCTGATCATGTACAGATCCTTCCATCAGTCGGAACAAAATATTGCTTCCTAACCCCATCAAGGAGTTAATTGCATGATACATATAGCAGAGCTGCAGAGAGAAGTGTTTAGAAGAAACCTGCCTTCCCATTTTGCTGGCATGCTATTGCTGTCTGTGCTAGCCTGACTGCAACTCTGAACTTCTGCTTTGTCAGGCATCACCAGATGGGTTCACAGTTGTGGCCAACAGTCAGTGAATGTTTCCCAAAATCAAGGTGCACAAGCAGAAGTCTCCCAGCACACAACCACCTTCTCCTTAGGCTCCCTGCTCCAGGCAACCAGAAGACGTAAAGAGCTGGCTAAGGGTCCAGTTGCTTGAACGCATGAAATAACAAGGTCAAAGTCCAAGGAACATTTCTAGTAGTCACTTTATAAAGTTTAATTTTGAAAATATTTACTTATGTCTTCAGGTTTAACTGGTCATCTCATATCAATATCCTATTTAGGATTTTTAAAGGTAATTCATTTAACTTCCTACGGGCCTTGTGGAATGAAAAAGTACACTTTGATACTGTGCAGTCTGCTTATGAAGTGTTACATAGCTTGCATGGCTAAAAATAGGCAAAGCAATTCTTTGGAAAACTGTTAAAAGCAATGGTTTCATTTTACCTTAGACAAGGGTGAGTAACAACCTTAAGAAACTAGAACAATGTTTCTTTCTTTGCCCACAAGATCAAAACATACATTATCTTCAAGATATGTACATATATTTTTTTCAGTTGTGAATGAGCTAATGGAAATATTATTATTCTTTAATAGTGTTTTCTACCCCAGAATATCTGGGGTAGAAACTATCTGACCATAGAGAGTGTTAGTGATATTTAAAGTACTTATTACGTCCTAGAAATCAGCCCTAAAGCACCACCTCAGCAAAAACTTGGGATAGGAAAGTCTTTTTTCGGTCCTCATTGTACTCCTCTGAAATCTCTTTTTATTCAGAAAAGAGCAATTTTCAAAGAAGGAGGGTATACTTGTTTATAGCACGCAGCCTTAGACTTTTAATGAATGTTCACATGATTTGAGACAAGAGGAAAAAACAGCATGCAGCACACTGGAAATTACATGCACTTTCAGAAGAAAGGCATCTAGATCAGAAAGAAGCATAAAAAAAACAACCAAACCAATCTTTTGATTTCTATAAAGAATTATTTTAGACTGTTTCAACAGTATCACTGTAAGATTTATAATGAGGCTCTCTTGGACTTTTCGTTTTCATGCAGATGACTGAAACAGTTTTAGCTTCTATAAATTTAGGTCAAGATTTAATTTTCACTAGTTAGAACAAAAGCAGAGCTGTTCTAGCACAATGGCAGTTGCAGAGGCAGAGGGCTGACTAGTACTACAAACACAAGAAAATAATATGGGTGTCAGTTTTGAATATGTAAAGTTGTGTCAGTGTGTGAATGAAGATCCAATTCATTTTTATGAAAGTTTAGATTAATTAGTTTTTATAATTTACACAGTAAGGTAATGTAAATGTGTTGCTGCTGCTTGACTTTTTATCTAATCCTTTGAGTGGATATTTAATCTTTTTTATATATTAGAATTAAAGCAACTTGGAAGATATGAATAATTAATCTAATTATATGCCGATCACTTTAATTTCTTTAATGTTTTAGATAAAAAAAAAATTACAAATTGGTTTAGGTTGGAAAACCCTTTTAGAGGATTTTGTATTTCATCAGTAAGTGCAATTTAGAGGATACAAGCTCTGAAGTGCAACATTAAGTTTACCGTTATGCAAATGGCACAGTTAATCCGGCAGCTCTGGTGACCAGATTCTCAAGGTGTGCTTCGTGAATTTGTAGCCTGAATTTAAGAAGTGAGATTTGCCAGATAAGTAAAATGAGCAACCAAAGAGCTTTAAAATACTGAAGCCTAACAAAGGGAAACGTTGTAAAGAAGCAGTAATCTCCTTATCTGTTATGTAGACTGAAGGACAAAAAAAAAAAAAAAGGTATGCATCTTGCACTGTCTGTGTCTCACAAAGGCTGTGTCTTGCAGAGTGGAGGACAGAAAACCAGTGTATCTACACCGATAGTCATGTGTAACTCTAGTTATACACAGAACGAACATAAAGTTATAGATAAATTATGAGCTATCGTGTTGGCGTGCATCTGAGCATGTCATGCATATGGAGCGCTGACTTCTTAACTTGTGGAAAATGTAAGCTCTGCAGAGATCGGTACAAGTGTAGGAGTTTGTATCTGTCCTATTATGTTGGCTATTTTTGGTGGCATCCACAAACACTTCAAATTCCTTAGTGTTTTGAAAAATTTTCATTTTATTTCCCCTTATATGCATCATCCACTCTTTGTAGAATTAGCAGCTTTGAGCGAACTCCTTGGCTCTTTCCCTGCAGTCTGCTATTCCCTGTTATATGACTTTGTCTTCTCTTTTTTTTTTTGTTATTGTTGTTGGTTTGCTGAGGGAAATGAAAGTACTGATCATTACAGTAGAATTAAAAATAGCTTCTAACAGCTTAGCCTGAGGTACAAAAATAGGCTGTTTTCCGGCTCATCCTGTCAAATATAGTGGGAACCCTAGTAAGGTAACATCTGTGAAAACCTCATTCTGGGTTTGTATCTTTTTTTTTTTTTTTTTTTCCAGAATCTTTCCCTTGTGTCTGCGTAATGTAATAATTGAAATCCAGTTGCTGCTTTTTTTTCTTTCAGAGGGTTTGCCATTGAGCTTTCAGGAAAGATCATTGTTTTTAGAGACTTATTTTCCCATATGATGCTTCAGTATTTTATGATGTATTTATATGTTGTTGCTTAGAAAAGAAGACACTAACTATGGAAAAATTTTAAACAAATACATACTAATATAAATGTTGATCCTCCTGTGCATGAGATTTCCATATGTCTTACCTACTTTGGTGTCCTAGTGAATAGGAATTTGTCATTCACAAGGACAAGCTTAGACTTTCTGTCCTGTGCTATTTAAGTTAAGGCATCATGCTTGACTAGTGGAGAAGTGCAAAATGTATTGTGGTAGCCAACCCAGCTGAACAGACTGTGAAAGAAAATAAATACTCACTGCTCAAACAGGAATACCTTTTTCTCACCCCACTTATCTGGTAATGGCTGTGACATCAGGCATAAAGTGAAGAGGTAGGCACTAGTCTAAGTTTAGAGGCCTGGAAATGCACATCTTTAAGTGATACAAATATTTTGGTTCTTCTCTCGCATCCTTTGATGGTTCAGGCATCTCTTTCTAGCATAGACCCTCATGGTAGAAATAAGACCTGTTTCTGAGAGAGATTTTTCTGAAAGGTCACTGCAGAAATGGGACACATGCAGAACAAAGAAAACAGAGATGAAAGGGGAATGCACCATTTTAACTTTTCCCAAATCATACAGCATAGCCTCTCTGCAGTTCTACCAAAGGCAGGCTGCAACCTATGGGTGGATTTGCATAGGACACCTTGTCAAGGAGGAAGATATCCAAACTCCTTCTGGTGGCTTCGTCTCTGCTCCACACAGCCTGGTGAGAATTGCCAACGCCAAGGCTGCAGAGACAAAGGGAAGCAGGTCTCTGAGGATGTGCCAGAGCACACACCCACAACAACATGGTTTTCTGCACCAATGCTGATTCTGAAAACTTCTTATAAAAACTATATTTCTATGGTTTGGTCCATGAGGGGACTGAATAAATATTTACCCAAAGAGCTAGAAGCACTGTTGGTAGTTCCGGCACTTCCTCTCTCCCACAGGTCTGTATTTTTTCTAGAGTTTGAAAGTTTTGCTTTTGTAGGTTATCTCTGTTAGCATAGCACGTAACATGGGCTTTGCAGAGGATTCTAAGACATTACTGCTGCTTATTTGGAAGCGTGAGATACACAGATCTAGACAAAAATGAACAGTATGTTTATTTACTTGGCTTTTCTTTCTCATGACTATTTAAAATGTTATAGCTAAGGTCTGCTGGGCCACGATGCTTCTGTAACAGTGCTTGTCATATGAACCAGGGGATTCTCCCAGTTTAACTGGTCATTAACAAATCAGCTGATGCCACAGCTGAAATTGTTCTATAAGCCCTCTTATCGACATTTATCTGTCTTTTCTATCAGTTGAGTGGCTTCCTCTTCCATCTCCTATAGTTTCATGTGCCTTTGTGAGTCTTCCTGGAGGTATGTTTCCTTCTTCCAGCACCTGGCATCATTGTGTTGTGCCTGGGAACTTCCCACTCTCTAAATGAAGTTCCCTGCAGAGAAAAATAGTTGTTAGTTTTATTATAGTAATCATTTGGTCAAAGCGCATTAGTTCGGGTTAACACTATCTGTTATTTCTCGTCTGGTAAGTGCATGCTAAAGGCATTATCAGCAAAAGCAGATATACAAAACGTATACATACAATAAAGCATTTTGTAAAGTAAACAACTTCAGTGTATCAACCACTGTTGCGCATAAACAAATTCTTTATATTATCTTTTCATATGAATATAATAGAATTCCCAAGAACACTTAAGGAAAAGGTAAAATATGTATATGACTGATATGACTCCTAATTCAATTTGGTGGATTTCTAAAGCAATACCTGTAGAACTACATGAAAATCCACTCCTTTTATATTCCATAGGATATTTTTTCTATGAAGAAAGTGTGTGTAGTAGGTCTCCCCATAGCAGGTTAATGTTTGTGTATTGTCACCCTAACTGAACGCAGCATGAGAGCTGAAGTGGAGTAGAAATCAATGAAATAGCATTAGGATGCAATTGTCACAAATTATCAGAGAAGAAAGAAGACAACTGTAATTCACTAGAAGTAACTCTTTACCAACTGCTCTCACTAAGCATTAGTTTAGTGTGTTTTCAATTTCAAGGCACTTTCTCTGGAAAATACTTGGTCCGTAATGACCATTATTATCACCATCCTAAAATTTGTGGAATTTAACCTAAACAAATTCCTCAAAGCTTGCACTTAGTTCTGATCCATTCCATCCTATTTACCCCCAACTTAAGTGGTACTTGTCCTATGAGAATTATGCTTCATATTGTGAATACTTCATCATTGCCAAAGAAAACTGCTATGAGCTGCTATATGAACACCCTGGGTTTAGACAGTTAGTGTTTCTGTGTGTCCTATTTTGTTCACAGTGTCTGGCAGGACAAGGTCACTGCAGAATTTCTGAGGGGAAATTCTCTTCTCTTTCATTCACAGTCATCGCACCCAGGTTTTTGTTACATCCCTGTGAAAACCGTAACTAAGTGGTCACAGTACCATTTGCCATCCAGCAGTCCTTTTCATTCCCTGCATCTAAGATTTTACCTTATCTTTGTTCTCTTCCCCAGAAAATGCAAATTAATGGTAGAATACAAAATGCGAAAACCAGTTAAATCTTACCTAGCTAAAAAAAAGGATTTTCCCCACACATACTGTATGTATATCTATATAAACATTTATAGGTTACTGTGATAATTGTCTTTCTGATGCAATGTAGTATTTGCATTGTCATTCATTCAGATTTTTTTTCAAGGGGTAGGATCACTCAAGGGACTGGTTATGTCTTTCATTTCCTGGTTATCCGTTCAGCTCCTGCTCGTGCCAGCAGGAATTGAAAGCTCTTATCAATATTGAGAACAGGATTTATGTGAAACAAGGATGGGATGTCAGTCAATTGCCTAATAGCAAATTGTTCATATCCCAGTAACCACCTCACAACTATCACTTTGTCCTAGGGCTCAGTAGAGGATCAAAGGCTAAATGATCACCAAAGCAAAATTAATCTCCATGCCAGGTCAGGGTAGAAACCCACAAGGAATGTGCCCATGTGCACGGGAATGTGCAAATAAAGATGAAAGTTTTCTTTGAACATGCTTTTGATACAGCTCTACTCTGAACAGGCCACTTGAGTCAGTAGGTCTGCCAAGCTGCACTAAGAGTGAATACACTTTCAAAAAAAGACTTTTGTAAGTAATAAACGGACTGTTTTATATCTGATTATGAAGTCTCCCTGCAGGGGAATGAGATGAAGCCTACCATATCAGGAAGGCAGGGGTGAAGTCTGGTTCAGCAATCAAGTTACAGAGAATGAAGACTGTAAAGCTGTGGGTCAAGCGGTAATGTTTTGGTTGCTTACGGTGTAGAAAAAGATAAGGATCACTGGCCAGGGAAAAAAGGGATTGGGGATTTGAAGAATTAAGGAGATAGGTAGGACTAAAGATACCAAGGAGCTATTCAGATTGATAACTACTTTGGTGTGATAAAGGAGCTTATGTGAGAGTATCATCTCATCCCAGCTCCTTTTCTAGGCTGCTGCATTTATGTCTGGTCAAACTTACCATCCGTTTCCCTTGGTGTGAATACGTATGGATAGGTCTTTGATATCTCTACCATCCTATCTGGACAAAGATTCTCAGCTTACTCTTTTGTCAGTCTTTAGGACTTTTTCTCTCTCCTCTTAAAAATAAGTTCTAGTGCCTACTTTCCCAGAGGTCCAGCTTTGAAGGTCCTCTACCTGCAACTTTTGTCCCTTAAGACTGGTGATACATGAAGAACCTTGCCAAAATGAACCACCTTCATTTTAAATAGTGCACGTCTGTGCATTAAAAAATGCATGTGCAGCATCTCTGCACTGCTTTTCACACCGCTATTGATTGTGATCATTTATGATTATTATTGATCTGATCACAAACCATTTGATTTAGGTTCCCTCTTTAAGTGTGTGGCTTCCTTTCTGAATACTACCAATTCTCGTCACTTTCAGCCAGGTTTCTTGTGGTCTTCCTTTATATATGCTTCAATATAAACATATCTTTGCTTTTCTATTAACTGGAGAAACTTCCTCTGTCTCTGCAATGCTTTCACAGTTTTTATATCTTGTTTCTTTATTGTAATTGCAGAAAAATTTATTCCTTAAAGCCTGATACACTTTAGAGAAATATGACTTATCTAGGAAGTAATTACCCTTCAGGTAGTCAAGTACAGTAGGCCTTTAACATGAATCTATTCATGGATAGACGTGCTGGTATCACTTTCTTGTCACCTTAGCATGAATAGCGTGATGCAGAACACAGCAAAGTCAGTCAGGAGACTTGAAGATTCAAGCAGTTCATAAAGTAAGAGTATAATTAAGTGCTTGAACATAGATTCTTGAAATCATGACAGAGAGGAGGAAAGAAAACAGAAGTCTGATTTTTTGAGAAATGTAGGAAATGTGTTGAGAGGAAAGATGACAAGTATGGCAAGATACAAGGAATTGCATATACATCCTCACATACGTTTCTTTCTGAAAACAACGGTATCTGTGAAGGATCTGGAAAAATGAAGCAGGGGGTGTTTATTTGGTTTGGGCTCTGTAGAAGACATGAGGAGGGGGTTCTTTTATTCTTGAGACCTCAGAACAGAGTAGACTCATTTGAGAAGGGAGAAAGTCAAGAAAAGTCCGAAAGGATATGCAAAGTTTACAGAGAAATAACAGCGAAGATTGATTTAGTAACAGAAGTGTTCAGGATGAAGATTAGAGAGAAGTGAATGTAGGAAGAAAATCCAAATATCAATATGCCAGTAGCTCTAGGAGTTTGTGTTAGGCTACTACAAAGATTAATCAGATTTCAAAAAACCCAGCCTGTGTAATGCATTGTAGACTGTACTCCACAGCATAAAAACTGTACTACAGAACTTGCTTTTTACAAACAAATAAAAATTAAAAATGGCTATATGTGCAAATAATTTCCATTTTCCTGCTGCCTTATTTTTAACCCATTTAATAACCTTTATGATCACAATTCAGTCAAGTAGCAGCAATCGTGCCAGGAACAGCATTCCAGCTGGGTTAACGAATACACACATGATTTCATGAAGGAATATATCTTTTTTGACCCAATTTCAACCTTTCCCATTTCAAGCTGTTTAATTATAAGATGTATTTGTTGGAAACAAACATTTATGTGACATTAAAAGTTTAAACAAATTCCAGCTGCAATTATTTTAGGCACCAAGTGTCTGTGATTGTTATACGTAGGTAACAAATTAGTCCGTTAGCTGCAAACTTCTAATTTGTGGCACAGTTGATAAATGCTTTTCACAGAACAGATGCAAATAACCAGACTTCTATGTTCCTCGAGTCTGCATGATAATAGGTTCTTTAAGCACCCTGCTAAGAATTAGGAAATTAGTCAAATGGGATCATATTTAGGTTGAGCTAATACTGCACAGCTGAATTTACCCACCATTATCTATGGGCATAATTGGAGACAACTGTTTTTTGGACCAGCTGTGCAGGTCACAAAAGGATAATAATGGGGGCCCAGCCTTGCCATGTCAGATTGATAAATGTTTATAGCAGAATGTGACTGGAGGAGCTGGCTTTTTAACAGGTAAAATTTAGGATTATTGTTATTTTTTAAGATTCCTAGAATTGAGCGTATCAAATTAAATAGCGTATTGCTCATTATTTCTCATAGTGTGGGTGGGTGTAATTCATAGGGAGAAAAAGTACAGTAAGAGGAAAAGCATCTGAGAGGTGTCAGATAAAACTTTCCCACCACATATAATCTACTTTACACTTTTCTGTTAGTTGCTTTTCCTGCTATTTTCTCACCTTTCCTTTCCCTGGGTGGGTAGGTAGGTTTACATCAATTTACACTGATCTTGTGGAACTTAAAGTGCCACTCGTGAACTGCTGAATCTGTCACTGGTTCTTTTTAGCGTTTAGGCTTAATTTGTCTGAATAGCTGTTCTTGTTATCCTGACAAATATTTCTTTTAAATGTTACACCAAGTACAGACCTTTACTACTGCTAACCTATAAATATGTTAACAACTGTAGTATATTTAGAAAATACAATGTGATATTAATGCAAAGTGTATCTTAGCTGTATCCATTAGTCATAAGCAGGTAAATAAAAAAGCACATTCTGATTTTAATTGCAAAGAATATGTTTCATACTGAGCGTCTGGTTTCTTTTTTGTTCTCTTTAAGTGCACTGTTAGGACTTTTGCATGTCCTATGTACTGTCAGTTATTTTGTTTAACAAAATTCACAATTTGCAATGAAAAATAGAGAAACTTTATCTTAACTGGATATCATTAAGGTTTAAATTAATAAAGTGTTTGGATCTGTTGAGTACTTTCCCTTTAACAAAGATCTGAATTTTGCTTCTAATATAACAGAAAAGAGAGAGGTAGAAGAAGAGATCTAAAAGGTGAAGAAGGGGACTCTTCATTTTATTTTAAACTGGCCTTCAGAATGGTGCTCCTGCTTATCTTCCTGAACTCCCCAGGATTACATCTGCAGCAATGGCCAAAAATAGTTCTGGAGAGCACAGCACACTGCAATGCTGGTTCTGCTAGCAGCGCAGCTATGGGAGGTTGGCTCTGGTTTCACCGTGCCTTCTCCTCTGCGTCTGCTTTTGGCTTCTTGGCTGCAGATACAGGGATTTATCAGGCCAGGGAAATCTTTACCTGCTGATGGTAGAGGCTTGCTGGAAGGTGAACTTTATGCTCGTGGTAAAGTGAGTGTTATGTGCAAGGAGACTGGCCTCAGCTGAGGATAAGTACCATTTCACCTCAATGTCATCGGGGGCAAAATGGAGGCAAATAGTTGTCATGTGAGTAGCGATTCCAGGAGTCCTGCGTCTGTAACCCTTCTTCATATGTTGAGTGTTTGATGCTCCTGTCCTGCAGGGGTGCACTCCAGGGGGACTCTGCATAGGGAAGTGTTACACTGTCAGCTCGTTATCGGCACAGGACGTGCACAACGTGTGTAAATGGAATGCCTGAAGAGTGTTTTATTACTGATGTAATTGCTGCGTTTTCTAGATTAGCTTTTATTCGTGGGATGGACTGAAATTCTCACCAGTTATCTTAACTACAAGAGAAATTTTATCTTTCTGAGGCCTCCAGTATGCATGAATGCAGCAGAGGATGACAATGCCAGCTGTCCTCAGGTGTTCAGATTGCAAAGCAAAATGGTCTTGTTTTCTCTGTTCAAGAAATAATAGACCTTCCTCTGAAATCTGAATCTTGTAAAAGACATCAGAAAAGCTTGTCTAGAGTCAGAACTTCTGAACTGGATTTCCAGTCTTTTCCTTTCAAAATAAGGGATGCTTTTTGGTGGTGGGGGAAGGGAACACAACAGTTGTGAAAATGTTTTTTCCCGAAACTTAAAGGCAATTATTTCTGAATTCCCATTTCCTTAATTAAAAGTGTCACTGATTTGTATTTAATCAGTACTTAACAAGCCTTATTGTGAAGCGAAAGAGCTAAACAATGTCTGTAATAGACTGGGAGGGTTAGCTGAACTTTGTTTAAATATAAAGGGAGTAGTGCATCTGCTGAAGAACCGAGCCCTTTCAAAGTTTAGGACACTCACCAGTGCCATACAGCATAAATCACAGTGCAAACTGTGTGATTATACCCTGCAGGGAAATAGACTGTGTGTTTATGGGGCTCTTCACCAAGCACTTAGGAATAATCTGATATAAAGCAGCAGGGGAGGAGAGTAATGACAACTTCAAATTAGTTTAATGAATGTTTACATTAAAAAAAGGCTTTTCTGCAAACCTGAAAACACAAAGTGACAGTTTACTCTCCAGACAAAAAAAAAAAAAAACAAAAAACTCTACTTTAAAGTGCTGGCAATGGGGAAGACATTGTAAGTTTAACTCTTTCAGTATGGTGGATTGTAGGATCAGCGTTTTGTTGTCATTATAGTTAGAGTTGCTAGCAATCCAATTATAAACGCCAATTGCTGGTTGGTAGCTCGCCTATTTTAAAATCACTCTGATACCATGGAAAAAACAGGTTGGGAATTTCATTGTCATAACACAACAAACTTCTCAATGAGCTTCGTCAGGTTTGTGTAGAACAAACTTTGTATGTCTTTGGCCATGTTCAGTCAAGAGGCTAACGTGCAATTTGAGATTTCCTTTTCAGTTCAAACAATAAGTAACAAATTTACAAAAAAAAAAAAAAAAAAAGAAAAGGAAAGAGACAAATAGTAGAACTTAATATAATACTTCTACTCATTCCCTAGGTAAATAATTTCTCAAAATTCACCTGTACACAACTGTATTTGGCAAATAGTCATTATATATACACTGAACTTTTGGGTGGTTTGGAAGAATAAACAGCTTTCTGAAGCAATTAAGTTCTTTCTGTTTGAGAAATTTCTGTGTATTTCAACTCCAGTATTGCGGTGTTTTTCAGTGCAGCATAATCTGTTCATTACAGTTTTAAACCTAGTTTTGTGGGTCTTTGCAAATTGCGTCAGGTGGATATTTGGTTTTCTGCTTTCCAGTCTAGATGAAAAGTTTTCCACTAAGAATTATACAAAACAGTAATTAGATTAAAAAATAAATAAAAATTAGAGACAACTACTTTAATAGTTGATGTGTAAGTTAGTAATAAAAGTTTGAAGATAGGTTAGAGAAGAGCTTCCAATGCTCTGAAACTTCCTCAGCTATTATCTATCTGTTAAATAGTTCTAGGTATGACTGTTACCATATAGACTCCTACTGAAATATTTTTGGCTTTTGTCCAAAGATGTGAAAAATTAATAACAAGTCAAGTGCCTGTTTTTATTAAGGAGCATGTGTATTTCTTAAAAAGCCAAAACAAACGCAGGGGAAGCCCTGATTTTGCACAGTAACTTGTCAAATGCTGCATTTGCTGAGGGTTTTTGCATAGTATATATTCATCCCACAGCTATGCATGTTCGGTAAAACTTTCACATAGAATAAAATATTTTGTGTATGTCATCACACATGCTAAATAATGCGTGATCTGAGTTCTCTGTAGTTACTGTAAGCATCCTTGAGATCAGCATAAAGACTTAGCACCCTCACATGATGGAAAGAAGAGCCAATGTTGTTCTTCAGAAATAAGTAAATCCACAGAATGCAGGTCATGCAGCCACTTCGCTGTTTATCGTACACTAGATGTGATGTGGAATATCTGTAAAGTAGACTAGATGCAGTGCAAGTGAGCAAATCAATAGGGCTTCTGGAATGAAGTGTGATTGACGTTTGTAAAGTTGTTAGAAAACGTTGCAAAGTATTAGGAAAAAAATGTGTCAATAATGTGTGTCATTTCAAAAGAAGGATTAAAAGAACATCTCAGGCCGGATGTTTGCTAACTAGCAAGCTCAGAAGTCCCTCAGGTTGCAGAGTGCTGACCATAGTATATAGTCGATGGAATATCAATGGTTTCTGCGTAGGTGGGAGGTGCTGTGAAAATTCCTCCCTCCCCTTCTTACATTCCTCTTACTGTGTGGTGTGTTACAACTGACATTGAACAGCCATGCATGGAGGCGGGCTGTAATAGTCCTTTTTGGCAAATAGAGCCCTATGGAAGAACAACCTCGTCCATCTTAGTGTGGTGGGTGCAGATCCCTCCTGTAGAATAAGTGAGCTGCAGCTGATTAGCTGTGCTCTTAGGTATTTTTTTTCTAGAAGATTTGTGTACCCTGGTTCAAGACTTCTACAATTAGAGCCTGATTTTCAGAGATGCTGAGCATCCATGCTGTCACCTGTAATCAGTTTAATCTGCGAAAGCAAGTACCAAAATTATTTCTGTTACAGAATGCTTCTGTGCTCTTCATAGGAAGTATATTATTTTCATACTTATCACTTGCATTGCAGTCATGCCTTCAGCCTTATGCGTTCCCTACTGTTCTAAGCCCTGAAAAGCATTTTGGGGCCAGCTGAGCAAAGCATTTACAAATGTATGCTTAGCTGGTTACTGAGTCAGGGTTACGCTACGTGAAATTCCTTTTCTGAGCATGTAATGATCTGGACTGTAGCTCCAGCCATCTCAACAGAGTCAATGGTAAAAGTTATTTTCTATTGACTTCTGGGGATTATCCAGTACCTTTGATCATAGAAGGCCCAGGTCCCACTTGAAAGACTCAAGTGCAGACCTTTTATATGCAGAGTAATGACATTTTATGTGCCTTTGGTCATTCCTTAAGGACAAGACAAGGTGTCTCCATCAGCCATGTAGGGCGGAGGCTTCTTGCCACATTCCAGCCCTTGTATTTCAGAAAGCTTAGTGTATTTTTTATCCGATATACTTCTCTGTGGGCTGTTGGATGAGCATATTTGGCTCAGTTAATTTTAATATCCAATTATTTTAACAGAGAAAAGGTTGCCTATATTTGCATTAACCTATTTTCTTGTGATAAGACTTTCTCAAATATGACCCTCTTGTACGCACATAGTTTAATATTATAATTAAATATAAATTGAATTACTGTCTGTATGTTTTACATTCTATGTCTACTTCAGTTTAAAGCTCTCGGTGAGTAATGTAATGACAATTTATCAGGAGATCACAGAGCCTTACAAATGATCTGAAAATGAATTTTGTTTCCTGTGATGTCCATAATGTTCCATAATGGAGAATTACTTATGGTAAAGAAAGAGATATTATCTGACTTAGTATATTTTTACTTGAGACAGCGTGTATTTGAGTGTAGAAAACCAGCATGCAGCACTGGCATGAGAGCAAGTATGATGAATATCATTTTGAGTTGCCAGTTCTTTTACGCACTCTGTGTAGACACTGTAAACTTCACATTAATCATTACCAAGCTGTATCATGACCAACAAACACCAACTTTAGTAAGAGAGCCAAGTGATTGGGAACACGTTCAAAACCGCTTCATTTCACTGAGACAGGACTGCTTAAAATAAAAAATAATTAAAAAATAAATTAAAAAAAATCCTTTTTTTTTTAAATTTTTTTAATTTGCCATAAACACATTTCATGTATGCTTTTATTATTCTGCTATTACATACACATGAAGTATGCATTGCTGGTTTATTTATCTCAGTTTATTGATAGGTATAAGTATACAAACAGTATCCATTTAATAGTCATTGTGCGACTTCATTGTGACAATATGAACAGTCCCACTGTTGGTAGCATAGAAAAATGCTACCAAAAAGACTTAACTCTTGGAAAAATCAATTAAAAGCTGTCTGTGTGTCAGTCTAGTTCAGCAAGCTGTATGAAATAGGCAGTAAACATGAAGCAAGTTTAGTCAAGTATTTTCAGGTATTAACACAAAGAAAATTGGAAAAATAAGTAGATTTTTGGCCTGTATGTGGGTTACCATCTTCAGCTAGTTAGTACATGCATACAAGGAAAGGCGTTTTGTGCTGGTGAAATTTTATTCTCTCTTTCTCGTTGTTATTTTTAAAATTGTTTTGCTGTGAAGGGGGGAAAATAGGAGAAAAAAATGCATTTATTCCAAATTTTGTAAACATCAGTCTTTCATTTCTTCTGTCTGATGCAGACACAGGAACTCTGAAGCAAAATCACAGAAGTCCTTCTCAGGCGGGTGATGTAACTGTCCTTTTGCCCTCTGCGACTGGGTTTTGTGGTGCTTGGTGTGTATTAAATCATAAGCCCTGTAAGAAAAGCATAGCCCAGCCGGCCATGGGGGATAGATTTACCTGGAGGGCTCCAGGGAGTCTGGGTGGGTGACGGGTGTAATGCCGGGCCATCAGACCCCAGGCTGCTGGCAGGAGTCTGGGCACAGATATAAATAACCAGAGCGGATCATCTGTGTGCTGAGCTGCACTTTTCCGATTTTGTTTTAGTAAATTTGATTTTGGGATTCTCTCAGGAAAGGGAAAACCCTAGTCAGCAACAATCGATCAGTACCTGTCGCTATTCACGTCCAAAGCCAAAATGTCACAAAATTGAAAGTGCAATTCAAGAATCATTCACCCAACTCTTTATTCAAGTGTTCTTGGCCCCCATTTTGCATTCCTGAAGCAATATGAAGATACAGAAAAGCTCATGTAATGGGGTAGACAGAAAATCCCTCACTCTTCTACCTGTTGTTGTCTCAGTAACAGCATAAAAGAGAGGAGTGCGGAGGGTAAAGCTTCTTGGGAATACAGAGTTGCAGGGTAAAATTACTGTATAATAACAGCTACATTTTGGTAGTTTCTTTCTTCTTCAATGATGTGCATGCTTTTCTCCTTTAAAGCATGTTAAGTAAAAGAAACGTGGCGCCCTCCTTTAACTGATGCACTCCAGCATGGATACCTCCACTGAATTTTAGGTACCAAGAAGCCCTTACCTAGGTAAAAGCTGGACTCCTTGGCACTGTCCATCCAAGGGAAAGCAGTACGTGCCTCCAGGCACCCACTAAAACCAGAACTGGCCTCCAGAGGTGCCTCATTTCCTTTCTCCACCTACTACCAAGGGGCTCCATGGTATGTAGGACTTGAAATCAAGTATGTTCTCAAAGTTGCATGAGACAATCCATGGCCTTTATGTGTAACTTAATTTGTTGTAGGCTTGACTGGGGACGAGGATTTCGGTTCACGTCAGGCTGGCTTTTCAATTTTCTAACTCATAGCTTTGTTTAACAGCTAGAAGTCATAGCAAGATGAATATGCACCATAGGAATTTCGTCAGTGGTAGTTTTAGTTGCTTAAAAGGGATGAAAAGTGTTGTACTGGGGACTGAAAAGTTTCATATTCAAATAGTGTCCAGATTAAATAGTTTTTCACTGCACTCTTTCTTGTCTGAGTGAAGCGCCTGAAGTAAGCAATGGATATTTGAAATGCAGGCACAAGCAACTGATAAGGAAAATACAATTACAACTAGCCCTAAAGATATTGCACTTAAAGGGGGATCACGCTTATGTGCATTTAGAAGACAATATTAATAAAACACTTAAAATAACTTCATATTAGGGAATTAGGCTGTTATTTTTTAATGAAACTCTGGGGCCATTTTATCCAGACAGTGTTGCATTTTATTCATATAATAGAAATCCAGATAAAACAATCGCATTTCTTTAGTAACTGGAAGCTGTGAATTTTAACAGTCGTGTTAATAGTTTTAGATAACTGGAAATGTAGTCTTAATAAATTACAAAACTTTCCACTTAGAAACTAAAAAGCCATTCCCATTCAGCCAGTTGCCTGCTCCCTGTGCCAGCAGTGCTTGCCTGGGGCCTCATCCTGCCCCCATCGTGGGGACTCACAGCTGTGGGGCTGCTGTTTGCCTGCAGATCTTTCTCTTTAACCATCCATTCACATGACCAGATCTTAGCTCACTTTTTTTTATTCAGCTGTCTGGTAGTGCTTTATTTGTATTTGTGAGTATTCAGAGCAGTTTTTGACCTTGTTTTCTCACTTGTCATAAGAGTGATTGTTTTTCACCAGCTATTTAGCACGCAGCAGATGCTGGCTTGCGCAGAAGTGCCCGAGTGCTCTGCAGGTACCAGCACAACACTGCTGTTGTGCAAGGGAATTTAAATGTGCATTTTTTTTAATGGTGGTGTAAACAATTCTAACCAGGAAATTTAATCACATCTCTGAACTATTTCAGTTGAGAAAATAATTAAGGGAAAAAAATGCATAACTTAAAGAGTTTTTCCCCAAAATCATTCGGTGTTGGCATAGATCTACTGTTTAGAACTTAAAGGCTATGCTTGACTCCGTTTAAAAACAGTATTTGATATCGCTTTGAGTGTCCCTGTGAAAACCACAATCATTGTGAAAGGAAGATATTTCAGCATTTGGCCTTTATTTTTCCAGTGTTTCTGTGCAGTAGAAGTAGTATTTGCTCATTGCTATAAACAATTTTTTAAAATTGCAATTATTGCAAATTATGACTTTTTATTTGCTTTAAAAATAAGTTATGGGAACTTAATATTTAGTCACGTCACCACTGTAGAAGTCTTTGGAAGTTCAGTAAGAATATTACAAAAAGGAGTGGTGTTACTTGTTCATTGTTCATGCATTGTTGTTGCGAAATATCACTATTCTGGTCTTAAATGTAAAGCGCCAATGTTTTCTTTCCTTTTTGTGTAAACTGATGGTAAATTTCTTCCCTATCATAAGTGGGTGGGTGTCAGTTGCTTTTCATTTGCAGTTTCATAGAAAGAAACACAGTGTCCTGAAGAGAAGCCTTACTCTGAAAGCCCACCCTTGCTCTTTCTGTGGGATTTACATTGGTTAACCACTTGCTGCTATTATAAAACACCACATCTAGAACATCATCATTTGTGAGCTACTTTGTGGTGGGAGAATGTGAGAGAAACACAGGGAGGGATTGTAAACTGTGGATTTAGAAGACGCTATGTCATTGTCCTCTAACCCTGTAAATTCTGCACCCTTTGTAGCACAATTTTCCTTTGTAGCATAACAAATTATGTTCAAGAGTAAACTGCTGACAATACACTTTGAAGTTTTCATAGCCAGCTTGTGGGACCGGGGGGTTGTTTGCACACATCTACTGCTTTATTTGTATCAGCATCTTTCCTTTAAATTTGCAAATCATGAAGGTAAACGCCTGCATTTCTATACACCTACAGATAGGTAGAAGCTGAGCGTTTTAGACACACAGTTGTCTCCTGAAGAATACTATTAGCTGGTTTTATTGAAGTCTCTTCTAGTTTTCTTAAAAGATTTGCTGTGAGTATGGCTATTGAGGTAGTGGTGCCCTAAACATTTGTTCTGAAACAAACAGGAGAGTAGCAGCTCTTCAGAGGAAGTGGTTGTGTGTTCTTGGCCTTGCACCGCGGCTTGCTTTTTCCATGGTTGAGAGCTGCCGTTTCTTTTTCTATTCTGTCCTGGCATTTGCTGCTTTTGCAAACACCTATTTCTTCAGACAAGTGATATCCACAGACCTGCCTTCATCATTCAGCAGAACAGCATTTTGAATATTTCTTCTGACCCTGTTTTCAAAGACATTGGGAATGGAAATTTGTGGCAGGATAGAGGGAGAGACCGCTACTGAAAATAGTTATATCCTTTTCTTTTGTACCTCGTTATGTTTTTCTTTCCATTTTGGTTCTGACATATCTCTTAGCTAAGACCACAGTTACTAGTTTGTATAAGAAATAGCATCTAAGTGGAGCAATTGATTTGTGGATATCATACAAATTTGTTTTATGGTACTACAAATGAGTTTACGGCCATCAGCACAATAAATGCTATATTAGCAGATTCAGCAGCATGCCAAAGCCTGCTGCAAAGTTTGAATGGAGGTAATAAATTCATGTTCCTTGCTAGTTTTTGCTGTTGTCTATAGTGTAACTGTCCAGTGGTGAAGTGAATGACATACTGTAAATCTAGGCACATCAGGAAGACTAAATACTTTTTTCTTTTAATACGTTTATCCATTCCTGTCTTTCACTCCCCAACTGCTGTCTCTGGCACATGGAGCAGTAAACTACCACTTGTCTGCTGTGAGCTACTATTTGTCGTATGTCCAGCAAACTGTGCTGCTGAATCCCAGGTACCTTAGACTAGGTATGTACAGCATAGCTCCATCTCACCATTACCTGTGGCATAGAGCTTATTCATGTGTGCGTTCAGCAAAAATCAAAACTAAATTTACCTTTAGCCTAAGAGTGGAGAGACATAAGATATAGGCAAGCCATGTGCATGAGGCCAAGTCAGGAACTTTTCATAAGTGAGGTTGACCCAGAAGTGCTTCTTCCCTCAGGACTGCTTGCAGCCTGGGGGGATTTCTTGTGGTGGTGGGAGAGGGAATTTATTGGAGGCTTCCTCTGCTGTAATTACCTTTCTTCAGAGCCTGCCCTGTCCACTTCAGGTTTTTTTGGTAGGTTTCCCAGCATGGTGACCCTAGGGATGCTGTGGCACCCAGGTGCAGGAGGGAGTTGTAAGCACCCAAGAGGCACCTGACCTTCATGCTCAATGAATCTTCTGAGATTCCTGCAGTCCAAAGGTTGAATTTCCCAGCTGTTTTATCAGTGCTCCCCACGCTGGCAGCTGCTCCTGTGGGATGCAGCTTGTGGGCTGCTCCTGGTGAGGGCAAGGAAACTAGCAGGAGGAATCACTGCTGCCTTTTATTGTCAAAGATGGAGTTGCTAACTTTAGGCAAACAGTGGTTAATCTTTCCAAGGGGGTAGATTTATAGCTGGGCTTCTAAGCATTTAAATTCATTGTTACAGCTAATGGACATCTCATACTGTCTTAAATCATTGGCTCCTTAGTGTGCCAAATAGTAATAGAAACCTTAGAGCTACCATAACTTGGCACCTATGTTTCAAATCAGTTGCCAAAGGAACTTAGAGGAGGAAAAAAAGGATCAATTGAAATGTTTTTCTGAGTGGTTTCCCTGTGAAATGTTTTGTAAGTCTTTAACTCCTGAATATCATACACAGTGTATGGTAATTTATGAAGTTCATGCTTCATGCTAGCTATGTGGCTACTTTTCCAGATTAAATAAATTTATCTGATTTACCATAAAGGAGGATAAATGTTGATTTGGCTGAGCAGATGACAAATACATATAGATAGCCTGCATTTTTTGCAATACACCACCTCTGTTGTTACAGGCAACAAAAGAGTTGACCCTGTTAATGAATGATCTCCTGTAGAAGTTACCACCATGTAAAGCTTGGTTAGTGATTTTTAGGGGACATGATTTATGGATGTCTCTTCATCTACATAAGCAACCTCCTACTGCGCGTGCCAGTGGTATACCACATTGTATTTCACTTCCCATTAGGTGAGAAATGAATTTGGAGGCCTGTGAGTGCTGAGTGAAGGACCTCTGTGCCTGGCTCATGTCTGAGCATGGTGGGCACACCTCTGGAACCAAGAGATAAAATCCCATGACAATTGGTTTCCAATTGTTGAAGGTTGAGGATGATTTCTGCTCCTGCCATAGAAGACCACCTTACTTTGAGTTTGCTGTTTTAGAGAACTACAGAAGGGGCTCTGCTCTCCCCATGAGACCCGTTCATTGCATCTGCTTGCACACCATTACAGCTTACATGCTGGAAAAACAAATTTTGGCCGATTTAATGATAACAGGCAAAGAAATTTTTAATGCTAAAAGAAAGGTCTGGGGAGTTCAGACTTTAATGAGATAATATGAGAAATTTTTCAGGAAACCATGATTTATCTTGCCCAGCACTCACTCATTGATGGCACAGACTTTTTTCTATTTAAGAAAGACCTTTTCTTTGTTCTGGGAAAATACCAAGGTGATCATTGCACTGTATGGCAGATTTTTCTCTTGAAAAACTGTCTTGCACATGATTAACTTTATGGTATATAATAGAGAGAAAGCTGCAAGGTGATGGTTAATGGCATTTGAAAAGCCATTGTTAACCTCAGCTTATAGAGATTTACAGGGACTGCTTAATATAATCAATATGCTGATTACATTCTTATAAATAAATGTTTATTAATATGTCTTCAATGGAATGGAGAAATTATTAAATATATATGAATTATATATTAAATATATAAGATCAGAAAAGCTCCACCACCCTCTTCCATGTTTATAAAAATGGGTACATTTTTCAAATATATTTGCTACTGAAAAATAGTCTTTTGTTTTGAATAAAAGTTTTTCCCAGTATAGTTTGTGTATATACAGCTATATATACACACAAGCATACATGTGTTTGTATATAGCTACATATTTTTGTATATATAGCTCATTTCCCATACCATTTTAATTATTGTGCGGGTGGCTGAATAGGGCAGAGATCAATGATAAAGTGATGTGGGAAAATGCAAATGTGACATACTGGGGAAAACAATGAGAAGACATGAACACTGGAAAAAAAAAAAAAGAAAAAAGCAAAGAGCAAGAGCACCAGGACTGAAGTGGTTAAGGAGGTTGCCGCAGCAGGAAGCGGGTATAACTCTGTTTTCAGTGTGCTCATGGGAACCGAATTGGAAAGTGTTGTGGTAAAAGTGTGTGGAAAAAAAAAAAAAAAAAGAGTAAGAAATATGAATTGAGCTATAAATACCCATTTTCCTTTGAAGTTTTGTGACCAACAATTAATGTTACTGGAAATCTCATAAAGAGTTGTTGTTTTATAAACTCTGGTTTGGCTGAATGGTGCGAAGTAAAGGTAACATTAGCTCATCTGCAAAGGCTTCTTGTGTACACAGGGATTTTTGGACTCCTGGGGCAGGTATAGACTAAATGCAGAAAAAAAGCCTTGTACTCCTTTCTTCTGCTCAGTAATACTGGCTACTAAGGTGTCTTTAAAGTGAGACTGTAACCTCATCCAGATCCTGGTATGGAATAATAAAAACGGTGTGTTTTTAAGTATTATGTCAATATGTTGCACATCCTTTTTGTGAAAATGAGATGTGAATGTTTATTTTCTGTTTACCCACAGTCTGAAAATCATGCCTCCTTGAAGAAATTAATATGGCAGGCTGTTGTCTAACCTATTCTTTTTTTTCTCAGATTAAAATTCAATAACTTAAATGTGCAATAGTCCCATAAATGGACTTGAAGGTCACAAATTACTATTCAGGATTTTTCTGGAATATTTGCCTGGCTCACGAGGAAAGAAGGAGAAAAGATCATTCTCTTTTCTAAACAAGCCAAATGTAGTGTTAAGAATTTTTTTCCAATAAATACCTAGCTGTTATATTCCAGTTAGGTGTCACATGCCTCCTGTAAGGGAGAGATGTCATTACCAGTGAATATGATCATATTAAAAATCCATTTAGAGCTGGTAATGATGTTGGAAAGCTGAAGATTCTAAAGAAATAATCTCTATCGCTTCCACATTGAGCAATTTAGGTGGGTCTTTTACAACAGTTAGTGTTGGCAATTGTAGTGGCTTCCATTTATTTAGCAGGCTTTGTCTCAGTCTTTTACAACCTAATGGATGCCCATTCTAAAACTGTATGCAGAAATGCATCCGTTTAACTCATGAGTATAATTAGCACAGTGTAGTTGTTAGGATTATTATCCAAAATGTCTCTCCTACCTGTACTAGTACATTTCCAATGTGTCTTACAGCTTGGTACACGTTCACTATAGATTTTTCTGGAAAGGAGGAACAGCCTGTTCTACCAGATACTGTGTAGCCTCATCATCCTGGTCTCTTCTGAGATTATTTCCCACTTCTAGGTGCTTATACATAAGCAAATGTAGGCAGACTGGCAGGGAGAATAAGCACATCCTGGTATCTCTCAGCCAGATGAGACCATCATCCCTGGGAGAAGCCATGGCCAAAAGTAAAGCTCCTTTAGTGCTCTCTGGCCAGAGTGAGACTGGAAAAATTACATATCTACAAAGCTTTCTGTAGGTGGTACAGTTGGGCACATCCTCTACAGATTTACTGCAGGTCTACAGAACATGGCAGAATTTGAAGGCGAGATGCTTCATCATCAACCCAATGCCTTGACAGAGGAGCCTGGAAGAGATTTGGCCAAGAAAACCTCACAAAATAGCCTGTCTCCTTACTCTATCCTTACAGAAAGACCTAAGACCTTGTTTTATGCTATGTAACACGCTTATTTTGCCAAGATAAGTTGTGGTTTGGAAGGTGGAACTCATTAACTCAAGTTTTCTGTCTGACTTTTGTGGTGTGTGGCTACTACAGCAGAAGACACATTTGCTGGGTTCCTTGGTCTGGTATTTTAGTTTTTGAATTGGCTGCACAACTGTCAGCATCATGTCCGGGTGAGTTCCTTCCTCCAGTGCTAGTATTATTTGCTCTGGAGGCCCTTGTCAGCTCACATTCAGCATGTTTGCAGACAAAAACTACCAGCAGGGAATGAGCTGTGATTGAAATTGAGATGCTGAGCTACTGTATAGGCTCCCGGTGCGATACGGCTGCTTTGTATACAAGTGTCTGAGCTCTCTGGGACTGACTTTACTGTTGTTTAAATAAAATCCATTTCTGATTGGTTTACTGAAAAGCTCTACCTACCCTCAAGGCTCTGTTTTGCACTCAGATTATTAAAAAATTAGCTGGAGGCTGTGTTTGGAGTTTAATTCAGTCCATCACTTTTCTTCATATAAGGACATATTTCCCCCTACAGCTGCAATCTGCAAAAAGTAGCTTTAGTGCTGAGACATGCTGTGGTCTAGCCGAATCAGCCTAAAATATTTGAAGAGAGTAGGTTCGAATCAAACTTCAGGAGAGAAAGAACTTCTCCTTGAGAGAATTCTAGATTAGTTTTCACCAGGGTATTGTTCAGTGCTACAAAACCAAACAGACCTGAGTGAAGAATAAACGGTCTGGGACTGTCTTCTACAGGCAGCTGTCCTGTGCTGTGTCATTAAATATAATAATTCCTCCATTGCTCTCTGGTTTTAGCAAAAGAAATCTTTAGAAGTCTGCGAGAGAGGAATTGGTATGGATGAAACCCCGTGGGCAAAAGTCTGAGTGTATTAGAGCCCCTGGGAACATTACAATTGCTTTCACTGTGCCTGGATTTCTGCCCTCTGTTATTGTTCTTTGTTTTATTTTTTCCACATCACTTCTACCACAACATTGCACTGCTGACTTGTAAATGAAATGTATATTAGAATGAATCATCAGGACAGAAAAGTCCTAGGCTTTTTTGAATGCACCACTAAGTACCTTATCTGCATCTAAATATCTTTACAAATCTGAGTCTTAGTGAGAAACTTAGTACTGCTTTATTCAGGCAGGCCTAGGATATAATTCCCCTCACTCAAGTTTTACTTTTGATTGAATTTGCACACTCACACAAATGTCTTACACTGCCTTTAGGAAAGTGCTAATTTGATTTCCAAGCAAAAGATTCAGCATCAGTGTTTGAGAAGCAGCGTGTTAAATGAGTGCTTCGGTGCAATTTCAGGCTCACAGTAAGACCACATAGAACAATACAGTTTACATTAAAAGTGATTGTTGGAAAATAAATAAATGGAGCCATATTAGTAGGAAGGGCTCTGGGGCAGGGGGGGGGTTATTTAGTTGTTTAGTTCTTTCCAATGTTTTGCATTTTACGATATGATATTGACAAAAATATATACCTTAGGGTTTTGTAAAGCTTCAAATAATGTTTCCAAAAAATACACAGACATTTCTTCCCAGAAATCCTGTGGTATGATGACTGCAAATTTCATATGAAACACTATTTGCATCAAGGAAATTTTGCAGTTTTTTTCTGTCCGCATCGCTGATATTATCATGCCGAAAGCATCATTATAGAAATTACTCCAGATTATGATAAGCTTGATACGTTTGTGAAAATAATTATATGATGTGGTGTCTGCAATAACACGGATATGAGAGTTGATGGTCCAGGAAGTCTCTTTCACTCCATGTTTCCATGTATTCAGTGCAAGAAAATGTGTTTGGCTTGTTAACAGTAAGACAGCTAATCCAATTCAGCTATTTTAATTTTTAATCCTATCGGAGGCAAGGCTCTGTTTACCCTGGAAAATAAATCTCAACAGAAAACACACCTCATTTGGCACTGAAAACAAAGATTTCAACTAATTGCATTCCAAGAAATGTTAATACTGTTTTTCTTCTATTCTTGCAGAACAATATCTTAATTCTTGATGTTTATCTTCAGCTATACTCTTTGCCGCTAGTGCTGAGCTAATGGGAGATTTGATCGAGTAGCAACAGCATTTCTTTATGACAGATCTTATTTGTATCTCGCCCTAAAGCTGGGCTTTCTCGGCATGTGTCACCACAACCCAAGGCAGAGGGGCCAGCAATTAATAGGATTCCTAAGTAATAAATTAGTTCATCTGGTTCTGTACAAGATAGAGTCATTATGTGGTGGAAGAGTGAATCCATACTTCTGTTTCTCGTGGACTGTGGTGGTATAATGTACACTATAATGCTTTCAATATCCTTTGTTGGCATTAGGAAAAACATAACGCTCTCCCACTGAGAACCAGAGAGCCCCTCGTGTTCTCGTGAATGTGACATTCAAAAACGCAGCTTAAAAAGATTTTGAAGTTGGCGAGGAGCACGGAGGAGGCATTTCAATGTACGACCACTCTCTCTAGAAAAACGGAGCAGTGCTAATCCTGGAAACGTGTTGTTCAGAATTATTTAAAAAATCTGAAGACATTTCATGAGTTCAAGACCATCGACATATGGTTTACCTTTTAAAAGATCTGAGAAATCAGCTGTTTGTGAATGCCAAGTGCCTCATCTGTCTCGTGTGGAAGGGAGCAAGTCCCATTCTTGTGCTTTGATAAAAGGAGAGTCACAGGACTCTGAGGACGCTTGTCTGATTTGGGCCCCAAAGGCTTAGGGTGCAGTTCTCATCTCGCTTCAGGTCCCCACAGATTATTGACAGGCCACAAAATGGTAGCAAACTGGATGTAGACCAATGGAACAGAGCCATGAGTAACGCTTGGGGGAAATACGTGGGTCGAGCTGCTTAATATGTACTTGGATTGTCACCCTCATCTGAAAGGAAGCAATGTCTTTAATTAAAGTTAATGAAGATTCTCCTTTAATTCCAGATGGTGAGCAGGGAATATGACTTCATTGTTGTGCACTTTTGCATGGCCATCACTATTTAGTTACAAACACAGCTTAGAATCAGCATTTGTAACCTGGCCTGAACCTTAATTCCTGTGGCCTGATGTACTGTGCTATGTAGCATGAGTAGCGTGCCTTTTATTCTAAAGGAACTACAGAAATGAACCCTTAAGCTCAGAGAGCATTGTAATTGTAAAGGCCCCGCACATTACAACAGCAAAGGTTTCGGTCTCATTAAGAGACCATTTCACAGTTTAAATTGTTTAGAAATATACTTAATAACTACATATCATGTCTGGGAAAAATTAATTACTGAACAATTCTTGTGTAATCCATGTGATATCTCACATAATTCAGTCAGCTGAATATAGTGAGCTGGTTTTAATAAAATAAATACAGGCCATTCAATATGTAAATGAGCTAGTTAAAAACATACACTAATGGAACATTAAACTCTCTTGAACTTATATTCTTAGTGAAAATCACATTAAGTGAATATAGGATTATGGCAATATAGACCTGTTAAGAAGAATTCCAATAGCTGTGCTAATTGGAAAGATACCACAGTAGAGAAACCAGGCGGGATGGGGTGGGTAGTGTTTCTCACAGTTCTGTAGGCTGAGGAAACCAGGACTCTGCTACCCATGGCCAGGGAGCTGCTTTGATGGTCCGATGACAGGAACAGGCATCTGCAGGAAATGAGAAAACACTTATTTTCTCCATTTCCACCTCCCTGCTCTGCCATAAAGGTGGCTTTGGTGACCATGTGCATGCATATCAAAATTCTTTTTTTTTGTATGTGTACCATTCACGCTCTGCAGTCTCAGTTTTGTCTGTGCTCAGCTCCTCACAAGTGAACGGATAAGAAGTTTGTTTTATTAGATCATTTAAAAAGCCTGCATATCAGTGTGTCAGACCTCCATCCAGCCTACCAAGCATAGATCTTTTATGGCTTTTAACTAGGTTACAGCTCTCTGCGTGCCCTTCTGTGAAAGCTAGCACCCATCCCAAAAAAACAGCTGACCTTATCTGTCCAGAAGAAATCTGGCTTCAGGGGGACCAAAAAGATTGGAGCCAACATGCATTTGGTGCGCTGTGAGGTATTTGCATAGCCCTTGCCCACACACTGATTCTAACCATTGTTAGCAGCCTTTCAATTTCACAAGCACAGGATTTTGCTTCTAAAAATAGCTAAAAGAGACCCACAGCAAATAGGACTTTAAATCGCTTTGATCGCTATCAGCAGTTGCGTGGGTTTAGAAGCTACCAAAGTAGGTTTTGGTATCGAATGTACCTTGGGCTTTGGTAAGTGTCTCAGGAAAGAAACTGCCACGTGTGAAGAAGAGTGTGCTGACCCTGAGCCGTGCTGACAACTCAGCCAGCTCTTTGCAGCTAAGACATAGCTGAATTTAAAACCTTCTGGGTAAGGCACCCAGGCTGTAGTTGTTCTAACTAGAGTAGTATACTGTAAAACTGTGGCTTACTCTGTATTTATTTTTTCATATTTAAAAAAAAACATTTTTTAAGTAAATTTTTGTCTTAAAACCAGGGCTTGCCATAGCATAGTGCCCCCTCAGCCACAGAAATAGAGCGGTAGGGACCACTAAGTGTGGCTGGCTTTGCAGCTTTAACTGGCCTTTATTACCATAGCCATAAATAGCAAACCGCCCCAAATATTACAGGAGTTTTGTTGGCTTTAACCAATGAAGTAGAACAAGACCTCTGAATACCCCATTAGTTCCAGTGCTGTGCTTTGACGACTTTGCATTGGCAGCTCTTTTTCTATACAAGTCACTAGCCTCACCCGTGTCTCTTAACAAATACCGTTGACAGGCACCATTGCAATTTTTCTGCATGTTCTGACAGTTTAATTCAGTACCTCCTGGCTAAGCAGCCAGAGCCTGAGGGGGTAATTCAGCACCTTGGCATCACACTGCTGCAATTAAAATAATTAAGGGAGTTGGGATGGGCTTACAGAGCTTTCCTTCTTCTGCAGCCTTGTACGGAGAGTGCACTTTCCTATTCCCTCATGGAATGTGTGCAGGATCTTCCTCTACAATATGCTGCAGTGATTTTTTTTTTTAAAGATGCTCATTTCCAGCTTCTGTTTGCAAAGGTGTCGTGTTTATGACGAACTTCTTTCCTTTTCTCCTCTCTTGAATTCAACCTGATTTCCTTTTTTTTTTCCTTCTTAAATACAAGAGACAAATACTTTATATTTCAGTTGTGATTTCTTTTGATTAAGAGAGGCGAATAACACCTTAGCTGCATAATTTTAGTCAATCATTTACTGTGGTGATCAGGAAGGGCAACTAAGTATAGCTGCCTGAATTGGTAGGTCTCATTTCTCTTACTGGGAAGGAAAGAGAAATACAGGAAACGAAAGCTGCTTTACAATCCCTTTACTATTGGAGGGAAACAGAATAGCTAGGCAGTTTTTTTGTGTGTCTGTGCTTATGTGTTTAGAAAATCCTAATAAATATATGCATATGTATATACAGTGAAAAGGTTTGTTGGTTTTCTTTGGTTCATGTATCTTATAGTGTATGCACACTATGCTGTTTTCGCATACAAGAATCCTACAGAAGCTCATTTTCTTGAGGTTTGTCTCCTGTCTCTCCAAACTAGGTGATGTCCTGGTTTTATTGGATGAAAATCTCCCCTTGGCACCTGTGGGCCTGCACTCCACCTGGGAGTTCCCCTCCTTTGTGCTCTCAGTCAGCTCTCAAGTGTGGGGATAAGCATTTGAAAGGAGCTGTGATAAATATCAGCTGTGTGCAGCGAGCAGAAATGCTCTGTGTCATGTTCAGCTTGTCCAACGTGGGCTGCGCGCTGGGGTCTATCGCATGCGGATCTGAGCCACCTCGTCTGCACGTACTGGATGCGTGCCTGATGCAGCCTTTCCCTGGATAACTCTTATCGAGCTCAAAAAGTGCTGCCCCTGTATTTTGTCAGACCCTGAAATATTAATCATGAAGGGGGTAGGTGGGCGGGGAAAGAGTCTCAGTCAACAGTATTGTGAGAGGTTTGCTCTGTGGGCCCAGGTCGCGGGGTTTGCGCTGCTCGAGAGATGTGTGTGGGATCGGCTGAGCACGGCCCCGGCTGGTGACCTGTTAGTGCTGGGGTGGCAATAAATGCCAGCTCTTGGCTCTGAAACTCGCTGCTTTCTGCTCCTCCTAATCCCACCCCTTTCAGGCCCGGGCTGTCCTCTCTGACATTGCTGTTTCACTCCCTTCTTGCCCATTTTTCAGCAGCTGGTTTTTGTCTGTGCTTTTTCTCAACTTTCTCCCTTTGTAGCTCAGCACTGTTTTGTAAGGCCGGGAAGCCCAGACCGGTAGAGGGTGTCAGGTTAGGCTGCTGGAGAGGCTTTTAAAATGTGATTATCCTACCTGGGGGGCAAATTGCTGGCTGTGTGCTGCTTGGCCACTTGAACCAGGCAGTGCCACACGTGTGCGTGCTGGTGCATGGCTCCTGCTGGACCCCGTGTTCTTGTGTGCAGCATTGCTGTGATGACCATAATGGGTTGGTATCTCCTAAATTGTTTGAACTTGTTAAAGGAATTTAAAGAAAGGAGAAAAAAAAAAAAAAAAAAAAAGCAAGTCCTGGTACAAATTATGATGCCTGCTGAAGGGTTTTTTTTGGAGTTGCTCACGCTGCAGGCTGGCCTTTGCAAAGTTACTAACAATAAAACCTGTCAAAAACATCTCCTTTTCTTTGTTGTTTACCTATTACTTTAAACTAAATGAACATTGCTGTTTAACAGGGTGGTTTTGAAAGACTTGTGCTTGTGCATTGGGGTGTTCTCCCAGAGGCTGCAGTTGGTGGGTGCACGCTGTGCCACCTTGTCCCACCTCACAGAACCCCAGTGTTAAAGGCACTGCGAGTTCTGGCTTTATTACTGTCCGGTGTTTTGCAACAGCCTCTTAAATCTTTCAGGAATGAGGGGGAATAAATTGGGTTTTAAAGTTCATATTTGTGATTGAAGTTCCTCATTACGTTTATGAATGGGTTATGTGTTTCTACCAAAGCACTCTTAAGTTATTTGGGATAGCTAGTATAAGAGCAGTTTCCTAGATGACACGTGTACATAGGGACGTTCATTGTTTTGTCCTTAACTGATGTCTAAAGATGTTAAAGTTATCCAAAGGGGAGCACCCTAATTCCAGTGCCCCCGTACACCCACAGACCACTTTTGCTCCTACCAAAACTGCGTGCACACTGAATGCACACACACTGTTAGTTACATTTTCCTTTTGTCTTCACAAAGGTGTGCTTAGGAAATACTATCTCTGTGTCTCACCTATTTTACGAGTAAGATCGTTTGCCCATTTCCTGCATACTGAGAAGCCTCCCTGGTGTCAGCTAGTGATGCAGTGGAAAGAGCAAGAGTCATCTACCATGTTCAGGCTGGGCCTTTCCTGTGCACAGTCTCTCTGGCTTCCAGGAAAGCTGCTATAACTTTAAACTTTAAAAAAGATTTTGCAAAGAATCTACTTCTGGTAGCTCAGCTGAAATAAGAGTGTCTCAGGAGTTTAATGGATCAAACAGCGGTGATGGGTTTTATGGCTCCTTTTCACTTTAGGGCTAAGGGAAGAGAGAGCAGGGCAGGTTGGTTTTAAATTCAAGGATTTATGTTGTTAATCCTCCTGGCTAATTATAATTTATGGGATCCTGATAAATTAATATGCAGTTGCTATTCAAACACAGAGAACAGTGTAAGGCAGGCATAAACAAGTCTTGTTCATTTTTAATTTATTTTCACCAATGGAGAATATTAAATAAAATGAACGCTGGGGCATTTCATAGGAAGTTTCATTTTCATTATTTATCTTCAGATTTATGGACTTCATATAACAATTTTCCAAACATTTCTCCCCTAATGAAAATCATGTTGTGACTTTGAGTACGCTGAATGCCATGCAGAAGCAAGAATTGCGGTGTTCTTTTTAACACAGATTTCGGGATCACTACGGGGGGAGGTGGCAAAGAAAAACCCTCGATTGGATATTTTTAATGCTGCGAATTTAAGCATTTATTAGAGTGAGAGGCTAACATCAATAGCATTGTGTGCATTTCTCTTTGAAGCCCTTGAGTATGTTTAAGCCCTGTTTGGCACAGGACCAAGTATGGGCTCTCTCTGGCAGAAATTGCGACAATCACGAAGCGTGCAAGTGTTTGTAAAATTGCTTTTGTAGCGCTGAAAAAATCATGCAGTTACGGGATGGCTCCAGAGCATCAAGGAACATAAGTATTGCACAGATTTTGTCTTAATCGTAAATAGCACCCATGCTTTCAGTAATTACAAGGTCAGGCTAAGTAGAACCTAAAACAGTGACAGATATCTCAGTTTGGCTATGTAACAGCTATTGTATAAGATGAAAATTATGATGAATCAGCATCTTCTATTTAGGATACAGAGAAAAATACCTGAGTCAGGACTGAGTACACGCTCCTGCAAAGCTTGCTTCTCTCCTTGCTGCCTTACCTCCTCCTGTTTCACGCAGCATAGAAAACTTTTGGGAGATGACACTAGTAATGCGTAACAAGGACTTGTGGTATGGAAGTGTGTTGACAAATGAATAGCACAAAGTTCACAGTGCCCTACCACTCTGGTTTTAAACCAAAGGAAAATTCTTCACACTGCCAGTCTTTTTCAGCCTTCATTTGTATTTTTCTGCTTCCACAAACGTGGCTTTGAGAAGTGTCTTGGTTTAATACCAAGTAAATCTGACCACATCTAGTTCCAGGATACATATAGTCACTCTTGTTGGGAAGTCATATCTGCTGCCAAATAGATAATGGAGGCTAGATCAACATTGTCATGTGAAAGCAGTACGATATGTAGTACAATTAAAGCCTTGTAGATTGGAATGAGCATTGGTAACACTGGGGAACATGGGGAACATAGTGGTCTGGCTGTTACAGGCTTTATCTTCTCTTATGTGATGCGTGGCTCTCCTGGTCCTGCGGGGTCTTTAGGTCTGCAGCCTGGGCTGCTCGGGATTTTTATGAGCTTTTTTCTGAGGAATGAGATTATTATTTATTTTATTTTATTTTTTTTTTTCTAAATGAATCTGATTTTTTGCATCAAAATTTAGTCACAGGATTTTCATAAATGGAAGTAGATGTGGATCACCTTTCCCTGGAGGGAAACAAATCATATAGTTATTCCTGGATCTTACTTGGTTCTCTAAATATTTTATTAACCAATCTGTTGTCATCTTGCTTTTTGTTAAAATTTCCAAAAGTGCCAAAATTATTTAGCAGCAAAATGCTTAATTGCCAAGTAGGACATAGCCTAAATATTAAGCTCTTAAAAAAATAAAAAATGAAAAGGAGGACAAAAAAAAGTCCAAAGTCCTTTGTTACACTGACATAAATTTCTAGTGCAGGCCTATTCTTAGGCCTTGAGGACCAAGGTTCTTATTTTAGTATCAAGATATAGGCTCCTACACCCCTTTAGTACTTTTGAAAACATTGTTCTTTGCCTAATGTAATCTATTCCTGCAGTTCTGAGATGCAGTTTTAGTTTTCAATTTGCCATCTAATTACTGTTGTGTTTTTTTTATGTTTTCTAAATTCATAACCTGACTTTCAGCTTGGCAGGTTTACCAGTTCCCAAGATCTCTGCAATTTTATTTTCCATAGGGAAAAGTTGGCAGTGCAATAAATAGTGTTTTGAAATTAGTCTGCTCCATCCAGCACTTTTCAGGCAGCAAAGGCTTCTGTCCAAGTATTAGATGGCCATATAATGGCATCAGAGGGTTCTGTTTTACAAACATCTTGGTAATCAGTTCTAATTTTACATTTCCTGGATATGTTTGGCATCGCCAGATTCAGCATCTCTTGAGGGTTTTGATTAGAGTCATAGAAAAATTTAGACTGGAGGGGACCTCTGAAGGTCACCTCGTCCATCCTCCCGCTCAGAGCAGGGCCAGCTTTCTAACTGTGCATTCACTCATCAGGGAGGAAAATATTTAAAGACGTCCATCCCCACACTCCCTACCCCCAGCACACCCCCAAAAAAATAAAATAAAAAAAGAAAAAGCACAGTAGACTTTGGGAAAAAACAGCAATGCTTGTTTTGTGCTTCTGTTCATCCCTTTACCCACATCCCCAGTCATCAGTCCTTAAAATTGCACCTAGCCTGTTCATAGCATATCCTCCCAGGCTTTGCCCCAAAGGTTTTGTTTTATGGTAAGGGATAGGAAATTAACATTCTGGACAGGCCATGTACTAAGGCTCCAAATCTGAAATTGTGCTAGTGTTCATTTGCTTTACTCATTTAGTCGAGTCTCTTGCTGCCTCAATACTTTTTTTTTTTCTTTTTTTTTTTTTCCCCTCCACTTAGCTTCCAAGGACAGCAATACCTGACTTGTTTAAGTTTTTGTTAAGGCTAGATGGCAGGTTCAGTAGAAGATTTGGATTTGCCCGTTGCATAAATCAGCCTGATTATGACTTCTCAATGAGTTAGATAGTGGCGTTTGAACTTGCTCAGCTCCATTAAAATCAGGGTGACAGGAACTGCTAAGGCTCAAATTAACACAGATCTGTCATGCCTCTGACAAAACTGTGATAAAATAATAAAGAAATACCACGTAAGTTTAAAAACATGTTTGCTGCCTCTATTAAAAGGAGTGAATCCCAACAAAACTTGCAGTGGGATCCCATGGAATTGGGTGTATATTTTCCTGGGTGCTGCATTGAGGTAAGGAGGGGGAGAGAAAGGAGAAGAGGAAGGAAGGCTTTTTTCCCAGCATGGGCTGGAGCAGCAAGGTTTTACCTTCTTTCATCTTCCTTGTTAAAATATGTAATGTACATAATATTCAAGCAGCCTATGGTAACTCTCGAAGTAGGACTGCACGTATTTAATTAAGCACGTAGATTTTTAGGCTACAGTCATAATTTCACTGTGCACTTGGACAGAAATAGAGAAATCTGCTATGAAGGAGAGCAATCAAGCACAAGTCTGTAGACGTTGTTGGGCATATTTAGCCAAAAATCTATTAGTATTGTACTGCAGTACATCTGATTCAAGAAGAGGGTTCCCAACACAGTTGAATAACAGTAAAAGTCTGCTGAGGTTGGCCAGCTCTCAGTGATGAGAAAAATTAACCTTAACAGTGGCTATGACCAATATGGCTTTGCCTTGAGGCGTATTTTGCCACAAAACAATTCCAGATAGGTAGAACAAATGTAAGCAACTGAATGATGGAATACAAAGGGATGTCCTGTAGCTACTGTTGGGAAAATAAATCCTAAAGCACTGCATTCACACTGGTTTTGGATGTTGTACTTCTTAGCTTAATTTTTAGAATACTTCATGCCATAAATAGTTGTGCAGGGTAACTATTAAAGCTAAGTAAATACGTACTGAGAAACCTGGGATGGTATTTATCCCATAAGGTTTGGGGGGATATATATATCTGTTCCAATTCTTAGCTAAATGATGGGTTTCAAGACAGAAATCTTTGACACTTAACCAACCAAAACATTCTTAGTGTAAAACGTTGCAAGACAAGGTTTAACACTATGCATTTTTGGCTCTGTAGTATACTGAAGGAAGTATTAGCATTGTATTTTTCTGTTGCTTTTGGATTTTGGTGCATCAGTTTTTGGGATTAACTTGATTTGGAGAAACTATTAAAACAGAATTCTAGTGTGCTCCCAAATGCCAATGGCAAATCTTTATGGTTTTGCCTTAAAAGTGTTCGCTGAGGTGTCTGACTTCTGAGAAATTTGTGTGTTTTACTGAATTAACAACAGAGCTGATTTCCCTCACCTTCTTTTCATCTCGCCTCTCTAGACCCCATCAGTATAATCTACAGGGCTTGTGTTGCTGAATTCCATTATAAGTTACACAAAATGGGCAAATCTAATATGATTCCTCCCCTGTAGAATTAACATGAAAATCTATCTTAAATGGTTAATGTAGCATAAGTCATGCATGAATAGGGTTCTGTGCTGTCTAAACTATGTAAGCAAATACTGCTGTTGGAACTGAGTGACATTTAAATAATATCACATTTTTAAAGGACTTGTTCTGAACCTCCCAACATGAATAGAGTACACTGAGTGAATGGGGAGGTGCGGGGAACTGTGAGGGCTTATTTCCAACAAATGCTGAAACTGTGAGATAGAGTTCAGTGGGGAAAAGGAGGCTAGAGCTCGAGAAAGCCAGTTACTCAACAAAGCAGCGCTCGACTTTAATAATAAATAATATTGAATGTTGGGATATTAAAACAATTCATTCTTGGCAAAGCAAAGGGAGGTTTTATTCCCCCCCGGTAACTCTGGCTCAAACAAAATACTACTTATAAGCTGCAGATTTTAATATAGCATCATGTTCCTACAGGTATAATAAAATAAAAACGTTAAGAGTATTAATTCCTTTAAAAGTGGTGATTAATCCCAGATGTGGAGTGTGCGTGGCAGCAGGGGCAGGCGCGCTAAGCGGGTGCAGGTGCTGACGGGGCTGTTGCACCGCGCTGCACATGTTCCCGGAACACAGCTGTTCTGCAAATCCTCTGCCAGTTGCTCCAAACCCTCTCTGAAGTTGTATTGCCTCTGGGCACAATTAAAAGCTGTATACTACATTTCATAAGGTAGTGTTAGAAATTTAGGCTGAGCCAAAAAGAAGGGGGGGAGAAAGGGGACGGGGGGGAGAACCCCTTGTTAAAGAGGAATTAGCCTCTTTACCTTTGCCATTGAAACAATAAAGCTTCTAAATGCTGCCTAACAACTCCAGCATTAAGTAAAAAGATGCCATATGGAGCTACAAAACAAATACTATTATTTTTAATAATGATTTTCAGTAATTCATTAATTATATTAATCTTTTGTACTGGGGGTAAAATCTGCTAAGCCTGCCCCCCCTCCTTTTCTGGTGTTTTACTCAAAGCCGTATTTGCTGTTCTATGTGAAAAATAGCAATTCTCTGGCACAGGGTTGCACGTGTCTCAAAAACATTTTGAGAGCAAAATATTCAGAAGCTAAGATGAACGGCAAAATAGTTTGAATTTCTTCTGCCTTGAGGACTTTCACCTGCAAACTCTTATGGGGGAAAAAAACAGATACATGTAACTTTCCTACAAAAATAGAAGAATAGTTTTGTCTTTCTGTGTTCATCATAATCTGTCTGGCATTTGTACATCTTCTCATTGCTCACTCATTAAAATAGAGGCTGGTTGAATCAATCTGGCCATGGCAGCATTAGAACTCAGAAAGGCTGAGTTCTAATATTTTTAATTACCAAGGTAAACTGAAAAGCTGAAAGCAGTGGCCTGGGATGCTGCTCATAGATCATGCTCTCACTAACTCCTCCTTGTTGTTTCACCTGCCAAACCAAGATTTAGGACTGGAAAAATTTTTTTGCCAGCATTGGAAACAACGGGCATTTTCCTGGAAACGTAGGACAGACCTGCCTGTGCTGCGTCTCATCTCTAGTGTCTCCCACTTTGAGTATGGCACATTCACACACTGAGCTTGGATGTAGGGTATAGGGTAGATGACTAAGCTAGCTGAAGTAGATTTCATGGATTTTTCACTGAATATAGTATGTATATATATATGACTTTTAAAGTATACTTTGTACATGTACATAAGCACAGAGCAGAGTCAGGAAGAATTTTTCCAATAGTTTCTGCAGATATGTGTCAACCAGAGCATTCACAAGTTTCCTTGTAAAGTGAATTTACGATAAGTTGTAATTACACGAAAATACAGGACATTTCTATAATGAAAGGAAATAATAATTTTTAAAAGTCTATATATGAACTTAAGGCTTTGCACACAAAGAAATGACAAGATTTCACTGATAGAGCTTTAAACAGAGAATAGTTGAAGTAACACTGGAGTTCTGGTACCATTATTGTGTATGTCTTTGGGATCTAGTTCAGGACTGTGTTTACCTTTAATCTATCCAGAACCTATACTTGTATTTAAATCTCACTGGAATCAATGGATCTTAATAAGGTTTTTATCATTTTAACAAATAGGAATGGCTTACTTCCATGTCCAGGAATGAACTTGACTGAATTACAGCTTTATCAGCATGGCAAGAGCTTAAAACATTGCTATTTATTGTTATGTGTTTATTATCCCTTTAAATTAGTGTTCTGTAATGTGATTTTTCAGTGAGTAATATTAGCCAGTTGGATTAGAAATCACAGCTATGAGAGCTATGAGCTTCACAGTTAAAATAATGCATATGCATTTAGTTTGTTCAGTTCCTGTAAAATCTATACCCATTTGTCCAGTCCAAAGAATTCAGATATTCTTTGATTAGGAAAGTAAGTAAAGTGCAATTGATATAGTGCCATGCAAGTAATGAACCAAGCACTCTGAAAGTGTTTGATTAAACTAATGTAAATGTTGCATCAAATTGTGAAAATATGTATGCCATAAATTATAGCTAGATGTGACTCTGAAAAGCAGAGGTGGTGTTGTGATTGTCTTGTTAGATTACTTATTTGTCATTTAATTTCACATTTAATGTTTTGCTGTTATGATGTGCTTCAGTTTGACTAGTCTCAGCTTGATTTTGTAAACTTTGGCTAGAAACCTAAGTAGGGAAGTTCTGTAGCCTGTAAGACAGCCACGTTTCTGGTTTTGATCTTGACTATTGTGAAACAGAACTTTTAACCAGAATTGCACCAGAGTACAAACAAAAAGAATAAACTTTTTACTCAGTTGTTAGAATACGCCTCTTTCCAGTACAGGTCAGAGAGAAAAAGAAAGATGCTAATGACAGACAGCTGACTTTTGTTTCCACCTGCTCAATAAAATGTTAACTTTAATAAGACACACCAGTCCTCATTTCTTTTCCAGTCTATTCTGAGTTTGTTGAAAGTTATGGCAAAGTCATTTTTTAAAGATAATTATGCTCTGTAAATGTTAACCTGATTTTGTAGCAGTAAACACATCTTCTGGTTATACAGGATACAAATTAGGAACATATGTCATCTCCCAAAAGCCAGATAGCTGCATGTGGCAGTCGCATTGATTACAGGTATCTCCTGCACATATTGAAAGGTCCAGAAAACGTATGCTTATATGCTTATTTATGTCTGCTCATGCACATAAGACATGTATGAAGTCCTCCCTGTCATTACGTTTTTCTTCTTTTTTTTTTCTTTCCTTTTTTTTTTTTTTTTTTTTTTCTTTTGTGGACACCAGTTCTCCAAAAATCTCTGTTAGGAGCTTGTGGCTGAAAGTGCAGAATCTGTCATTGCACCTTCAGCTTTGACTCTGGTGTTCTGGGTAGAAGACTTATGGCTGCTTTTCACTTCAATAGCACATAGCACTGTTCATAGCTGTTTTGGACTTAATTGATACCTTTCAGCCTCTTTGATATCCTAAGAGAAATGCCTTAATAAATATAAGAATGTTAATTTCTTTGTCTCTTGCTGCTTTGGGGGAAAAACATACACTTCTCTACCCATACTGTTGTCAGGTGTAAGCATTTCCATTTCCTGTCTCCCCATTGTATTTTTATATCAGAAAACAGTGTTAAAAGTTAATTTAGGGAATATGGACTTTTCCTTAAAACCCAAGCTGTAGTTATAAAAATGAAAAGGTATGTGTGTGGGCACACACTCCCTTGGCCCATAAACCCAAGACATCCATCGATTTTCACAAAGTACTATTGACAGCAATTTTGATTGACCAGTGCACAGTCTCAAGCCTCACTAATTGTCTTGTTGATTTCAAACACTATAATAAAACTTTAAAATGTTTCAAGACATTCAATAAAGTAGTATAAAGGCTTATATATAAAAAGGCAGTTAAGGACTTCAGTGCAGCCAGTCAGTTGTTCCAGTGTGTTTTGAAATGAATGAGTCTTCTGCAAGCTGAAAGATGAATACCTGGGGAAAAGCTGCATCTTTGATGCTGTTTTCTGTATTTGTACATGATCCAGGACTTATGACATTAGATTTTGTACAACATTATAGCCAGAGCATCAAATGCAGGAGCTGTTACTAAGCTTCCTCATAATCAGTCTGACAATGTTTCTTCTTTACAGTGAGAAAGTCAAAAGATTAGCTTTGAAGGAAATAAATCAATATATGGCAAGTGTATATTGAATGCAAAGGCTGTAACAAATTCTCCAATGGCAGCTATGTATGGGAGGAGGTCTTGATTTTTTTGAAAGTTTTAGTTTCATAGATTAGCACAGCAATCTATGGATACAGACATATCCATTTGCCTTGCTTTTGGTTTATGAGTTTATTTTGATAGAGGACAGGTATTTTTGTTTTCCTGAAGATGACCAGTTACATATCCTGTGGCAGTTTCTCTGTTCAAGTGACTGATTTTTATTTTATTTTTTTCCATGCAATCCCCAAACTGAATCCATCTATTAGATGCAGAAATACAAGTTTCAGGCTCCAGTTAAAGCTTTGCATTCACTTGCTAAAGCGTGTTATTATTCGGAACTATGTGAACCAACAAGCCTGGTGCTTTGCCATTATCAGGGCAGCATTTAAGAGTACTGGAATATAACTGACTCCAAGACATTTGAAAACTTCCCTATGCTAACAGACTAAAACTATTTGGAATTCAGTAGGGTTAAGCCCTAGCCAAATACTTGTAACCTGAGACAAAATAAATGGCTGTTATCAGCCATCCCCTATGTGTTTTGCTGGAAAAACAAAATGATTATAAAGTTTCTTCTGACACGGGGAGCAAAGGATAGACTTGAATTTGAACATCAGTCAAGGGAGGGACACCAAGTTTATCACACCAGTTAATTGTTTATAAATGTCATTCCTTTCCCTGTCTCGCAAACATAGATATAATTATACAGCCACATGCAACTTACAGACTGACCTAGCATAACATTGATTTAGGTTTGTGTGTAAGTCCGGCACAGGCATATTATAGGCATATGAAATTAGAAAATAATCTCACAGTAGGTGTATGTACTATCCGAGTACATTTGAACAGTCCTGATATTGAACTTAATGTTGCATATATATATACTCAGTAGCCAGCAGATGGAAAAACATGGTGGTATCAAGAGACTTGTGTACTGAAACTAAGGAGCGAGTAGTAGTATTCTGTTTTCATGAGAAGCTGTGAGAAAACATTCATTGAAAAGATAAGATTAATGTATATCTTTCATTTAAAACCATCTGATACACGGTAAGGCTGGGTTCTCCCACAATAAACAGTGGTTTTGACCGTCTTTTGTGTTGGGATTTTTTTTTTTTCATTCATTTGAACCTGAAGTTCAAAGTGAACTTGTGGGGTCGAGGTGTGAAACCACATGGGACTGAAAGTGAAAGGAGGCGTTCACACGACCCCTCTGAGCCAAGCTGCCAGGCTGAGCATGGCTCGACAGCGCTCATGCGTATGCGAGCTGCCCTGGCGCACGTCACCCCTACAGCCCGTGGATAAGCAGGTAACCCTCTTAGGGGGAAAAACAGAGGTCGTGTTCAGTGCTCAGATTTACAGCTTGGGCCCTAGAGTACTCAAGCAGCTGTGTTTTCTATTGATTTAATTGGATCATAGGTTTTCAGTTCATTTCAGGAGCAGGGCCGTAATACTCTGCACTTGCATGTTATCTTTGCCATATTATGGCTTTCTGCAGTTCGGAGTCACTGCTCTAGCTATTTGTAAATCTCCCTTTAAAATGCATCTTAAATACATAGAAGGCCTGCACCTGCAATGAATAAAGGTTAGAAAATTACTATTCTAATACCTGTTTTCAAATGTTAAAAGGTTTGTAACTTTTGCTCTCTGTAGATTGATTGAATGTGGGCATAGAAATACTCAGGATATTAAGTATGACTAGATTTTCTCGCATGGGATACAAAAAGTCAATTCAGAGAAAGCTTTTTAAGTTATGTCCTTCACTTTTTGTTAACAGAGCAAGGATTCTGTTCATTTTGTTTCTGGGGTTTTCATTTCCATGTTTGTACTAAAAAGAAATCTTTGGAAAGTGAGTGATAATGAGTATCAGCTAACAGATATGTGAAGCAGGGAAAAAGTTGTGTCGTTTTATATATTTTGTTTTAAAATGTGAACTGAATAAGCCACAAAGTATGAAGGTTATGATTAAATTGCCAGTGCAGTAAATCCTGACTCCCATGGCTTGACGCTAGCTGCACAAAGGTGGCATTGTTATGCTGCATGGTGAGAACTCAGGTTCCCCACAAAGGTCAGAGGGGCTCTGCTGGATGGGGAGCCATGTTTTGCATTCACAGATAAACAAGGTTAGCATCTTGCTGGCCTGACAAAGAAACCCTTGCGTGATTTATACCAAGGGGGTGTGAGCAAGGATCTTGCACTTCTTGTGTGAAGCAGTAATGCTGGTTTGTGTTTTATCAGTGATTGATATCCCAATATTTAGCCTTTTGGAGAGGACAAAGACCCTTAGTAGAGCTAATACATTAAATAGTAGGTTTTGTTGCTTTTGCTGGTGCTCCGACTTGCACTTGGTAGTTTAAGCTTCCTCTGAGGAAACAACTGTATAGATATTAGAGTGTGGGATCTACAATAAGAAAGCTTGATGTTAAACCTCTAAGATTTAGTATTCATATAAATATGCTTTGTATGCATTCATTAAAATAGGAAAGTAGTGCTACTTAGTAAACTCAGCTTTCTTTGAGTGTAGGAGTTGGAGAGAGGAAAAATGGTATTAAAAGGGGAATATTTTAGTCTGCGCCAGCTCAGGGAGATTGCCACTAGCACAAAATCCACAAGGGGTAGAGTTGTAATGATGCAAAGCTGCTGCTATTTTCATTTTGCTATGAGTCTTGCTGATTCAGAGCATCCCAACGTGAATTACTATTAATATGGTCTTCTCAGTCCCCTAAGGGCAACCATTAGCAAAAGTAGGTACTGCTGCGCGTTGTGGTGTAGGGCAGCAAAACATACACTTTTTGGTGGCTACCTGGCTGAGTCTGGGCTTGTGCATACAGCTGACTCAGGGGTGGTTGAAGGCAGAAGCAAGGCTTGGTAGGGACAGCTAGAGGTGGGATTTGACATTAATGCGGGAGATCTGCATGCCCATGTTGTGCTGAGAAGCAAGGGGCCCTTACGTCCTGTCTTGCTGTGGGGTGCTCTGTTTTAGCTAGGAGAACATCTGGGGTGCCTCACTGGGAGGTCTTCCTGGCTCTGGACCTGACTGTCCAAGGCTGCTTCTCACGGGGAAATAGATGAAGTAGATCCAGATGACACTGCAGAAGTAAGAAATGGCTTGTATCGTCAAACTTTTTTTTTTTTTTTAAGAAGGTTTTGCTTTTTGCTTTGTTTTACTTTGCTTTCAGTAAGACAAAACCAAAAAACTCAAGTCCCCAATAAATCAGGATGAAATTGTTTCTAGATCTAGCTATTTGTTTCCTTGTTCAGCTGCTTTTGCACAAACCAAGAGAGCTTTTCCTTTTTGATTTGAGCTATGTGACTTTGAAAATTAAAAATGTTGGAATCGTGTACGTCTCTCCTGACCAAAGCTGATGACAAATTAGGATTTTATTAAGGAAAAAAAAGAAAGAAAACAAGGAAAAAAAAAAGCCTGATTTTGTATGGGGTTCTACATATAAATTAAAATAGCCATCAGGAAGACCTTTCAAAGCATTCCCTCATATAGAAACATCACAAATCCCTAGTTTTTAGTGGGTGTTGAATCATTTTATCACATCTTACTAGACAGAAACCTAATGAATTCTGAGGGGCTGGTAGTGGGGAGAGCACATGGTGATGATGCTATGGAAGTGAAGTGGTATTTCATTATCACAACATAGTGATAGTTTAAGGAACAAAAAATAAATAAAAATGGCAAAAGCTTCACTTTTTTTTTGGTTTGTTCCCCTATGTAAATCTCGAATGGTGAGTGGAAAACTGGATCTGTAGGGGACTCCTCTTGAGCAGGGTGATAAATTTGCACTTCTTTTATTGGGGTTAGCAGCATTGAGTGTCTCTACTTAAGAAATTTTAAAGGCTTTTTTCTGAACAGTGTTATCTAGGCAAATTGCAGAATATTGGGGAAGAGAGCCCAGCCCCTCAAAGCCATAAATCAATTCTTCAGTGACTTTGTATTAAATGATAACCTTGTCATGTTTAATGTCACAACAGAAGGATCCGTGGAGGCACTTGCTCCTTCCAGCTGTATCTGGGCAGGTGAATGAGCCAAGTGAATCTGAACTTTTGTAAAGATAATGAGAACGGTCTTGCAAAATGTAGCACTACCCGATTTCTCTCTGCTGCTGTCTCCTAACAGCTCTGCCTGACTGCAGTGGAGTTGCCAGCCCGCTCTAAAGGTGTGCTTTTTTCCTTAGGCTTCTCCACGTCTGCTGAGACAATAAATGATAGCTTTTTCAGTCGCTGATTTAGGGGTGGAGTTTTTTTATAAATGGAGTAATGCAGTCTTTTATCTGAAAATAATTTCTGTGCTTGTGTAAAACGGTCATGCTACAACAATCTTTTCGGTATCACATTAAACGAGGTTTTTCCTGACTTGTGTGGGAACAGGATAGGGCCCTGGAAAGCTCACATTGCCTCGAGAAACCTGCCTTTGAAAAGAGCCACTATTAAGCTTTGAAAGAGTTAAGCCAATCCAAGGTGCTCTGAGCCAAAATTCACTTTTCAATGTGCTTGTTGTACTTAACCGTCAATCTATTTGAAAAGGAGAGTGTCCCAATTATTTAGATGGCCAAAAGAAACAACTTCAATTCTTTATCACATAAATACACTTAAAAGCATGATTTAAAACAGATGAACAGAGAGCTGAATTAGTGTTTTGGTTTCAGGGAAGCCAAGTATGGGCCTCTTGGCAGGGGCTGAGCCTGCTCTGCAGCACGGTCCCCGGGCAGGGGAAGCTCTTTGAAGCCCCTCAGTTGCCCTGGCACTGGTGCAGCCGCACGGGCTCTGCTCCCGCACTGCTGTTGCAGCAGCCCCGTGGCTCCCGAGGATGCTCCTCGCCGTTCCCTTTGCTCGTTACTTCTGAACTGGCTCTGTACGCAGATAAAAGCATGTAAGCTAGCTGAGAGCAGGGCAGTCGCTGCCGCACCTTCTCTATAGCCGGCGTTAATTTGGGATGGCAAGCACTGAAGTTCCTTTCCAGCTAATTTGTTCATATAATTAAGTTAGCAAAATCATATGTTTTATTAATCTAATAAAATGCATTTCATGGTTTAGACTGTCTTTAATCCTTTGACCTTTGAAGTCACTCTTTATAGTCTTCAGATTGCAGTAATTTATTTTGGTTGTTTCTGTTGGGAAAACAGTTTAACAATCTGCTTTCGTTCCAGTTTTACATTTTTTTCCCTTAAAGGTAAATGGGATTAGTAAACATCTGCTTCTTTTGAATATTTACAAACTTCACAATCAAGATTTAACAATGCCAACAACATTAGTAGCTTAAATGCTTATAAATATTCACAAACAAATACATATAGCATTGAGATACACACTGCAGGTGTTTCTGATTTTTAAGAGTTTAAGATTTAGCTGGTAGAACAAGGCATATCTCTTAGGCAACTCAAAATATATTTGGAGATACGCTACATGGGCTTTTCAAATTCTAAGTACCTCAGTTAACCTACTCTCCCTACCTCCCAGGGCACTTTCAGAAGGAAAACATTTGCTTGATTGTATTAAATGCTAGAGAGAGTTTTGCCTGTCATTATAATTTCAACTAAAACACACTAGCACACTAACTCTATGCGTAATTAAATACATGGAGCGAAACTCTAAATGACATACTATAAGTTTATATTTGCCTGGCTTTTGACAGTGGTTTAGGCTGATGTTTAGGGCTCTAGGCTTGGGAGAACAGTCAAGGCAGAAGTCTGGTGGTTGCTTAAATGCTGTTCAGTCGCTTAAGACCACTGGATAATGCTACTTCAGTTATTTTCTGTATTCATGTGTCCCAGAGGTAAGTGCTGAACATGAGGGGATTCTGCTCCTGATGCCCTTCGAAGTTTTTTCTTTCAAAGAATCTTTTCTTTGCTAACCCAGTGCAAAACGTCTCCGTGCTGAGGCTGCCCTCAGAAACGTCTTGGTTGTGCCACGTGCACACCAGCACACTTACCTCATTGTTTGCCATTTTTCTCAAAATCTGAATCGTAATTTGAGATGGGAGAAATACAAAACTAAGCGGCCCTGAGAACAAGCAGGAAATCCATCAGGCCTCAACTGAGTTGTCACTGGGCCCCCACTCCCATGCCTTCACGTGGGGTCAGTCCCCCCTCTGCTGTTGGCCACGCTTGGGACATCAGGAGAGACCCCAGTGCTCTTTGCTTGCTCTGCGTTCCCGTTATTCCCTATGTGTGCATGGCGAGGAAACATTTTGCCCTGACATATTTTGCACTCATGTTCAGTACCTGGACAAGGTGCTGTGCATTGACGGGATTATGTGCTGCAAAGAAAGAAAATTCATAAAAATACATGCTGTTTCATGGTGTGGTTTCTATATGTACGTATAGAACAGCAAAGACGACCATCTCTTCCTCTTTTCATTTGTAAAATGTGTGAGACCTCAGGAACAAAATCCCTTTGCATCTCACATTTATTTACACTTCCAGGGTATAAGTGTATCAGTCGCAACCTTGGTTTGTCTCAGCCTTACAACGAGTTCTGCTCTGCTTCGTCCTTCATCACTTTTTCACGGTGCTTCCAGCAGTGGCTGCATATGGTCTTAGCCCTGACACTTGTGCTCTTCACAATCAGTTCCTTAAGTTGTAATAATAATGAAATCATGCTTAGGAGGCAAACATTGCTCTCTCACCCTGTTCAGCCATCTGGCTTTGCTGGGGGAGAAGTAGCCCAGCAAATCTACCGAGCTACCAGGGGTAGCATGCAGGATTCATTTAGGCTTTTCTCCATGTTTAAAGCGAACGAGGCTTTTCCCCAACAAGCTTAAAGCCTCCAGAGCCCTTGGTACAGGGTGAGGATGGCGTGCAAGCCCCGCAGGAGTGGTGCCTGCAGTGCTGCCTTACCGTTTTCGGAAGAAAAAACAGCAAAACTCACGTCTGGCGTTGCACCTGGACAAACACGATTTATCACAGCACCACCACCTGCCTCCAAGTGCCAAAAGTCTGTCGCTGTTTACCTGGACGTGACCCGGGAGTGATGGCTAGACAGCTGCTTACGGCCCAGACTTGTTTTCTCTCCTGTATTTGCCATTTCGGGGGTGCTCACCTGGCAGTGCTGATACTGCATGGAGCAGAGGTCGGACCGTTTCTCGAAGCAGTTCCCTTTCCTAGGTAAAAAGTGCGCTCTTCCCACCCATGTTAAATGTTTGGTTTAGTTTCAAGTGTGTGAGTTGCAGGTTGGTTATCTGAGGGGTTTTTTTGCATGCCATGGCAAGTACGGTGCCAGCCTTTTGGGGACCATCTTACATCTCAACTGTTTTAAAAGGAAACAAAAGGCTGCTTGCTTTGTGAATGGAGAACTCAGATTTTTATACTAAAAAAGTAATCAAGTGGTTCATATAATAAACACATGTAAGTCCAATGTGGCAGCAGCGCTATGATGTTTCTCATTAAAATCAATATAATTTCCAAAAAAAGATTCTGTCTTGCAAGTATGAAAGTTGAGCTCATCAGCCATCCCTTCATTTCTTTACAATATTGTGTTGGGGTACTGTGCCTTGCTTGAAAGGAGATGAATAGAATACGAAAAGTCCATTTTGTAGACATACATATATGTGAGCTAAAAAGAGTGAGCAAAGTATTTTTTGGCAAAGCCTATGTAAAGAGAGAAAGAAATATTAATAGTTAGAAAGCTAACATTTCTGAAGTGAAATTGTTGTTTTGCCTTTTCAGTTATCTACTTATCACACAAAAATAGCAACAATTTTAGCTCCCATTCTGTTTTGTCAAGACAGCCTGCCCACAGATTTTCTAGAAAATGTGGTTACCAGCTGGTATAGCAGTTCACAGTGCAATTTCTGTTTTGCTTCCAACAATCTGGCATTTCATATCTATATCAAGTCACAATTTACCAGGAAATATATATATAGAGAAAAAGGAGTTCTAAATCATATTAGCATTTCTGTTTTTTAAAAAGAAATCCAAACACTCCATGGAAATGAGCCTAAATTTCAAGAGAATGACTGTGGAAGAATAAATAATTTAGCTTATGTTTTAACCTCAAGTAAATATTTTTAAATGAACATGATCAAAAGAAGAAAAAATATTCCTGAACATTTTAAAGTTAAATATTCACATGTTTAAACATCCCTGAATGATTTTGCATTATTCCTTGGGAGCTTTCTGGTCCTTTATGAGGTTTCTGTCTTTCTCTATCTCAGACTGACATAATTGGCCTCTGACCCTGCCCTGGAGCAGTACTGCAGAGTTCTTTATAATGTGTTTGTTTGCAGTTTAACTCCTTATTTTGAACACCTCTGGCTCAAGGTTACCCTAATAGAAACAGGGTGTCAACACTGAGCAAGGGGAGGATGGATTCTCCCCCCTGCTCCTTGCAGGAGGATTTGAAATGCAGGTCTTAATGGCTTCCAGGTGTACCCTGATGTTGTGCATATTTGACCATAATCCTGTAGAGACTGGGTTTCTGCCTTAAAAAATACAGCAAAAAACAAACTTTGAACTTTGGAAGATTAAATTGATAAAAATAAACTTAAAATAAATCAGCTTTTCTTACATTCCTAGAAGGGAAAATGGTTTAGGCTGGCTTTTTCTAAAGACTCTGTATTAGTGTTGGAAAAGTATTAGTACCGCTAAATATTCTGACTGAAAACTGAAGGCACGTATTTCTCTCAACTTGATAAATTTTGCAGCAAGAAACACAACTTGAATGAATTCCTTAACAGCCCTGCAAGCATCTTCAGATACTCTGGAACTGTTTTTCTTGGAGGCTTCCCATCTTAAAAGCTTTAGGTTGCTTTCAAGGAGTGTGTTAAAGTCTATAAAATTTGATTGTATAATGACTGTGGGCTCTATTCATAATATATGACCTATGAGCTGAAAAGGTATGCCTCTCACATTTTACAAGCCTACAAAGGTTTCCTGATTACTCATGAAACCCACCTTTCCAGTGCACTAGGGGATTTTTCTCACCCCTTGGTAATATATGGTTATAAAACCAAAAAGGGATAGAGACTTATAAATTTGTGTTTTTCAGGGCAAGGAGGGCAGATGGCAAATAATGTCTTATTTTCTTCAGACTGTGGGTTCTTACACCATGGCTGTAAGTCTTAGGTAGGTCAGAATTAGAAATAGGTGATGACTTCTCAATGTGATATTACAGTTAACAAAATCTAGTCTAAACAGCTGTAAAACAGAGTGGTTGGACTGCACAGATGCACAGGAAAGGCAAATTATCATTGAATCGCAAAATAATTTAGGCTGGAAGGATGTGGTTCTCACCCGTCGGGGGCTGCTCTGCCCTTTAGGTTCTCTGCACACGTTCCTCCCCTAATACCTGGTACCTCTTCCCTATCAAAAACTGCATCAGTGTTCTGCAGTCCCACACGCATGCTCTTTTGTCCCCATTACCTCCTCTCGTTAAGACTATGACCGCTAAGACAACATTTCCAAGAAGTGTGTACCTTCTAATCCTGCTTGGGTCAGGTGGATGTCATGTTCTTGTGTTTGTGTCTGTTTGCTGAAATCTGTGTCTGCTCTTCTACCTCGCTATCTTTGGAAAACAGCACGATGGACACAAGGGTCCAGATTAGTGTACTTTATCTGCTTTGCACCAGTATGCTGGCAGAAAGCAGGTGTAAATCTACCTCAGCCAGTCATTTACACTGCTTAATGTCTCCAGAGTAGCTCAAGAGGGCCATAGCATATTGATATATCCAGTCTGAGAATCAGCTTTGCAAATAGCAGAGCTGGATGCTGCAGTTTGACTTGGTGGAGGAAGAGAGGGCTGAGTCCTATCACACCAAACCGAGCCTTGGTGGAACACTGACAATGCTGATGGGACAAGACAGAGTGCACTGGTATCCTATCATTCTTCCAATGGTAAATCCACACCCACACATTGCTCATTATTTTATAGGGGCTCCTAACTTTCCTTCATCTTGGGACTGCTAAAGGACGTCTATCTATCTTCTGCTATTCTGCTCATGGCCCTACTGTAGGTAACCCTGGGCTACCAGTTTCTGTACCATTACGGATGTAAGGAAGCAAAAGAAGGTACACTCTACTGACAGGATAGAGTAGCCTCACATAGTTATTAACTGAAGTTAGAAATATCTGTATTTCTATGTTTTGATCAGATGTCTCCACTGTTGACATCACAGTGGGTGACAGCTCTTTTGTTCCTGAAGAATCGCAGACAGAAGATACCGTTAGAGAGAAGGGAAGAGGGTCATGTAGTTAGGATGAGCAAAAGGAATGTTTTTTGGCCTAAAAGCAGAGCTGCGAGTGCCATTGAAGTGGACGTTGAAGTACCCAACAGTAAGGCAGGGAGATTTTGCTCACCATCAATGGTAAAGCTGAGCACTGGCATTGAGTTTTCCTCTCTATTTCACTTGATTAAAAATTTGGGGGCAGCTTTTAAAGCTAAGCGGAGCTGTCTAGAATTTTTATTCTCTTCACACTTAGAGGCAACATCAGTTTTGCTTCTTTATACTTCTCCATGGGAAAAAAACTGCTTGGTTTCCAATTGAGCTTTTTATTATCACAGTCCAAGAGAGGGGAAATGAAAAATCATCTTAATTAAAAAACACTAAAGTCTCATGAAATACGTAGTTCTTGTTTTTGAAGTGCTTTGTCAGGAACTGTCCACAGCCATTATTTTTAATTAGCCTATCTTTTAAATTAAAAATGGGTTATTTGCATTTTTTTAATGGGGAGTTGCTTGATCATTCAGTTCCCCTGTATTTTCATGTTATAAGATGAGCAAGTTACGCAAAAAAAGAATCCAGGCAGTCTGATTAAAAATACATCGTATCTTTTCTTCTTCTGTTTTACTTTAACACAAATTATGTGAATTTACATGGTTATCATCCTCAAAAAAAATCTCTAAGTATTTTACAGACATTGAGAGAAGCTTTAAAAGTAAGTTTGGGTCCTGTGAGGTCATTTGAAAAATAGTTTCTCTTTCAAATCACAATTTGGGGTCAAAAGGCCAGAATGGGGGTGGGGAAGGACCAAAAACAAAAGAAAAAAGATTTAAATAGAAAAATTTTGAAATATTTTCATTTTTACTGCTACCTATATAAAATATTTTCCACAATAACATCCTTTCTTAGTAACAAAATCAATGTTTCTTGCCAGAAAAAGGATATTTAAGCCAAATTTAATAAAAAATATTTTATTTAAAAAAAAAAAGTTTGGTTTCCACAAAGTTGTATTTTGTAGTGAAGAAATCATAGAATCATTTAGGTTGGAAAAGACCTCTAAGATCGTCAAATCTAACAGTTAACCTTTCTATATCAAGAAGTTCACATAAATGGTTTTGAGGTGCTGAACACCAGAAAAAAAAATACTGTCTTCAGCTCAGATTCTATACGAGAGAGTCAACAGCATGGGAGATCAAACTCCCTGTGAATATACTGAATATATTCATATAAATATAATAAAAATAAATTCACTCCAACTGACAATGAGAAACATCCCTATTTACCCTGAGAATTGGAACTTTAGAAATCTACAGGGGAGCAATACCACATGCAGTGGAAACAGCTAGAGCTAAGGAAGTTTCCTGAGGTGGACTTTCCCCTGGACAACAGTGTCTACACCCTTATACTTAAGAAAATTTACTTTGAAACTCTTAACAACCACTAGGGATCATTAATGTTTTGCTGTTTAGCTTGAGATGATAGGTACTTCCAGCTGTACATTGATCCTTGGAATCAGTGGCTTATCACTTCTTTTTTCTTTTCTGAATTCTACACAATCATTCATACAAAGTAAGCAAGTGTTATTCCCAAGTTACTGCAGTATGCACAGGGACCTGGCGTTAATACCTAAGAAAAACCTTAATGTGGAGGTAGATCAGGCATTTGCTACAGAATTTATTTACATTGTCTTTTTGTTTTCCTTTTCACAACAGTGCATGATCATGTCAACAACTCTTTGTGAATTTGCAACCTTTCTTCCACATTTCCTTATAATTATGTTTTTGAAGTTTAGTTCTTCATTCATTGTATCTATTTGCTCTGTTTACAATTAACTCAGATTGGGTTAACATAAAATCCTCACATCTGGAAAACAAGATCATCTTTTTCAAAAGTATGACCCTTCAGTCAGGAATCTACAAGTGACTGAAAACACGTCTTGGGTTCTGGTTTTGTAGTATAGTAAAAAGGAGTATAATGTGAATTACACCACCACCAACAACAAAAAAAAAACAAACAGTGGTGAACGAATAAATATGTAAATATGTAATATATGTAACAAATGTGTTCAAATGTTAGGTTTCTGGCTAGTAGTAAAAGGCTATGTCTGCATGCCTTTCTGGTAACCGTGGAAGATCTATGCATTGTCTCAAAAGGACACTTACAGAGCTCACAAGCCCCATGTTGTTTGGGTGAGAATGATATAGAGGAAAGAAGGGGAATATACTTAAAGCAAGTATTTTTCAATTGTTTTAAGTAGTAAAACAAATACTCAAACAAGATTTATCTCCATAATAGTCTTGAGCCAACTTTCCTGTTTCTTCCTTCTTGCTGCCAAATGGCATCACGAGGTAACATGTCGTGAACTCACCATTCATTATTATTATTATTTTTGGGGAGACAGGGACTGGAGTTGTGGTTGTGGCAGGAGGAGAAGTACATTATTGAAATCACTTACAGTAAACCCCCAGTTTTGAATATCATTTCATTTCCTAAACAGGAAGTGTCCTAGAAAAAACAACAACAAAAGAAAGTGCAAGTGCAAGAGGATCTCAACCCATCCGTTGAAAAAGGGCCATTGTACAAACCTAGATGTTTTCTATGTGAGATTGCCTTTCAGCCTGAATTGTGAAAACCTATTTAAACTTCCTTTGTACAGCTTTATAAGGATGTTCTCCTACTTAGCTATCAATGGAATATCAGCTGTATTCAGCAGCTCCTCACTTGTTCCTGCCCTGGCAATAAAAACCCTCCAGCCCTGAGCACTTCTGATGACTTTGAACTCAATTTTCTAGCGTGAAGCTAATCAGTTCCTGCCTTTTCACCCTTCAAATCCAAGCCTTTGTGGCCATCTAAATATTTCTATTCAGGATTCTGCTACTATTTTTGGTAACTATATTATTGATGATTTTTCAAATGTAGGGTCAGCCTACAATCTGACCAGCAAATTTACATGTTGCAATGATCTACAATCAATTCTAACCAACTTCTGGAGTATTATAATTTGTAACTCAGAAAGGATTAAGCCTACAGGGTTAGGCAAACATCCCAAAGATTCAAATCTCATCTTGATGACTAAGAATAACCAGCTTCTGGCTCTTAGAAGGTTTTACATATCAACAAAGCTGTGCATTTGCATTAACGGCTATCACACCACAGGGGCCTGCTCGTGTTTATCTTGGGAACTACCAGAAGCTGAACATTTAGTTTAAATTTGTTTAAATGTGACTCCTGTTGAAATCAGTGGCAAGCTGTGTGCACATATGTGAGATAGAACTGTGCCTAAGGACTGTATTTCCACCAGTTTTTCATATCAAGAGCTATGTCTTGGAGAAATATCAGGTGATAGATCAGAAAATAGCACATTAGCAACAAAAATTTGGTTAGAACATACATTTTCTGGAGTTGTGCTATATTCTCTGAGGGAGAGTAATAGTTACAATCTTGCTGGGAACTTGGGCCTGTGTTTAAAACCTACTTTCCAATTGACATCAGTGGTCCAAAAAGTTGTGCCAGTGTGGGGGCTGATCACTTTTGTCCTTTATACAGCCCTCCACTTAAACATGAGAAAATGAGCGAGTGGGAATACATCCATTTTTTGGAGTCATTGAAATGGTTTGGGTTTTAGCATCTATGTTTCAGGTTCAGTTTCTGCTGCATTTGTGTGTACCTTTTTGCTTCACCTAAATGTTTTGCTTTTTTGTTCCATAGGTTAACAAGCTGGTAGTCATATGTGAAAACCAAATTCCTCTTAACAAGCTGAAAAGCAAAATTGCTAAGAGAGAGTTACCAAAATTGTAGAGCTTCCAAAATAAGTCTTCTTAAACACAGTTTTTGAGAGCAAGGTAGAGTATCGGACCAGTTGTGCCAAAAACAGGTCATTCCATTTATGTACTCTGCTATTGCGTTTTGGGTTCAATTTTGTCTGCCTTGAAGTTATTCTTTAAAATGGCGTCCCTTCCTTTCATCACCAGCAATCACTACTGTGCGTCTTTGGAAAGGTTCTTGTAAACTTGCTACTCACTGTAGTACATGATGTGCAATGTTTATCTCGTGTTTACTGTGCTCAGTTTCTCTTCGATGCAAAGGAATTTCCACATCTCACCTTCTGTTTACAGAAATGGTAATAGGTCCTGCAAGCAAAACATGCAAATGGATGTGTACATTTTTTCCACTATATTGTTAGTAACTACAGGAAGTGGGAAGGTGTTTTGAATTTGCTCTAAATACCTGTTTCAATTTTTCAGTAAAAACATTACGCATGTGACTACCTTGACACCTAAGACAGGAGATGTCTTCGCTTGGTTTGTTTATGAGTCTTGTGATTTCTTCTGTTCATCCTTTCAAAATATTGTCCTGAAGAAAAATAAGAAAAGTTGGGGCGTGTAGATACTTTTAGTTTACCTATTCCAGTACTGAAACTTCTCTGAATGAGGAGAAACGGCATTATTTTGAATAAGATCACTGTTATTGCAAATATGAAAGCCTTTTCGGCCTACTTTCTTCTGTTGAGTTGCCCCCAAGCCCTAAAAGTAAACATCTATGTGAAAATCCTGCTCCAGACACACCAGTCTGCGAATTTGACCTATCTTCTTTCACTTTAACTTTCATGTATTTCTTACCACTCACACTTTTAACTCAAGCAGCAACATTTTTTATTGTTTCTGCTTGGCAAAGTGAGGAATCAGCTCCCTCTGTAAAGCTGGCAGCTTTGATCTGGTGCAACTGCAATTCCCTTTTGTCTGGGTTGGGCTGTGCCTCTGCTTGCCTTTGTTGTTGTTATTATTTTTTAACCATGAAATATTGAGATAGAGTGACTGATTTGAGGCAGGAATCTTTAGGCGAAAAAAAAAATAAAAAATGTCTGCATTACGGGAAAGCACTTGAAGGACTTGACAACGTATTAATCATAAAGGGGAAGACTCGGAGAGCAGGTTCTCCCTATTTACGGAGGCTTGCTCTCTAATAGCATTTAGAAGTTTGTTTTACCCTGTCTCGGCGAGAAGAAAAGGCAGCTTTAACAATTCTGTCTCCCTCAGCAGTGCATTTGAATTTTCGTTGCCTCCCTTCGGCGTGCTGGTCAGAGGTCGCGAAGAGCAGGATTAGTTGACCTGTGTTGACAGAGTGGGTGATGGATGAGCAGAGTACAATGCACAGCCTGTTTGTACCGAGGTGGCAGTGATACGCACGCAGACTTACACCTGCGCTGAGCCCAGGAGAGCAGCTCCCATCATACTGGGTAGCTAAACCACAACTGGCTTCATAATGGCTTGTGCATTGAATTCCCTCGCACAGTCCTGCGTTTGTTCCAGAAAGTAAGAGACTAGCCATTTGCTTTTTATTAACATGATTTAGGAAATACTAAGGCTTAATGCAGTAGGGTCAAATGGCTTAAATTCTGAGTAATTACAGGGGAATCACACTAAACAATGTTAAATCCATGATAAGGAGCACATCTTATGTTAAGAATTGGACTTTACACCCACCAGAACTTCCACCCCTGATTACTTTACTCCTGCTTATAATAATTTGCTTAACACTGGTGACACTTTCTGCAGGGGTAGACCTACAGATCCACTTCTGTGACTTATTGGGTAAATGTACATAGTTGCTTTTCAATGGCAAAAAAAATCATTTTGGCATTTAAAGTAGACCCAGAGGCATAGAATCAAGCTTTGTGGAAACCAATGTTTTGTATGAGCCTATGTGACCACTAATCCATCTCCAGTTCAGACATCTTTTCCAGCGGATAGGCGCCGGCTAAGCTGTCAGTCAGGACAGGCTGCTGGAAGAGGACCAACACACACTCAGTTTCCCTTTCTCTTCCTCATTAGCAGTGAAAATCATCCATCATAACCAGGAGCATGGAACCAGCGACAGCACATCTTGTGGGAGTATCTGCATCCTCTGTGTGGTGCAGCCAGCTTACATGCCAAGTCGAAGGGTGGTTTGAGCTTGAGCCAGTAGAGGCATCTGGTGTAGATTTGCAAGATTATGCAGGTCCATTGGCCACAAACCACTGTGTTGGGGCTTCACAGAGATTGTGGCCTTGATTATAGCCCATTAGTGCGAGTCATAACCCTGAAAGATATGTCAGGCTGGAGTAGAGTCAGACCTTTCAGAGCTCAATGCACCAAGCTAGCTGGGTTTGTCTCAGTGGTTACAAGGCAGGGATTTGACACTGATGGCATAAAAATTAGTTTGGGAATCAATAGTCCAATTAAAATTAAACAACCTAAGAGATTAGAGCAGCTAAATTCACATTACTGTGAGCTACAAGATTTGCCAGGCTTCCCTAAACACAAGTAACAGGGTTTGTTTCTTTGCTTTTAATGGCATTAGTTGTTCCATGTATCCAACATAGTTTTAGTGAAGCAGCCATTCAAGATGCATTCCAGTGTACACTTTTCTATTTGGGGGAAGGGAGGAAGTAATAATGAGACCTACATGGTCAGAGTTAGTCTGGAATTTACTTTATGAACAACATACAAAAATAACAATGTATAAAAATATCCTGCAACATGTCTTTATTTACAGTAGGGCTGGGAGGCCAAGACTGCTCTTTTCTGATTGAGCCAGGAGAATTGATTCAGCCACCACAAGGATTCTTCCTAGATCTTCAGGAATGCCCAGAGGCAACAGCAGGCTGCTGTGCAAAGCTCCCAACCTGTTTTGGACACTAGCAAGTGACTCAGGACCTGAGTTAGGGATTCGTTCCCCTTAGCATACCTATGTATGTTGCATTAACTTTTTCTAAATATGTCTCATTTTCAATAGCCAGGATGTCAGATATCACACTCCTCATGAATTTGACGTCTCTGAGCTGTCAAATCACTGTTAGAAATGAAGCTCAAGGTTATAATCCAGCTGCTGATAATACTTTCATTTGCCACCTCTTGGTAACTGAGATATCACCATGCCTCTTCATGTGTGAAAAATAGCAGCTGCTTTGCCACTACTGGTTATATATTTATGGAGAGCAAGCAATAGACAGATTACTTTGTAAAAGCATCATCTCTGCTTCTGTTTAGATTATGGATTTTTGTTGTTGTTGTTTCTCTTTGGTCTTTTTTTTGTGAGAACATGGAATTAAAAGAAGTTGCCATTAGGAAACAGAAAAACAACTGTGGTGGAACCTGTGGGTAGGGGGTGGTGGCCTGGCCGGTAACTGGGAAGGAGCCATTTCCAAGCTCCAGCACAATTTACACAGCTGTTTTTCCATGGCTCAGGGACTATAATTAAGAGGACCTTATGGGTGGAACTAACACACTAATTTAGACAATCCCAGATATCTAATTTGATGCAATTCAGATGACCAAAGTTGGGAGTCTAAAATCTCTACACCTGCAATGAAGAGAGGAAAGTAGCTTTGCAAAAGGTCAGAGGAAGAAGACACCAGTCAGAGCTCACAGTAGTTTTAAATAGATGGTGTGAATCTCACCTTCCTGAAGAAGAGGAAACAGTTTTGTTGTAAGGGGTTGTTAGCAGAGAACAGGAAAGCTTTTTTCTGTGGGGATTTGTGGGAGAAGCTAGACTTAGGGGGCATAAAATGCATGACTTTAGAAGCAGGTGAATATGTCTTTTGTTGGTTGCTTTTCCTGCGAGTTTTTTTTTTCTTTTCTTTTTTTTTTTTTCTTTTTTTTTCAAGAGGATATACATGGTTGCTTAGGACAAGTTGCTTTGAGTGAGTTCCATGAGTCGATGTTCTAGAAGAAATTTTTGTTTGTTTGTTTTTGTTTTGTTTTGTTTCGCTTTGTATGTGGAAAGTCACTGGTTCTGTCATTGTAACACAGCTGCTGCACAGAGAGAGTCTGTCTGGTGGGGTTGGGTGGCTTATCTGGAGTCAAGATAGTAGATGTGTCACCTGGTCTGCAAAGTCTGACCTGTAGCCATAACAACTTTGTAGCAATCGAAATGTTACTGACAATGGATAATTAATATGGCTCTAATGGTTCTCAGTAGAAGACAGTCATTTCTCGTTGGTGTTTCTGATTTTTTGGTGTTTCTCGTTGGTGTTTCTGGAAACCTCATATGGCCAAGTGGCTAAATATGGTCTTGACCCACCCTTGCCCCCAAAGATGAGTCTTATGGGCATGACTAAACTAATTTGTACACATAACAATTTTAAGAAGGGATTGATATCGAGCTTGTGTGCAGATCTTTTTTATGCCAATTGAATGAGACATTTTGAAAGGTTTTGGTTTTGACTTGATAATAAGCTATGTGAAATCCTAGACTATGAAGCCTGGGATATATGTATAGGTAGGCATATATACAACTGCATATTCAGTAACCTAGGATGAAATCTCATCTTTTCTCATGCCATTGTCAAAATTGATATTGCCTTTACTGGAACCAAGATTTCATCTTTCATACTGAGGTAATTAAAATCAAAGACTACTTACTGAAACGCGAGCTTGACCTTACGTTGTTTCCCAATGCAAATTATAAGAAACAATGACCATACTTATGCATCAGTGCACATTATTAGAACTCATACAGGTAGCCCTTAAAACTTATTTAAGTTAAAACTGAATATGGATACCAACTTAACTTGATACAAAAGTGGACATTATATAAGTTGATGTGGACAAAAGTACTGAAAAGATAAAAATACTTATCTTAATAATGACCATTTTAACTCCTGAAGATTTAGTACTGTCAGGTCCCTCATAGATCTAACTTCATTTCTGGAACTGCAAAGAATTGTTGAAAAAAAAATATCAGTCAATCTATTCAACATTTATGACATTTTTCTATAGAGGCATTTTCTTATTAATGGGAGTTCTGCCAGTCTTTTTGCTAAGTCTTATCTATTTGTTTGCAAGTCTTATTTTAAAGGTTACCTCTCTTTTAATAAAATATACAGTTGATCTTGTCTGAAGGAATATGATTCATGACTTAGGGAGACACTAGGGGACATAAGTTCCTGGAAAAATTGGGTAGGTTTTCCTGCTTCTCACAGTTGTGAGTGGATAATGGCTATTTAGATCCTGTCATGTCTGTGGTTGCCAGCATAAATAATCTGTTTCCAAGAAATAAAATTCACATTACACTTTCAGTTGTAGAAAGCCCAATGTACAAGCTGTATTTTTAGAGGCAGAGCTTCCGTTATACATGTCATTGTTTTTATAGAAAACAGTATTCCCTCTGACATTTGTAAGATACTGTCTATAGAGTACATGTCATCAGATCATCAGCCTCATATATTATCTTCCCCAGAGGAAATAATATATCCATCCAAATGCCAGTGACCACTCCCATAAGAAAAAAAATATATATGAAAACAAGAATGGCCATAACTGACCATTCCTGGGAAAGTCCTGGATATAAGAATCAGGTTTCAAAGAACTTCATGAGTCAAAGCTGCTAAATCTGTGAATACACCAAGTATCATGCATTTGTCACAGAAACATTTTAGCAGCTCTTGATCCTACACATATTTCAAGAGAGAGAGCTTAGTTCTGGAGGCCTGAGAGTGGATTTACTGTTTTTCAGTTCTTGTCAAGAACTTGAAGCTTAGAGGATTTTTTTTTCCATAAAATTAGTGGGGTTTGATTCCCTTTGTCGTCCAAGGAGAGAAGAAGGTACTTTTATTTATACCACAGCTTATCTCGCTTTAGGGTAAATGACTAAATTAGGTCAGATGAATAGTTCCCAAAGAGTGCCTTTTTCTCTGTTGATGTTAAAGGAAGTCTTGACATCTGCATTAGTCACATCTAAAAGCAGGGGAGACATTACTAGTCTCCCATGGCTGTGAGCTTAGCTTTTGTTGCCCTGAAGGCAAGAAAATAGCCTGACAATGTTGGGTAGAAATTGAGTCCCGCTGAAACCAGGTGGCCCTTAATCACTGAATCAAAAGAACTAGAATTTATTCCCCTACAATGAGACACCAATGCACCTCTGCATCCCATTGATGATTCTTCAAATATGTGGTGATGGTGCTCTTTGGAAATCCAGGAACATTTTTCACTTCCGATTACCACAGTAAATAGCTGTTATAATTATCGCCTATAATTTGTTTGGCCTTTTTTTGCCTCCAAGATGAGATTGTTGCTGTAGTTGCTATATTTAATGCATTTGCTAATAATAGTTTCTTTATCCCACGTTTTTGGGCCTATCTATATTGGAGTTTAATTTTTACCAGAGTAAGTGAGCAGAACCATTACTTACTCTTGTCAGATCCCATTTCCACTACGTCGTTTCACTTCAGCCACCATGGATTTTATATCCATATCATATGAACAGTATATCAAGTAGTTTGTCCCTTTCTTGAGTGATCGGGATCTCAGGAAAAAGCCAACACTGTTCTGACATGTCATTTTCAAACGTTTTTGAAATGGTTCACCATGTGATTCAGGTAGAGATCAGTTTTCGGTAATGATATGCATTTGAATTCATTTTTTCCTGCGTTATAAACACTCATCTGTTCAAAAGGAAACACATTAAACATCCCTCCTAGCATTAGACACATTGATTGAAAATTTGTTCTGAGTTGGTTTAAGTGTCAGTAATCTTGACAAGTTTTCTAAGAACTGATAAAATGAATCCTTGTATTGCTGAAGTTTTATGTGGATAGATGTTTATGCTTTTAACATTGGGATAACTGCAAGCCCTGCCTGCATAGACAAAGGTTATTTCATGTAGGGATTTTGAGTTTATTTGGCTATTTGAACTACCTGGATATTAACCTTCTAACCTACGCTGACTGTCTGAAGATGCAGCATCAGTCATTGTTATACAGAACTGTTAGGAATGATTTTCAATATTAATCACAGCAAAAACTTTAAATATTTTTTTTTCCTTCAAGGTAATGTACAAAATTGGGGTGTGTCACAGCAGTCTCTATTTCTACCATAAGCTGGGTTGAATGAGGGAGCTGCCTCTTTTCTCAGTGTCCCCTCCTATCCCTAAGAAGCTGAGTTTAAGCACTGATTATACAATACATAGTTATATAGTGAACGGTGATACTTAAAAATAAGCTCGGTCATTTTCACTAAAGTTATGTTACACATATGGATGGGTGTACAAAAAATATGGACATTTGCACTAATGTAAACGTAGGATTTGTCCACCACTGGCTATGGCTGTAGCCTCCTGCTTGCTTACTTCCTTGCACAACTGGCTGCTAAAACAAATAGATTCACCATTTAACAGCAACTCCCAAAGTAGCTTCTTCTTGATAAAGCTACTGTAAACGCATGTGAATATTTAGGTATGTCTAGGTTATGGCTTTTTTGTATGTACTAAACCCCATACTCTCTGCCATTTAGTTTTGCAGTATTTGATTTTTTTTATTTTATTTTTATTTTTTTTTACCTGTGAGCTCAGAGTGATAAAGGGAGAGTTTTTTTCAACATGTGCAATGGTGGTGGTGATAGACCACCAAATCAAAACAAGAATTCTGAAGGGGGTGCAAAATAAGCTTAAAAGAACAAAAATAAAATGAACAGATACCACAAATACTTTTTCACTTGGTATTTCTTTAATTTCACGTAAATTTCACTAAGTAAATACACCTTAAAAGTGAATAAAATTTTATTTCACTTTAACAAGAGAATATAAAAGTTAAAAAGGTCACTGTAGTAATAGACTAATCTCAATTACCAGGGCAGCCGGTGAAACCCACAACTCCCACCTAATCTCATTCGGTGCACACGCAGTGCACCGTGTGATTTCCAACACGGCTAAATGAAATTATAAAGCAGTGTTAAATTTATTAATCATTTAATTAGCTAAATGTTCCTGCAACTACTCGTGAGATGAATGGCATGTCATTTTCTAATGCAATTTGCCTCTCAGCCAGGCAGGGTCAGGAGGGAAGCTACTGGCATCTTAAATGATCTTTTTTATATTGCACCTTCTATTAAGGGACAGTGTGATATCGCTGATTATATTTGAGTCTTGTACACAAGGCCGGGGAGTGTTCTTGTTATAATAACAGGTTATATTTAAACCAAAATAAAAACGGTAAGATCCAAGGAGTGAACAATTAACCCATCTGTGACTGTATTTCTCACCGCAGCTTTGCAAGGCAAATCTTTTTCATATTTAACAAGCCAGTGAACAGTGTGGGAAACTACAGCAGCAGGTATTAAAGCAATGCTCAATCTAGTTTTATTTCTTTAGATTTACTCAGTTGTGAAGGAATTTGTGGACTGAAAATTCGCCCAATGCCAGGTTAGTGTAAGCCTTCTCATTGAGTCAGAATTTATTTGCACTCTCCATATTATTGCCCTGGAATCATGGCCTTTGCTGTTCTGTACATTCAACAATTGTTCACTTACGTGAGTCTCTCAAAACGTGAGTTTGGTGTGTTTGTCTGTGCACATGACAGAATGTGGATAGGATATATGTATTTTTTGATGTGGATAGATATATGTGGGTTTTTTTGATATTTTTTTCTGTAATTATTTTTCCACTGCAAAAAAACAGTGACAAGTAGGATTCAGCAAATCCATTTGGATTAGCAGCAAAAGAATTGTCCTAACAACATTATATAATGCCCTAGAAGGTGGACTGTGCTACTCACAGCAGAGTTTTCGACAGAAACCTTTGGGAGTATGGTGCTTCTGTGAAGCTGAAGCTGTATGGTTAAAACTCATTGAAGACAATGATTTTTTAAGGTGCTAATTTCCTCAGGTTCATAATAGAATATGAGTACATTTTCTTTATTCATGAGGGTTTTACTTTCAATTCCAGTTGCATAGTCTCCATACAGTAAGCGTCTATGGTGAATTGCAAGCCAATGGAAAGATGCATTCAACTCTGTACATGCTGAGGCTGAGATACAGACAGTATGTCAAAATATTTGTCTCCATCAAAGTTAAATTACACAGCCAAAAATAAAGTGAGAGGACCGAAAGCAGGAAACAGTGGGAGATAATATTAGCAGAAGCTGTACAAAAAGAGTGGCAGTTATTAATATTTATAGTACAGAAACACGTGTAGATCTCTTGGAAGTGGAGTCCTGTTGGCTATGTACTTCATGTACAGTTAATAAATAACTGTCCAAGACCCAGATTCCCACTATTTAAGGCACATATGGTAGGAGATATCACCTCAATTTTGTACACAAATTCAGTGAGGGAGGTACCACCAAAGGATCATTCAACTCAGTTAAGTTCCAGCTCAGCCTCGGAAGATAGCAGGTAACTCCACTGGCAAAAGGAGGACAAGAACACCAACATTTCCTCAAAGGGCATTGTTTAGGTACCTAATGTTGAGTGGGATGAGTCCTACTGTATGTTATTGGCTATTTTATGTGGATATGAGGCAAACGAATGTATGAGACAGAAGGATGGTAGAAAGCATCTCATTTTTAGTGGTAAGTTCTGACCTCACGTTGAAAGCAGCCAGTGACTGAGCTATTTCCATTTCATCTGTATACGTGAAGTCTCTTAGCGCAGCCCTGCAAATTTGGGAAAAATGTGAAACTTCAGTGAACTTTTACCCTTTTTCTATGCACTACGTATTTTCTGCTGCTAGGTTTGTGGTTAGTGATTTATTTGTGTGTTATTTGTAAGATACAAAGTGCACCCCCTTGCAGGGAAAGTGCAAAAGACCAAATGTTGAGGCATGACTTGGGCAGGAGAATGTGCTGGAGAGCTGCTGCGCACAGCATTTCCCCTGGTACCTCACACCTGTTCTTCATTAGTACTAATGAACCCAGAAAATAAAACATTTTGTACTAGTGAGTCATATTGTTCTCTCTTGGCTGTGACTTCACTGTGGATCAAATTAAGTCAAAAACATTTTTGCAAAAGCTTGAATTTCTTTTCCTGGGTCAGGCACTGGCTCACGTTGTGTCTTGGGACAGGTTACTTAGCACCTATGGGATGGTATCCCATTAACTTCCTTCTCATTAGCAAAACTTCTTTTGATTTAAGCAGGAGATGTGGGCCTCCCTAAGAGCTTTAGTTCCCAGCCCACACACAATTTATGTGTTTTTCACTTTCCCATTTTTAAAAGATGTATAATCGTACTTGGGAAAACGTTACACAGCTAAATCTCCAGTGCTTATACGGCACGTAGGAACCCAGGATGAAATATAGCATGTAAGTCAAAGTTATTATTAACGTTGTTACTGTACCTTGGAAATTAGCAGTGTTGTCACACAGAAACAAGAAGATTTGGAATATATGTATGGTGGTTTTTTTGTTTTGTTTTGTTTTTTCTCGTTTTTCTTTCTCTCCTTCCTTAGGTCAACTATGCTTACATATTTTTTGGCTATTTATGGTAAAATTGTATCTATTTTTCTCCTGGCTGCACACTAAAAAAATCAGAAGTTTAGAAAGCAAATCTGAAGGTTCAACTGGGGGATGACCACATGTTAAAATAGTCTCTGCAAGACCAGCACTCTGTTGCAGGGTTGTTTCGTGTATGTATTAATATACTATGTTTACATGTGTATGTGGATACCTAAGTATACACACACAGCAGCTTTTCATTTAAATATCTCAGAGAGCATATATGATCAATATACTGTATACACCATGGTATGCGTACATCATGTATTATACACTATGTGTTTATAAAGAGTTTCATTGTGTAGCTTTATTATCTAAATATTTGGCAAAAAGATTTAGCTGGATACTTTGCCTGTCACAAAATACAGAGCAATATTCCTCTACTTGTCTGAGTTCGGTGCAGATAAATACAGGCTAACGTGGCTTCATACATTTGGCTTCTGTTCACATTTTTTAACATGTTAAATATTTCTGGTTAACCAGTTAAAACGGTGAGATGAACATGATTGCTTTTAGATTGCAGCTATAACATTGAGTGAATTTTATAATAAGAAGCCATTTTTTTTTCCTGACGAGCTGCCCTTGTGGCTGCCTGTCTGACTTTGAGGTCCTCATTATTGTGGGTTTAAATGAAGGATGTTCATTCAGGCAGGGCGGGGGAGGCCAATAGACATCGGGGCCGTTATCTGGTCCTTCTATCAGGCCAAGTGACAGGCTTCTCAGGGAAGAATGCAAAGCTCATGGTGGAGACCTCAGCCTGACACAGAAGGTGACTCCCCTGACTCTAACCTTGAAAGGAAAAAGTTCCCACTTTATTAAAATGAATTTCGAAAGGGCCGCTCTGACAGCTGCATAATTAAATATTGGAGTGTCAGCGATAATTTATTCTGCTCGCATTTGGTGGTCAGAGCCTGCTCGCTGTAGGGTCAGCAAGCACAGTGACAGAGCCAAGGATACGGTGGATTACGGGGCATTTTAGCCACACGAGTGAAATGAGAGACTGTAATTTTTGTTTAAATAGAGAAAACAAAATGGCGAGGAAATGAGCAGGCTACGAAGCCCTCTTAATAGCTGCCTGATATAAAGTGTTAGGTATTGTGCTGAAACTTGTGCTGCTTTGTCTGGCAGTGTGATGGACTCAAAGCTCTGTGGTTTTTCCACACTTTGCCTTTTCCAGCAGCCGGCTTGCCTGCTAGGACCATTTTCTGCTTTCTTCTCTAACGTTCATCTTAGTAATAATCCCCACAGCAGTTAGTAGGATGCCCTTTCTCCCTCATGAGCATTTTTCTGCAAAGTGATGTAAATGGCTGTGAATATGCATCAAACAGGGACAAGGTACAAAGTATAGAGGGGCTCAAATTTATCCTGTTAGCATTTGGAGTGAAATACTGGCTATGAATATTCTCTTTGGAGGGCAGTGGCTGCTGGAAATCAACATCCAACAAGCGGTTTTCTCGAAACGAATTTAAATAAAATGGCTCAGTGCCCTTATGCCCCGTCATAAAGCAGGAAAGGTCACACTGGGGAACAGGGCTCTGGTCTGATGGGCAGCTCCTTTGGAAGAGGTTGTTGGGAAAAGGCTGTCACTTTTCACTCTTAGATTGCTGGTAATTGAAGCTGACGTACCAAAAATATACCCTTTTTGCACACACCAGTCTTTCAGCAAAAGCACATCACTCACACAAACAAAATCATTTGCAAAGGCATTTTGTTTTTCAGCTATGAAACACCTATTTTCCACGTTTTCTTTGGAGCCTGCTTGAGGAGATGTGTTACTGGAGCTCAGGTTTACCAGTTCTCATCTTAATGTCGAGTAGCTTTTAGCAGCATTTACAGAAGAAGGATTTAAAGAATTCCTTCAGCACCTTCACAGTCTTTGAATGCAAAGCTGACCTTATTATGAAGGATGAATGCTGTTTTTGTGGCTCAAACACTGCATGCAGACCCAGAGTCCTCGGCTTATTTTTTTTAAGCCACCTTTAAAACCGTGAGCCAGCTTGTCTTTCTGTGACTCAGTTCCTCGTCTGTAAAATGGGAATAACAGTGCGTTTCATGGGGTTGCTATGAGAATAAATACTTCAGTGTTTATACTCAGTTTTTATCTTGCTGAGCATAAAAGAAAATCCCTACTTGTGTTTCTGCCTTCTTGTTTGAAGAAAGACCATGAAAGAGTCTTTGGCTGCTTGATGTCAGGGTACAGACTCTTAAAATGACACTTGAGCATCTTTAATGTAATTCTTTTGGACTCCAGGCAGGCATGTTTCCGCCGCTTAGATCTCCCATACCTCCTCTAGTTACATTTACTGTATGTTTGCAGTGGAGAATGTACTTTCTCCACATGGGGAGGATGTTTTGGTTGTATGACATTTTGCTCCTATTAAGTAGGCATGTTCAAATATGTTCTGAAGTGGTTTCTTGAAAATGCGATGGTGTGGTGTAGAGAGAGAGGGAGCATTCAACATCCATATTTAGAAGCAGTGCTGGCATGCAAGTACACATATATAGTCATATGTCTAGTATAAGGTTTCTGGTGTGTTTTTTTGTTGTTGTTGTTGCCTTTTTTTTTTTCCAAGCCTGGATTGAAATCTCTAATGCTGCAATAGCGGCTGCAGTGCAAGCTTTGATTGCACAGAGCTGGTTTTGTACAGCCAGATTTTTGTTTTTATTTCTTTTTATTTGGAGTGCACTGCTTGCAGGCACACTTCTGCACTTAATCCTGCGGCTGGGGCCGGTTACAGGCAGGTGTCTGAGCGCACGGCAGCGTTGCTGCAAGTGCCCGGCATGGGGACACGAAGTCAGCCCGCGACGCTTGACAGCCACGCTGGGTATATGTCATTGTCAGTTGAGCAAGGCTGGGTGTAGGGCTGTGGTTTAAAAATGATACCAAGCTTCATAAATCAGAATGCTACTGTTGCAGTCAAACTTCCTTGGAAAGTCTTTGAATTTGGGTAGCGCATACTAATAAATTACCGTCAGCACCGACTAAATCCACTGGCTGAAGCTGTGCACAGCTCCCATAAGGACAGGAAGCTGCTTGGGTCTTCGGTACCAAGCAGAGCGACTCAAGCTGGCCATCTGAAAAGAGAAAGATTGGGTGATTACAAGCTGACCTACTGTTTTTTGGCTTTCAGGATAAACTTATGGGGCTCACTGTGCAGATTGCATTAGGCTGTGGCACAGAGCCTATGCCAGAGGGTGCACCCTGGGCATTACTGGAGCCGGTGGCAAAGCTCCCATCAGTTCAACAGGACAAGGATTTCATCCAAAGTTTACAGGGTGATAATTAGTGTCACCTCAGCAAACCACAAGTAAATCTGTCCCGCTTGTAACTTGCAAACTTTTACAAACCTTACAAGGTTTGGCTTGAGTGGCTTTCATTTCATTTTGAGATGTAAGCGCTTCAACAGCAACATTTTATAATGAAAGCATGTTATTACTTGAATGCCCTGCATATTGTTTAGGGTATGGAAAATATCACCTAGATGCACCGACCTTTAAAACAAGGAGAGAAATGAAAAGAAAAGCGTGATGTTAAAAATGGTAACTGTGAATTAATATCTCAAACTCAGTTTCAGCATTACTGTGTCGAGCCCTGATTTAGCATTGTGTGGCACGCAGGCGGGCTGCTCTGCTCACACAATATCCCAGGGATTTCAGTGGGACTCGCCATGCCAACAGTAATCTATCTTCATGCTACATGATTCCAGATCAGGTCATTAGTTTATACTTAGAATTAAATATTCAGTTTGATTTTAGCTCTGTGAAATGAGAGTCGAATATATAACACCTGATTTCAGAAAGCCTTATATTTTTGCAAGTTTCTAAAACATTCAGACACACAGAAACTGCTTTTGCCCCGCCCACCCCGAAATGGTTATTTTTGGAATGTTATTGAGATTACAGTTTTTACAGTTTTTCTTCGATGTCTTGGATTATTTTCTGACTCCACTTCTAATCCTATTTCTCCATGGCATTTAAATAATTGAGAAGAAATTAAATATTTTGTATTTCTAAGAGAAAATACAAAATTATTTCCTAAGCTCCTCCTTTCATCCTCTCAGACTTTCTCAGAAAAAGAGTGTAATGACATCCTGGTAGCCATGAAACCAGAAGAGCACTGATTTGTACTTTGTAGGGAAATAGGGTCTGAAATTACAGGTCTAATGTGTGGCAATTTTTAGCTGAATACCTGTGTCTGGTTTCCTAGTAAAGCAGAGTTTGCTTTGGACACACGCAGACTGAATTGAGTAATTTCAATTTAATTGAATCTTTTATGTAGGCATTTTCCTTCTAGGGAACCTTGACCAGTTATTTGTTTCTGAAACTTGCAATAAAATAGCAAGGCAGCTAGTCAGGGAGAGAAACAAAGGGGTAATATTTAAATTATGCTGACTTTAAAGATACCACTTTTGGTCCTCTCCTTGTTTCTTTTTCTTTTTTTAAATATATTTCCTGATGTTTAGTATTTAAAGATTACTCACAGAGCTTCTATATCTTCCATTCTGTGACTACTCTTTTCTCAAAGCACATTCTGTGGATGCCTAATAGATAATTTATATCACATCCAGGTTACCAGCAGGGGCATGAATACAAAGTACAGCTATTAGAATTCTGTTCCCTTACTTTCTTTGTCTAATTGTTTTGGGGTCATTTTTGTTGCTGTTGGTGGTGGTGATCTGGTTGTTTGTTTGTTTGTTTGTTTGTTTTTTCCTGTATAAGTAAGCCACTTAAAATATCTTCAGATAATTACAGATACTCTAAAGGAAGAAAGGCACTCAGAGCACTTGAGCATTCAGGTCTTTGGCTGAGTCAGTTTCTGAACAAATAAAGCCTCCCAGTCTGTGAGAGTTATTGCAGGTTTGAAATGTGACAGGTTCAAAAGCAGCACCAGAACGGTGTGGTTGGATGAGTTTGCGCTTAGATAAATGGATGTATGTTTGGCGTGGAGTTTAATTCATAGGAATGTGGATCCTCTGCTCTGAAACTGTGAAGTTTCCATTAGTAATTTTTTTTTTCAAGAAACCTTGTACAGAAAGTATTTGCCAGCAGAAAATGACCGTGCTGAGCTGAGTGTGCAGCTCATGGTCTCTCAGCTGCCCCAGCACTGGTTCCGCTGCTGGAACAGGAGCGGTGGCCAGCCAAGCTCTGCTGCTCAGGGTGCATCGCCCTGTCAGGGAGAGGCAAGGCTGCTGGATTCACCCTGAACAAATTACATACCTCGCTACATCTCCGGGCAAGGTAGCAGGGTTATAACTCAGTCTAAGCACCGTTCATTCTTCTATTACCTTCATAACCAAGGTCATACTAATCAACTCAATTACCAGTCCTCTTGGACATTTTCATAATGTTTTCTGCTAGTTGCTCTCCTGTGAAAATCTCTCGGTCTAAGCAAATTAATGCCATTTTTATAACTATCTACATTTCAGGTACAGTGATCATCTTTCAAAAGACTGCTTCACAGCAACAAATAGTAGCTTTAAATGCAAGTGAAATGGCGGAACAACTGGGAGGTTAACCCGTATTCCTATCTTGACCTCCTCTATTGTGAAAACGATTTTAAACGTACCATAAAAAAAAAAAAAAAGACTCAGATGTTGGAAATCAAGAATAAACTATGCTAGTAAAAATTTTAAGAATCTGATTTCAGTTCACACAAGAAAGTGTATCAAGAAACCTGATCTTACATGTTGCCTAATTTTTGGAAAATCCTTTGAATGTCACATCCAGTGTTTCAAATTCAAAGGTAACTTCAGACTATGTTTCTCTGAATGCTTTCTAAATGTGAACCTGTCTCCTTTCTTTTTATTTTTCTCTGAATTTTATTCTTAAAATTTCTCCCTACACAGGATTTTAGTAAAAATGTTAAATCAAATGCTTAATTTGGAAATTCCTGATATTTGCACAGCCTAAATCTTCTAAATCCTCCACAAAGTCCATCATCAGGAAGCTTATATGCCAAAACAATCAGAGGGCTTACTGATGCATTCAGATGGATCTGTTGCATACTGAAAGTTTTTTATAACACAATAACATTAAAATCAAACTTGTTCAGAGATGGCCTCTTCATGCTACTGTGAATGACCTACCAACCTGGTAAAGCCAGAGGACTACCATCCATTCCTACTCTTTTGTGTAGGGACATATGAGGCTGCAATGAGGAGACTCTGAAATCCCTATTGAAAGAGATTTTATGTCCCTTGGAAAGATGTTGAAGGGATTGGGGAGTGCAGGTAGTGTTCCCTTCTATCCTCCCAGTTGGAGTCTGGGACCCAAGAAGAAAGAGACGAACATAGCCGGATAGTGATAGGACAAGGGGTAAAGGTTTTAAACTAAAAGGGGGAAAATTTACATTAGGTGTTAGTAGGAAATTCTTTACTCAGAGGGTGATGAGGCACAGGAACAGGCGCCCAAAGTTGTGGATGCCCCATGGAGGTGTTCAAGGCCAGGTTGGATGGGGCAGGTTTTGGGCAACCTGATATAGTGGGAAATGTCCCTGCCCTTGGCAGGGATTGGAACCAGATGGTCTTTAAATTCCCTTCCAACCAAAGCCATTCTATGATAGGTCTTAGAGGTATGGTAATCCTATGGGTGAAAAAAATTGGGTTGCAAACTCTTGATTTACTTTTTCTGTCCTCTTTTGCAAATTAACAGTGTGTTTGCCTTCCCTTGTTCTTCATAAATGTTCTGTATGTTTTTCTGCCTTATTCTTTTTGTCTCTATTCAGCAGCATCCATGCTTTAATTCAAATGTGAACTTTCATTACAATCTGTGCCCCAAAGGACGTGTTCACTGTTGTTAATAATGCAGAAGATTTTAATTTATGCTCCATCCAATGTAAAAATCATAGCACTCTTGCCACTGAGAGCCCATTTTTGTCCCCTTAGTCAAACTGCTGGTTGTTCTTAATTTAATATTGCTAATACTTTTCCAGCTTTTCTAAGTATTTTGATAAAGTTGACCAGAAGTCATTTTACTTTTATAGTCATTATACTGATGTATAATTCCCTTTTATCGATCAGTCCTCAATGTATGACTATAATCATATTGAGTGCAATAAGCAATATTACTAGGGATTTTGCTTCTTCATCCTGTTTTGTTTGAAGTCTCAACTGTAGGGCCAATTTTCACATTCCTTAAAGAAAGAATTGCTAAAATAAATTCAATCACAGAAGCTTTTAAAATTTGAAGTCCCAGGAAGCTAATTAGCATTTCCTTTTAAGACTGCTTCCTGCTTTTTTATGTACATATAGATTTGGACCTCAGATGGGCTTGGCACCTCTCCAACATCAAGATCAGGTGATTTTTTTTTTTCTCTGCAGTACACCAAGCTTTTCCCTGATGACAATAAAAAAAAAAAAAAAAAGTCCCAAAGCCCATCATTCTTGTCCTTTTTTTCCCTCATGTACACAGCCATCATGTATTAACATGGTACCTCAAAATTTGGACTGTGGTTTTGGTACGTTGTAAATAGTGGCTTCACACACAGATAATACAGTCATATGAAAAATACAGTGATATCATGCGATGTTCATATGTTTTCCAACGATAAAGGCAGCATTCAGAAATGAAATGGCTGTATACTTTTATAATCTGTGCATACTGTAATGCAGCAAGCTGCTCATTTGTTCATGGGCTCTGTGGTGTACATTTCAACTATGTGCAATGCTTACAGGATAAAATGCTGCATACAACAGCTATGTGACTAAATCTAAATACTAACAGTATGACCTCTTAGTAAATACCCTTGCATATCACATATCCAGTTTATAATCATAAAGAGGTGCCAAATGAAAAAGAGATTTCAGTCATATAAATAATGAGAGAGCCACGTTTCCTTTCCAAATCTGTATATTCAAACAAAGACCTAGGTGGAACATTAATACTAGACTCTGTGGTTTTTTATTGCATGCTCACAAGTGTAAGGTCGGTATGCACAGTTATTTGTTTCCTTTACGGTTTGATCCCTATTATGCTCTGCATCAAGCTTTTGCACCCCTGTGCACTTTTTTATTTTTAAAGGAAGCGTAGAGGCCTGTGAGTTGATGGGGAGCTGGGGGGGGGGATAAGGGAGTAATGATGCAGGTTTTAATAAAGAGACTCTTCCCGCAAGGGAGGAGGGTAGAAGATTGTGACTTTAATAAAAGAGAAAAAAAAAGTCTGTCAGCATCAAAAAAAAATTAAAAAAAAAAATTAAAAAGTTCAGCGTGTACACTTGAGATGCTTCCAAAAGTAAGTTTTTATGACCTTTGAAGAAAATTTGTCTTTTGGTATTCTGTAAAGGTCCTTGTCATTACAGGAAGGGGGGCTTCATATCCTGGGATCCCTGGAGTTGTTCTGTGGAAGGTAAAAGACCAGTTCCTGTGTTAAGTTGTAGTCCAAAGATTAAAGATGATAAACTTCTCAGTACTAGCAGCCAGGGAAAGGATCCATTTGACGCAGGATTCACAAATATTTTTTAACTGTGTCTATGACAGGATGCTGATAAATATCTGTATTATTAATGAGTCGTGTTTCAAACTAACCAGATCTTTGGTGATATTTTCACTTCATAGGTATGCAAGTGCTGGTGGGAAAATAGCTTATGATTGTCAGGTTTAGGTACACTTTCCATTTGCTTCACTGTTCTAGATCATTAGTCAAACAGTATTTATAAACTTGCACGTGGGTATTACGGTACTTTTTTGAGGTGAAACTCTGAAAACATCTGATGCTCCCTGAGTTGGGTGCTGTCCTGGTGGTGTTTCATCCTTTCTCAGTCTTGCTAAAGACAAGTCGAGAGAACTGACTTGTAGGGTACAAAGCCTATACCACTGAGTTTACTGGTGTCTCCATATGTGAATTGCAATCACCTCAGAGAAAATTTCTGTGATGGATTCGTACGTGTGATGCTGTATAATTAAATTGTACCATGATTCTGTTAGCAAAGAGGAATTATTTTAAAGACTTTTTTAATCTCAATTCATTTTCCTCCTCAATAGCAAGCTCAATTATGATAGCCGGTATCAGTATCAGTACTGGCTCAGAGTACCTGCCGTAGGTGACTGATACTTCTTTTTCTATCCTCGGTCAAAGGAAAAGAAAACGACAGACATTGTCTCAGAGCTTCAGTCAGGTCCAGCTTAATTTCATGCCAGCAAACTCGCTCGTGCCATTGCAGTAGCAACTGCAAGGCATGCTATGAGCAAGTAGAGCTGTAGTACTTGCTCGCTGTTGTCCAGAAGTTGTGGGGGAGCTGCCAGGAGCTGGCTTGTTCCCCACACAGTGGAGCACACTCCTTAGATCTGCCTCTCTTCTGCTATCCCAAATCAGACGTTTTGTTCTACTCTACTAGGACCAGACAAACAGAAGCAGCTCTATGCTCTGGTCACTGTGTATGTCAAACTTGTCCCTGACTCAGGATCCTATAGGGGACCAAAGAAATGCCCATTTTAGTATCTTTTTTACATTCTTGTTCCTTATACACTTTTTTTTTTCTTTTTATTTTGCCTGATACTAGATTTTTACAGTATTTTTCACATGAATTTAGAGAGTTAACTACCAACCATGAAAGGCTGGTAGTTAACACTGAAGTTTTGGTTGCTGTTAAGTGATTTGTAACTGCTCACTTTGACTCCATTTAAGATTGTAGAGAGGACTGAAAATTCATTCCTCAACAAGTGAACTTTATTTGCAGTTTAACTTCAGTCTATAACTGTGATTTCAAGTAGAGCATCATACAGGGACTGTCTTCTGACACTGCTTACTTGGCAGCAGAAAAAAAGTGACAGGTCCTCAATGATTTTTTTCACATGCAGTATCTGCCTTTGATACTCCCGGCTGTATGGAGTTGAACCCATCCACAACTGCTGTTTGCTATGTATATGAGATTTTTAGGTGACACAATAATAATATTAGTTATGCATGAAGTGTTAGATTTCTGCTTAATTCTGGTAGGCTCTCAGTAGCAGAGTCCCTTTTTACCCTTCATTTGCCTCAATGAGGGGAGTCAGTGCGGTCATATGCAAATCTTTGCCATAATTACCCACGACTTACTCACTTCCACACTGACTGACTGTACCAGAGCTGCCACTCCAGGTCTGCTAGGAAACGTCACCCATGAGCTTATCCTTTACTCAGAAGCACTTCTTTTGCACTTTTGTGTGTTCAAAATGAAAGCTGACGCTAAATTTTTATTTTCTGAAGCATCCCTAAGCCTGGTTTGGTCTGACAGCACAAAATGTTTACAAACTGCAGAGCAGACCAGCCTGTTTTCGGGAGCTGGCAAGTTTATTTTCAATAAAGGGAGCTCATCTCTTGACTCACACTAGAATATATGCAAGTCAAGAGAAACCCAGCTTGTTGACCATCAGGGCAATAGTGTCTCTCTGCCCCCAGGTGGAGGAGCTCATTTGTGATGGGTAACCTTCACATCATAGTGAGAGGGGGTAAGAGTGTGTGGAGGCTGCAGTGTTATGTCAGCCAAGGAATATGTCTGCACATAGACATTCCTGACAGATAATAAAATCACTTAAATCTGCACTCACCGAAACTGGACGCAATATGTCAAAAGTTATGCTGTTTTAATGAGAGCTTTGTAATTAGATTGTTCATTTACTAGGTGAAATTGTCATTAGTAGAGGAAGGTTCTATCAATTCACCTTTTTATATAAAGAATATAATTAATCACTAACATTCTTATAGATACAGACCATGATTATTTCTGCTTTCTGCCTTGCAAACATCTTGCTTCAAATTAGGTTTATCTGCTGTCTAAAACTAAATACAATGAATAGATATATAATAAAATCTTTTAATTGTCTTAGCATATGTTGCTTTTATTAGGTGCGAATAATTGCATTCATGGGATCACCTACAAAGTCCTTTAGAATATAAAATTGAAATGGCTTCACACTGAGTGCACAAGTCCTTCTGAGCCGTGCCATTTTCCCCTTCACTGCCTCTTGTCCCCCTTTCGCTGTAAAGTTCACATTGAAGTGTGACAAGAGACACTTGACAACTGACACATGCTGGATCTTATCAGCAGTGAGTGCAGTCATGGGCCCTGACTGAAGAGCGATTGTCATTTCTACACCATTTATTCCTCTCCTAGCCTCATTGCTTGCTTCCTTTCTGAGGAAATTTTCCCTGTTAAAGTACTGTACTTGTCGTTCTTTTTTGGTGCGTGTCTCTGTTTTTTTTTTTCTTCTTCTTCTTTTTTTTTTTTTCCCTTACGGAAGGATTTTGTTATGCATTCATCCTATAGGCAAGCCTGTAACAGACTTCCTCTAACCTCTTAGTGTCAGGACTGCTATAAGCTGATTCAGGCTAATAAAAGCAACCCAACAAAGCTTTGATGGTGTCATTACATCTTCCTTAAATCCCCTTCCTTGCTAACATCCAATAATTCTATTACCTCTAATCAATTCACAAGCTATTTTATTTGAAAGGAAGAGAAATCAACTTCAAACCATGCTGGTTCAGTTTGCCCAGCATTCACAGAAGGTGACTGTTTCTGCCATGGTTTCAATTGACTCTGTAGGTGAGTTCTGGGCTTTTGAGCAGTCTCAACTTTTATCCGTGCTCTTCCAGCCCAAGCCAATAACAGCAGAAAATGACCTGTTGTTGCCTCCTGAAGTTCCTTCACTTCTGCACGACACTGTGTCATTTTTGTAGTGTAGATGGCATAAGCATTAGGTAATTTTAGAGTACTGAGGATAAGACATGAACTTATAACAAAAGTTCTTCAATGTAGGAGTTTGCCCAGTCTATTTTAAACTCGATGTTGCAGTAATGCTCCATACTGGAGCTCGTTTATGCTGCTTTTTTGGAACAAGAATTTTGCTGCTAGTGTTTTAACTTACTATAGCTTTCACATGTGCTCATTCCCACCAGGGTGATTTTTGGATATTGTCATTAATATTGCAGACATGTCTGAGCAGACTCTAAGGCTATGTTCATGCCTCATTGTCTGACTTGGGCTGCGTCTGCTGAAAAGCTTCTTGCCCCTGGCTCACGTCAAGCTGCACGTCATAGTCACTCTGACAGAACTGCTGCCACCCTTGTCTATGTGATCAATCCCTAACATAGTTCTTGCAAAAGCCTGGTGTCTTCAGCAGCTTAAATAGTAGGTCTTTGCTAAGGCACTCTTTAACTGAAACAAGTCCGGAGTGATTAGGTGAGCAGCTGATACTGCAGATAGTTTAGGGTGGTAACCTTTGGCAGATGGATAATGATGAGCAGCAAGACGTGGGGCTGAGGTGCTCATGTCTCTACCTGACATGGAAGCAGCCAATAAAGGATTGCAGGACGTACTTATGCGATCAAACTTAGCTGCCCAAAGCAATTTCAACCAACCCATCTATCTGGGAAATTTACCCTACTTAGCATGGTAAATTAGCCCTAGTTACATGGCAGCATGAAACATAAACATACATTAGACATCAGGATGCCCAAGGAGCATGACGCTGAGCAGGTGGAAGACATCAATCCCTTACCCCAAAGAAACTAGGGTGTACTTAGGAGAGTGCCCCATCCATAACTTACTGCTGAGAAGAGTCTTCATTTTCAGAACTAGCTATTTTTTATCTGGGTCAAGGCTCTGTCATCTTTCCAATAGACTTTTAAAAAGTCTGCTGCTGTTGTCACTTTTCTTAATGAGAATCATACAATGTTTCATCATACCTTGGTTTTCTCCTATATCTCTTACTGTACGAAAGGCAGAGGGGTGGGCATCCTGTTGTCTCCCACGCTGCCGTAGTTGTTGGTTTCAGAATAAGTTGAATTTAAGCTCCAAACTGGGGAGGAATTCATTGCAGTCCTCGTGTTGGTAAGGGTTTACTCATGCAGAGCCACTGGGATGACTCAGCTAAGCGTGGGCAGCAAACCAACACAAGTTAGGATTGCCTGTGATGTGTAACCAGCATCTATTTGTCTTGTTAAACCATGGCCTGGGCTGCTTGGAAATGTAAGGACTTTATTTCCTGTGCTGGATGTTCATATCATAAGATTAATGTGTGTCTTTTCTGTAAAAATATATCAATCATATGAACTATAGAAGCTTTTGAAAGCACAGTTTAGCAATGCTGCTTGTAATTTCAGTTGTCTCAAGCAATACACTTTGTACAACAGGATTTCATAACTCTCAATTGCCAAGAGAGATCTCTAAGTATACGTGACATGTAAATGACGCTGGTGTCACTGCACATAAGCCTGTGGTTACGCTTGTGTCTGTTCCCATGTGTGCTACCTCCGAACCTGCACGTCACAAAAGTTCACAGACAGGCTAAGTGCCGGCACAGTTGGGCTTGGGGGAAGCCGTGCATCCGTGTGCAGGTGATGCCCACCCAATCCAGCTGGCCCCAACCTTGTCTGAATAATCCTAGCGTGCCACGAGGAAGCGATTGTCCTGCTCAGGTTTTTTTGTTACTTCACGCAACTTTCTTGCAGAAAGGATGAGCTGAGCAGGGATGGGTCCCTGACCCACGGTTCCTGACCATGGTGAAATTGGATGATTTCCCTGGAATAGCTAAATTATAGGTTTTAATAATGTATTTTAGTTCCAACAGCGGTGGGAGAAACACACCAACTTCTACCATCTTTAAAGAGAGCTGTCTGTTGCACAATGCAACTGAATTTATTTTCCAATTATCTCTGGAAACAAGTAAAAATTAAATGTGCTTTTAGTGAACTCAAATAACCATCCCATTAACACACCTGGCTGTGAGAATCTAACTCTAACATTCCATGACATTAAAAAAAAATAAAAAATAAAAAAAGAAGCAAGCGTAAATACACCTAAATACTTCTAATACACCAACAGGTTGAAAGGAACAAAAATGCCCAGAAAAGTTATTTAAAGTCAATCAGCATAGAAATTTGTAGTTTGTTTAATTAAACTCATTGTAGCTGTAATCCCTGGACTTCTAGACAAATATTATTTTTATATTGTAGGGAAAGATGATGATTTATCTCCTGAGTCATGACAAAATTCAGCCCTCCAATTTCAGCAACATTCAAAGAGAGAAGCAGACAGGCAATTTACAGGTTAACACTTTCCTTAGGTCTCTGTACAACTTGTTTATTTACAGATAATTTGCTTAAGCAGGCAAAGATCATGAGAGGAAGGTTTTTGTTAGTAGTGTGTTTATAGATCTATCATTGTTTGATTACTGTAAATCTATCCTGTTATCAAATATATTTCTCATCAGATATTAATTAGGGTTTTACGCATATGGACAATGTTGTGGAACATCATTATATCATGAAGTTTGCCATCATAGGTTATACTTGAAGTGTTCTGCCTACTGTGTCACTTCTTTGCTTAATGCCTACTCTGAGCAAATATAATTTTCTTTGCATTTTAATATGGATTTCTAGTGTACTAAAGTGTTGAAGTTTATTTTCTTTAAAATGTTTTAAATAGCTTTTCCAGTACCAGGACATTTAAAACAAACCTCAGCTTCAACTTTTCATCAGACACTAGAGAAATGTGAATCCAGAATCCAGCTCTGGAGCTAGATTTGGTGGATTCATAAAAACAGAGAGGGAAGTTAGGAGGACTGTAGAGAAAACAGAAGCAGAAAGGAAAGTAGAGTCAGAATAGATGAAGTAGACCTGTTAACTAGTTAAATCACCAGTGTCCTCAGAACCCAGAGCTACACAGGGTCTGCAGTCAAGAAGAGATTTTCTCACCCTTGCTTCTCTGAGGTCTGCACCAGGTGTAGGTTAGAGAGAATAAAATTTTGATTTTCAGATCCTCTTGTGTTGAAATACTAGGGAATCCGAAACAGGCAGGTGGTTGATTTGGAAGGACGAACTGGAAGGAACAGAGCCTGGGGCAGGGGAATGAATGGGAAGAGAAAAAGTGAAGATCAGGATGAAGGGGTTATGAGAAATTAAAATGTAAGTGAGATGATAATTTATTTTGTTCCTGGCACAATGAGACTGCTTAAAGGGAGGAGTTATTAACTTTTCTTGATCATTATACCAAATGGGGAATTTGAAATGTGGGCAGCTGGGAAAAACAGAGGTTTTGAGGAAGAAAGTGACTTGGTCTTTTATTAGTATTATCTGCACCTGACGTAATTGCCATCTCAGTTCTGGAACAGCAAATAATGGCTTTACAAAAGCAGGACATGCAAAAACAGCATTCTGAGGTGGGGTGATGAAGGCTAAGTATGTGCAGCACAAGCAGGAGTAGTGCGTGTGTTTGCTATGGAGTAGTCTGAAGAGGATGTTGTGCAGACTCATGCCTGTGGTGCTGCTGTAGCACAGTGTTTAAAGAGTCGGGTTTGATGTTGTCACAGTACTCAGTGCTAGAACCTTTTAGGGTCCAGCCACACACTAGTAAAGCCAGAAGAAAAATTGTCACTCTTCTGGGAAAGGTTGAGGATAGATTGCTTTGACATTCAGTAAAGCAGGATAAGACCCTGTGCCCATAGTTTTTCTATTTTGCGCTGTTACTGCTTTGCAAAATGATAGAAAACATTCATCTGAGACACATGCCTAAGCATTAATCAGGCAGCCCAAACCCATCAGTACAATAGTAATACTCCATTTTATCCAGGCTGCACAATGTAGCATGAAGTCACATTATTTCTGCATTAGTTCTTCTCCTTTTTCCTGTATATTTTTCTCTTTCCGCCTCCTGATTGGTATTTGTTGAAGATATCTATGCACAAATCATCTTTTTCTCATGTGCCCTTCCTGCCCTCATATTACAATTGAGCCCAAGTGACACGACAAGCAGTTGCTGTAGAAGCTACTGAGATATAAACAGAGAGCCTCAGCCTTTGTTATCTACACAAGACGGAGGAAATGGAGAGTGGGGAGGGGTTTAGATTTTTATTAACTTGCAGTTGGAATGGATTCTAGCTGCAACAGCGGTGGGAAGGTATATATTTACCTTTAAGTGTCTCACTTAATTTTGTGTGTTTGTATGAGTTCCCTTTTATGGTACGCAATTTCTTTCAGAGATTTCCAGAATTCCCTCTTCAAAGGACTCTTGTAAAGTTACAGAGCTACACCAACTTAGCAGAGAAAATTACAAATTACTAATTTAACTGCTTCTTAGAATCATTTTCTTTTTGTTTTGTATAATTTCCACACTTATAAAATCAAACTTTCAGTTAAATGTTTATACAGTAATTCAGTCAGCTTAAGCCATCTGCTAGCATGGCATCTGCAGAATTGTTTTGATGCATACTCAGTATTGTTTCCTTCACACATCTTGTAGCCTTGTGTTTTGGTTGCAAAAGGATCTTTTTTTTTCAGCACAAAAGATGTGCTGTTTATATCCAGGGATCTAATTGCCAGCTTTATTTCCAAACTCTACTTCAAATCAACTTCTTACATCTCTAAAAACCTTATTCTGATTGACGTTTACTTTTCAAGGCCTGTATTCAGTTTTATCTTGCTCTTTTATTATACTTCCCTTTATATCAGTATTCAAAAAGAATCCTCATCATTTTTGAAGAGTATAGGTGGGCTTTGGAGCATTAGTATTCATACTTGCATGTTAACAACCGTTATAACACGTACCAGAGGGAAAATATTATTTCTTGTAAATGCTCAATAATTATAGTCTTTATTGCATCAAAACCTATGTTTTGACAGATAGTGGAAAGCTTTCAAAGCTCGTGTGGGATGGATGACAGATAGCTGCAGGTGGAAAATACTTTTTTAGGTATTGGGTTTTCTATCACTGATACTGTAAATATTCTTCCAAAATAACATTAACCTTCCAAACAGGGTTAGTAGCATTCAGTGATAATGTGTGTATTAGCAAAAGATACCTGTGAAATAATTCTTAATGATTCCAACTAATTAATCTATGGTTGGGATATTAATGTCTCTTTTCATTAAGTTGGGAAGTATGAAAGACTAGAAAATTACTGCTGTGCTGGATTTAGTGCTTTAGGTATAATTTGAATGGATGTGCTAAATTCTTGATCATAACTTGTACTAATGCCTAGTCTAAGAAAAATGAAAAGGAAAGCTTATCTGCTATTGCAGTTTACAAGAATACCTGGATGCATTTAAACCATTTGTAGCATATACCTATGAGTGGATTGTGTTATACATCTGGTGACACATTCTCCAATTATTTTCAACATATAATATTTTGGTTTATGCAATACTAACACAGAAAATGAAGTTGAATATTAATGTTTTACTTTTTTTTTTTTTTTTTAATAAGTATCCTCTCTTTTTAGATGAACATTTCTGTTTGCATCACCACAAGCATAAGCTGCATCAACCAGTTATAACCCTACTGCTAATGAGGTCATCTGAACTTGCAATTCTTTTGTTAGGGGTGTCGATACCCTGAGCTAGTTTGTGCTATAGTCAACTGGACCTAACAACACGATTTGTGCTGAAAGCCCAACTCATGTGTTTTAAGTGTTTAATGAGCACAATAGCAATGCTGCCGCCTCATTTAGACACCTCCTGGGTATTGTATGAAATGCCTGAGCCTCTGCAGATTCAAGTGTCTCTCAAGTATTAAGATACCTCTATAACCTAGTAGGATTTTAGGGTTTCATTGACTTTTGTGAGTAATCCAGTTGTGTTTATTCCATCTTGAACACTATAGTTGTAATGTTGGGTCTATTTAAATCAATGACAAGGCTTCTACCGACTTTAGTGAGACAAGGATTTCAAACTTTGAGTGAAAATGTGGTGAGGATTTAAGATTTCCTGTCAACTGTCTTTAATATAGCATCTAAATTGAGAAGGCCACTTCTCTTACTTGGAGGTTGTGGGGATGCTAAAGTGTACTTGACAGGTGTTTTGCCAGTGGATCGAGGTGATAGCTGAGATGTAGCTCTCAGCAGCCGGGTGGTAGACCAATAGTGAATGCAAGTTGTGCTTGAACATCAGTCCATTCAGAATGATTAAATGAGGCAGAGACAACCTATCTGACATCAAGTGCTGCCACCTTTTATTAGCCCCATACACCATGCAGAAGGCCAGAAGGCACCAGCCAGATATATGGGCAAATACAGTATCTCCATATTCCAGCTATGCTCAACTGATAATACTCCTGAAAAACAAATAAACTGCATCTCCTGCAAGAGTTAGAATTTGACCTTTTATCCTTTTCAGTGGTGAGATGGATCATCCTAAACGGTAGACTGAAGGAACATTTCAGATGACCAGTAACATTCTGAAGAATTATTCTTTTCCAATAAAAATTCCAAAGACTTGAAATAACTGGGCTAATTTTGTACCTGAATTGTTTCATAGATGGGACTCCCTATGGAATGTCATTCCTTGAGAAGTCAGCAGGGGTCACTTAAGTTCATTATTTTACAGCAAATTTGCTTTTGGAGTTAGAAAGAGTTAAAATTCTTTAGGTATGTATGTTCTATGCCACTGAGTAATTTTTCCTTCTGCAGTCTGTAGGCTGAAAAAAAGTGATCAAAGTTATGTAAGGAGTGCTAAATAGGGCAGCTCCAAAACATCATTTGGGTAGAAGATAAATATATTTCACATCACCAACTGAAAAGATTATGCCACGTAAGAGTAATTGAACTTTAATAGAAAGTTATAGTCAAAAGACTGTTCTCCTAGAAGTATATGGCATTACAGCAAAACAGGGGTTAGAGATCTTGTTACAGACCATCATTTTTATTTGTGTGAAGCAAATGGAAAAATACTGAGGTAGGGTCAACTGGCTGGTACAGACTGAGAAGAATCTCTGCATTTGCTGGGAAGCCAGACACATTTCCATTCTTCCTACTAGAGAGAGCAGGAGAGATGTGTTACCTGTTGAAATAATGCGTTTCTCTCTTGGAGTGAAATAGTACATGTTCACATTCACACTAGAGATGCATGCAGCTCTACTGCACAGGAGTTCAGTGTATGCACATCCCCTTCCCTCCTTTCAGCCATGTCTGGGCAGTCCTGGAGATGCTGTGCTCAGCACCCCTCCTCTGCCCTTACCTCTGGACAGACCGTCTTAGATGTTCCCGTGGACCCCTTTGGTTGCTTCTTTAAGGTCTATATAAGATGATAATTTAAAAGGAAGGCCTATAAAATCTTTGTGTACTCTAGCTGAAATCCTGGATTGGCTTGTTTTGTCTGTTTTATATTTAAAGTTTTTCACATAGAACAAAATATATTGAAGTTCTAGTGGGATTCCTTTTTTTCCTACTTTTTAATATGGGTTAATCAGAAACTATCTTGAACATCAGCTGGAGGAGTAGCCCAAAGAAAAACTGTCTTTTGTCTTTGTGGTGGGAATGACATTAACTTGTTTATAAGAAGAAAATCAGGCTGATGTCAAGAAAAAAATGTAGGCACCCAGAAACTTGAACAGAAAGACTCACAAAGTTGATTTAAAGCATTGGGTGGCATGTATGGCCTTGGAAAGAGAATTCCCTTAAAGCTGAGTTGGTACCTGCCAGAATAACCTGATGGTGCTTTTTAAACATAGTAAAAAAAAAGACAGAATTGCATGTTTTTCCACCTGCATTATCCAAAGACGTCTGCATCTATTATGTACCCAGAGCAGTTACCTTCTCTAACCTCCTCTTTTTTTTTTTTTCCTTTTTTTTCTTTTTTTTTTTTTTCCTTTTTTTTCTCTGCTTAACTTCTAACTTGATCAGGACACAGTGTTTTCCTTTGGTGGACTTGGCGACGAGTGTCAGCAGTGCAGGTTCAGTCTCCACAGTTAGTGCCAGGACACTAAACTGAGCAGTAGGACTCTCTGAGCACCCATTTCACAGCCTCCTCTTCCCTTACACTACAATTTTGTGGCTAAATTAAGTGAGAGCTTCAAGAAAAGGAAACTAATGGTTTTCACAGGTTAGATTGTCTTTTGCCAAAACAGTTAAAGAGGTGCAGGGTCTTAGTGTAATGCCATTGGCATTATTAGTACTGCAGTGCACAGCGCCAAGGAGCTAGCTGAGGCTGGAAGGAGGTGCTATGAACAAATGAAGAAGGCAATATCAACCCTCTAATCCTTCCAGAGATAGAACATAGAGGGCGTTACACAGAGTTAATCAGGGACACATACATTATTACTATAACAGATGTAAGCAAGATCATTGCACAGAGTAGAAAGGATTTGGTTGGACATAGGTCTGGCCAGATGTGTAAAGGTACAGATAAGTTGATACAACTGGGAGCAATGAGTAGGCAGCCACCAGCAAAATTCAGTAATGTCCTTCCTTACCTTACCTCTACTACCAAATTCACACTTTCTGGGCTCCTTTTTTTTTTTTTTTTTTCTGCTATTGATTAATCTGTGTAAGAATGTTCTCTTTTTACACTCCTTTTTTCTTTGTTGTTTCTGCTGTTGCAGTTTGTTCATTGTGTGGTTCTCTTAAAAGAGCAAAGAAAAAATGACATGGAAACTAAAGGCACAGAATGCAAAGGTTCTTTATAGTCAGATGAGGTCAAGAAATGTCATTAGCTCAATGCACAAAAATTGTTACTAAACATGAGCATGATTTGTATGTGAGGATCTTGGTGAGCAATAAGAAGCAATTTCATGAGAAAGCTGCAGGAGATGTATGCTCAGATGCTTTATTACTGTTCTCTTAATATTTTGAGTGAGCAATTTGTATATATGTATAAGGATGTATGTGTACACATACATGTATATTTGAATTTCACTGTTCAACATAACCTGCCAGCGGGCAATGCCAGTTACCACATCTGTAGGATTACTGTTGCACATGTACTGATTTGTCAATAATAGTCAAAGTAATCATTCAATCTCTGTTTAACGTGCCTGGATTTAAAATGCAAAACAGCAACATACTTCATGCAAATGTCAACTCTGCGTATGCTCTAGGATGCATGTCCTGGCGAGGAAACAATAAGTTTATTCTTCTCCCCAATTAGACTTTTGTGCAAGGCTCGGTTATGTCTCCAACCATCACGTTGAACACACACTAAAGCAGCACATTAATGTGCCTTTTAATGCTTCTTAGGAATAGATCAAAAGAAGTGTCAGGTGCACTTTGCATTCCTCCCGTGATGTGTCTGAGGCTGGTTTTGTGCCCCCCCGTGCGTTGTTCTCAGCCTGCCGTGCCGCTTGGGCCCCTGCTGCCTCCACTACCTGGAACGGCCAGGGATTTATCGGCACCGCCGTGGGTTGTGTCTCAGCTCCCAGCTTCCTGAAGCCAGCAGAGTTGTGCTGCTGCCATCATGAACAGCTTTCGGCCTTTGCTCTTTGGTGGGAGAGTTGCTGAAGTCAATCCTGGACAAGAAGACTTATAAACTGAGCATGCTGGAAAGTGGTACTTAATTAATGGAAGTGAACTTGCTTGCCTCTGCTGTAAACTGTTATTATTTTGTTTGCTTGCTTGAGGGAATATGTCAGAACGGTATTTACCTTTTCTTAGTACCAGCTTGGCTGTTCTACCCATCATTTCTTTTAATATGATTAGCAGATGGACTAGTGGCTCTGTCACTCTAAACTCAGGATGCTTAAAATGTACAAGAGAGTAGGGACAGAGCTTTCTTTAACAAATACAGCACCATAATTTCACCAGTCCTGCATTGCTTGGCTCCATAAGGGTGTGTTGCTGGCTGCGGCGCATTGCTACCACATGGCTCCTGGCAGAGCATGGGTCTAATAAGAGCCAAAAGATTGCAGAGTGCATTTAGCATGAGGGGGACAGACAGGATATCCTGGACACCTGCTCAAACACAAGATACTGTGGGGACAGAGGTGAGCCTCTAAGGGTTGCAAAGCTGAGTGGATATAACATTAAAATGGAAGATAAACAGCTAAGAGTAGGTGTTTGGTGTCAGATATAGGATCAAAGACACACAAATCAAGAGAGAAAGCTAAGGAAAGTATGTGAGAATGGAGGGAGGAACAAACATATGGGGGAAAGAAGAAGCAATGAAGGAGAAATGCTGCCGTGTACAAGATGTGATGGACGAGGACAAGAAGCTGGAATTTATGCAGAAGTGGAGAAACAATAAGAAGGGTTCAAGTTTTGTAACAAAATTCATTTCTATATGTTTTTCTCTTTCAAATGGATGCTTTGAATAACTAGTGCTTTCATTTCCCGTGAGGCAGAGGTGAATAATAAGTACCTCCACCAGGAATGCCGATCTCCCCAGCATCAGTCATCTGCTTGCAGCCTTACACTCTGGCAGTGCTTTGGCTGAGCAAATTAGCCTGAAGTGTTGTGCCCTTGGCTGGCAAATCCTTTCAACCCGGTTGAACGGACAAAATGAATACCCAGATTGTTCCTACGTCTGTTATTCTCCCATGTTTATCTGGCTGAGCTGTCAGTCAGGCCATTATAACTGTGGTGCACACTCAAATGACTTGTCCACTCACAAAAGCAGAGTCTGATGATGATAAGCTAAACAAAACTGGAGAGCCACTGTTGACAGAGTTTGGGGGATCTTGCAAATGTCTCAGGTAAAAGCAGAAATGCGTTTTTGGAAGGTGCAGAAGCAGCTTTTGTTAAATGTATGTAGTTTTGAAGTATTTGCTGGGATTCATTGGCAGAGGATAAATGGGCATATATAATGAACTAGGTTCCTCTCTACTTTAAACAAATTAAGCAGCGTGCAGGAGATTTCTAAAACTCGACCGTAAGGGTATATTGCACTTACTAGAATTAATTAACCTGAAAATACATAATTTACTCATACGGGCTTTGCCAGGCTAGTGTGTAGCTGTGATCTGTCATGCACCCGAAGCCTGCAGGAGGAGCAGCAAGCGCCCGCAGTGCACATGGTGCCTAGTGCCGAGCTTCGCTGGAGGAGAGCGGCCAAACCTCAGCTGTTGACACAGTAAAGCCTGACCTTCTCATTATCCTGCTTCAGGTTTGCAGGTCCCATGGGTATGAACTTGTCAGGTGCTTGGTCCTCCCTGGGCAGGGAGGTTGTTTGGATGAGGGGGGATCATGCTGGAAATTGGGTGTCTTAAATATCCAGCTTGTGTGTATGTGCCGGAAGCAGTGGACAGCACAGGTTAAGGGCTGTGTCTAAGGGAGATTTATTTCTTTGCGTTCAATTTTTCCACTAAGATCCTGAGCTAGAGGCAGGACTCAGAGCCACGCCTGATAATAATTTGATTGCATGGCATTAAGTAACACAGTGACTATCTGCAGAATGTGAATATAGCCAAAGCCTTTCTGGTCCTTTAGCCTCATGTTTGTGATCATAGTTAACAAGCTTAAAATTTTCAGATTGTGAACATGAAAGCAGTCTCAGGTGCCTGAACAATGAAAGAGTCCCCTGGCTCCTTCCTAGGCAGGGGAACTTACTTGTTACTGGATTGTCACAAGGGTTTTCTCCACCATCCCAGTATCCTACTTTCTGCAGTAGAAAGGGAAAAGACCAGCCTGAGTAAGGCTTAAATCCTCACAAGTGCCACATGAAGAAGTAGAAGGAAGCTGAAGTAAATGAGGTCCTGTGTCTTGCTGTGGGTTTGTGAGCGATGCGCGGCGAGTGGGCAGATGCTGCTGAGAGCACGGCATGGTGCGGCAGCATCTCTTTTATCAGCAGCTGTGCCTTCACAGTCCCAAGCCCAGTAGCCTTGTTGGCTGTGATGATAACTGTAACGGATGGTACAGCTATTTTTCATCAAATGCTTGTTAGTCAATTTATTAGATTCCTAATATACTAATGCACTCATTTGGCAGGCGTCTCGGCAAACGAGACTTGCAGTGGAGTGTACTCATTCAAAGTCACGGTAACTCGCAGGTTGCTGATTTCTCATCAGCACTCAGAAGATAATTTGCAAATGTGCCATTTATCATTATGCGCTTTGTAGAAGCAGATCTCATGAATGGGATAAGCAGGTGAGAGTCTAATATTGAACATTTCCTTCCCAAACACCATTACCAGCTTCTACAGTATTATGTTTTATATATATTGCGAATACTGCACCTAAATGTGCGCCTGAGTTTGAGTGTGCTCATGAAATAGCTGGGGATATGTTTTTTTAAGGATGGCTAATGGACTCATTGATCCCTCTGCTGAGGCACACGGAGTTGGAGTAGATTAGACATTGTCTGGTGAAAGAATTAAGGCTTTTATTTGTAACAGTTTAAGAAGTGATGGGCGTATGTGGACTTTTCACCATAAAAAGCCACCACTAACTCTCCAGATTTCTTTTACTCACTGGAAACATAATCATCCATGAAAAGCCACCGGTAAAGCCAACAAAAGGATTATTCAGAGGCTGGTGCTAAGGGTTGTGTGGGAGGCAGTTGCCAAAGGAGTGTGTTTCTTCCATAGCCAAGACTACTTGCTGTATGGATGCTCTGACCTGTGCTGCTGTTTGCCACTGCATTTGACTTTGTGCTGGTGACTGCTTTTTATTCACCTGTTCACTTTTACTGGGAAGAACTTTAAAGTCACAATAGCCATGAGATCAGTCTGAAAATGCAATTCCTGTCTCCTCTTGTGACATTCAGAGTGGAAGCCCTGCATACAAATCATCGCTACTTATTTTTTCGTCTGCAGATGTGATTGTATTAAACGAAAGGTGTGACAAGGAGCCCAACATAGGAAGGAGCCCTTCTGCCAAATCACTCTGTGTTTAGCACTGCTGCGAGTGTAACAGCAGCGCTCCGCTGCTGCTCTCCAGCAGAGCCAGGAAACCATGCAAAGATATTGATAATTGATTCCATTTTATATAAGTTAAAAACCAGCTTTTCCCTCCTAGTGTGAAGGTAATGGGTTTTGTCTGTAGAAAGATAATAATCCTATGAACCATTTCTACGCCCTCTATTAAAGAATAGTACAGCTTGCACTTGAACATAATGCCCATGTCAGCTCAGCTTTTTAGATATTCATCTTAAAAGAACCTTCAAGGACTGGAAAGAGATCTTCCTGAGACACTGAGTTAAGTTTGAGGAACTTAAAAAGTCATGAAGATCCTGTCAATTAATGTGTTTATTCTTATACATCTACTCTGGGAAAAGCATCTTCAAACATGAAAGCTGTTTTCTTTCGATTAAAAAGTTGTCATTGCATTTAGTTTCTGTAGGTAATGCAGAGGGGATTTTTTTTTCCATACTGGGGGATAAATACATCTTTTTAGTTCTTACCGGTTTCCTCCCAGGAATCTTCATTTATTGCAACAACAACAACAACAACAACAAAAAAAAAAAAAAAAAAGGAAAAGAGAGCTAAATTGAAACCTTGCTGCCAAATTTGTATGCAGGGGATGACTTGATTTATAAGCTTAGGTAATTTCATTTTTGTTCGCACTCCTTCAATTGAAAGGCTCCCACAAACAGTGTTACAGCACTGAAGGGAAGAGATGGGGAAATTTATCAAGCTATTTATCAAATTATTTTCACAGTCTGTCAAAGTCATAAGCATGCTATAAAAGAAACATAAAGAGTGTGTTCAAACAGAAAGGCATGTCTGAGTGAGCAGTCGGACTGTGGGCTACCTTGCCAGCATAGCTGAAGAGCAAAGAAACAGCAAAAGAGACGGCATCTGCCCCGAAACTCCGTCCTGGCACGAGCAGTATTAGAGCCTTATTTGATGGATTAAGGGCTGAGAAAATAGAATAGAAAACATCATGAAACAGAAGGAGGGATGGGAGCAAAGGGCTCCCATAGGCTTGCCCCCTCTCTAGGTGGCCCGTGAGCCTCCGTTGAGGTTTACCGATGGGGCTGGTGTGGAATCTAAATGGGGCACAGCCTTGGCAGGAGAGGGAATTGCATCCTGAGACAGGACACTGCACTTACACTGCCCTGGTGTATGCAGCCTTATAGTGGGTCTTGGGAGACAACGCTGAGAAAGCAAGAAAAAAAATAAACAGAAAAGCAGCTGAGATAGAAGGAACCAGTCTAGTAAGAAATCTTTAATTTCTAATGAGCTTTAAAGGGTTTGAGAGAATTGATTTTTTTTTAACAAACCAGTTCAAGTACATGCCTTCAGATTATAAAAGTACCTGAAATTGCCTAGAATATCAACATGCATAGCTTGTTCGTATTTACATATATTTACATAGGAAAACAAGAGAAAGATCTACAGTTATTTACAGTCTACATAGGAGAAGAGAAAGGCAGCATAATTGTATTTCCTAAAATACAGTAGTTGAATAGTCAGCACATGCATATTAAGATATATTTGCATGATAGAACGCAAATGTTTTAAGACCTTTTTAACTCCCTATGCTAAGATATAGCATAATAAAGGTAATTTTTTTTTGTTTTGTTTTGTTTCTAGTCTATTTGCATCAAGTGCTTTAAAATGTTCACTAACACAGCGGCAGCATTATTTACCCTGGCAATTAAAGCAACAGTACACACAATAATTTCCTACTAACTAGCAACAAGCTGCTGGTGAATGAAATATCTATTGTTTCTCATTATCCATCGACCAACATACAAGGATCTCCCCTTGTAAAGGCAGTGCCTAAGCTATCACCATTAATTATAGAAGTAATATAAATGAGACTCTACAGTATGTACTAAATGAAATATTAACAAGGCCAGTGTCTTTGAGCCTGAAAGATGCACTAACAGGGCACACTTTACAGCAGGCTATCTATGAAAATCACACATACATAATACAGGAGTGCCTGGCTTACAGCTCTAAGCCTAGACGTTAGAGGCCTGTTTACTAGATCTGTATTATTGCAAAATACATTCCCTTAATTAGTTTCTGGAAGACAGAGTTGGTAGTTAATTTTTTACCATGATATGTCCCCATCATCACACCCTGTGGTTTTTGAATGCATTGTATTACTGAAATTTTTGTGTGTGTATGTATCAACAGATGAAAAACAGTCTTTATCTTTAAAACCTAAACAAACAGCTTGTCAAATATTTGTCCCAAAAGGTCACTTGCTTAAAAAGCATTGCATTTTGTGGGGTTGTTTCACTCATATCTAAAATCAAAGTCAGTCTAAAAAGTTGTCTGTGCAATAAAGGAGGAAGCACAATGTCAGTATTGTGATGGCATTCATTGCAATACTGCATATGAAGAGAGTCTAAATTTTGACTAGTAGTAGTATTAAAAAGCTATATAAATATATACAGCATATACAGTACTGTTTGTGTACATACATTTATATAAAGTAGCTATATAATTAAAGTTAGGTACAGCAAAAACATAAAGCATTTCAAGTCAGCAGAAGTTAATAACAAAAATGATTTCAACAAATTTCTCATTTACATATGTCCAAACACCAGCCGACCCTATTCTGATGACTGAGTTACAGCAGCATATCTAATCTGGCTTTTTGGCAGGGTATGTTTATTGTCAACAACCTGCTTGCCCTACTCTTCAAGTTACACTTGCCCAGAAGAACACAGGCTCAGCTGGCAGAATATGCATTTCAGGATGATTTCCAGTATCCTGCATAGGATTTCCATTTTTGGCATGTTGGGACTCATGTTTATATAAATGTACATCACAAAATCTCAGTCAGTGAGCAGGGATTTACAGCTCCTGATGGTGCTGCTGTGATGCCCAAGGGGACTGACTCCCTCTTGCCTGCTGTTCGCTCCTCGTTCAGCCAGCCAGGGCTGGCACACAGGGCAGGGGACAAGCAAGGGACAGCAGCATCATATGGCAAGCCTGATCACAGTCTTATCCTGTTGCACTCTGAAATAAACACTGATAATTTCCCTCAGGGATGTTTCCCAAACCCAGACTTGAAGAGAAGCATGCAGTACCACACCACTGCTCCATACTAACCTGTACATCAAGGTATAGCAAGAGTAGCAATGATGGATGGTAGCAATTTGCATGCAGTGTTCAAAAATGCCACTTCAGTGGAGTGATGATGTTTTAAAAGTGTAAATCAGGTGTGAACGGGAGTTCAGTGGGCAGCAGAAGAGAATTCAGAAGTGATCTGAGAAGAAATGCGATGTCGGTAAAAGGCCAGGGTGAGCGGCCTGTGGGGCGTGCTGCTGCTCTTGCCGTTGAAATGCTGGTCAAGCAAGGTAAAGCCGTACGCTTCATTAAAGTTTTTGAAGCTTAAGATGGCCCTGTGTCAGGCTTGAAAGAATTTTCAGGAACTGATTGTGGACTTCAACACAGAAAAAGAAAGGAATTGGGTGTTGGTGGGACCCAACTCCCTTCCAGGTGCTGCAGAAAGAGCAGTAGGGTTGCATAGACATCGGTGTCTGGGGCTGTCTTAAACATTGGATGGTTTTATCTGAGATATCTGTGAGAGGCTAGGGGATGTGATTCCAGACCTGTGGGAAGTGTGTGCCCTTCTGGAGGACAGCTGTAGAGCATGCAGGATTTCCCAAGGCAGATGTTGTAGGATCCCTGTGTTAGGGGTATGCTATTGCATACCACCCCTGGTATGCCATGATCGCTCTTTCTAGAATATGCAAAGTGTGAGAGAGATGAACCCATGGCTCTCCTTTTGAGGAGATAATTGACTCTAAAGCATCCATTTATGGAGACCCCAGTGGTACTTTGGCTAATAAGAGTTCAACCAAGTTCTCGGTGAGCTGGACAAAAACAGGTGAGAGAGGAAAGAGACCAGAATGGGGCCTGGTGTAGCAGACATCTACACATAAAGAAGGAAGTTTATACAATAGAGAAAAATAAGCATGATTTCAAAAGGTACTTACATTTTTATCAGCTATTTTGCCAACCTCATTCTAAATCTTCTAAGAATTTTAATAACGGTTTATAATACAACACTATACTTACATGGTGCTTTTCAGCAGTAGATGTGGAAGCATGCCATAAATGTGAACCAGTCCTCACAACACCCCTGTGAGGTGGGTAAATCTTAGTAGTCTCCCCATCTTACAGATAGGAAAAGTGAGGTACATGGAGTTGAAGTGACTTTTCCAAGTTGACTCGAGAAGTAAAGGTCGAAATGAGAAAACCAGCCCAGTGCTCCTTTCTGCCTTGATGTCCTGTGTTGTATTATTTTTTTTTCCTGTGGAGTGATTGCAGATGATCTGTTTGACACTGGATGTTGGAGGATAGAAGTTTTCAAGCACTATCGTTGCCATAATTGAGAACATATGGGGTGTTGCATAACACAAACAACATGGTGCAGTATCAAAATACATTTATTACAATGGACACATTTTCTTTTGCGAAGTTAAAACCCAGAATGTAAGTTAAATATAGCTGCGTATACTGAATAGTTGAAATAATCACTAGGTCTTAATGCCTCAGCAGTTGAAAACAAATCCTCTTTCGTGAACTACTGCAGTTTCCTTACTCAAAGAATATAGCACATTTATCTTCCATAATGTATGTAAAGAATACTGTAAATGCGTAAAGGTCCTAATGACGCTAAAAAAAAGTTACAGCTTGAAACCAACTATGCTTTGCAAGTAGAGAAGCTGTTAGAGTTTTGAGTCTTTGTAGTTGAGAATTAATTGAAAAAGAAATACATCAGAGGAAAAAAAACAGACCTTATAGATTTGGGTTTATCCGTTGTATTATCTTCTAAGAGACGTTTTGCTGGTTTAAATGTGGTGATGGGGGAAGGGGAGGTGGTTGAGAATCTCTGGTTTAGATGTGGTTCAGTGAGACCTTTCAAAAGACTGCAATTACAAAGTCAGTTCAGGTCACGTTTTCCTGCTGGCACTTGGGTGGAGATGGGACTTGAAGTCATCTGAGCCTGATTTATTTATTGAATCATATTTGGCAGCCCCAAAGTTGTTTTTTGTTTTTGTTTTTAGTTGTAGCTGTGATTTCGGTTTGTCAGACTCACCCAAAGGAGCAAAGGCAGGTCTCAGTTTTGTATTTCTGGGCTGAAAAAGCAATTAGGGAATCCTGTTTTCTTACAGGAGGATAGCACATACATATCGCAAGCATTACTCAGAAGATAATAATGCATCCAGGATTGCTCTGAGTAAGAGGACTGCAGAAGGAAGGATTTTTCTGTAATCTCCTGTGTAAGGCTAGAACTCGCTCACTGTCTTGTACAGAGGGTAGCTGCCCTTCACAGCTCTGAGATACCGGCTAGGAAACAGAGCAAAGTAACACCTGGCGTGGAGAAGCCGGTCCCTCTGCTACGACGGTTGAACGAGGACGTAAGGATTTTAGACTTACTAGTGTTTTTCTGAAGGTAGCTTGATGAGGAAAAGTACAGACTCAGCTCATCTGTAGAAGTATTTTAACATTACTGAGAAAGGAATAAGTATATTTGGAGAGTATTTGCACCAAAGTCCCAGCTGTGGCACATCCCAGATGGAAACATCTGTATTCGGAGTGCAGTTTCCTTCCAGGAGGCTGGCCAAGGCTCAGCTGCCAAGCCGCGGGTGGCCAGGAGCAGCGAGCTGCGCCAGGAGCCGGTGGCAAGCGGCAGAGGGGCATGAGCCATGGGCAACCGCAGATCTGTGTCAGAGGAGGTGGTGGACCTGAGCTGGTTGACACCAGGTGAAGATGAGACTTGAGGAGTAGAGAACTGCAGCTATAATTTTAGAGTTTGGCATTGGCAATTTACTCCATCTCATTTCGTTTGGTTTTCCAAGATTGTCTATTTTGCACCAAATCGGTAAACGAGCATGGCTGATGCCAGCTGGTGAACTGAAACTCCCGCTCTCGCGGAGTGGATCTGGACTCTTTGGAGTGCTTTCCAGAGGCACAGCGAACATGTGGGAAACCCTGTTTGTGTCATGGTCTGTAACACGGGTGTGCTCCCCCATCTTCAGTCCGCTGTGCAGTAAGCGATTCCACTATAAGTGATCTGTTCACAATGCAGTTGTGTTGAGCTAGTATTTTTGTGCTAGGGATGTGTTTGCTTTGTCTAATGGTCCTGGGATGAATAACAGGAAGAGCCTGAAGAGTTTTAAGGAAGCAGTTGCCTTTTTGTTTCACTTGGGCTGCTTGCTTTGAATCTGGACCTTGTCACAAATGCTCGCCTTTCTTGTCATTGTGAATTCACCTCCTTCCACTGGCCATCTTTTAAAATGCACTGCGCTAAACTTAACCTCAGGCTACCAAGATAACTGGCCTTAATACTTAATTTTTCATAATAAAATAAAATAAAAACTCTTTTTCAGGGAAGCTGATTCCATCTCGCTGGTAGGCAATGTCACATGCTATCTGTATGCCCTTAACAGAGTTTAGAGTGGATCTTATTCATTTGTAGTTGATACATATACAGATAACTTATGGCTTTGTTTCTATTATTTATATATTTCATACGTAAACCTGCTTCAGAACAGGAATCTAATTTTAGAAAGTAAACATGCATTTGAAAGTAGACAAATTTGAAAACTAAACATTAACTGTGTAATATGTTTTCTTATCAGGAACATAAACGGTATCTTAGAATACTAACGGATGCATTACATATATTAATGAGGGTTTTACCGTACGTTGTATATCAGGAACCCCTTTTCTTTTACTGTTAAGATATTCAATATTAATTTGTATTCAGTGCCATCAGCTACAAATTGATAGCTCACAGTTATGAGATAAATGCCTATGAACTAGTAGCTAGCTACTTAGTATTTTTATCTCAACAAAGGATTTTGGAAGGATGGACAATTTAGATCTTTGAGCCTCAACTATAAATAAACAGCAACTGCTTTACAAATCCCACCCTGCTGCAGTTTAAGATTGTATTACAAAACTGACAAATGATTTGCGAAGGAGAATGATGAACCCTTATTACTAAGACACTCTTCAACTTAATCCAAAACAAGATTCCCGGGTAATTTTACGTACACTGGAAAGATTGATAGCGTGGTGCTTGCCTAGCAGCTTTCAAATGTTTGCCTGGATCGGAAATGGCATTGAGGCATGATTAAAGATTCAGTTGTGCTTCTCACAAATTCTTTATCCTGCGTATTCATCATTCCAACTCGCTGCCTTTGTTGCAGGTTAAGGAAGGCTGACCCCCAGCCCCGGCGATTAGCACCATATACAACTGACGGACATATGGAAAAAAAATGTTTAGGTTGCCCAGAGCTTTTAGCCTTGTTTATCAGTCTAAATTGTTGGGAGCAGGGGCGTTAATCACAATAGATCAGGGAGAGCCTGTGACAACTGACAAGCTCATTGTTTAAGACGTTTTTTAACGAAGTTGTTAACATTAATTCTTTTATATAGTACTCTAATCTTCTTCAAATTACGTTCTGACATGGCACAAACCACTTGGCATTGAAAGTCATTCAACAGTGATTAAAGTGCTCTTTTTATCGGTTTAAGAATGTTTCATCTTGTATCAGCAGTATGGAATTGTTTACTAATTAGATTCCCTAACATCCTCTGCTGTTGTATGCTGATGATATGTGAACAGGAAAGCTGATGAGCAAAAAATTAAAACTTGTTATTAAACAGTCATAAGGCCCAGCATATAAATATGCCATTCAGAAGATTGTGTTCATAAGGGATAAACAATATTTACTGAGAAACTCAGTGTTCTCACAGCCTGGCTGTGCATGGGTGACAGTGCAGGCATTCTGCAGTTATCTGCAGCTCTGGCTCTTCCTGGAGGTTTGTGGCATCTGAGTCGAAGATGAAAAGTAGGAGTTGGTCCCTTGAGGACCTTCTCATTGAGGATGGCCTCTATGGGCTTGCTGGGCATCCCGCTTTGGGCAGGAGGCTGGGCTGGAGACCTCCTGACATCCCATCCGACCTGAAGCATTATTGAGTCCTCTGATACTCGTTCCTCTCTGTCCTTGGACAAGTCACTTAGGTAGAGATCCTCAAATCTCTGGATACAACTAGCTCACATTCACCAAAGGAATCTGGATGCTTAAATGGCTTTGGGAATCTGGTATTTACCTTCCGTTTTGTAGTTTTGTCGTCATCAAGCTCCTAGGCTTGATGAGTTCATGTTTTTTCATTCTCTGATATTAAAGCTTTACCCTCTGTCAACAAAGGGATAAATATGACTGCATTTCTCTTAAGTAATAAAAAGGTACTTCTCTGTCAATGATAGAACCATTGAACTTTTTTTCTACCAAAACACCCAACACAATTGAAACATTTAGAAAGACGGAAAGATACACACAGCCAAAAAGCAAATGGCACATTGCTTACATCCAGTCCTCAGTGAAACACTGGAGGTATCACATGATAAAGTGCTTTGGGCTTCCAGCCACATAATCTTTTATCGCTTAAAGTAAATATCCTACACTCACACAGGGAAAACTATTCTCTTCTTTTGGAGTTTAGGCTGTGTCAGTGTTTGAGGTATAAAACACTCTTGTTATGCTGTAGGATGTCTGCCTGCTGAGAATTTTAAAAGTCATCAAATTCAACTCATTTGAAAAGATAAATTATTGTTCGGTTTGGATTTTAAACTGCTCTGATAAACTTTCATTTTATGAATTAGCTAAATTTTATTAAAGCTAGCCTGAGTTTAGCTTGGCTGGACGGATGCTTTTCAGCAATAGCTTAAGGGCTCTCACTCTGCATTGAGCACATTAGTTTAATTTTACCTTTCTAATAAAAGTCTAGTTGAATTGCTTGCAAAAACTAATAACAACACTCTTCAGGGGCTTTGAATCATTCTGAACAGCTGAATACAGTGATCATACCTGTGCTGTGGAGCTTTATAGGATAGTTCAAATGAGCATAACAATTTTATTTTTCTCTGTTAATATTATTTTTAGTAGAACTCTCTTACATTTCTTCTCCTGCTTGTAAGATACTTTCTCTTTTTTAAAAAAGATATTGGTTTAATAAAAGGATTACTAACTTTAAAAATATTTTGGTCTGATGGTAAATATATGCCTTTCAACATCCTTATTACAGACAGGTTTGGTTTACCTTGTTATAGTAGATCATTTCTAAGCTGTGGAGTCATCATTATCAGTTTAATCCCATCTTCTGAGGAAAATGCATATCTTGCAAACAAATATGCCTTTCTGTGCAGTTACAAAATTAAGAAGCGTCAATTAAGGAGAATTGGGGCTTTTTAGAATGGTTGCTGCCCTTGAAGGATGAGAATGCAAAACAGAGTCCTTTTGCAGGTTGACCCCCTAACAGCACCCTGAGTTTTCCTGGTTGTGACACTGAAAGTCTGGAGAAAACAAAAACAAAAACAGAACTGGAGGAAAATCATGAGAGGTTGAAGCTTATTTGCTTTCCCCATTAAATTATCCTAATGTGGCAACATCCGATTTCTCTTTGTTTACTTTTTCTATCATAGTTGGCAGCCTCTTTATTCTGATTCCTATCAGCTCATAATTAGTTACCACAGAAAGGACTAAGATGCACATAAGTAATCATAAGATGCCAGATAAACTCTATGGTTTTAAATTAGGGTTGTGTGAAGTGTCTTGCTACGTGCTCTCACCTATTATTTTTAATTATAGTTCACAAAGCAAACCAGTTTCTTGCCCTCTTTGCAGCTCTTCTGGCACTGCGCTTTCAGCCTTGGAGTACCCCATTCCCTGGGGTGTACCCATCGCTGCCTTAACCTTGTGACCTCCAGCTCCAGGTTTCTGTCGGAGAAATTCAGAGAAATCCATTCTTCCTGTTTGAACATAAGTTCAGCTGGTATTTAAAAAAAAAAAAGAAAGAAAGAAAGAAAAAAATCTCTGCTCCACAAAAACCTCTAATCTACCTGCTCCATTTCTTAAAGCATTATAAGACATGAGAAATGGTCGTTACAGAACAAAAAAAAAAAAAAAAGAAAAAAAAAAAAACACACTGGAAAGCCTCGTGTCTCTGCAAAATCAGCCCTCTGCCTGCAGCAGATAAACATTCTTGCGAGGCAATGGTGACAACTGCAACAGTGAAACTGTTGATCAAAGATATATGGGCAGGTTTGGCACAAATCCCAATTGCACTTTACATTATAGGTCTTAATTGGAGTGCCCAGGTTAATTTTGTACAAGAGGTTTAAAATACCCAACCAAACAAAATGCATATACGTGTCAGTCTGCGACTGCTTATCAAGGTTCGGAAGTGATGGTGCTCAAGGTGTATGGTGTTTTCTGAGTTGGAGGGGAAAAGCAGGATGTTTTTAGGTGCTGCTTTCAAACCTGGCTCACCTTTTCTGTTTTCAAGTGCCAGTGGGGAGACCCTCCTGACGCTGCCTTAAGGTTTTCTTGAAAAGGGGCCAATGAACACGACCAGTTTCTGGACCGTCTTTTCCTTTTCTTTTGCTCCAAGAGGAAATGAAAAGAAAAAATCTCCTCATTAAGGTGTTTAGCAAATAAGTGGCCAGCAGGCAGGGAGGCAGCATCTTCAGCAGAGTTTTAGCTGCGATGCTTTCACCAGTGCTCTCCTGAGACGCACAGCTCCGATGGACTGCAGCCAAAATGACAAAGATAAAAATCTATCCGTGTATTTGTGTATATATTCACGTAGTTTTATCTTTCCTTTTTTTTTTTTTTTTTTTTTTTTTTTTTTAATTTAATTTCAGCAACAAGGAGCTGCCACGACCGTCTACTGCGCCACGGCCACCGAGCTGGAGGGGCTGGGTGGGATGTACTTCAACAACTGCTGCCGCTGCCTGCCGTCGCCGGAGGCTCGGAGCGATGCGACGGCCGTAGCCCTGTGGGAGCTGAGCGAGAGGCTGATCCAAGAGCGAATTGGCAGGCGGTCCCCGTGACGGCAGGGATCAAAACACACTGCGTGCGTGCACGCTTGGAAACTGCCAGCGCTGGAGCCTGTCCAATCTTATCATCTAGAGGGTTTCCATGTACCTCAGATACAGATTAACCAGTGTTAAATGAAATAATAGCAGTCACAACATAGTGAAAAATGTTAAGTACTAATGGGAAATGGGGAATACGACAGGTTAAAGGGACAATGCGGCTTCCTGGGGCTTAGTTAGTCGTGCTTTTCCTTCTTTTGATTGTAGCTGATTCAAAGTGTAGCCTAAGGAGGCATCTTTTGTGTTATTTCAGAAAAGCAATGTTGCAGATATTTTCTGTTGTTTTGATTAATGGGTAGGTATGTAGCCCAATATGGGACTTCCTCTTTATTTTGATAATTACTGTCTGTTAGGCTTTAGGTATTGATCGGGAGATGGTAGTCTTGTTGATTCCTTTTCCCTACAAGAATTTTATTGGGTGTGGCAAATAAAAAGATTATTAAGGAAAGAAATCTTTCCTGCACTTGACTGCTGGCTGCAAATACATCTGAGCTATCTAGAAAAAGAAAGTGCAAGAAGACATCTGAATAGAAATGGCAAAATCACAGCTAATTAAATATTTGTTTTGTCTTAAAAGATTACAATAAAAGATATGTTGTAAACCATTCCCTAAATACCATAGAGTTAGCAAAGATGATGTCTCCTAAAGAACACACAGGGTGTAATCAGGGGTTTAAGTGGTATTTCCATCCATTTCTCAGTTCACAGTTTTAAGGAGTTTTTTTTTTTTTTTTCTTGGAAAATTCACAGTTTCTCAGTCCTCCTGATACTGTATCCCAATCGAAATCTCTCTATTTTTCTTTCAGTTTAAATTTAATAAAACAACATGCTTCCTTGAATATTGTCACCTGAAGAGAAAGTTTTTGTCTCATTTCTGCAAATGTCTTAGTTCATTTTTTTTTTTTTTAGAAAAGAAAACTTGAGGAAAAATAAAGAGCTTCTTGTTGATACCAAGAAAACGCTGTTTTTTTTTTTTTCTTGTTTCTTTCTGAGTTCATTTTTTTTTGTATTTTGTGCTTTGTAGCTGTCTTCGTGCCAGAAGGTTGTCCTAAGCCATCACCAGTCCAGCATCACATTTTCTGCAGACAGAATATAAACAAATAAATAGAAGGAAACATTGTTAATAGAAGCTTATTTGACCCCCTCATTAAATGATTTAATGCTAACAGTCTGCCTTCCATGATCTGTCTTGTCTGGAGCCAGCTGTTGAATAGGTGTCCCAATCGAAGCATGCAGTCACCTGGCAGGAGGAGCCACCACATCCTCCCATCGCAAACCCCACCATGCTTACATAAGGAATTAGGGTATTGCAGTGTAGCAGCTGTACCTCACGGTCATATAGTGTTGTGACTCCTCTGTTTTTTTGTGTGTTTATAGCTAATCTGAGTTTAGTGGGAGCTCTCCTTAGGCAGGCAATGTTTGGCCCCCCTGTGCACATGAGGGTGGGGATCTGTGCAGGTAAGGGCTCTATCTGTGAAATTAAATCAAACCCCTTGGATTATCTAGAGTTTGTCTGGAGTGAAAAAATGATTAACTTCTGTCACCTGTGCAACAGCCTTCTCAAATGCATTATTTGTCCTTTTCACAGAAAAAAAAAAAAAAAAAAGGAGAATTACGTTCATAGACTAGTACAGCCAGCCCAGGACAGCAGGGCTTTGCACCAGCACCTGCCATCACCAGATCAAGAATACGCAGTCACTAAACAATGCCGGGAGACCTGCACCATGCCTCCCCCCACCTTTAAGGCCCCGGCCTTATGCTTCATTTGGGCAAACATTAATAACTGATAATGAACATCCACTCATTTCTTATTGCTGAAATGCTGCCTGCTTTTGTGAGAAGTCAGTACTTAAAGAGATTGCCCACCTTCAAAGAGGAGCTGGGAGGTATTTTTCCCCCATACGTGGTTCCCTCTTTCAGTGTTGTGAGGTAAAAGCATTTTTAATGTTGGCATAGTTTTGAATTAGTACGAAAGTAAGCTGCCCTGTGACATTATTGAGTTGATCAGGTTCCATTGCTTCCTTGTTCTGGTTAATAAATATTTACTGACTCTAGTGTATTACTCCATCTAGAACTGAACTGTCACCATTTTCTCCAATTCAGATTAAAAAAAAAAAGCACTCTTTCTTTCTCGTATTCCCTTCCTTTTTCTTTTTCTTTTTTTTTTTCTTCTCTCCCCCTCTCTGTCCTGTCTCTCATCTCCCACATTGAAATAGCCAGCAGGAAAAAAACTTGTTTTTCTTTTTTTTTTTCTTTTTTCATTTTCAGTCCAAATAAAAAATGGCACAAAGCTGCAGAGCATTTGCTTCTATTAGAAACACTTGTGAAAATAATTTTTCACACACCCTCAGCTTGGTTTCAGCACAAGAGGGATGTGCAGGACATTAAAAAGGAAAAGCGATTGAAAAGAAACAGACTCCAAAACCTCCATTTTAATATCCTAGATGTGCCTAAGTCATTGGCTTTCAAATATATTTTGGTGTAAAATTTGGCACATTTACAGCCAGTCAGATTTATTTATTTGACTGGCTTACATTTTTCTGGTTGATTTACCTGAGGCAATGTCTGCGTGAATTACTTCACAACGCGTTGACTCCAGTGTTCATTAAAGGTAGTTAAGTGATCCTGTGTCTAATATTAAAGCAAACCCCATTAACCTTAACTAGTATCATATCAGCAAAACAAAAAGAACTGAATAAAGCAAAATAGATCATGTGTTATAGTTCTTGGAAAAGATCCTGCAAACTTGCATCAAGCTCCTAATAGTCCTAATAAGCACTTGCTAGTTATCCCCATAAAAAAGGGGGAGAGTGGATAGGGGCTGTGTCACTGATATGTCACTATGGTCTGCCCAGAAAGTGAATGACTGATGGGGCTTTTACATGCAAAACTGGTTAGAAAGGGACCTGCAAACAACCATGCCAAGTGTTCACTTCTTTTTTCTTTCCTTTTTTTTTTTTTTTTTCATTTTCTTTTGACATCTGGAAGACAAATCTCAGATATTCTCAGATCAGGTAGGTATTTTTATTAGAGAAAGTCTTTCCAGCAACACTGCAATAATTTGACTTATATCAAGGTTGAATAACTCCTTGTCAGGTGTTAAGCTCATGACCTTTCAAGCCAAACACGCTTATACTAACCAGTTTACCATTGGAATGATCAATATCTTGTAAGTGAGAAAGTCTAGACAGATCTTATTTTGTCCTTTGGTATCACTTGTGGCTTTGGAATTGATCATTATATGTGGCTGGGGAAAAAATGCCTATACATTTCATGCTCTGTATTTATCTTGACAAGGTTCTCTAGGATTATATTTTCATAATCTGAATGACAGTGGAACAGCTGCTCAAACTGTGCAAGCCCTTCTTATCAGGCTGAATTTAAGCTATGGTAACTACTCTCTCTCCTTACGTATTTCTTTTTTAAATAAGCGTGTATTATACATTAAAATGTATGGTTAAGGGCGGCAGGGGGGCATTCTGAGAGGCTTGGAAAATGCTGCTAAAATCTGACATATTTCTTTCTATCCAGAGTGGCTGATTCAGGTTTGTATTTTATTCTAGATGTAAGCCCATGGCTGAGTGTACACAGTCCCCGGAGCAGGATCCCAACCTCCACAGGGTATACATCGCTTAATTTACAAACCCTTTAGAGTCAAGATGCCCTGAGCCTGGAAGCAGTTCAGGAAAACCAGACAGGCAGTTGGTAATGCCAGTGCCTTATAGTTTGGTGGAAGTTTTCTTCCCGAGGGATCACAAAGGTCTTTTTCACCTTGTTTCCTAAGCAGCTGGGTTGATGCCCTCAGACTTCTGAGTCTGTGGCTGGATTTCAGCACAATTTTGTCAAGGGGTAAAGGCCACAAAGACAATCAGATGGAGCCCACTCCATGAACAGCCCACCTGGCCAGAAACTCTCCCAGCAATTGATATACCGAGCTTCTCTTTCACCCCAAATAAAGAACAGACCCAAACACAAGACCAATCCTAGTCACATGGCTTTTCCCATCCTGCAAATCTTTAGCACCAGGCTGCGGCAGACTGGGACAGCACGTACAGAGCAGAACACCCAGCAAACACGCTACCAACTGCATCCTTCAACCTGTTCCATTGCAGAGAGGCTGGCAAAGGCCAGCCCTAGTCCTGCGGGAAGCAGCCGAGCATCAGCTGGGTGCACAGCCTCAGCAGTGGCAGGGAGCCGTGCCAAAGCCAGGCACTAAGGCTGCCTGTGTGATGTGGCGATGGAAGGGCTTGAAATACAGCAGCCAGCTGCGTGGCTGCTCACTCATGTCCTTCGCCGTGGGACAGAGGCAACAGAAAACAGAGATATATCTCAGAGAGAAAGGATGTGCTGCATCTCTGCTGATTTTTTTACAGCACTAACTCTGTTATTTACTAGCTGCCTGCTCTGGGCTGTGTGTTTCCTCCTCTCCCCCCACCCCTGTTGCGTTTGCAGAGTACTTTCCAACGGGTGTTTGGTGAATTAGCTCCATGCTTTAAAAGAGAAGATTGCTCTGGCAGAGAACAGCATAGTTGTAAAAGTGTCAAGGTGTTATGGATGTCCTGATGATAGAGCCCAGTTGTTATCTGCTGGGTAGTGAGGGAGGATAGCTAATGATGTGCAGCATGTAAACCGTTTGTTGCTCTAATCCATCTGTGTGGAGAGGAGTGAAAAAGAGGGGCGAAATCCTGGGAAAATTACTTGGACAGCTGGAGATAAAGTGTGTACTGATGGAGTCATCCAGAGGTAGCTGTCAACATGAGCTGTGTTTGCATATAATCCAAGCGATGCACAATGATTCCTTTCGGTATGTTTTTTATGGGTTGGGGGGGGGGGGGGGGGGGGGGGGTGGAGGGGGTGGTTCATGTTTCTGCACACAGACCTTAATTGCTCTCCAGTATCTCTTACCAACTGGGCTCCAGTTTTAAGTGAGGAATGTGATTTTAATCAATTCATGGCTGGGTGGTGGAGAGAAGTACTACAAACAGACCAAAGCAAGACATACGGATCCCTTTGGAGGACCTGAATTAAATGAGAAACAGTCATTTTATTAATTCTGCTGTGTTTTATAGACCTTTTATATGGAACATTACCCATACAACTTCACTATCTAATTAAAAAAGGCTCTTATCAATTTGCTGGGCAGTTGCTTATATATATATATTAAAAAAAAAAAAAAAGGAAGAAATAATATTATATATATATTTTTTGAATTCCAGAAAATCATCTACCTTAAGGGGGTACAGAGCAAATCACCAAATACCTAATGAGACTGCTTTGGCTGGCAATCATCACCGTTGAAAGAACTGTTATAAAAACTAAACATTAGCCGATGCTTTGGGAAAGAGGTTTGCACTGTGTGCCTTTTTTGTATGGAAACCTTATGCCGGGCTGGTGCAGTGCCTGCGGCTATGTGAACATGATCTAAATTAGGGGCTTTGTACACTGGAGGTGCATGGTCCCCACCGGCCATGCAGCCACCCGTCTCCAGGAGCTGGCGTTATCCCCCAGCAGCAGCACTTTCAGCAGCTCCCTGGTGTTCCTGGTGGGGATTGGGGAACGCACACGGGACTCATGGATGAGACCATGCCGGGGAAAGGAGGCGAACAAGAGCTTGTTTGTGGCTGTGTCGCATGTGCGGGCCATGGGATGCCCAGAGCCTCGCTGGTCCTGGCTCTGAGAGTCACATCAGCAGGTGAGACCTGGCCCAAAACTGTGCTCTGCCTTTTCCAGACAGCCTGAAGGAAGGGGAAAAGCAATGGAAATAGGTACTGCCTTGCTGTATGCAGCCCTCCGTGCTTTTCTGCCCAGTTTGTGTGCGGGATGCAGGTGAAGCCATCTGACCCCTGTGCAAAGGTTTCAGTACAAGAAACCGGGAAGTGGGACAGGAGAAAAATATCTCCTGAACCCCTGCACCTCCATAAACCCTTGCTTTATGTGGCGTATTGGATTTTATAAGTACGGAGTCTGCTGGGAGCTGTCTGCCGAGCACACAGTTAGCAGTGATTGAACACCAGCGTTTGAGCATTTTGACTTAAATCCACTGTAAACTTCTGAGCGAACTGCTGGCCCGGGCCGGGTCTCTGGTGGGCGGCCGTCAGCCGTGCATCACAGCCCGCGCAGCCCACGCAGCGCCCGGCCGGCGGCCGCGGGTCACAGTTCAAAAGAAGCCTGAAACTTCGCTTCAATGGCTCCTGAATTACCTCTCTCCTCCCAGGGAAGGCTTTATTGCTCTGCCTCTCCTCCCCTCCCAGCGCCGAGCTGGCGTGGCTGGAGGAGAGAGGAGCAAGGGAGCCGGTGCTGAGCCCATCTCCTGTGTACCCGGACTACAAACACACCGGGAGTATTTTCCTTCCAGCAAAGCTGCTCCTTTAATCTTTATGAGCAGGAGAAATTCATGCATTACAGAGGCACAAAAATGAGAAGGGAAGGGCGGGTGGGAATAGTTGCATTAGAATTAAGCGCCTTTTTTAATATGACACCTGTCAGACTTATTGTGAAAAATATGGAGAAAGGCTCCCTTCAGAAATAATAACGTTGCAGCAAGGTTAGTTATAGCACGGTGAGTCCTGTCAACAGCCGCAATTAGAAGCTGTTTACCGGCGAGTGAAATAGCTCTGCAACACGGGGCTGCACGGACAGCATGTGTTGTTCCAGCCCCAGCTGAGGGCTGCGAGGTAATCCTGCACCGCCGGGATGGGTCCCCGCAACCACATCACTTTCCTAATGACACTATCACCCAACCAGGGATTAAGCGCTGCTTTGCAAGCAGTGAACGGTGTCACACGGTTTAGGCTGCTAAAGCAATTAAAGGGTCAATTTACGGCGCTTTGGTGGGAGGGGGGTGAAGGGCAGGGGAAGGGGGGGACGACGCGGCAGCGGAGCTGTGATAACCAAGAGCTGTCAGGGAGCCGTATACTGCAGGGGCGAATATTTCTGTCGGCTCCCTATTAGAAGGCATCCTTTGCTGCCGCAATTAAGCAGAGGGTGCCCCAGCTTGCTTGTGCCCGCGCTGCCCCCAAACTCCCTTCCGCAGCGCCGCCAGCTGTGGGGCGTTATTTGCAAGCCACCGAGCGCTGGTAGTTGCACTCCGACCACAAAATTAATTTCATTTATGCCTTCAGCCAGATTTCAAAGCCGGGCTCTGGAGACACGGGAGAAATTAATTTATTAAAAAGCAATAGCTTGATAATGCACATGATGATAGAATAAATGAATCTGTTCAATATCTTATAAAACAGTTGGCAATCACATAATAGAGCATTCATTGTCAATTTAGTAGCTTGTCTCATTATACTCTGCAAATAGTAGTAAAATGGTGTATTATTCATGAACCAACATGCTTTAATTACTTTTAGTGCACATTTATTTTTTCAAATGTAATATGAGTTAGATTCATCTATAACTGTAACCCAGCTTATGAATCCTGAAGCAGTAACACAGACTGGAAGAGACATTTTATGAGCACAATAATCAGTTTCTGGGAAGTTTGTAACATTTCTATTGCTACGAAAGCGTATCCTAAAATACCAGCCTCAGACTTCACCCCAAAGTTGGATTATGGATGATAATACTTTAATAAGTATGATATTATTATCTGATAATATGATTAGTTGTAATTTCATGTTTCATCATTTGCTAGTTGTTTTTTTTTTTTCCCCTGCCATTAAGCAAATCCCCAAATCTAATATTGTTTGTTTGCTGGCTTTACAAATAGAAATCATCTTGTTACCACTCCCTCCCTTCTGGTGTCCCCATCCCACACTTTTCACCAGCTTGATTTGCTATGAAGGTCTCACATGCATACAGCCAAGGTCAGTGAAAGTCCACTGCTCTTTTCAATTAAAATGTTTGCAAGGATTTATAAGTAAGAAACTGATCTTGCCTATAATAACAGGTTTCCTGAAGTCAGTCTTGCCACTACTAAGTATAATGTTGCAGCACATCGTTGATTTCTATGTACATAGAAAAAAGAGCACTGTAAAATAAGATGACTTAAAAATGCAATTAAAGTGTAAATCTTTACACCCATTAACATTTAGGGTCCATTAGATTACTTTGTCTTTTACAATATTAAATGCTAAGATGTTTTGCTTTTGTTCTATAACAGTATATTCTAGTTCTATTTATAATACAAATGTAATTTAGCTCCCAATAAATCTTGAGTTTAATTGGTTATTAAGTATGTGCTACCATGTCATAAATTTCAACCACATGATTTCTTTTTCTTCCCGTTCATCTCTATGGCTTTGTATTCTGGGGTCAGAAACGGGGTTTCGTGGCGTGGTACGAACCATCACAAACACCTGGCCTGTGTGAGCATCCCCCCAAACGTGAGGGGCACGGCCCTAAAGCTGAGCCCTTCAGCAGGTGCCATGGGGGCGACAGAGCTGGATTGCATCCCCCGGGAGCAAAACACAGCCTGGCGAATGCACACCGGGTCTGTACCCATTGAGGTGAACTGCTACCCCAGCTTTGAGGACGAATTTCTGCAGGGAATTTACGTGGTGCTGTGCCTAAGGGGAAATGTTTCTGCAATGCACTTGCGTCTGCAGCACATTGACTTTCCTTACAGCGGGAGGCACTGGTGTCTGGCCTCACCGTGGGGGTCGGTCTCTCCTGGGCAGGAGCTCAGGCTGTGGCCTGACAAACAGCCAGCACTGTAGTTTTGGCGCTGATCAAGGTTGCAGAGGGTATAAATCAAGGCCGGATTTCACCCTCTTGTCCTTGATGTTATCTTCTGCTTTGAAAGATGTCCAAGCTATGGCTGCACAATTATGACTCTTTTCCTCAGGCCTCAGTAAGCACAATTTAGACTAGTTTTTATTGGTCACCGAGGATGAGTTTCTAAGGTTTTTAGACTCAGGAACTGGGGTAATAGCATTGTGAGGGCATGGCCCAGTTTCCTTTGTAATCCTGATTTCGGTTCCCAGTAGTAACCTGAAGCCATGACTGCTTAATCCTTAACTCCTGCCACAATTAACACCTCACATTCAGGAGGGCTTCTCTGAGATGGGGAAGGCAATTTGTCCCCAGATAGGTCTCTTTACTAAATGGGTGGGATTCTGTGCAGCTTGGGTCAAACACATGCACGGGGCAATAGGGCAGCGGTTCCACCAGCCTGGATGCGGTGCGAGTCAGCAGCCTCGCAATTAGTGCTAGCACACAAACTCATCAGCTACTAATGAACTATTTGAGCAATTCTGCAGGTATTTATATAAGGCTGAGACAGCATCCTCAGCCGAACAACCGCCCTCGCCCGTGTATTCCCAGGGAAGCTGTAACAGAAGTGAAATTTCTTTACGTAAATCCAGCCGAGACTGAGGGGCCTCCGTCTTTCTGCCACTACTGCTGTGTCCGTGTGCCTGACCATACGTAGCAGAGCACATGGAGTGTTTGGAGAATTTTTCCCATTTGTTAGCCCAACAGAGTTTGTTTCATTGCCTTAAGCACTGCAGAGTCCATTGAAGGTACTGAATGTGCTTACCCCAAAACCCAGGCACTGTTGAAGAGTGGCATGCACCGGGAAGAGCTGAGCAAGGCTTAGGATTTAAAGTGAATTAAAAATTTCTTTACACATGCTTATTATTTCACTCTGTAAATTGCACATGGACCACTTGAATCTGGCAGACTTTAACACACACACAGTATAAACACCTCAATTTTTCTTTAAAATATATTAAAACAGATTGAAAACCTCATCCAGGATGATCAGCCGAACTACACTTCAGACAACTGTTATTGGCAAATTGGCCGGTCACTCATCTAAATATTTGTTTCAGTTCCGTGAACAGGTAGAAATTACAAAAACATAAACATAAATATTTTTTTCTCCAGAGCGCCAGCCACAGTTTTTGCCTCAGTGGTCTTATTGGCTGATTAATCCATATGTTTACTGCACTTTGAACGAAATACAATAGTTCCACCTGAATAACCTGATTAGTCTTAATTTCCTAATTTTTATATTAGTCCCCTGTTTTTTGAACCCTTTGGCAATTTACGATGCTCAAATACTTTCCCCAGTTGCAGAGTAATTGTTCACGTGAATGCCGTTACTCCTGAACACGAGGCTAATGGCATCTTTTGTATAGATACAGGTTCACAAACACACGATGTCCCTTCCTCTCTCCCTTTAAATATACACATACGCATGTATATACATGTACAAATGTGTACCTATATACATATCTCACACACAGTCATATAAACACACACACTTTAAAATCCTTTTGTGTCCCCCCCTCCCTCCCCCCGTGTCAGCATTTTGAATCCCCTGGAATCAGAGAACTGCTGAATCACTTGGTACATAATTCTGGACTTGACCCTTTCCTACCCTGGCAGCTGCTCTGGCTGCTTACAGCCAGTGCTTTTAGTGCTTTCTGCTCTGCCCCCCATCATTATGCATGCCGTCTGAAGCCACTCCAGCATTTCTTTCTTCAGATGAGGAAAGAAACAAAATGAAGAAATTCAGTTCTTTGTGCTTTGTCTCCATTTTTTTTTTCTCACTCTCATCCATTTTTATCGGGTTCCCATTTGGCTGATTAGTTATTTTAGACATTAGATTTAGCATAGAAATTTACATTCTTCTATCACATATACTTTTCATGGTGACAATATATATTTCTCACAGTGAACAGATCTAAAACATACTTCTTTTTGCAGTTTTCCAAGTCCAAGAAGGACTTGAATATTATTAATACAATTGTAACACGGAAAAAAATGTGTTATTCAGAACTCAAGCTGAGCATAGATCATATCATATACTTAGTACTGAATCTGCTCCAGTTTGGTTTGAAGCTTCAGTACATGTATGTGGATTTGAGAGTACAATGCAATAAAAAAATGGATTTCCCAAATAACTCCTAAAGCAACCCATTTGTTGTTTAATCTGCACCCACAGTTAACTTTCTGGAATCACACTTATGGCCATCACGAAATGTATTTGCAAGCCACTGCCTTAAAGTCTATGCTTCATGTATATCATTGGACATTTTCATAGCTTATCAAGATAGATATAAAATACAGAGTCTGATAAACCACTAGCCGTTAGGAAAATTAAGGTTTCAGCTTTTGTTGACTGCAATAAGCAAACAGTCAATGACTTTTGCTTTCTGAATTTTGGAAATCTGAATGCATCTGCAAAAAGTTGAAGCCAACAAAAACCTCCATAATGCTAGAAACTGTATCAGTTGCTCTACAGTGCTCGCTGAAGTAACAAGAATATCTTCCAGTCCTCCTTAAAATGAGCTCTTGGCTCCCGATATCTGTTAACATATTTGATATACTTTCCCTGATGACCCTGGATGTGTCTGGAGGTCTATGCTCCAGCGTTCCTGGCTATCTTTATTGTCCCTCACTCACTTTCTCTCCAAGCCTCTTCCTCCTTGCCAACAAAAATCTTTCTAGCCCTTCTATCTCCAGCAGCTTGCTCTATCACTGCGTAACAGATGGACAGGACAGTCTTTTCTGCAAAGGAGCAGGACTGAGTGCTTCTGCTGGTTGGCAACGGGCTGGGTGAGTGCACTAAAGCCATCACAGATCGGGATAAACAAGAGTTGCAGCGAACACAAGGGCACCTTAAACCTCTTCGTGACGAGGGTCTGCAAGGGAATTTAGTAAAAGAGCCACGTGAGCAAACATTTACACTGGAAAAGCCTCTCACCCATCCGGGAAGCCAGGAGCGTTCTGCTGGGGGAGGTTTTCTGTTTGCCCTGCACAGAGGCAGGTGTCTCCGAGGGCACTGCTGAGCCCTGTCCTCAGCATCCCCCACCCAGCAGCACATCTTGAGCTCCACCAGAGCTTCTCTCAGGTATGCTTGTTCCCTGTGGCCTTCTTGATATTTCACCCCTTGGCTTCTACAGCTGAAATCTCATCCCACTTCGCTGCTTCTAGCAGCAGGGCCATCTCTCCTTGCTGAGAGGCTGCTCTGTTTGCCAGCGTGGACCCCAGGCCCTCCTCCATCCATCGGTACAGCTGGGCTTTCTCCTGCCATTCTGCTGTCACTACCTCTGAAGCCGCCACTTACGCCTAAAACCGAGCATATGCCATCAATGAGCCTCTCATATTCATTGATCTTCCTGAACACATCAACCTGTCTCTCTAAATCTGCTCTCTGATTTTTCAAGTAATAGAAAGAATCTCTCTGGATAACCACATAATCATCTCCTTTTGGCTCCTGGTCAGGCTGCCTTACTCCTTCTTGCTCTCTCTCTCTCTCTTTTCTGAATGGGGAAGGCGATGAAAAAGCAGCCTTCCCATTTCAATCTTCTGCAAGGCACCCTGGGTGCCCCACCAGACCCTCTTGGCTTCCGCCTCTTTGAAGATGAGTGAATAATATCCTTCCGAGTTTCTGTTATCTGCAGACTCCCAATTAACTCCCAGTAACCAGAGATAAAACTCTGGCTTTGGTGAAATCTGCAGTAAAACAGGCTTGGGAAGCCCAGGGTATTTTCATACATACACCTGATGGCATGTTAGGGACGCAGGGCAGGAGGAGAGGGCAGGTATTGCAGTCTTCATCAGGGCCCAGGCACCCGTGGAGTAACTCTGGAAAGCTGTGGGATTGCAGGCTAATTATTATATAATTATATAGTTATATATAGCTATTTACATGAGGGGAAGAGGTCAAATTTAGCACATTATCATAAAATCACAAATCAGGAGCTTTATTTTAAAATCTTTGACTGCGTGGCCTTTGATCTTTGAACTGTTTGGTAACTTCAAGCATCATTACCCCATAATGTGCCAGAATGTGCAATTAGTGCAAGTACAATTACTTACAGTATGATACTTGTAACATGTTTAATACACCGGCCTGTGAATTTATATGCTCTGAATAATAATGAAATCCAGGTTTAATTATTGATTTAAAAAAAAAAAATGCTTTTAATATTCTGTTACTGATGCAGCTAAACATCAAACAGCGTAAATATAACATGAAACTGTACAGCTATTAGGCTAAAATGTGATGTTATCCATCCATCTTTGCTTTTTCCATTGCACCTACCAGCACAGTATGTAAGTGATATGATTTATTTATTTTGTTTATTTAGAATTAAATAATAAATAAAAAGCCTCCTACACAAGGCTGTAGAAACCCTGCTGCACCATTAATAATGCGACGCAACCCCGGTCTCATTAACAGGAGCCTTTCAGCAGGAATTCATCCAAGTCACCTCCAGAAGTGCCTTTCTGAGCCGGGGAGCAGCCCTGCAGCCCTCTCCAGACCAGGAGGGACATGCCCTCGGGCAGGTTCCCTCTGACCCAGGTGGGGTCCCTGCCCTGGGGATGCAGCGGTGGGCGCCAGGCTGGACACCGCTGCTGCTTGCAAAGGCTTGCTCTAAGTAGTCACTATCCCCGCATGGCCACACAGACCTCACAGCATTTATTTAATTTATTCACTCTCACTGACTCTATGCAGCAAAGCATTTCAGCATGGGCTTGACCATGTGCATGTGAGTGTTTTTACAGCCTGACCGGGATTATTTATGGGCTTGATGCACATGGGAAGATGCTTTTCTAGGTTGCTGCCACAGTGCTCAGCATGGACTGGGACTTTGATGTCTCACACTGAATTGTGTGTATAAGAGAAAGTGGACGCCTTTATTTTCATCTGTCTGTCTATCTAGGTATAAAATTGTCAAATTGTAACCAACTCTTTTTTTTTTTTTTCATATGGTATTTTACTGTTGTTTGTCACAGCCAGCAAAATAACTGAACAGATAACTTCTCAAGTGAAATGAAATGGAAATAGCATCTGTCTACAAAAATCATTTTAGAAACTACCTATATATTTTTGGGCTCTGACAATGGGTATTTCCAAAACCATGCCTTATAAAATACTTTGAGTGTAAAAAGACGAAGAAGGGAAAAAAAAAAAAAACTGGACATGAGCTATCAGCCCTCAATCAGAAAAACTCACTCAGACTCAATGCATGAGCCAAAATGAACTTCAGCTTGAAATGGATGTGAGACAGGCTACTTTGTCTGATTTGCTTGGGTTACTTCATTATTAATCTCTTTGCTTCCATTTACTTTAATGATCATAGCCAAGAAAGTCTCTTTTATGAAGACCACTTTTTTTTTTTTTTTTTTAAGAACTACTTTACACCACAAACGAAACCCACACTGCACTGTTTTTCTTCATGACTACAAACAGTAGGGCTGTTCCTACAACTACTTTGACTGTAGGTAAAGCATGTGTCAGTGTCACGACCCGTGAGAGGGAGGACCTGGGCTCTGCAGCATCAGCAGTGGGCACCCCTCTCCAACCACCACACCACGACACAAGCCCGAGGTGGATAAGGGAGAGGGTAAGAAATGGAGTTCATCAGAACAGATGCTGAGCTGACAGGCCTAGCTTTCATGTCTGGGAAGGCTGAGGACAGAGATTTGCTTCAAACTTGCTTTGTGCCATTGCTTCAGCCGCTCCTCCAGCACAGCTGCCTCCTCCTTGTGGCTTGTCCCATGCCCCCTTCCCGCACCCTGCCCCCCCCCCCCACAAATAAAACTCTGGCAGTGGAGTGATTTTCCTAAATGAGATACACCTAATTAGTAGCTAGTCATAGACTTGCTGATCAGGCAGATTTTCAGCCCTTTGTTTATTACCTGGCATATGCATCCGTAGCGCATTTTTACAAGTAAATATACACATTTCATTAAAAACATCGTCTTCTCTGCTGCTTCCATTGCTTTGTTCTGTAAAAGACCCTTGCAAGTATTCTTATTTATTCCCTCAGCCAAAAGAGAAAAAAAAAAAAATCACTTCCATTATTATATTAATGCAATTTCAACTAGTTAATGAATGACTCACTGGTGTTATATTGATAATCTGGGGTGAGTCCTCACAGCAATGGGGCGAAGCATCACAGCACTTTATGATCAGCAGGAGCATCGTCCAGTCTGACTGAGTGGTGGCACAAGCTGAGCTCCCACAGAAAAGCAAGGTAAATGCTCTGCCCAAAGTAATGCTGTAATTCACTTCTAGAGACAGAAGTGTGAGTTTCATTAGGCAGCAGTATGTGGAGAGAGTGCACTAGTGTACTGGAGCACCTTGCACCAGCTAAAGCCACCACAAAGGGATGGCCCTGATGGGAACAGCTGCATCGAAGGGAATCGGTGAAGCAGAACTCTTTAGCAGTGGGAAATGTCTGCATCTGGCGGTCGAGAGCTGCTGTTGTTTCGCTAGGATGAAAAGGAAGAAACAGATTTATGGCCAGCTGTTGAAAGGCAGGAGGCAGCTCTTGTGGGGGCAGCAGGAGGGGGGAGGCAGCCCCGTGGCGATGGATCGCTGCATGGAGGGCAGAGGAGATGGTCAACACATGGGTGAGGCAGCTAAAGGTGAAGAATAAATGCAATTTATCACGTCTTACCCATTAGTTTTGCAGCAGATTACGTGGCAGTTATAACCAGGTATCTGTACGCATAAAGGGAGTGTAAAAAGTTTTGGTAAATACTAAATTATAAAGAAACTCTAGATTTGCTCAGGTTTTAATTATATCGAATAGAAAGAGCTAGATGAATGCTCTAGCTATTTTACAGATTTTTATTTTATTTTATTTTGGATCATGGCTCTGGCAAAGCCTTCCAAAAGAGCCTTCTGCTCCTAGGAAGCTCAACAGCCTGCCTAGCATACTTCACATATACCACATGCAGCATCTTACAGCCTCAGACTGACAAACTCCCATAAAGGGACGGGCTCATTTAAGAACAGACCATTAGACACAAACATCAGGAAAAGCGGAAGGAAGAGAAATAGTTTGTTTTAAGTATTGCTAAGCACCATCCCTGATTACGAAGGAAGCGCCTACAAGCCACCAGCTGAAATTCCAGCCCTACCATTTGGTGCTCGGTTTTGTAGGTTTTAACTGAGCATTAACATTCATTGCGTAATTGAACACCTCGTTCACTTCATTAGCTGGTGACTGTGCAGTGCTGTCAGTGTGCAAAGCACCAGCCAGGTGCTAAGGATTATAATTATTTGTTTCTTCCCCAGCATTTAAACTGATGGTGATTCCTGATGATGGCAATGACAGCAGCGTGCTTTGGGTGGGAATGACGGGCCGTGATGTCAGGAGGCACTGCACATGAGGACGCATACGACCACGACAGGAGCATCATGTGTGGCCCAGACGGACATTTCCCGTTGCTGGGTGATGCAGTTGGAGCTCTTTGCCCTCCTCTCGGAGAAGTATCCTCCTTCAACGCTCCCCTCCAGGACCTGCCTGGTATTGCTCGCCCCCCCCTCCCCTGCTGCCAGTTTATTGCTTGGCAGAGCCCAGTGAACTACAGCAGTTATGCATGCCCCAGCTCAGCGCCGTGTCTCCTTTGTGATTGTGGTTATTGAAGCGAGATCACCCCTGGGCCTCTCCAGATCCCTGGGTGCTTTGTAATGTCAGGTTTTTGGGAAGCTCGGAGCAGTCCCACAGAGCTGCTGACCCCCATATGGGCAAAGCATGCACACAAAGACACAAAGCAGCACAATAACCCCCAATAACCTTCCGTTTCATCACCACGTACCCTGTAGGGCCTGACCACATTGCTGAAAATCACTGAGAAAAGGACAGGCTGCGTGCATCGTGCTTTGTATCATGGGGCATCTCATTCTGGCTCCACCCTTGCCACCAGTTGCCTGAGTGACCTCGTTCATTTTGCTGGTGGGGAAGAGAAGGGGAAGACTGAGAGGGTGAGCTGCTGGAAGGAGGCTGATTATGAGGAAAAGCCCACTTTCCCAGGGCTGGGGCCCATCTCTGGAGCAGCTGAGCATCACGATGAACGCGGAGAAGGCCAGATTTGCCTTCTGGAAACACCAGTGATGAAAATTGTGGTGGCCCTCACTTGCTTTCTTTCATCTCCCACAGGTTAACCACAGAGGCAATGAGGAGCTATGAAATCTGTGCCCTGCTCTTCTCCAGACATGCTCGGTACAGTGGCGGGGTTCAAAGGGTTCAGCTGTAGGAAGCTGGCTTTTGAGCCATTTCGATGCCCCGATTGCCAAAGCCCAAAGCCCAGCCATGTCCTGTCCCCAGCGCAGGGTTGGTGTTCCCCCAGCACCCCAAACTACCACCCACCAGCACCAGCAGAGCCTTTGCTCTGGGCGTTTGGTGACATTACTTGACCCGTCTCCTTCGCAGGGAATATCCGAAATACGCAGATCTTGGAATTTTCCTCTCGTCTTTATTTGTGTTTAACTTAGATGCTGACCCAAAGAATGCTAATTAGCTGGATGCAAAACCAAGCTTAAAAAATGATAATGAGTTTACTGATTATCAGGTATGAAAATAAGGTCAGTCGAAAACATATCAGTGCTTTAATTAAACCTCAGTGAACTTCAGAGAGCGAGATGGAATGACTATTAATGGCTCCTATTTTTGCTAAACTTCCCTTCTGTGGCCTGTTACTTCAAGGGAGGGACTGTCCCCGTTTGTCACACTTCCGTTCATGTAAATTGCTTGAGCGAGACCAGCACTCACTCACCTAAAAAGCTCTGCAGGATGGAGGGAAGGTAGTCTGTTCCTTGTGCCCACAGACAGACCTACTTTTTATTTTAGGGCAAGCTATTGTCAGTCAGCAGCATGTCTTTGTTTTTTTTTTGCTTCTGCACATTGATTTACTTTGCATACACAATGTCTTGCTCCACGCAGCTTATTTGTATTTTCGTCCAGGCTGCAAGTAACGTTACCAAACTGATAAAAGTGTGCTTCTGTTGCAGGCAAATTCAAGAGCATGGAAACTGCCAGGCTGGATCAGACTAATGGTTCACCCAGTCCAGCTGCTGGTTTCTGACTAGACCATGTACAAATGCCCAGAGGGGTGTGGAGGGAAGAGGGACAAGCAGCAGTGCTGGAGGGAATGTCTCTTCCTGTAAAAACCTTCTTGCCTTGTGAGAATGGTCCTTCTGGGATATCCTGAGTTGGAGGCCATGTCCCAAACATCGCCTTTAATATCCCACATGAATTTCACCAAGTCATCTTTGAACCTGTACAGACTCCTGGCTCCTGTGCCAATGCACAGGTTAAAATTACTTCCTCTTTTTTTTTTTTTTTTTTTTTTTTTTCAGGAACCTAACATACACACCAGCAATACAACAAGTGAATAAGTGAATTTGTTTTTTTTTTTTTTTTTTGTTTTGTTTTGCTTTTTGTTTTCTCAGTTCCTCTCCTAATAATTCAAAAGCTTTGGTAGAAGATCAGGCAGCTCTGGCTTCTCTGAGCTTGGAGACGAGGGCCACACGACAGAAGGGCTCTCTGCAGAGCTGAGCCCTATTTCCATTGTTGCCACAATAGTATTTTCGGGTATTTCTAACTGTCTAATGTTTGTTTAACCTCTGCCTGTCAGCGAGCATGTCCTGCATGATGACACATCTGTAATCTGTAATTTACCCACATTTGCAAAATACCCAAACCATCACTGCAAATGGCAAGCAGTTGGCTGAGACCAGCAATAGGTCACTAGTTAGGACTGGCACGTAAAGGTTGAATTTACTTGGTTTACAGAGAGAACTCGATCTCTTCTCAGTCTCTTCTCTGGCCTCTATGCAATCATTTACCTTTAGAAAAGTGGGTGTAAAGCACTCCTTTCTATCTGGTAGCATTCTCGAGTGACTTTTTTTTTCAAACAGTAACTAGCACGGGTGTGGGGAAAAGACACATATATATGTCTACGTTCTGTGAAAGGTTAAAAAATTCTCATACATATTAGGAAGTGAACTGAACTGGAGTAACTCCCTGAAACCACATGCCACACCATTAGTCCATTATGGAAACATGCATTGAGGAGCTTTTTAGGAGCAGACGCGTTTTTTTTTGTTGTTGTTGTTTGTTTTTCCTTTTTTTTTTCTTTCCCATTCAGCAAGTTAATCTGCAAGTGTATTTACAATATTGCATGTTAAACATGAAGCTACAATAACAAATTCATAGTACTGAACTGATAATTAATGTGCAAGAGCAAGAGGCTCTTCTCCAGCCTAAGTACCATGATGAACAAAAATAAAGGCAGGGCACCCAAAGGGATTAGGTTATAATAAAGAGTGGTTTTGCTCAAATATATATCAACCTCCTAGGAAACTTGGTTTTCTCTTCCTCAAACCACATCAAAGGAAAGTATCTGCATGTTGAAGCTGCTGGAGCACCTGAAACTCAGGTGAAACCAGCCTCGGAGGTGGAGCCTATCGTGCACTGCAGTATGCCCTGTGCCAAGTCAACAGAGCAGAGCTGTTTTAATGGTGCTGTAGCATTTTGCATCTATTTTCCTGCCATGTCATTCTCAGGAGGCAATTCCCTGACAGACATAGGGTGGGTGGCAGTAGCCAAGCCCAGATCCCCTGGCCATAGGGATAGGGAGGCAGGGCCCACGAGGGACGGTGGGCACAGGGACATGTTGCCCTTTGCCACCCACAAAGACGACACCGAGCTCTGAGAAATCATGCTTAGGTGTCTCAAACTGGGCAGCAAAAGTCAATGGAAACTTTTGACCTTCGCTGCTCCGTGCCTCATTTCCTCATCTGTACAGTGGGGCCAATGTTTCCTCCTCTCGCAGGAACGTGAAACACGTTCATGGGTGTCTGCAGAGCCTATGCGTGCAGTGGAGAAGGCAGCCTGAAAACGCCAAGGAGGAAGCACATCACTTGGTGCTCACAGCAGTGTCTGAGCCCTTTCTATATAAGGTCTGCAGCTACTTGCGGAGTGGGACGGATGACAAGAAATGCCGACTGACTGTGTGTGCCCTGCATGAAGCAACGATCCTGTGACTGGTGGTGATGTAAACACAGGCTGATGCGTCTGTGAAAAACAAATTGCAGTCTTGTAAAAAAGCAAAAGAGAGGCATTTAATCCTTTCAGTTTGCTACTCTGATGTTCTTTTTTTTTTTTATTTTTATTTTTTATTTTTTATTTCCAGATATCGTATATGAAATATGTGTTGGCATCTTCAGGGCAAAGGGACCTTCCAGTATCCATCAGACCTCCATATCCATCCCAGTACCACACACAGGAGACTTGCTTTGCAGTTCCTGCATGTGACCCATGATATTGTCAAGAACTGTAGCATTTTTTCAAAAGCAAATGTGCAGTCAGACTGCTTGTGCAGTCTTCACAGGGTGAGAGTCCATCCATTGGTAACATAACCCATGGAAAATCACCTTCCTTATTAAAGACCTTCCTTGTTTTTATTTTGAACTGGCTTACCTTCTCTTCTCTTTGTCAGCTAAACCAAAGGGTATTAGATCTCCTGGCAGCTGTAATAGTTGAACATGCACAGGGTAATCTTCCTACAGCACAAGACTGAGCTTAAGAAGTATTAAGTGCCTTCAAGGTCCACTAAAATCAACGGGATTGAAGAGTGCCATATCCTTGAAGGGCTAGGCCCCAAGGGATTGCGTCTTCTGGGATTCACTGATTCTGAAGATGGGCAAAATAAAATATTTAAAGCAGCCTGACATGCACAGGCTAAATTCTTTTCTTTTGTGCTGAAACATAACTTTTTTAATGCGCCCTGAGCATGCTGTGAAAGCAGTCTTCCTACATGTTTCCTTGGTGAGGAGTGTTTGCTATCTGTGTTAATCAGTCACAAACACTGTGACGGATATGGCCCCAAAGCAGATTAGATTTAGATTTTATAACTTTTTTTTTTTTTTTTTTAATAAGATAGAATTGTTTGTAGAGAAAAAGTCTATCAGGTACCTCTGATGGGAAAGGGTTACTATAGGGACATACATCAGCAGTATGTACTTTACATTCTTAGTTCATTGGTTTCTACAGCACTTCTTGTTCACAGTAATGTGAGGCAGTTAATATGGGAACCTGAACACTGTTGGACTGATAAGCCTTCATACTCACTTGCAAAAGTAATTCTCAGTAATCTTTGAGGGGAAAAATTGCATTTAGTGGGGAAAAAAAAAGCTAAAAAAAATGCTAAGCCATTCATGCATCCTATTTTATTGAGTGTGCAAGTAATAGACTATGCAGAAATTGAACTTTTCATCCATTAGGCTGTGCATAAGGACAAACTGCTGCTGAGCTATTGTGAGAAAGTTAGGCTTCCAAATAGAAAATTTGCACAGTATTTTTCCAAAATTTTGTTTGACAATCAGACACCAGTATCACCATTGAAATATGAACTTCATCAGGAAGACTGGGACCAACAGGCAACCACGCCAACTTGTTTGCCATCTGGCCAGCACTGTTTCCCGATCCCTGGCTCTGCTCTCACATATCCCACTCCAGCTGCCACAAAACTAGTCATCTTCAAGGTAACTTTTTTTGCCATTATTGTGCAAGACAACAGTAACATCCTTTCCTAAATGCTTAATGAACAGAACTGTCTGTGTCCACTTTGCTCTGACAATTACTTCATAGTCCAAGCCAGGCCAGGCAAAATAGAAAGCTTCCAAACCATTTTAATTTTCGTGACAGAAAGATGGTTTGGTTCCCAAACAAGCCTAATCAACCTCTATTTCTTTTAACTCCCCAGCCCTCATGCGATCAGTACAACTATGCCTGATTAGCTGTGGCTGTTTATTGTCACTGCCTTTCCCGCAATAAAAATGTCTGAGCCTTGGGTGACTGGCTTTCCTGCTGCTAGAGGTGGACTTTGCAGGGCTAAGTTTGGAGAACACCGTCAACAGAGACACACGTGAACCTGATGTTGTATCTCACAGCCCTGAGTCTGCAGGAGAAGATGGAAAGTTGTACACCCCATGCAAACCATACCACACTGCACCTCCTACCTGGACCTTGGGGTCCCCCCTCAGCATCTCCTCTCCATCACACGGGGTCTGGAAACCTGGCAAAGAGGCAAGGCTGAAGCAGTAGGGCACATAGGACCGTTTGCTGTTATTCTTGGCATTTGTGCCTAAACACTTCAGACTCCTGAGCCCAGTACTGCAACTGTAATAACAGCAACACCTAAATCGCTTTAAAACCTAGCAAGGGCAGGAGGTTGGGAGGGAAGCGAGGGAAAGAGCAGTCAAACAAGCCCTGAAGGTACCTGGGAGGGAAGGAGGCTGCACTGGTGAACACCACAGCCCCAGGCAGGAGCATCCCAGAGGGGCTGTGGCACTCCAGAAGAAAACATGCAGGATGTCTGAGAAGTAGGTAACAGTGGCAGAGCTTGCACCTAATGTTGTGAACATGATCCTGAAACAAAAAGGGATCTGGAACACACTGAAAGCCCTGGCTTTGCATATTTGAAATAAGTCATTATTCAGGCTTTCCAGCTCCCAGTCTCTCAGAATTGTGATCAAAGAAAAACCTTTGCACTAATCCTCCTCCTCGATCATTATGCAATATTGCTGAGGGTAAGGGAAGTTTCCTTGCTTTTTTCTAAATATACTTTTCTGTGGTTAGAAAATTAGAGAAATGACATGGCCGACCTTCCTAAATGTGAAGGGCTCATTTGGGGAAGCATACAAGTCATCTGCTGTAGCAGACCCTTATCACTTTGTGGTAGGCAATTGCAAAACGCCTTTCTTAGCCAGAGTCACGTTGGGTTTAAATTGAGCTAGGCAAGGGAACCACAAAAAGGGCCTGTGGATAGCTGTGCTGCTAAAAGCATGGGGCCCAGCACTGGAGCGCTGGTAGTTAAAACAGTAATTTGTCAAGGAAAAAAGGAGTTGAGTCACCTGCAATGTGAATGTCATGCAGCTTTTCAGACGTAAGGCTTCGTGTAGAAGACGAAGAAAATACTTGGTGACCATTTTAAGCTCGGCAACCACTCCCAGTGCAGCGGGAGTTAACACTGCGTCAGACTTTCCATCAGTGCCTCTGTTTTTGCAGGGGCTGTAAAAATGTGCTCGAGGCAAAAACTTGTGATTCAGCGGCTTAGCTGAAGAGTTAACTTTTCTTTTTATACACATCCATTTGCAGAGTGGCGATTTATAATAATTTTCGTACAGATCTATATATAGTCCTGGTGTGATAAAGAAGGGAGCTGGGGAGGGAGGGGACTTGCAGCCTCGTGCTGCCGGGCATCGCTCTTAGAGAGAGCCTGGGGTCTCTGGGCAGCTGTGGAAGTGGGACCTGGGGATAAGGGGCCAACCCAAGCCCAGCCCAACCCAACCCATAGCCTGATATAGATGGCAGGTGGTATCAAACTTGCATGAAGAACCCCGTTGTGCTCTCCTCTTGCCCTGGGGAGCATCCCACTTGCTTATACCCAACGTACGTTGCCTTCATACCTGCAGGAAAGTGACGATGAATGGCTACAAGCACTTCCCTGACTGGTTTCTCTCTGTTGCGTACTTGCATCTGCCTGGTTTTTCTGCAGTTGCCATTTCCCACCTCCCAGCCAAGTGGGGAACCCATTGGGCAGAGCTGTGCCAAAATTTTCTACAGGAAACCTTTGGAAGCAAATGGAGGCCTTGAAACATGGGAGCAGATGAAGGACCAGACTCTTGGCCTTGCAGTAGCTGATTAACAGAAAGGAACTGTGATGCTCTGTCACCCTGCTGTCCCCTGCTATATAACCAAGCCCCGGGTGGGATGAGTGGACAAGGAGCTTGTTATTCTGTTATCCCCTGGACTGAGGAGCTATCACTGGGCAAGATGATCTCTGATCTTTGGCTAATCTCTGACTATCCATACAGCCCACCAGGGCCATAGGCAGCCTAGGACCCCTCAAGCAGTTTGGTGTGTCTTAAGATAGTTTCCTCCATAAAATGATACCATCTTCTACAACAGCTCCACTAAACACCGCAGCCAGCAACCAGGCAAGTTCACAAGGACATGGTATTGCCACTCTCCTTGCCTTTCCATATCTTAGAAGTTGAGGCTTACGTCCTTTCCCCAAATAACATGCTAGTCCATGCTGCCTCACATTATCTGAAGTTATTTTCCCTCAAAATATTTTCCATACAAAGAAAAATACAGTTATTTTTATCCATTTTCAGAAAAGGTTTCCTTTTTTTCTTTGCTCTTTCAAGAAAATGGGCTCCTAGCAGGCATTTATCATGATAGCTAAATTAGCCAGTACCTTTAATACTTGCTGCACAAAAAATCACTTCATCAATTGCACAATTTGAGCTTACCGGAGAAGAATTTTAAGAAAGAATGAGAATGAAACTAAGAATAACCATTTCTTTCCCCCTGTCCCTTCGAGGCACCGAAGTTCAAGGTATTTATTTCTTTCCTTGTATACTGAGAATTCTGTGATGGTGGTTAATTGAGCGCTAAAACCTCATGTGACTGCAGTTTCACTAAGAAGCTGTATTATTTTTTTTACTTCCAAACCTAAAATGCTGTGAGGCAAAATGAGGCAAAAGCGACCATACTTGGGCAATGGGAGAGATGATTCTGTAGTGAAAGAAGCAGCTTTCTTGTGAAAACAGGAATATGGTCGCATAGCCTGACTCTTATGTGATCCCTGTGCATTACAGCTGGATGCCAAAATTAATCAACAAGAGCTGGGGAAGAACCTACAAGGGCACCGTGCTAGGCCACCATAAAGAGATGTGTGCTGACTTTCTTAGGTGAGCATTACCAGGAGGAGGAGCAGGCAGATGCCTTTGTAGCTCCTCAGCCTTTTGCCTTTAGAGAAGCCCATAGGCAGCCCTTAGCAGCTGCTCAAACCCGTTCTGCAGTCCAGACATGGCAGGCCACAAAGGTAGCATGAAGACACCTTTATTACCATTTCTGGGTCAGGCTTTCCCTACTGCACCTCTCCAAGATGTAAGCCAGGTGGTGAGGGTGTGCTCTTGGACATGGCAGAGGTGGAAACTGGAATAACTCTACAAATGTGTGCAGCTACATAAGGGTGGTGGGTGAATATGGCCAAGGCACAGATGTCCATCCATGGCAGCCCACTGTTTTAACTCCCAAGTTAAAAATCAAACACTGTCACTCTAGTTTAAATACGGAGTGAAAAACTCTGTCCGTGGAAGAGTTTTGCAAAACATATATTGGTTTCCATGACAGGAAGATCTTACCTGCAATTTATAAAGATGCCTTTTGCTGCCTTTTCCACAGGATTGACATGGGTTCAAATTCAAATGTCCCCACGCATGGACTATGCACAACCAATCAGTCAGAGGTCAGCACAGGCGGCAGACATTAATTCACATTAGTGAAATAATGACTAATTAATAAATAATTGAAATAATTTCAAAAAAATTCCCTCTTCCATTTTTTTTTTTTTTAACAAATAAGTCAGTAGTTGAATGCTGTAGAAATGTTTTTTTTTTTTTATTCAAAGGTCTCTGATTACCTATCTTGTGGTGGTTTTTTTTTTCAACAGGTTGACGTTAACTAGCTCTGGCTCTAGAAGACAGCACAGGCTTTGATCATTTCAGCTCCTTCATTAATACATGAGTGAGACATCAGGAACTCTCTTCTCATCACCAAAAGTTATCTAGCCTATCTTCTCAATTTCTTTATTCACTGAATTAATTTTCAGAATTATTCATATCGGTTAAGAAGACTTAGTGGTGCTACTTGGTTAGGTTTCCCCTGAGCTAAGTCAACTCACAACCTTGCAAGGTGTTCCAATTGTGTACCTCCTGCTGTACATCACATCACAGACAAAAGAGACCCCGCTGCTCCTTGTATTGAAGGGACTCGGGCGATACCCCCAACTCTGTACACTTCAGTTCCTCAATGGCAGAATGTGGCAAGGGAAGACATTTGGCTCCTCCATCCCTCCAACTAGCTCACTTAGTGCTTTAGGAGGCTCAAGATTTTCTGTAAAGGTTCCTGAGATGGATCCTGCTAGTTTGGTCATAAGACTTCGCTGAAGATTATTGGATGTTTTTTCTGGTGCCCATAAACTGATCATGATAAATGATGGTCAGACATCATTTGTCTTCTCTTACTAGCTGACTCCGAAACTGAATTATTTCATTGATGAGCCAGTTGTACCAACACTTTTTCTATATGATCTACTGTTCTAACATCCACATCTTTTCTCTTTACTACCTGAGTTCAAAAGCAGGGTGACTCAGGAGACCTGTGTTTGTTTTCCAACCCTAACAGACATCCGGTATGCTCTTGGGTCATGTAGCCACTCTCAGACTCCTTCAGTTTACAACAGCACAATACATGTTTTGTTCCACTTTCCCTGGTGCATTGCCACCTCTTTTTCCCTCTTCCTCTCTCTCTCTCTCTCTCTTCCTCTCTCTCTCTCTCTCTCCCCTTCATATTATTCTCCACCTTTCCCTCTCTCTTTTGTAATCTGACTTCCATGCCTGCAATAAACCGCAAGGATTTGGGCTTCCTGAAGCTCCTGAGATAAAAATAAATGTAAAAAAAATGATGATGGGTTGGTATATGGCTAAGCAAAAACAGTTTTGTTTCTCAGCACATTTGTGTGAGCTGTTTTTGGTTTCAGTTCACATGGGTTATTTCACCTTCTGAGTTTCTCTCTGACTTTCAGGTTTCTGCCTTTTTTTTTCCACCTGAAGCCATGAAAAGGAAAGAAGAAAAAAAAAAAAAGCAACACCTAACTCTGCTCAAAAGCCACATTATTTAAAATTAAAATAATACTAATTCTAGAATAGGACCATTTCTAACTTTACAGTTGCTTATTTGTTCAATAGTCAACATGCTGATAATAGGCTGTTCGTATTCAAAGCAGTTATGCTCAGAGTATAAGGATGCCAGTGCACGTACCTGCCTGACATCAAACACCTTTGCTTATGAGTAAAAGCAGAACATGAAAAAAAAAAAAAAAAAAGAGAAGCATCCAAATTCATCCTCAAAATGAAGCAGTTACAAAGGAGAGTTCATCTTTGTGCTGAGGTCCTTCTAGGCCTTCCACAGACTAGATTTCATTATCCTAATAAGTAGGGAGTTGACATCAATATAGAGATCTATGTCCAAGCCCTGTTTGGCACAACCATTGTCTTTGGTGCAGTTTCATTTTATTTTGATTTTGTACCAATGTTTAATGCAGCTGTAACTGTTCTGCACACTGTTAAGTGTAGGTGCAAATTATGAAGCATAATTAATTGCCCATTAATGAGTTTTTGCAAAGAATTAGACTCTAAATGCTAATCTGTGCTTCAGAAAGAATGCCAAATGATATCCACACTGCTTACTTGCTTCTCCCTGATTCCTGTTTAGCACACAATTGGAAGAATTTGGTTTTAATGTTAATTAATGCCTTCAATTAGAGCTTACAATGTATATTAAGCCTCAGCCATCTCAATTTCATTATTAACCCATACATAAAATTTGCTGAATCCATAGCTCGTGAGAAAAAAACTCTACAAACTAAATTTACATTTATTTTTGGGCCCCGAATCAACCTGTTCCCAGAACTGAGTCTTCTCAACCTTCGTATCTGCATTTGTCTTTCTTTTTTTCCGATCAACAAAGCAACCAAAACAGCAACCCAAATGAACTTGCAAACAATCCCTCAGTGAATAAAGGTGTGAAACCGCGGAAGGAAAGGTGCAGAAACATAGCTGAGCAGAGAGAAGGTGATGGGGTCTTTCCCCCTCTCCCTCTCTCTGTTTCCTTCGGTACAGTGACGGCCGTGGGACCTGGCCTTCAGGGGACCAGGCAGAGGGAGACTGCAAAACACAGAAGTTAACAGACATCACCTGCTTTCTGCCCCAGCAGACAATTATTTTCTGAAAACAACTAGAGAAAGGAAAATCCAATAATGCTTTAATGAACCTCGGTTCCCTTCCATAAACTTCCAATTTGCTACTGTTTATTAGGACGGCTCTGTTTTACTTTCTGTTTGCTATTTTTGCTTAATCAAACCAGAAAACTGTGATGTCAGAGTTCTTGACCTTTAGCCATACACAATCCCCTATTACTCTGAGTATTTTATACCAGTACTGCCCAGGACCGACTCTGCTGGCTGACTCTGGACATACCAGCCCAAAGTATGAGCAGCATTAGACCAGGCTTTGCAGCCCCCAGTCCTGGTGCTGACAACGGGGCTTGGCTGCCCTGGTCAGTCCCCCTGGAACAGGGCAGGGCTGAAGTTTGTGCAGGGTCACCATTTAGAAACACTTTTGCCTATTGCTATGCTTCTGGGTGAGAAATGCAGCATAGCACCCGAGGCTACCCCACTGATAAGGAGCTATATGTACTCTCTAAATATACTATATATATATCTATGTCCCATATATATATATATATGAGCAACCTGGTATAGTGGGAGGTGTCCCTGCCCATAGCAGGGGGCTTGGAATTAGATGATCTTTAAGGTCCCTTCCAACCCAAACCATTCTGTGATTCTATGACACACAACTGCAACTCCGTGCTTCACAGGCTTCACTCCAGGATACACCTAAAGACTGCAGGGAGACACCCAAACTTTTACCAGCAACATGTATTTGTGCAAAGGATGGTCACACTTGGGCTTTTACTGCCTTGTCCTGTTGGCAAGGCAGTCTGTGCACGTTTCCAGCTGGTGTCCAACGCTGCTACCTTGGGCTCTCCTGGAGAGTCATCTTCTCACTTCACTGCTGGCTGGGAAGTTTACAGTCGGAGCATCTAGACCTATCAGTGGAGCTTTTTGCCAAATTATTTGTTTTGCTTGTGTTTTGCTTGGCTCTCCTCCCCGGTGAGATCACAGATAAAGCATATTTACTAGTTGCTGCTTGCCCTGGCCAGCTGAGGAGCAGGGCTGGAGTGAAAGCAGCTGTTTCTGAGCAGTGTGCATGGCTTGTGCTCATTCTCAATTCCCAGCGAGCAGGATCCTTCAGCGGTGATGGAGTAGCTCCGAGTTTCAGTCTATCTGTCACTGCTCGACTGTTTTACTGTGCACACAATGCACTGATGGGCGACATCACTCAACTGCAACAAGTCCAGCTACAAAAGCAAGTAGCAGCAATTTGTAGCCTCAATGCAGCCATTTAATCATTCCCAACACTTCCCTGGTTGCCACTCTGGATAAACTAACTTGAGAATTAAGAACAAATATTTGACTTCCCTCCCTCCCCCCCCCCCCCCCCCCCCCCCCCCCCCATAATTTTACGCAGTCCTGTTTAGACTGTATGGTACTTAACAGGAGACCTTTGCCCTTTAGTTAAAAGCTGTGACCAGGAAATCCCACCTCCTCTTAATGAGCTTTTTTGTTCAGCTTACAGGGAGGGATTTGCACTCCACTCTTGCACTACAAATGCTTTGTCTGCTTGGCTTTTTTATTCAGTTGATGAATAAAAAAAGCAAACGCCAAACTCTACACATGTTTCAAGTCTCCATTAAGACAACAAAGAGCTCCAAATGCATGTCCTAGCAACGGCAACAATTTTTAAAAACGAGTGAGAAGAAAGAAAACATGGTCATTTAAGCTGTGGTATTTTCTATAGCTGGTCCTTAATGCTCCTGTCAAAAAAGCAACACACTTTTGAATATCAAAATACGTACCTTTGGGTAAAAGGACAGACAGAGGTTTTGGAATCAATATTATGCTCTTTCTACTGTGAAACAATCATACGAGCAGCCCAAGCAATGGCCTTTGTCAAAGTTTTTGCTTGCTTATGTCTTTTGACCACATGCTGAGACTTCTTGTACTCCAGTGGCCTTGAAAGTGTTTTCCCCATTTTTTTTCTTTTATTTTTTTTTTCTGTGCCTCAGAGAGCTCTTGACTTTCTCTAATCTCTTGTTCTTCCCTTCTAATCACTGTGTATGCTTAATAATGATAGGCTGCAGACACCAGCATCAAATTATGAACGGGCTGAAACTCAGAGGGCTAAACACAGTCACAACAAGTGCCGATTCTGCAGGAACCTCAAGGTACTTGAAACAGATGGAACAAAACATATTCCAACAAGAGAAGGGGACAGAAAGCCTCGCTTTCCAGAGAGCAAGACTAAACCCTGTGCGTGTGCACAGAAGTAGAGCGGGAAGAATTCTCCACCCCATTACACAGCCCACGTGCTGGCTGAGCACTGGGGCCTTGCTAGGCTGGTGAAAATGAATCTGGCAGGATGGAGAGGGAGACAGGGTTGTCAGGGAGCATGTAATGCAGTGAATTAAGCAACACTCTGCCACAGGAGAAGGATAAAGGACCTTTCTGATGCCAGGCTGTGTTCTGGCTGTGCAGAAGCTGGCAACACAGAGAAATCAGACATTTGGAAAATTCATCATTGCAAGAGTTCCCAAGCTGTTTGGGCTAGTTAGCTGCTGTCAACCCTCACCAGCTCTTACAGGCCGCCAAGCATCCTTAGCACTCGCTTTCTGACAGGAAAGCCCTAGCAAGTCAGTGCCAATGGGTTATTGGCAGGTCCCTTGGTGTCGCTGCTCAGGCCATGTGCAGGTGGGGGACCCAAGGGAAGCCTTGACCAAAGCCAGAGGTATCACAACTGCAGCAGCCTGTGCCCATATATAGCTCAGAGAAAGTCTACGTGGACGTCTCATTAGGTGGGATCAATCCCATGAGCCTTGACCATGGTTCATGCTTAAATGTGATGGACTAAACTGCAAAAAGGGGAACTGCTTTAGAAATGTACGATGTAAGATTGACTTAATTTCATTATAGTTGCCAGATGTGCCCGTATGGCAAATGTCAGCTACTCTGGAGAAGAGCTTGTATGTGTGTTTTAAGTAGCAACACTTCTTTTCACAGATGTATTCTCCTAAAATTATTTCAGATTCAAAATTAGCTTTTCTTGTTGCATTCTCTGCACTGCCAAGCCAGATCTTCAAATACATGTCTAATATACCTGACCTGACATTAAAATAAACATTATCCAAAGGATTTTAGAATGCTCTACATCAGTGCCTTTGTATGAAAAGAACATCAAGAAATTGTTTCTCCACTGTGCCTAGAAAAACCCTACCATTTATTCTAATGAGCTGCAGGTGTTATTTCAGGGCCCTGAACAGTATTTGCTCTGTGTATATGATCAGTGCTGCTAAAAAGGGAAATCTTTAGGGAAGATGGGTGAGAGAAGGAAATAAATATTTCAGTGGCAAAGGCTCCCTCCCAACACCTTTTGGCTTGTTTCCTAACCAGTGGCTGTTTGCAGCTGCCAAAACCTTTGAACTTCTCATGGGAGAAGGACATGGCTTCAGCAGGAGTGCTGGGGAATGTCACGGGTGCTTTGCATGTCCCTGTACTATCAGTCCCTGGAGTCAAGTCCCTAGGCTCATACGCAGTGTTTTGGGAGACCTGGGATCCGAAACAGGCTCTATGCAGGTTGCATTGCCTTGACATTTTGCTTGTAGTTGGTTGGGACAGACCTTTTCAGCTCAGGCTTTGTATCTCCATCCATCACCTCCAGATGGGGACCTACAGTAGTGCCTTCAAAGCCTGCCAAAAGGTAGCAAGAGAAGTGGCTCCGTTGGTTTCCCATGACAGCCTAACAAAGACAGAAATCACTCAGCATGGGGTTCTGGGTTTGGAATTTATTCTGCTACTGGGCAGAAAATAATATGCCTCTTATTGGAGGAGAATTTGATTTAAAAGAGGAAAGATTTAGAATTCACATTGTAATTGGATCTACATCTCCCCTGCCAAATGCTCCAGACACAGGGATTAACTTCATACTACTCACATTTTACTACCTCGTGAATCTTTCATGCTATCTGGACAGTGCTAAATCTTGCTGATAAGGGATGGATGTTGCTCCCACCCGAGAAGATCCTACAGTTTTGTCAGGGAGTCCTAGTGCATGAAAAGGGAGTAACCAACTCCATTCTTCTGTTTCCAATGAAAATGCAGACTGCCGTTGCATTTCTAGCCCAGTCATGGGCACTCGGGAAACTTCAGCCTCTATTGCTGCGTTCTGGTTGTGCATAGCTGGAAGATAAGCACCCACTGAGCTTCTCGGTGCTTCCCAAGATCCCAGTGCTTTGCATGGAAGCAGAGCTGCAAATGTCCCGAGAAGGTGAGACTGAAAGCCTGCCTCAGCCGTCTTCGGGTTCAGGTGATTTTAATAGTTTTGATCCCATGTACATATTACCACAGTCTTCCCCCAACAAAGGAGAAACATTCATGGGCCACTGTGGTTTCAGGCTAAGTATTCCAAGAATGTGAACAGAATATGAACAGCAATTATTTCATGACCTCCCGCGGCTGCAGATCACAAGTTCGTGCTCTGGGTGTTCAGGAACATAGGCAAGAAAATGTGTGGTCACCCAGAGTCTGCTCGGTTTTGTCTGACAGCAGAAAAACATGTTTCCAAATCCGAGTCTAAATGATGAAGGCTTCTAAAAGTTTGTAGCTCCACTAGACCTCGCATAATATTTTCAGTACCCCTCAATTAGAAGCACTTTCTCACATACCTACTCTCATAAAATCACCAGTGTCCGCATCTCCAGCAGAAAGTTTTCTAATGAATTTTTTTTTAAATATATTTTCAGCTGTAAACAGCAGAAAACCCCCTTCAGGCACTTCACTAGACCTTTTATCCGTACGCAGGAAAAAGAATTGATTGATTTTGAAGTTAAATGTTGGCATCTGCTGTTATTCAAAACCAGGACCTTGGATACACTCATCCGCCATGCTTTCAGCTCAGCCACCAGTGTGCTGCAAATGAAGACAAGCTGTTGTCAAATGAGAAATGCAAAATAGTCAATCTGTTTGTCTGTTTAATGTAACTGGGAACATAAGCTGCTAAAAATGCTACCATTCTGCACTGTCAGATGGGAGACACTCTCCAACAAACGAAAGCCTAATGACCCATTTTACTCAGGCGCTCTGGAGTTCCTCCTAATGGTATTTTCCATATGCACTTCAACATGCTTTTAACTGAAACTGCAAATGGTACTATTTTCTATCTAACACAAGCGTGTAATCTGTGTAACTTTTTTTTTTTTTTTTTTCCTCTGGCACCATGAAGGAATGCTGATGTTCAAGGCGTCTTGAAACAGTGAGCATATTGCTCAAGCATCTGATGCTCATCTTCTCTTTACACCTGTCATTGTACTGTATTAAAGGAAAAAAATCAAGTCATTAACCATGATAGATATGTTTTTAATAAGAAAGTGTTGCGCCTCACCAGGCAGATAAATAGCAAGTCTTAAGATATCTTCAGAGCCCAAGCATACAATTACAGAATAAAGTTAAATATGCTGGGGACTCTTCAAAGACTGCTATAACTTGTAAAGATTAGGTCTCTATCAATTACCCAAGCTGCACTTCTTCAAGAATTTTCTAGCATTAAAATTGCTAATTTGACTTTTCCTCTGAAAGTTCCTCATTCCCCACAGATAATTATGTGTGAAATGTTGCCTAAACAAAATGGTGATTTGGCCAAGAAAACAAGCGTGCTCCATTTTCAAATCAAAAAACAGTGAAAAATAATGCAAGTATTGCCGGGAAAGGGTGAGAGGAAACTCTGGGGTTCTCAGCCATTTTATTAAATATTCATGGCGTTTGTACAGAGGAAATTTCATGGGTCTGATTTCAAAACTAACAGAACTAGGTGGTGTGGGGTTTTTGTTTTGTTTGTTTGTTTGTTTTCCAAAAGCTATAGGATTTAATGTGTTTTCAGAGGCAGCATAATATCAACCAGTCAGCACTGGTTTTGGTTCCTCCTTAGAAAATACAGCAGCCACACAGAGCTTGTTGTTACGCTCACAGGGTGTGCTCTTTTAAGCCACTCGCAGTCTTAGCTCCGGATTTCTCTCCATCCCTGCTGTTACCACATTGATACCTTTGTTAATTCTTACCCAAGAAATGCTCAGTCCAAAACTGCAGGCTCCTGGCAATGCTGTGCTGCGCAGTGCCGCAGGGGTGCCGGCATGCCCTCACCCCCCTGCCCTCAGGGTGCTGCCAGCATCCATTAGCAGCCCCAAAACAGCACTGAATCCAATCCCCCTGCAGAAAATAAGATCCCACTCATACAGATTCCTTTCCACCCCTCAAAATACACAATCTTATTTTTTTTTCCATAAGGTTGTTTGCAGCCTGATGTGCTGCTGGTGGGACCTGAGAGTGCAAGGGGAAGGGATCAAAGTGTTCTCAGGGAGGACTAGCTGGGGAGGTGCTGAAGGTGATGCCTGGTCTGTGATTGCCCCTGATGGGCCAAAAAAACAGAAAACATAAAGGAGATACTTATAACTCAAAATAGTGGGGACTAGCAGTCTGTAACTGTATGGCAGTGCCTGGGATTTTTGTGCTCAGCAGAGAAAGAGCAGAGAAGGAGCAGGTGCAAAAGTGAAAGACAGAGGAAGAGAGCAATGCAGAGGGTTAATACAGTGGCCAGTCATCTCCAGGATTATAGAGAAATTTAATATGATCTTGGAATTATCTACTCAGTAACCAAGTAGATATTAGTACATCCCAAAAAATGGTTCTGCTTTATTGTAAAAAGTCTGGGACCTAAGAGAGTTCAGGCTAGAAGGGAAAAAATCTGTTCCTCTCTGCTTGCTGTATGCCTCCCTTCTGCACTACAAACAGACAAACAAACAAACACCATAAAACCAACCCCGGGCCCTTCCATCACAGATCAAAAGTCAGGCAAGGAGTGTTGCATTGCAGCTGCCTGAATTACGCTTGGCCTCTGAATAATAAATAGGGAATTTCTCGAACCACAGGCTCATTAACGAGCACTAATTCAGAACTGATGGCACTGTGTTCAGTAACTTAAGCAATGTAGACAATGAAGGTTCTCAACTCTGGTACAAAGAGTGACCTACAGAATCTCGTGGAATGAGTAATTACCGCTAATATCCATTTCAGCTTCTATTAGAACATGCAATAAAACAAGGTCACGACAACAGGCAAGGATCACATCCCGGCAAGCATCACAGTGGGGAGAGACAGAGTCACCCTGGAGCAGGTGGATGCTTCCTATTAGTTGGGCTCCTCGATGAATAAGGGCTCTGACAGCTCCCTGGAGAACCGCGGGTGAGCGGCGGGGACATAGGCGGCGTGGGGAATAGGGGATGGTTTTCAAGAGCACAAAGGTTAGGCTGGGATGGGCTTTGGTTTGACCCACAACTAACAAAGGCTCTAAGGACAGAACATGTGATGCTGACTTTTTTTTTTTTCTCTTTTTGCCTTTCAGATAGTTTGGTATTAACATATGGTGGGAATGATTCAGTGGTCTAATAACTGAGGATGGACACAGGACAAGTTGCAACAAAGGGAAAAGGTGACAGATAGGAAAGGGACAGCAACGGCTGCCTGCAGTGTGAAAAATAACTGAGAGAACAGCACCAGAGCAGAATGAACTGCCTGGAGAGTTTTCTACTTCATACAGATGAGCTTTATTATTTCCTAAGAGAGGAGGGAGAATATGGTCAAGAGAGGAAATAAAGAAATTATCTGCAATTTTTTTGGTGCAGTAAGTAAGTAGGTGGCTGGCTGTTAAAAACAGTCTCTGACAATACTCATAAGACCTCTTAGTGCTTTTAAAAAACTGAAGGAAGACTAATTTTCTACCCCCCCCAAATGTGCTAAAATTTCACTCTTATACACAGGCAGCTTTTTTAGTGATACCATTTGACATTGGAAAAAAAAATAAAAAATCAACAATATTCAGACAACACAAGGCTATACACAGTAATCCCCTCCCAGAACAATTCATAGGCTGGAAATTGTTTATCACAACCATCCGGGCAATACTGGGCAGCCCAGAGGGGCTTGCAACAATAGCTAATTGCCTAACAAATACAATTCACAACAAATAGCTTGACAAACTCAAAAAACATCAACTGTGCTGGCTAAATCTTTGACTCTCAGGAAAATTTGTTGTGTAGCTGGGGTGATGCAGTGCGGCTGTGCTGTGGGAGGGGTATTTCCTCAACTCTGGGAGATAGTCTGGTGGGGAAAGCTGGTCCAGAAACACCAGGGCTTGGTCTCTGCTCATCAGAAAAAGGTCAGCAGAGCTCTGAATGGCTGTTGTGGCTCTTAAAGATGTGAAATAGAAATGTAGATACCACTGAGCTTACCCCTTTGCTTGGAGTTTTTGTGTGTCCTGCTCCATGCTTGGGCATTGGACAGCTAAAGAGAGGTCCCATGGAGGTAGAAATGGGCCTATTTCCCCCAAGAACTATGAGTCACAAATCCTAGAGGATTGATTAAACACTGGATTTTGTCAGCTATGAATTGTTTTAGTGCTTAAGTCCCTGTGGCGAGTCCTAAGAACATCATGCACAACATAAACCCCAGCATCAAAATCCACCTAAGGGATGTATTCCTACATACCTACTTGTGCTCCAGGTTCCCCAGAAACCGGTCTTCATCTAAACATCCTTTCATCTCTAGTCGCAAAACAACTCCCCCACCTCCGTGGTGGTCCACCAAGGGAAGAGCCCTTGAGAAAAGCCACTGTCAGCATGGCTGGAAGCAGGAGGAGCAGAGGAGACGGGGCACAACCGGGATGGAGGCACCATCTAGCAAGGACTTCTGCTTTCTGTTAAAATGTGCTGATAGATATTTCTTTTCTGTTTAACTTTAAGGGACCTTGGTGAATATTTTAATGTTTACGGCTCAAATGATTGTTTAGTAAGTAAACCTTTTCTCCTCCAGATTTTGGTAAAATACTACATAGTTAAAATATTTTATTTGGATTCATACCTCATTTTAAAGTGTTGCTCATAATACCTGACAGGAGCTGAACTTGAGATAGCTATTTCTGCTTCTTTTCCCTTCTTTTTGGAGGAAAACAAGAAGTCGAACATAGCTTTTGACACATTAAGCATGACTATTGGGAAATTAAAACAAATGCTGGTACAATTCACAGGGGAAAAAGAACTTAAAGTTTGTTTATAAATTTGTTCCCAGCTCCAAATACATGTCATAAATTAATAGGTCATCAACATACTGTATTTAGCTGGCAGCAAGTAATTTTCTCTGAAGATGTTAGACAGAATATAGCCAGAGTAGCAAATTGGCTGAAAGTAAAGCATTTTGAGTGCTTTGTAAAATTCATACCAGACAACTTCAAGCTCCAGCAAAATGGAAAATCTTTGCTGTCTCTGTACTTAACTCCACGGATTTAGAAAACTGACTAATAATGCAAATACCCAAAGGTTAATAGCCTGGTGCCATAGCTGGAACGGGTGCCCAGCTCACAGGAGCTCCATCAGGCGTGTGTTCGGACAGCTGGGATGCTCTGAACGCCATCCGTGCAGGCACACTCGGATAGGAAAATGTCTTTCAAAGATATCAGAAGCGTGACCTCTCAGCCTCATTTGGGCTGGCTTCTGCAGATGAGGCCAAGCTTTGTGTTAAAAGGTGACAAAATATTCTACAGTCCCAACTCTGAAGCCATGCCAAATAACTCAAAATTCATTAAGTCACCTATTTGGATGGGTTGCAAGTGGCAGGATGTGGACTGGGCCTGATCAGCATTGTCATGTGTGCTGACTCTCACATTTTGGGAAATTTTAATACCCCCCACAACAAATATGCAGTGCAAACCCAGGGCAACATAACATTTGGAGAATATCAAGCCATGGTGCTAGAAATAAACACATTTCTCTAGCTTCTAGAGTCTAGACCTGTACTCTGCAGCCCATAAGGTGCACCCAGCCCTGGAAGCCCCTTCCCAAGGTGATGCCAGGATGACTTATTCAGGAAATGAATCAAGGCATGGCCTAGGGACCTGCTGGTGTGATTTTAAGGAATAATCATCCACCAGCCCCCATGCAACCCAAATAACAGCCTCTTCTCTAGTCTGGTGGAGGACAGGAGGACAAAATAGCTCCAGGACCAGGTGGGTGGACAGGGAGATGAGCAGCTCGACTTGCTCTGGGCTTGTTTTCCACATCAAAACCCACCATTTAACATATGTGTATATAGGTATCCTTGCTTCAAAATATCTTCAGAGATGGGACAAGGCAATATTATCTTTGAGAAAATGCAGATCCTAACTTAGTCTCCCAAAAGGAAAATTACGGACTTGAGCAATTCCTGGTAGTTATCCAAATAGCCTTGTCAAATTATTTAAATACCACATTGTGATATTATTGAAGTTGGTACCAAGTTACTCTTGGCAGAAACGAGGGCTCCCTGGCAGGTGCTGAGTAGATGAGCTGTTACAGCTCCAGCTCTGTGTCAGCAGCATGGGGCTGCTGCGGGGGATTGCAACCAGGGAGCTCAGCGAAATGCCCTCGGAAGGGGATCCCTCTCCTAAGGGACTGGGTGTGGGGGGGTTGCTTTTACCTCTCAGAGGCTGGCTACTCATCCATCATTACACCGGAGCGATGCTAGCTTTTTGGGGGTGGGTGGGAGGGAAGAGTTGTATAGCTGCATTCAGCACAAAACCCACACACTGAAGAGCTCGATTCTGTCTTAAACAACTTTAGTATGTAAATCTCCAGAGTAGAAAATGGAATTTAGGAATTTACCTGCTCTGTATTAAAAGGAAAGGGGGTGGTGGTGGGGGGGGAGGCTTAGGCTTATGCATTTTTAATTATTTGGGACCCACTCTACCAATGTGTGCTAATGCTCTCGTCTCTGCTCCAATTTCAGTTGGGAAGATGTTTTAAATGCAAGAGCCTATTAGTGATTCGCAGACCGTGTATCAGAAAAAAGGTTCTGAGCTATGGATACGGTTGTGACCATCCACCACCAACAGCGATGGTGGGGACAGGAGAAAGACCTTCAGGATGATAAGGAAACCAAGCTGTGGAGGAAGCATGGGGTGAGATGCTCACTTTGGACTTTTAAGTTCATCTCTCAGCTGAAGATCCCATGACACCATGACACAGTTTGGCAGAGGGAGAGAGACCCTGACGGCAGCCTCCTGCAACGCTAACGAGTGGCAGTATGAGATCAGCCTCCACGAGCCCAGCCAGTGAGATGTGAGATGCACCTCAGGGAAAGACCTGCTAGATCATTTAGTCCCCACATCCTTTAAGAAAACCTTCACCCCCTCAAATATCTTTTCAAAGGTTTTGTCCAGTTTGGCTGTTAATGTCTCAAGTGATGGCTTTTCCATCACTCCTCTTGGGAAACTAGACCTTCCTCTAACAGCCCTCAGTAACAGATCTCCTGCTATTCAGCCAACATTTGCTTTGGCTCAGTTTCATCCCATTACTCTTAGTTATATCTTCACGTACCATGCTGACATGCTTAATATCATCCGAAAAATTTTGAGAGCTAAAATTTATATTACCAAGACAAGCAAAAGGAACTAAACAGAAGATAATTTTTTTCCATGGGTATTGCTTTCCATAGAGAAATCTACCCAGAATAAAGCCATGCTCAAGGAACGAGTTAGTAAACAGGTGAAATGAAATGACGAAGTTTTCACTTGTTGGAATGACAAGATTGCCACTTTTCTTCTGGCCACCTTCACCCTTAAGGTAACTATTTTATAGTGTTGCTGTGCAACAGATTTCACTTTAGGCTCCTCGTGCTGACTAAGGGACATATTCGCTGCTGGTCCAAATGAGTACAACTACATCGATTTCTCCTATATTTTATAGCCAAAAATTTGCCTTTGCATTTCTATCAGAGGATACCTGCTAGGTTACAGGGAACAGCACCTCTGCTCATGCTGCAGCAGTGTTCCAGCTCTGGGACTCCATCTTGTCATGCAAATTAATTGTTTCCACTGTTCAAAGGTCCACATGTCTGAAATCCATATTATGAATTTGAGTGCAATTTTACTGAAAGAGTCCAAATCTATCCGCCAGAAAACCCTTTTTCTTTCTCCAGAAGCTCATAGGGAACATGCCTAGATTGTGCTTTAGTGAGGTGAATGCAGAGACTGACTTAAATTAATATGTCTGGGAATAAATTATTTCTGGAGTGTCTTGAGCCAGCGTCACATGAATAGATTACCATGAAGCACTATGGGAAGCAATAATTCATCTGAAAATCATAGTTTAAAGCCGGAAAAAAAAATCCATGAAAGCTGAGGATAACTATTCAGCCTCTTACTCTCAGAGGTGAAAAGAGCTTTGCAATCTGCAAAGTACCTATGTCTTTGCAAGATCCTGGTTTATTCTATTTGGCTGGCAGCAGTGACAACTTCCAATACTTCACCAGCTAGCAAATGCCCCCCAGCCACCTGGCAGGGCCAGGAATATCCATACCTATTCCCCACATAGAGGAACATGGTAGGTGCCCCATACAAGCTCTACTTCAAGCATGGGAAATAGAAAGCCATATTGCCATTTTCCTTATCACTATCTAAGGCCTCTTTTTTAAGCTTTCCCATGTACAGTTCTTCCCCTGAGGCTCAGGCAGACCCCAGGAGGTGTGAGACTTGCTGCCTCTGATATAGCAGGGTGAAAGTGCTCCGGCTGTAAGCCCACTTTTGGAATAGAGACTGGGGAATTTTATATCTTTTTTGACCTTCAATGGGAAACAGCGGGGTTCATACCACCTGCACTTCTCTTTCAAATGTGTGCCAAGCTCCATTAAGCCAGTTCAGCCATTTTAACCTTGGTCAAGAGGCTTTTCAGATTGTGTTAGAGGGAAAAAACTCACCTAGATTTCACCTCTACCATCTCAATAATTTTTAAAATAAAAAAGTCTTTACATATCTTTGTCACTTAATAAAACACAGAATTTTCTTCTAATTCAACACAATAAACTAAAGGGCTAAATGCTTCATGTGAGAGCAATGGTAATTCTCTGCTAATCACAGGAGAAATGCACTTTACAGACTGCCTGGTGCCTCCAGTTTTCCTGTTCAAAATCACATAGCTGTGACCTCACAGGGAATCTCACTTTGTACATCATCCCAGAGATTTCATGTTCAGCATTCTCTGCTCTGCTCTCACTATACTTCTGTATGAGTCCATTTAATTCTAGCATAAAAATAAATAAATAAATAAAACTCTTTAGTTTTGCACCTTGATCACACCTCACTTCTTTCTTCTACATTGCCCATAGACACTACTGATCCCTTCCTTATTTGCCTACAGCTTTGAAACCTGGAAAGTCCCTTTAGCTTTTGCCCCAATCCAGTGATATGGCTCAAAGCGAGACTTGTGCTTTGGGAACTGTGATGCATCATCCTGTATTCCAAAGGTCCTCCCAGCAGCAATACTGACGTTCTTAGCATCTCATCCGGAAAGTCCAAGATCCTCATTAGCTAAAGTACAAAATTTCATGTTACAACAGGGCCAAGGTGGACATTTCTGAGACAGAAAACCAGCAAAGACAAAAGCACAACCTCCTACACAGAGTAACTTCAGAGTAACTACAGAGTGTAGAGGGATGGGAAAGTGCTTGTGTGGTTAGTGTGGTTAGCATGTGGTTGCCCTTGGTCAGAGCGACATGAGGGGAGCACTACGTGCATCTGCAGCACCTTCTCCCCAGGCAGCAGTGGTCATGCTCCACCGAAGCAGGGGCAGAGACAGGTCACTAGGTGCCCAGGTCTGTAGAGTACACTCTGTGTGCCATCAGGAGGAGAGATGACAATACATATATACATGCTAAGTGTCTCCAGTGTGGCCAGCTTTGTTAGGCATCATGGAAAAGGCACCTGCAACACGGCCTTCTGAAAGGGCTGAACAAGCTCTCTGGGGACCCCAGCTACATGCTTCCCATGTCAGCCCAGGATGTAGTTCTTTTGATTGCATCCCAAATATCACTGTGTCTTGAGTAACAAGACCAAAGAAATCTTGAGTGTATCTCCAGGTGGTGGACAATATGTCTCACATTACAGATGCACACAGAAAGAGGCTTTATCTGATCTCATTCTGTCATCCCAAATCTGACCTTCCCTTAACAGTCATAGCTGACAAAAACTAAATCTGACTTAGGTACTTGCTTCCAGAGGTAAATTTGACACCTCAATCCCTCTGAGATGCAGAACTCAGATGTTTGGAAATGAGCCTGAGAAAAGTCCTCTGCTTTCTCCTGAGTGCCTAACTAAGAAAAGACAGAAAATTCCTGCTGAAAAAAAAAAAAAAAAAAAAAAAAAAAGTCCCCCAAACCAAAAGCCAGATATTTCTTGCAGATTGCACTTAATCAGCAGGACACATCACACTTCTGCAGACAAGGCCCAGCTTTGTGAAGATGTCTAGAAGGTGTCTAGGGCTGCAAAAGCCACTTAGTCTGCTAAGGGCTATTCTTCACTGGATTGGGAGAGATGTCTGTGCATCCATCTACATTTTAAGTTCTCAGGCACTTGAGAAATCAGTCCAAAGGGCCTATTGCTGCTGCACTTGTTTTAACTGCTAGTAGTTCCTTCCATAAATAAATACAAAATCCTAATATTTTCTATACAGCCCAGTCCTACAGTAGTCTGGGAATTACTCGAGGTGATTCTAGGGAATATATGATGCCATATGTTGATGTATTAAATGTCTGTGCTATGTCATAGAAAATACTTCCATACACTACTTTTACAGAATTTCTGCAGTACATTAAATATTTTTTCCCTACTCAGCAAAAATAAATTCCAAACAATACAATACAACTCTTGAATGGCTGTAATCATAACCTCACACAACTTCAGTCTGAAGCATTTGTTCCACTGAAAAAGTTTCCTATTTTATTTGTATAGTCCTATTTAAAGATATAGGACTTGTTTTAATATTACATAAAGAACCAAGCAATTGTTTGCTCAGCTACGGCAACAAGAAACACAAAGAAGGTACATATGTCTGAAAGATTATAGCTGACTATCAAACCAATCCCAGAAATTAGTTGTGAAATGAAGGAAATGAAGTGGAATATGTGAATGGTTATGAAAAACAACGAAATTAATTTACATGGGTAAAATAAACGGTACATGAGAGACAACTGTCACAGCAGAGTTATTCTCCTTATTCGAAATAAATGGGATTGGATATGCACATGCATGTGTTCATTTATGGGTGTTTATGTGAGAGAGATTTATTAAAATGTTTAATGAAATTGCCGTGGCTGTGTCAAGTTACACGCAGTGGCTTTCAGGCCTAATCCTGCTCATGTTAAAAGCAATGGAAATAAGAACAGTTGACTAATTATCACCCCGTAAGTGCTCCAGTATATTCATGTTGGATTCTAACAAATTACTAGAACCTCAGGGAAAGAAACAATACTAATTAAGATGAACTTTAGGTGTAGGACCTAATTAATATGATCTTTACGTGAAACTTGTCCCAAATGAAGCAACTTTAAAAGTTGTATGAATAAATGCCTTGGGCTGTATAGCACTAAATAAGTAAGAAAACAAACAAACATGCTGCTTAAAATCAGCACGCAACAAATCAAGATATTAGCATGAGTGTTATGTGACTGCAAGACTTTGCTTCAACAAAGATTTTGGTTTGCTTTAGCTGAATACCAGCGCTGGTGAAATGATAAATGCTGGGGATCGTTTCTGCCTCTAACTGATATCGCACAGAGATGCTAGGGGGAAAGCAAAAGTATGGCAAGAATGCGCAAGTGACTCTTTTGTTTGGAGGGAAATACTGATTTCAAGATCTTGTCAAAAAATGATGTGTCAGTCTATAAGAGCTTAAAACTGTACCTCCTGGTAACTTAAAATATTTGTTTTCCTGTTTCGTGGAAGACGACCAGATTCCCAAGCAAGAGAAAATTGTGCACCAAGTCAATTAAAGACTAATGTCACTAAAGTGTAATGGTGCATATTGGTACATTTTTCCTTATAAAAATAGACAAATCCTTATTTCTTGCAATCCTGCTGCATTCCCCATCTGGGACTAAAAGCTGAGTCAGCTATGAAGCCCAGCATGGAGCTCTGGACATCTATAGCACCTAAGTGCCAGATGAACCTAATCCCTTGGCTGGACTCCAGAATCTTGGGGTGAATCCTGACCCCATTGAAACCATTGGCAAGAGTCCCACTGGTTTTAATAGGGTCACCCTCTGATCTCTGCTCCAGAAGATTTTTTGGGAGATCTTTCCATACTGGATTTTTTTTTTTCTCAGTGAAAATAAGTTGACTGAGTATTGATTTGTCTGAAATATAACAAAGAAGGCAACAATGAAAAAAATATATATTAGCCTATGGGGAGACCAAATAACAACTTACAGTTATTCTGTTCTGACCAGATACAATAAAATATATTAGATGCAATATGTGAACATACATAAGCATTTTGGCTTTGTCTATTAAACTGGAATTCCTCACATGCTGACCTCTTGCCCTCCTCCTACTTCTACTTTTCTCTCTCACTACTCCATGAGAAAAAAAAGGGGGTGAGAGGAGAGAGGGAGGAGAAAGAAATAAAGACAGAAAGAAAAAAAAAAAAAAGAATGAGAGAGTAAAAGAGAGAGAGCAAAAGCACAAAAGCAAGCAGGCAAGAGAGGGAGAGAAGGAAAGAAAAGAGAAAGAAATCAATGGGCTGCCAGTCAGTTTTTTAGGGCTTGTGAAAGTTATGGGGCCCTACATGGAGAAGGCATTACATTTTTTGATCTGCAGCCAGATTCTTAATGAAATAGGAGGGCAGGAGGGAGGCTAATGTGATTCAGCATCTAAAAGCAAGCAGTTGCATCAATAATCTTTAGCACTGGCACTTGTGCTAAGACAAAACATAACAGAGTTTAGAAGACAAGTTGTCAGTGTGATTTGGGGGCCTTTCAGTTATTCAATATAACTCCATTAGGTTTTGGAAGCATAAACAGGTAGCAGGGTTTTGCGAAAGTAATACCCTTAAACCAGTGTATAATTAAAATTGAGCTCTTTGGGGAATAATTCTACTATATATTACTAGAGGTGACCTCTCCCTTATCAATCTCCAGTGAATACCACCGGTTGTTTCAGTGCTACCTGCTCACAGCCTGACAAGTAGTACTACGAAGCAGCAGCCCTTCTGCATCCCAGCCATGCTTCGTGTTGACTTCTCCCTTCTTGCTGAAGGCAACATTTTTGGCCACCTCCATGGCTGGCAAGCTTCTGCTCCAATTCTCTGGAAAAGTTTCTATTTGTTTGTTTGTTTGTTTTTAAGGGGAAGGTTGTTTTTTATTTTTTTATTTTTTTTTAGTGTTGTCATAAATTAGGTTAAAGGAAACCCTATATATTTTTTTCCCCTCTCTGTTGGAACAGCACATAAAACTCAGAGTGACTGACTTTTAAGGCTAAGCTTGGCAAACTTGCCTATGTAAGGAATTTGATTGGGATGAAAATCCCACCAATGAAGAGGTCTCACTGCAAGTTGGGCTATGCATGACTTGATTCTCCCTTAAATCCCTCACACAGAGCACAAGCTCACTTGTAGCTCTTCACAGGCTCTTGCCTGGCTCTCCTGCAGGAATGAAGCTCCCTCTGAGGTCTCTGACCAAACGAGGACGTTGAAAGACAAGGCCATAGCTTTCAAGGAGGTGCTCTGGGTAAAAACCACTAAGCCATGAACCAAATATAGTAGCTTTTCAATTTTTTTCACATCAAATATTGAGTTTAAACCCCTATGACGGCTGGGCAGAATGGGCTTTCCAACAAAAGCACCCCAAAACCCCTCCCCTGTTCTTACAGAGCATCTTCTCACTGGAGAAAACACCTCAGGCATGAAGACCCATACCACAAACACTGGAACTTGAGATGGAAAATTAGCTTCAGCCATGCAGAGGTTATGCTCTTTAAACATTAAAAAGAGACCTCAGCAAAGCCTTGACCATCGCTGAACAAGCTGAGCTGCACATTTATCCCGATCAGGCTGGAAACCCAGATAGAAAAGGTTAAAAGAAGAACGAGCACTGGAGTCACTGCACTGTGAACCTTAGTTTCCCACTTAACTGTAAAAGTCAGCGCAGTTTCTTAGTAATGAGCTCCTAACGCTGATCCATGGCAGCACTTCCCATGGGTCAGTACTCAAACACACATAAGTATGAAAGGTATATTTTGTTTTCATTTTACCTCTTCTCTTCAGATCTCATGATGTTTGCTTCCTTGTAAAGTAAGCCATCTATATGTAAAAGTGACTCTATGGTTAAGACAAAAATTAATTTTGCTGAACTGACACATAAAAATCTGGTAAAGGGATGGCAAAAAACATTAGGAAAACTTTTTTTTTGCAACGCTATTTTCTCCATTTGTCTTAAATACAACATTTTGTTCACTGTTCTACATATCTATTTATATTAAAATAATACGGTAAGCTGATTTTAAATTAAAAGAAACAATTCAGCTAGTGAGACAGAGTAGGGGAATATGAATTACTTTACATCCCAAGCATGCAGAACCCCGTACTTCTATCCCTTAAGCTTACAGAGATTTTTAATTTTCTTTTTTTTTTTTTTTTTTTTGCCATTAATGTGGTTTCTCCTAACACAGAACTGTTGTCTGCCTCCTTCATTAATCTTCATAAATTTCAAGTGATACAATGGCCTGGCCTCACCCTGCAGGCAATAATAAGCAGTGGCAATTTATGAAGGCAGAAGTTTGGAGGAGTCAGCCCGTATGCCTAACCTGTGTCTTGTTGCACCATGGTAGAGCCTCAGGGGATGTTGAGGGGCAGGGGGTATTTTAACCCCTTCACTTTTGGGCTTTTTCAATTGTCCTGATTTGTGCAAGTACTTTTAAGTTCCCAGGAAGGTCTAAACAATTTGTCTGTGTAAGAGAAAAGGAGGCAAGGATTCATTCATGGTAGTATTTAGATAGTGTATTGTTCACACCCAATGCAGCTGCCTCTGGCAGTGAACAGTTGTACACTACTGAGATGTGAGGCGGCAAAGGATTTTCCTTCGCACACAGCATCACCATAAGACATGTGTTGGTCCCTGCTTGGTGCAGCATGGCTGCACCTCCACCTCCAGCCCTCCTCCAGCTCCTGGCCAGGCTGGGAGCAAAGCACTGCCAAAAGCCACGGTGGTCTCTGCTGTTTGCTGTTTAGGGGGTTTTATCTTAAAAAAAAAAAAAAAAAAAAAAAAAAAAAAAAAAAGCTCATAGCTGGTACTACTGCAGAAAATTATACAGCAGTTAATAACAATTTACAAGGCAGCACCAATGTGTGCTAATAGGTATAAAGAGCAGCATAAATAATTATAGAAAATATCACGTTAAGATGAAATTTCCATTGTGCAATGCTGCATGTCCCTAAACAAACCATTTTCTTCCATATTTACCCTGGGGAAAATAATCTTCCCATAAACAAAAAACAATTAAGGTGTATAATTCAAGACCTAAACTGAAAAAAAATCTAACAAAGTCCCCAAGTTTAGCAGCTGCTCAGGACCAGGCTTTGGAGGTCTCTTCTCCAGACATTTATTGAAATCCCCTTCTAATGATTTTATTCTGCGTGGGCTATGTGACACAATACAAGCAAAACAAAGACAACGGAGCTAAAGCTCATGGAAAACTAACTCTCTTTGGAGGGTGCCAAAGCAGTAATAAAAACTGTTCTAATGATTTGATCAGCAAAACAAACTAAAAGCAAAGTTTGGAATTAATGAGAGCTCTAGATCAAAAATGTGGATGATTTTCCTCTCATTAGTGGTTTTTATCATCAGATGTTAGCATTGTTTGAATGAAATTCATTCAAAGACCTCAAATAAAAGCAGTATTTGGTAAAAGAAACCATGATTTGGGCCTATTAACAAACAGAACATCTTGCTAAATAATTCCTTTATGAACTATTCAGTAATGATGTAAAGCGGGTGTCTTTCTGCTGCCTCAGTGAAACAGCCTTCAGAAAGATCATTAAGCCGGCTTTTTGTAAGGCAAGCTAAACTGAACGACCGAAACGTCTGTTATAAGTTTATATTTGTATTCAACTCAATTAGGCCTTAGGCTAGAGATGAAAGCAGAGCAGAGTTTCCTCCAAGGCTGTTTCAAACAGCTAACTTTCTCGAGAAGTGCTTCTGCAAACTACTTCGGGCCTTTCCAAGGAGCGTTGCATCACGGCGGCGAGGCCAGGGCTGGCGCTCGTAAACACGTCCAGCAGCTGATCCGTGTGGACGCCGGCCAGGGCTGCTGCGCCGCACCGGGGCAGGCATTTCGGTGCACGGGAATCCACCGCAAACAATAACAAACCCTCCTCTCTCCCCGTGCTCGGGAATCCCTCATCCCCGGCTTTATTTTGGCCCCCCACCGAAGCCCCTGCCAGCTTGCTGTGGCGAGACAAAGCTGCTCGCAGCAGCAGCAGCGATGCTCTGAAAGGCTTTTGCCACTGCAGCACCAGAGCATCCTGCCTCCTTTCAGTCCCAGTTGTGCTACTGCATTCCCAAGGAGGATTGGCTGCCGAAAGGATGGGATTTTTACTTGTTACTGGGGCCAGATAACAGTGGGCTGTGGAGGAGCTGGGGCTCGTATGGCTGCGTGGCATTCCTGGTGTTACCGATGGGCTGATATCACCCATCCGTAATGCCTCCTCTCCTCGGACCCTATGGCAGGTTTCACTCTAGCACTGCAGTTTTTGCCTCCAAAAGATTTTGACCACATTAAAAAAAAAAATAAAAGACAATGAAAATGCTCTGATCGCTTCTCATTAGAAACTCCCTCCAATGGATCCACTCCAAACAGACCGACCTCTTCCAAAAGAAACATGCTCTGTCAGAAATATTTCACCTGCTCGCTAAGTACATTCACTACACAGAGCCCTTTTATAATGTGCTAATTTATTTTTAGAAATGGTTTTATATCGCAGAGCACCCTGAGTGCCTTTGGCAACTTCAGGTACTTTAGAAATAAATGTATTATTATTCCTCTTCAGAGATTTAAACTGTATGTTAAGTGGTTAAAAGTAGCCATTACATGGTTGGTGGCTTTTTCTTTTATTGGTTTTCCCAATGGCATTTTTAATACTGAATTTTATAATTTTTATAATTTTTATTATTTATTTATATTACAGCACTTAGACTCTTAATTTGGGAAGTCTTAATTTGGGAAGAATAGGTTCCTAAAAGAGAAGCTGTGTGCCTGGCTGTCAGATGAGGTGTTCTAAGGCCGAAGCTGTGGCCCTGAGGACTCCTGATCTCTGGGGCACTCAAATTGTTCTCTGGTCTCACTGCTCCCAGTCACTCCCAGTTCTGTTCCCGCTCCCTCCTGGGAGACCCTCAGCCCTCCTTGGCTTTAGCTGCAAGGGGACATCCCACCACCTGGGTTTCCTAAGGAGCTTAATCTAATTGGCCTTTTTCAAATCATACTTGATATACAGACAAACAAATTGCAGTTCCCTTATCTCCAAGGAAAGCACATGGTGCACCTCTTTAAAAAAAAAAAAAAAAAAAAAAAGTTAAAAATTCATGTGTGTAGGCAGGCCAGGCTCATCAACCTGCTCTGGGTGAAGACGATCCATACCTCATGGGGGCAGCTCATGCACCACATACCAGACTAGCCCACCACACACGGGCTTTGTCAAGAGGCTTTAGAAGCCAATTCTCTGTACAGAAGAATTCAAAATTCATCAACCCCAAACCAAAGCCCCAGAAAATGCTGCTTGGGCAGGTCAGAGGGTGAAGGGGAAAAGGCAAGGCACGGGTTCTGGGATCATGAGATCCCCAGTTTCTAGGGAAAGACACAAGATACTGGCCTGTCAATGCTGGGGATAAAAGACCTCCCAGAAAGGCAACTAGGCCTTAGAGACATCAAGGGGTGAAGACCACCCCTCTTTTCATCCCCTTGTTCTAGGTGAAGCTCCAGCTACCTGACCATTATGGTGCAAATAAAAGCCAGATTTCCATGTGTGTTTTTAGAGGACTGGGTGCCGTGGATTGTGAAAATTCACCACCAGACTAGCTCCTCATGCAATGAGGCGTTCTTTTCTCTTCCTGAGGCACTTGCCAAGTTTCAACTGCCATTACTTAACATGTTCCTCAATTTAAAAAGTTACCATCTACTAACCTTCCTCATGAAACTGTCAGTCAGTGAGAGATGGAAAACAGCCAGCTGATTAGTTCTGATGGACTGCTGCATGGAGAGCTGGTCTGTGTCACTAAAATACCAAATTACTGAGGAGGACTCCAGCCAAGTACAACACTTAGTGGACTGCTGTTACCAGAAGGTCAGTGCATCAAAGATACGGTGTCTCTGCAAAGCTGCAAGTTTCTTCTGAGCCTCTTTGAAGAGTGTGGAGTTACGCTGTGAAGACCTCCGAGGTGTCCCGGGTGTGTTTCCAACCTAGCTGCAGCACAGCGATTCAGCCTGAGCTGAATGCACTTAGGTGAGAGACCAGTTGCAAGCATACACGTGAATCTACCCTTATTCGTTTGTCAAAATTAGGCAGATGCCTGAAATTAAGCAAGCCTGAAAATTTCACTGTGATATATATACTGGTTTTCATCTGCGGACAGAAGCTTTATTGGCAAATAAAGCTGATGAGCAAACTCTGCTATTATAAACCAGGGTAAACATAAGATTCAGAAGAAGGCCAACAAACAGAAACAGGAGACACTTTCTAGAAACCACAGTCAGCTGCTCTATGCGGCAGGCTGAAAGCCTATGAGCATTGTCAGGACAGCCAAAAAGCAATCAGGTCAGCCAAACAGGGAACAGAGAAGAAGGTCTCAGGATTGTCCCCATCAGTGATCATAAAAATCAGCAGTAATCCCTCCACTGATTTTGACAGGTGCTGGCTAAGACGTTATATGTAAAGTCCCCGGATCTCCATTAAGACAAAACTTCATTCCTTCTGAAGCTTTACTAGCACCAAAATTTCATAGAGACTACAGAATTTGATCTGAAAAGTTTAATTCTTTGAAAATCTGGCAGCGTGGGTAGAAATTCTGGGCACCTGGCTTGAACATTGCTCAGTTTTCTCCAGTTTCATCCATGGTGCCATTATTTATTTAGTTCTGCAAGTTTTTAGAGGAATGCTGCAATGTGAAACATATCACTTGCAGAGAGCCCCAGTTTTGGCAGCCCTAGCAAAACTAATGCCAACTCAATGCAAATTTCTCTCTGCTTGTTTGCATGTATTATAACAGCAAGAAATACATTTTCTTAGAGGCATAATGAAAATACACTGAAGACTAACATCAATGTCCAGATACAGAAAACGTAATAGCTGAGTTAGTTTACTTCCCATGTTTGTTTAGATAAGTCAATTATTTATGGTGACTGTCAATATTGTGTACTCAAGGTGGTATTAACAAAATAGAGTCCTCCAGCAGGAATTATCTGCTTGATTTTTTTTAATGTTATTACACACATCCCCCATTGTTTTTGGTATTGCTTTTGGTAAAGCGTTCTGTAAAAAATCAACTGTATTAAAAAACAAAGAGTGCATCATTGCATGCCTCTAATGACCTGAAGATGTCGAATGCAGTTTCAAAGCTTCATTACACAAAACAAAAAATGATCGTGGTAGTCCTGCAGCAGAGGGATTCTCACGGTCCTGCAAGCTCTTAAATCTTTCAAATGATCCGGTTTCTCTAGCAGGTTTCTACATCTGGTCTGGCTTCGTTTTTATTAACCACCAGCTCAACTAAATAACAATGTCCCATGAAGTCATCAGTTGGTGTTGGGCTCTGGACATGCTCTGGGGGGACCTGGCCTGTCCGTAATGCAGGAAGCCATCTGTGCTGGACAGGTGGATGCTCCAAGCTTTAAGGCTTAAAAACATATAACTATTGGTAGGAAAGTAAAAATGCAAACTCCCACCTGAAATTTTGGGAAGGTAGCAGTGCCCCCAGGGACTGCCTGCCAGATCCAGCCACCTGAGGACTGAAGAGTATGCAAATAGTATGGCTTGAGGTCACCCCATAATATACAGAACAGCTACATCTGATGTCAAATACATGCTTTCTAATACCCATGTTTGCTTTGTCTAGACAAAAATAAAATGTTTACATGCTCTTGACTACTTTGTATGACAGCACTGATGTTGTTAAACACCATGTCTTATCCTATAAACAGTAGGGATTAATTTATTTATATATCCACGAAGTGTTTATTAAATTTACCAATCTCCAAAGCACAGCCACTTATCACAATTCACCACACCCATGCAACAAATTCCAGCTATGTACCCAACATGCATTTTCCTGGACATCAGTGCAAACAAAGCCTTGTCTGCATGCAGCTGAGGCATGTGAAAGGTAAATAGCATGAGTCTGACAACGTAGATCAAAATTAGGTGTCAGTCCCTAAGAACCTATTCCCTAAGCATCAAACTTCTTTGGATTTCAAGTTTCAGATGTATTTAATCAAAAAGAATATAAAAGTTTTTGCAAGGTGGCTTCCCCTTGGAACATACTACCTTTGCTCCTCCACCACGAGCTGCTGGATGAATTCCAGCTTATCAAGATAATCTTGACATCAAAACAGGAACCTCCACTTCATTGATCACAAGCCTTTCTGTGTATTTGGGCAGGTTTTCAGTTTACCTCAAGACACAAACAAACCTACAGGCAAATCTGGTAATGAGGGTTTGAGGTTCTGCACTTGACTCAGTTAGTGACTCACGGAGCACCCTTGTGCCTCGGCTTATGCCTCCCTAAAACGATGTTAAAGTGGACACGGGTATTTTGAGGGCTGTTCTGAAAGTTAACTTATATTACTATTGTTAAAACAAATATTTATGTGATTTTCTTGGTTTCACTGAGGCATCATACAGCTTGGGTAAAAAAGGTTATTACTAAAAATGGTTTTGTTTTCTCACAGGTACTTAAAAACTCAAGCAACTTTACTGATTCATTATTAAAGAATAAGAGAAATAAATCTTTCTTTCTTTCTTCCTTTCTTTTGGAAATAGCCCGGTTATACCTCAACTGAAACAGTCCTCCAGCAGTCCCCTCGGAAGCCTGGTCCTCTGCCATTGGAGCAAACCGGAGCACTGCCATCTGCCTCCGTGCGAACTAGAGATCACCTTGTATTTCTGCAGCGAGGCTGAAAGAGTATCAGACCCTGCAAACCATAACTAAAAGGTGTTTATTGCCATGATTTCCGTGACAAGGGCCGGAGCTGTTTGGTCCTGGGATTACAGAGGGAGACACAGGAGGTACCCGAACATAGGAAAGGTGCAGGTGGGTAAAGCACTGCTGGGCAAAGAGCCTGGCTCTGCTGGGAGAGAGGAGGGCAGCAAAGGGATATGCTTTGTCCGCTGCATCACCTGCAAGCACTGCCAGCTCACTGGCAGCCAGCAGTGCTGGGCTTCCCAGAGCCCGGGGAGCAAGGGCCACCATCCGTCCTGCTCCACGCTGCCACCCAGCTTAGGTCCTGCTCTCCGTGCTTCCCCACGTGTCCGTCTCACCTAAACCTAACCACCCTCCCATGGTGCCTTTTTTCCTGTGGCAATATCAGCGGGGATGCTGTTTTCTCCCTGCAAAAAGAGAGTCCATCCAGCATCAAGTACAGCTACGTATGCCAGTGCCAAGCACTGTCAGAAAGAGAATTACTTCTGATTAATGAGAAAGGAAAGTTAATTGTCATTCAGTATAAACGTCAGGGTGGAAACCCACGGAAGATAAAACATTGCTTTTCAACGAGAAGGAAGGGAAGATTTCCGTGGTGAAGTCTAAGCTTAATATAGATAAAAAAATGTTATTCTGCTCAGCTCCTGGGGAGCTCAGGATATTTAGCTTTTACTACCAGGAATACGGGACTCACCGTGTAACCCTTCAGTGCACAAAGCTCACCAAATTTTTCGCATTTCTCTGGGCTAGATCCGCAGCTGGTGCAAATCACAGCGAGGGCTTTGACTTGGGTGGCACACTGCCAATTTACTCCAGCTAAGGATTTGGTGCAGATATGTTTCCCAGTGTATAGACTTCTGGTTATGATAGACAGTTTCTGGGCTTCAAGCGGGACTGGTGATCTGAAAAGGGGGTTATGGGAATTGGCAAGATATGAAATGGTGTGGGAGAGCTGCAAATATTTAATTTCCTGTGAAATAATTCTCTGGTGGCTGCGTGTATGCGTGTGCGTGTGTGTATGTGCATGCACGCAGTTCAACAAGTTACAGCCCAAAATGAAAAGATTTTCTATTTCCCGTGAACCACTCACAGCAACAATTGTCTGCCCAGGAGTGTCAGCAGGCAGCTGAACTCAGGCCCATTTTCCCTAATACAATGCCTTCAAGACCAAATTGACTCCCGAGATGCTTTCCAGCTCCCTGGCTGCAAAGCCAGTTATGTGTTTAAGGAGGAAATGTGCTGGGGAGGATCTGGCCTGGTTTAACGCCTGCGGAGAGATTCCAGACTTGTGCACCTGCCTCTCCCCATGCCCACGGCCAAATATAAACACTGCGGCCCCTGTGCAGAGAGAGGGGCACAAGTTAGGGCCGCGGCTGTTCCTGCGCTATAAAAATAGAGACAAATGCTTGCCTGCAAAGGGGAAGAATGCAAGGCTTCTTTGAAAGCCAAGTGCGAGCAAGTCCTGACACCTCCCGGCTCTTCGGCTTGTTGGGAAAGGTTCTTGTGCTTTCCATGTGCACGTGCACACACACACACACGCGCGCGCGTACACCCAGTGCAGGAAACAAAAGCTCTGGGGAAAGCCTCACAGCGATGGTTCTAGCGGGGCTCAAAAAGGGGGCAAAATGCCTGTGGTCAGCGTTGTTTGTCGTCAGCTCAGTTTGATAAAAAGTCCCCAAACCAACCCAACAAAAGCAAAAATAAAACCCACCCCAAACTCCTCTTCAGAATTAATGGGGAGCAAAAAGAACTACAGGATGTGCTGTCCCCTCGCCCCTCGCCCATGTCACCACCTCTGCCCCAGCACTTGCAGGGTGGAAATCTGTTGGCCTGTCTGTTTTCCACCCAGGTGGACAAACATATAGACAGGAGACTGAATGCAATTTGCTGTTTCAGAGGAAAGCAAGGTCTGCAAATGAAGTGAAATCGCTGATCTCAGGCAAGAGGGAGCGCTCCCTTCCCCCTCCAGCAAACACCCGCAGGGGCATGCACACACATGCACACACGCACACACTTGCACACCCTTCCCTGCCAAGTTTTAATTAAGAAATGAAGGAAAATACAATATTTTTATATTGTCCTTTCAAGGAGATCTCTATTTGCATAGCTGGATCCCCCTTCCTCTGCACAGCACTAACATTAGTGTGACCTTTTCCTGCTAATTGGAAAATCTTACGGAAATAAAGCCTGTCAGAAAATGAGAAGTGTCTCCCCTTTAGGCTGGCCAAACGACCTCAGAGGGGGAAAAGAAGTTCTGAATTTCTGCTCCTTCTGCACACACTGCAAAATCTTTATTACTTCGGAGAGCCTTGAAACCCAGTAATGCCCCTCCAGTGCAAAGAGAAGTAAATAAATTTCTTCTTATGACCACTTTGGAGAAACACACAACCAGATTTACTCAGCAGGGATAGATACTGGACAAGATAATGAAGAGAGAATAAGAATATGATAGGGGTTTACAGCCTCTTCTGTCTCTTTAAAGTGTTTTAATCCTTCAGAAACAGGATATCGGGTCCATTTCCTTAAAGATACAGTATCCCTTCTGGGACGAGTAATGTTATAAAAACCTAAGATGTAACATCTATCTCACAATATTGATTGGCACTTTAGTGTGATAAAAGGGGTTGAACCTGAAGGGGAAAAAAAAAAAGGAAAAAAGGTAAACTGGGATTACTCTTTGAAGAATTGAAAAAAAGTGCCTATAACACCAGGTCAAACTTTCAAAATATATATACTTTTCTTTTTTTTTCTTTAACTTGGAATTGAACCAAATGCCATTTCAATGATTGTCTAGGCAATTCTCTTGATTTTTAAAGCATATAGATCCATGTTCGTAGCTTTATTACTAGCTGGTGCTGGAACTAGCCCCAGCTCCAGCAGAAAGCACTGTGGATACTTTCTATGCTTCAGCAGAGGGAAAAAAAGAAAAAAAAAAGAAAAAAAAAGAGAGAGAGAAATTTCAAATAAAGAGATACGCTTTTGTTATTAACTGCAAACAAAGGAAACCTGATTTGAAATGACTGTCTGGTTCATTTACAAAATGCCCTTTTTAGACAGCATCACCTGTTTTTCAGAAGAGCTTTGAATGAAAACATTGAAACAACTGTCATCATATGGATATATCTACAGTCATTCCTGAATTACTCAAAGTTAAAATAACAGAGACACAAATACTGCAAACAATTATTCATCTGAGTAGTTCTTACTCATACGGATAGTCTCATTTAAGCCTGTAGGTCTATTTCCATGGGCTAGCAGGACTAGGCTCATATTGTAGGGTGAAGTTAGCAAAGCCTGCAGGACCTCTGCCCACTTGCTGCCCACCCAGGAGCCCACCTGGCAGGTGCCTGCTTCAAAAGCCAGGGTGGCCCCAGGACCCTGTGCACTGGGGACAGACGTTACCCAGAGCAGGAGCCCCGGTTAGGCATTACACAACAATGTAGGATGGTACTGGCGTTGCTCAGATCTGTCAGGTTTAAGTCCCAGCCTGCAAATGCACTGAAGTCAACGGTGTTTTCTGAAGGGGATGAAGTGACAGGCTCTTCCGAAACACATATGCTCCATCTCAATGTTATTCTCAGCCTGGATTTTGTAATAAAGCTCAAAATATGCACTCCAGGCATTGCTGTGCTCCTTTGCAAGGAACTCGGTGCCAAGAGGCAGAATAGTGCTCCCATTAAAACATGCTCTGAATACAAGTAAACACCGAGTATGGAATCATCCTGCTTGCACTTTGGGGTTGTATTGTACTGTCAACGTGGCTGGGAACAGCAACACATTCTGCATCCTGATGCTGATTTAATGGCTAACAACCCGCAGAAAGATGCAGTTTAGCCATTTTGCTGCCAGCACCTACCACAGGATGCTCAGCAGAGGCAGGAGGCCATGCAGAAGTCAGCTGGAAAAAGGACACAGATTTCTGGCATCTAACACACTCTTCTCTCTTGCCAGTCTCTTTGGCCATGTCACTTCACCCTAAAACTTGCCCATGAAGACAACAAAGCAGAGGTACGCAGCTCTCATTCCAACCTCCTCGGACCGCTGTTATGAGCAGAGCCGTCCCCATTTGTCAGCGACGTGTGGACACCCTGCCCACACAGACTAGGTACTTGCCCAGAGGGCCTCAAATTTAGTGAAATCTTTTATGCAGCTTGAATTATTCAAGCCTTGACCTTTAGCAAATTTCTCAGTCAATGCCAGTTAATGTCCTTTAAAATCATTGACCTTAGGTCAGGGACCAAGGGGGTGCTTCATCAATGAAGGCACACAGTTCAAAATCAGGAGAGGTTTTGCCGTATATTTGTGAGTACCCGTGGAAGAGAACCACTGCCCTCAAACAATGGCATGGGCAGAAGTCTACCAGCCACCATGGCTCGATTCCACATGGTGTGGGGAGAGGAAAGGTCGTCCACATGTCCTGTTCTCCCCATGGCCCCTGGCAAGGAAAGGTGCTGAGATGCAGAGGATCAGCACGCTGCAGAGCCGAGCTGCAGCATCTGGGATTAGAGAAGCCCAAGTGCTCCTCGGAACATGCCTCCCTGCATTTGGGATACATCTGGAGCAGGGAGGGTGGTTCAGCCCACGGCAAGGAGAAAGGTCAACCCCGGCATCCACAGTCAGACCTCAAAGTACAGGGAAGGGAGGCAGAGTGTGGGGGAAAGAGCTCTGCCAACATCTCCACCTGCCTAATAGGTTTTACTGCCTGGTACCTAGCTCAGCATGCACATTTTGTAGACAATTACCGTGTGCGTGTGCAAAATTTTGTTGAGAGAATTTCACATCCCAAAACAAGCATGCCTCTTAAAAGCTGAAGTTGGCTTGGCAATAAAAGATTTCTGGCCCCCTTTTCACTCTCCCTTGATAAGATTACCTCTTACAAAACGATTTCAACACCATTTAGAAATAAGCACAAGTTTTATAACAAGCCTATCTTTCCGGAAGGATGGCTTTTCAAATGTGAGCATGTGTGCGCTTTGTGACAGGACCTGACGTACTTTTCTGAATATTTCACAATGTTCATTAACAGTAAGGTTGCCTACATTGCTATAAACAGCAAAAGTTCTGGTTCAAACCTTCATAAAAGCTCAGCACTTTTAATCTTGGACTTGAAATTGGTTCATGGGACTAGGTGAAAAGCTAATTTGGGGGAGATTTCTGCTTTCTTCAAATTGTAAAAATGTCAATGGGAGTCATGAGGTTAGACTTATTGGGCAGGCTTCTGCCCTGATTCTAGCTAGGGGAATTATACATAATGAATTAACCACATGACTAATTTTACTTCATTTTCTGTTCTTGAAGTGTCTGGAAGCAAATTAAAATACCTTGAAATTATTCATTACTTGAAAGTACTCATAGAGGGAGGGATTTATTTCACGTTAACTCAGACACCTAAAAGTTAGATGTTCAGCTACACCAGTTGTCCTTTACAGCTCAAATACAGATTTCCTCTATAGCTAAAGAAGCAGAAGGTAAGTCACTCAGTCCCAAATATAGATGTTGACGGTAGGTGGGTTGAGCCACCCTCTGGAGGTGCATCTCTCTCTTGTGTTATGGAGAGAGCCCAGGTGAGTACCTGACATGGGATACATGACTTTTCCATGGGCAAAATTAGTTGAAGTTGAACTTAACCTACATCGTTTATCACAGTGTAAGTGCAGAGGTAAGCATTTCCACAACACAGTGCTTGAATGTTCAAGAATGAGCAGTTTTACATAGACCAGGCAGACCCTGCTTTCGAAAGTACTTGCACATCTAGCAACTACTGGAAACATTAATAGTTAAGTACCTAAATACCTTAAAAAATGGGCCCACGTGTCATATTGAATGTTTCTGTTCTCTGAATGGATGAGTTCAATTCACTGAATCAGGCTTCAGGGACAGATCGTCACTACTGGTGGCTGCTCTTGTGTTTCACTTCCTCAGTGAAACTCTTCTGGTTGAACATCGGTAGAAAACAAATGGGAAAGGGGTATGATGAATGCAGCTGTAATGCTGTGAATTTGTTTCTGAGCAGAGAAGAAAAAAAAAAAAAAAATAGCCAAGCCTTTAAACAATTTGGGTGTTGAATTAGATTTCTAAATTTGGTTTGGCCTTCAAAAACAAGGAGCTGTCTCACAGGAAAGCTGTGAGGCGCTCCATATGCTTGAAAAATTATAAAATGAGACCGTGCATTTCAGGATTCTTACCTCCATTATGGGGCTCAGAGCAGGAATAGCTCTATGACAGAGGCTACACTTTCCTCACTTCTTCTGGAAAATCTCTGCTCTGTGTGTTAGCAGTGCGGGAGCCTGGGGGCCGCCCGGGTGCAGGTGCAGAGGTGTGTTCTCACCTCTGGGGCGATACTTTCAGACTGAACCCCAAGTTTAACTGCATCAGGATGTGAAGGGTTTGTCTGCTACCAGGAGGTACGTGGCCAAGGCACACTCATACTGCTTCAAGAACGTGTGGGCTGCTCCTGTGACTGCATTTGGAGACATTTCTGTGAACCCTGCAGAGTGCGACCGCTTGCAGCAAGGCGGGGAAGGCTCTGACAATGAGATGGGAAACACTTCTTTATCCCAGCACCGAATCTGCCCTGCCAGTACCACAGGGAGGGACTGATATACCTCCCTGCTGCGGCTCTGCAAGCCCCAGATGCAGCACCAGGGGCTGCCATCTGCAGCTATTCAAACCAGTGAGCAAAAAACACTCCTTTCTCTACCAAAATCTTGGAAAGAGCCTAAAAATGACCCACTTCCCCTAGTAATAGCATGCGATCCCTTCTTCAGAAGCGTAGGCTGCAAGGAGACAGTGGATCCTGCCATTTTATATAGATCCTATTAATATTTTGCCAGGAGCCAGGCTCATGCCCCGAGCAAAGACAAAGGCATCCCCATGTCCCTGCCGCTCGCTGTGCTGGCAGCCGCGCCGTGGTTACGCTGCTCTTCGCTGCTGCAGCCTGGCAGGACCCTTTTGGACAGAGTACAAAAAAGTGCAGCAGTGTCTGTTTGACACCACATGAGGGAATGCGAATTGTCAATTTGTTGACAGTGTCATGTTGCCACTACCAGCTTTCCCTGCGCTATTTGGAAAGAGCTCAAGACAGTCGATTTCCCAGGCTGAGCTTCCTCACGTTACAGCCCCACACGCCCAGAGAAGAGGCGCAAGCAGAGCTGAGATCACTTTTTAACAGAGGGAGAAGTTATTTTCTTCTAAAAATGACACCTTTATTGTTAGGGCTCGAAAGACCCTGGGAAACCTAGGCCAGGAACACGTCCCCCCCTGCCCCCCACCCCCCCAACCCCCCCCCCCCGGATCCTGCCCGCAGAGCTTCATCTTTTGATGATTTTGACCTTGCTCCTGCAACACCACCATGTCCAAGCAGAATCAGGCATATTGGAAAGGCACAGGGCTGGGGGGAAAAAAATAAAAAAAATAAAAAAAAAATGCCTCCAGACAGACTGACAACGCTTGTGGGGCAAATTTCCAGCCTGCTCAAGAAATTCACAGGTTCCTGAGAGAAGCTGGAGTGTGTTTCAGGCCACCTTTAGATCACACGCTTGCAAAATGCCTGCAGTCGCTGCTTCTGCTCAGTGCCTGGGTGCTGGAGCCTTTTCGCAATCGGCATCTCCACTTACAGCACATTTTGCAGCCTGTTAAATTACTGACTTTAGCTCTCCCACAAATTCTGAATATAGAATGCATTCTAGATTTCAAACAACCCCCCCAAAAAAATCTACAAAATTCATTTAAGTCAGAAAAGATGAGAGATCCTTGGCGCATGTATACATATACACACACACACACTTCTTTTTTACATTGCTTTCCCCATGATGGCAGAAAAAGGAGATTCACTCTACAAAAACAGTATTTTTTCTGTGCATAACAGTCTGCCATTTCAGGACCAATATTGCTAACGTTCCTTCTGCTGAGTTTCACTAATTTCTCTGTGGCATTGTCAATATAATGGGACTTCCACTTACTGGAAGAGAAATGACTGTCTTTGCTTGGAAATACAGGCTATACTTGATTATATTTCCTTTTCTTTTTCATCTTTAAATTCAATAGAAAGAAAAACAAACAACTGACAAATCAAGCAATCAGAAATGAGATGACTGTTATTCTTAAATATGAAAGCCAAAGCCCTCTGTGGTGGCCACCATCAGAGGTTGCTCCTGAACAGATGGATGCATGGCACTGTGCTGGTTAAAGAGCCTGACCGCCCAGTTTGCTGTGACATGGATCGTGGAATCATAGAATCATGAACTTACCAGGTTTGTCTAAACTCCCTGCATTTGTTAAGGAATTAAACAGCAACTGAGGTGCTGATGGGATTTGCCCCAGTGCCTCCTGTTTGCCACCCTGGGAACGCAGTGAACGCATTCCACTTAAAGTCGCTTTTAAACGAGAGGCCCCTTCCCACAAACAGGCATGTATCAAGCTGATGGAGCACATTTGTAAGAAACTGCTCTACACCTTGAAGACTGAAAGAATAAATCTCTTTAATAAGCTCTTAGGTTTTCCTAGTGATGCAGATTGAAGTAATATTATAGAAATGTGTATAGTTGTCAGTAATTTTACAGGAACGAATAGAAAATGCCAGAAGGACTAATTTGTGAAATGGAAACATTTCGTGTGATTTTCTTTTTTTATTTTTATTTTTTATTTTTGGTGTTAAAGATTCTTGCAAGGACAAAGGGGCTGCATTTCTATCACACTGATCTGTGCAATAATTGCATACTTTCTGAGATTTTCGTTAACATCAGCCCTGCTAGGTTGCTCTTTGCATCTAGTACATGTATAGGATGTCACAGCAATGCAATTAATGCTAAAGCAATCAGTTAAAAGAAATGCAGTTGCTGAGCTGGGGAATGACACTGTTTTTTGAGCTAAAATCCCAACAATATATACTGACCCCAAAAGAAGTCACTTTAAACTTGGAAATCTGGGAAAGATCATCTTAAAATAAATGCATAAATTTCTTATTAAGTCACAGGTGCTGCTTCCAACCTGACTCAACCATACCTCTGGAAAAATTCCCATTTACCAGTGGCAAAAAAACTTGGGCTGTTTATCATGGCAGTATGACTGCAAATAAAACAAATACCATCACTGCCTCTTTTTGAGATGAGTGTTTTTTGGAGAAGCAGTAGCAGCAGGAGTGCCTGGCTTGACTAATGCTGTGGGTATCTGCCCCTGGGGAGTGCAGATGCCAGGAAATAGCTTTGGTGGGTTGTTGCTTGTAATGATCACGCTGGATATTTTAGGCATGTTAGTGGGCACTGTTTTGTACAGTTCTGGATTAACTCTTTTACTTATCATTGGTACAAATTAGATGGAATCTACGTGGATGTGTTAAATACAGAGACAGTAAAATAGGTTGAAAATTTAAGTGGTGGTATATCCAAATTAACTCATTAGACGACCAGAACACAGTTCAGAAAGGCGAGAGGCATCTTGATAACTGTCCCTGAAAAAAGTGCGTCGCAGTGGCTTGGAGGGTGCCAGGAAATGAGAATGCTGTCATTCCTGTGTATCCTCCTTCCAAGTAAAACCATCCTGAAAACTCGACCTGTGTTCTCTAAACGGGCTAATTTGGAGGAAATCAAAGAATTTGGCCCTCAGACTTTCCTGGTTGTCATGGTATAATATACAGAGAGGCAACATCCACTGAAATAAGACAAAGTGCTTTCCCCAGAGTGAAGTTTTGAAAGGATTTATAAAGTCTGACCAACTTAAACCCTTCTCCTGCTCCTGCCTAACAACTTCCATAGCATGCAAAATCAGGATTCTCAGCTGAAGCCTTATTTTAGAGGAAGGAAACATTTCTTCAGAGGCTCTGAACTACCGAAGCCCCTGGTCTGCCCACATCCCTCCCACGTGCGCCTGCTGGCTGCTGTTGGTGAACAGAAGATGTCACTGCTGAGGACCTCACTCCTCACCCCAATCTCCTTTTGTAGGATTTTACCATCGGTCAGGTCTGGCTGAAATTGGTCAGTGGCTTCAGGACGTGTGGGAGAAGAGGGCTGATGGAGAGCACAGCCACCAGAGCTGCCTTTTGTTAGGAAAGAAGGTTAAAAAATTTGCTGATGGAGACTTGGGACAAAAGTAGATGCAATGTCAGGATCTGTGGTGTCTGGATTTTGATATGCAGTAGGTGTCTGTCCAGTATAGTTTGTACAAACGATCACTGTTCCACTCCATTAACTCCTCATTAGAGCAGCATACTGCACCTTAAAAGTAGCTTAACCTTAAACTACCAGTATCCAAGCAAAAGAAAGAAAAAATAGTGCATCAGGACCTAGTCAGAGAGATCCAGCCCATGTCAATTAAGACGACAGCCAGCATGCCTTAAGCCACAGCTCCTCAGAAGAGCATCAATGTGTACCAGGATGCTGGAGCTTTAATAATTCACAATTTCCTTATTGAGGTCTGATGATGCTAAAATAAGGTGTTGAAGCTTGATTAGTAGTAGGAACATAGCAGCTTAACCTCTAACATTTAGCCTTCTCCTCTGGATCGAATTACTGATCTTTATCTTGTTGAGCTGTGCTAGCAGTTGGCTTGGGAACATTACACCTTTCTAAAAGCTGTCAATCTTTGTCAGTGTCTTTGCACAATGGATTGGAATAGCTATTTTTAAAGACCTATGTCACTTTTTTTTTTTTTTTTTTTTTTTGTAAGGATAGTGTTTTTATAGTATATCGAGGTTGGGGTTTGTTTTTTTGATACAGATTGCCACGTGCTCAATATCACCTATAGGCCTGACTGAGAATAACTTCCATTAATTTTACTCAGATTTCTAGTGAATTGGTGTGAAAAGATGAAGAACCATTAAAGCAGGGGAGGAGAAATTGTAACTTAAATTATTAATTAACACTTTGATTTTGGGCTTTTATTTTAATTTATTTTTCTGTCAAGGGGTCAATTCCTTTTTTCCATGTACAATGGATTTCTTCAACATCACATTGAGATATATTTCGCCAGCACTGTATCATTAATACAGCCTTTTTTTAATACATTATTTTAGTTAAAGTAGTAACAAAGTGGTACAAATGTACAACAGGAAAAATTTTTTACTAAGATTTGCATAAATTTTATGTAGAAATATAGAAAAATGACATTATAAAATTAAATGCTGGCCTTTGTAATGCATGATGTTCCTCTCATGCCTTTACAAAACTAATCTCTGTATTTTTGTAAGGATGAAAAAAAAAATCTTCACATGGAGGGTTTTTAAAACACGTCCAGAAATCCATGTATAGACTTTTGGCTAGACATGAAAGAGCACAATTTTTTCCCTTTAAATCAGTTTGCAGTGATAGAAGTACATGTAAAATTCACATCGGCTCCTTTATGAATACCCCCTTGCAGAACAAGGGTATACCCTGCTTATAATTCCTTTTTTTGCTAGGGATGGTGGACAAGATTGAGTCAATGACACAGGAACCCTTGCCTCTGGTTCTCCGTGCTGTCTGCAGTACCCAGACACCGCATCAACGCAGCTCTCAGCAGATGCTGAATTCCCTCTGGCACATTCTCACTCCCACTTCTGAAACTAAATTCTGTTCTCTTATTCTGGTAGCTCTTTTATAGAGTGGCAAACTAGGTTTTAGGTGTATGCCTGTAGCAAGACCGGAGAAGGACAAAACTGTTTTCAAATTAACTTTGAGGTCCAAGATCTGCTCCGCATTTACCCCAATGTGAAACCAGGCATGTTTTCACTCAGAATACAGAAATGGTATTTGTGATAGAGAGGATTTGGCACTAATTTAAACACACTTACTCCAAGTTTCCAACACACAGAATTGGGAGCAGAATTTGGCCCAGAAAGTTCATTTGAAAATGCGTATTTGTTCCCATCTGGTTCTGCTGCTGCTGTTAATATATATGCTTGCCTTGCAAAGTACTTTAAAACTCAATAAACCATCATAGTAAAATAGGATAAAATGTTTTTATAGTAACAATATCTCTCACTACTATGGGACCTTTCATGCCAAAGTACCCTAAAGCTCTTTATAAATGTAACAAACTGATATTCACATGCTTCGTCTACAAAGATCATTTCACCCACACCGAACGGCAGGTACAAGCAATAGCTTTTTTCACAGCTGGCAGAAACTTAAGCTAACTGACAAAACAAATTACAGGTTAAACAAGTACAAAATAAGAGCATTTCACTTGCTAGAAAACATTCACTTTTTATTGAATAAAGATATTTATTCTTTTAGGAATTTACCAAGCACAAATTAAATAATTGCATTGCATGTCTCCATATAAATTCTTGAAATAGTCCCTCCAAAGAGAGCTATCCTTCCTGCTTCTGGCCAACACCAGGTGCTGTCATGCTCACCAAACGTGGTGGATGAAGTCCAAGTACGCCTCATAGAGAGCTGGTTATCTCAAGTACAGTGCCTGCAGGGCCGTCCATGCCCCAGAGATGCAAGGATGCACTGAATCCAAGCTGCTGAAGCCAAAATTAAGATTTTCCTTCACCCAGTTCCCCTGTTGAGAGCCCCCATCTCTCTTCCAAGCCTGAACACTTGGTGCTTACCCACGCTGCTGCCAGGCTACTCCCCCCTCTTACCACGCTGTCTCCTTATTAATGCTTTGCTGTGGACATTCCTTGGCAGGGATGCTCACGCTGCTAACTACATGTCCAATGCAGTCACAGCAGCAACCGCAAATAAACCAAACTACCCCATTGGAGCCTCCACGGGGCTGTGCTGGGGAGGGAATGGCACACTTGTGACCCATCGTGCTCCCCCCTGACTGCCCTTTCTGCAGCCAAAGACCCATCCTGCCAGCCTTTACACCTCTTTTTACCCTGTTATTCCGAGACAGAATAATATGAATATTCTGAAGGGTGAGTTTGGGTTTCAGCCCTGCACACTGCTGCTGGGCCAGCGAACACAGAGCAGAAGCATGAACCAAAGGTCCACTGAACTCTCAATTTTCCCAATGTGCAACCCTAACAGCACCGCCAGTGCTAAATACCTTAGTGGTGGCTCACTGTGAAAATGAAGGTCACAGCTCGTCAAAATGGCCCTCTGCTTAATCTGCGGCATGGTGATTTCCCAGTTCAACAGCTGGCCAGATGGTGCTGGGATGTTGTTGCAGAGTCTTTCATAGCTATTTACGTGAGTTTAAGGTTTTCTCTTCTGTTTTGTTGCTTTTCAGTGCAATGCTGATATGGAAGGAAAAAAATTTTAACTGAAATTCATCCCAAGGGTTACGAGGAGGCAGAAATTGTCCCATATCTGCACTAGTTTTGTCTAGGCAGTGGCTGAGGACAAGTGTCACACATTTTCAGGAGTACCAGGCATTGAGAAGTGCTCTCAACTCAGGGGAAAACCTAAAGCTGTCTTATCTTGTTCTTTCCTGCAAACTTGAAAAACAGAACTTTTCTCTTGAACTTTTGGCCCTGTATGAAGTGTGAAAAGTGAATAGGGTTCTTCGAAAAAGGCAAAGACCAGAAACCCCAGCAGAAACTGGAACCCTGGTTCATGATTTCCAGTCCAGTCACCCATCATTATTCCGCAGAGAATAACAATCTTGTGATTGCATAACAATAAGTAAAAAATAAATGTTTCATGAAACACCTACATACCACGGGATCTCTCTAACTCCTTCAAAAAAATGCGTTGTCTATTTGTCCTTCCACTATTGTCCTGTCCCCATATCATGGGGAGTAGCCCTGGCTGAGGCAATTGGGTGCCTGAGCTCCATCAATGTGTACACCACTCCTGAACTGCCATGCCCTACTTCCATTGCTGTATGAAATCCCAGAGAAGAGTAGGATCGCCGTACTGTGTAGCAAGGGTGCCTCACTCTTATTTAATTATGTGGTTTCTTTTAAATATAGAAGTATCAATGGAGACAAAAAAAGTCCCAGAGAAAGAAATTCTGCTTGCTTTGTTTTTCTCCTGAAAGACATAGTGCTGTGATATCACGGCATTGACTGCCAAGACGACAACTAGATTGACTAGTAAATATGTATTTTAGTGGAGCTCAGCAGAACAATATCCCCTGTAACGTAAGTCATTCCATTAGTAAGACAGTGGTACTCGAGAACGTTATATCATCTTTATTCCTTCTGGAAGGACTTCACTACCATTACTATAAAAAAAGTGCTTCGGAGATTGTAAATACATTTAAGTAACTCTGATGAAACAATAGGATCTGACTAAAATGTGGGGTGTTTATCTCATCTGTCAGTCTGATATGGGATAAAAGCCACAGCAGTTGTGGCAGACTCAAAAGCACCTCTCCCTGATAATTTTTTCCCCTCTTCTATGATGCTTTTTCCTACTTAGAGTGTATGCTGCACCATACCTCCGGTATTGGTATTTCTTTCTAAATTGGGAAAGGTTGATTACAGCAGGTGACTGTCTATCTCCCATTAAGGTATACAATTTATGGTAATGAAATTCAGTGGGTGTTGGAGTGTGAAGTACTGCTAAACCAAAATGGTCAGAATATGAGTCAGGCTCAATGTCCTCCCCTAAAATCAAAAGACTGTTTTCAACACTGTGAGATGTTTTTAAATTAAATAATAATAACAACTAATAATGTCATCTTTTTATTTGACTCTATGATTCACTGTACCTCTGGGTTTTATCATCAAGTATTTCTTGATAAACATGAAAAACAAGTGGAATACCTTGTTTGAGACTCAGCCCTATGAGTTTGAATCAAACATCTGAAAATGATCAAGATTTTCTGGACTACACAATGGTCAGTAGGTACTGGCCATCACGAAGTTGTGACTCAGCTGTAAGGCAGTCACAGGAGAGTGGCTGATGTTGGCTACTGATTCTCTACAGGGTAACCCTCCAACTATGACAGTCCTCTGCAGCTGGATTTCTTGTCTTTCTCTTCCTAAGGAAGCAATCTAAAGCAATCATCATTTCTAGTGTTTTCAAATTAAAAAAAAAAAAAAATGTTGATACCTCCTGTCACTGCAGCTTCCATCCAGACAGCCATACTAAAAGGCAGGAATGAGGTACAACATACCAAAGACTGATTCCCCTATCAGGGCACTTACATGCACAGCCTGTGCCACAACAAAGAGACAATGAAATACAAGCCTACAGGAAGAACAAACACTTTATATCCTCACTGCTCCTACACACAGCAGTTGCTACCATTAGATGCACGTGTCACTATTAGCACTAGGTGCCTAATGTGCATGCAGTGGGAGATGCACACACAGTTTTACCTCACCTTCATTTGGAGACTTCAGAGAGTTAGCTATGATGTTTCATTCACAGAATATCAATACAGATTTAATTCAATTTAATTTTACCTAAATATAAAGCTCTCTCATCCCAACGAGACAAGCAATTTCCCCTTGCTGTGATCTCTTCACCTGCCTCAGAAGTGCAAGTCACCTTTAGGACTGAGTACGCAGTGATACCACAAATGCATAAAACAAAGTACCAGAGATTAGTATAAACAGTTGGGGTAGCTCAAGAAAATAAAAGAGAATTGATCAAGTTGAATTGATCTAGAATGCACTGGCCTTAATCTAGGAAAATACTCAAACTTTGGCTTTATTTCAAGAACCTGCTTGGTGGGATCCTACTCAATGCAGAATTTACACAAAACCCAGATCTCGGTGAAGCAGAGAGCATTTGTGTTCAGGTCTTTAACCGCACACTTTGCTGAATCAAAGTTTATGCTATTAATACCATGGCATTAACAAGAATCTAAAGGTTTCTTAATGGTGGCATGTCATCAGAGGAACCACAATTTTCTCCCTTATGTAGGACAGTGGGACAATGTCAGAGAGCTGCTCACAGCAGGCTGGATGAGATCTCCTAGAGACTCACAGCGAATGTAACCCACACCATGGTGGTACTATCTACAAGATGTGATTAACCAAGTGTGCCTTGACATCTGTTCACGTCGTCAGTGTTTCTGGGATTTCTGGTGATCAGCACATTCGTGTTCTCATCTCCTCTGAGCAGTAAACAGTGAAAATATTTGGCCAGTATTTTAATACATATACAACTGAAAAAGGAACTCTCTTTATTCCCTGAAAGCAATAACTGCAGCCGCAACTTCACCCTTTCTGCATGTCCAAGATGCATGTCTAGATTAAGATAGACCTCATAAAAGACTAAAAATATATTGTTTAAAATCCCTTGAACATTATTAACAGCCAGTTAGTTAATTTATCTGTATAGGAATGTCTAAGGATTCATCAGAAGTAATACATCCTAAATTTCTGATTAGTGGAAATGAGAAATACTGTACCAATCATCCAGTTAATTCACTGAGGTGTTTTATTATACGTGCAGATATTTGGTATCGAGATGTCATATCCCCATAATGAACACAATAAAGGATGAATGACTGGTAAAGCTTTCAGCTCACGATACCTATAAAATCTAAGTGTTAGCAAGGTGTTATATACAGATTAATTTATAGATTCCTATTAACATACTACATGCTCTTTGTATGGCTACAACTTCTCAACCGTGGAAGATAACTTTTGCCATATAACATCGGAGTTATGATATGAGTTGCTCCACACTGCTCAGGGCAGAGGGCTCCAAAATGGGAACCTTGTCTGTGGCATGTACATGGTGGCAGTGCAAGAGAGACCAAGTAGATGCAGATCTTATGAATGGATTAAAGAAGACAGCCTTCTTGTTAATAGAAACCTGTCACCTTTTGCCACGAGCATGATATTTGGAGCTAACGTATTCTTGAAGATCTTAGAGAAATAAATGCTCATGGTCCTGTTGGGTTCAGTGGGAGATGGGTGTCAGTACAAAAGCAAAGAAAAGGTTTTAATCATAGTCTTTCCTTTGGAAACAGAGGAGTAGTTTTCTTTTGGTCATCAGATTAAATCACTCTAACATCTAAACAAATAACTGACAAAGAAGATTTTTTAATAATAGATGTTAAAATGTGAATCCAAACAAAGGAAACATACCTACAGAACAGCTGCTCTGAATATAATGTGTATCATTAACCATTATATGTGTCTGTTCTGAGACCAGAATTACAAAAGGCCAAATTTTCTTAAAAGCATGTTAAAATATTAATAGATATCTGAAACAGTTTTATTGCATGGGCTGCCAGTCTTATGAAAGATTACATCACACTGGAAGAAGGGTAGGAAAAATGCCCAGACGTTGGTGACCCGCTGCGCTGAGCAGCATCGTGAAAACCTAATGGGAGATAACGAGATTGAACATTATAGCTGGCAGCAAGTCTGATGTGGAGGGATTTTACTGGGAACACTGGCTATAAATTTCATGCCATCCAGCATGCTAATTTTATAAATATATGGAGGACGTACTCGCAATCCTACACATTTACGGACTCCAAACACCAGCAACGTGAAGTGACAGCAGAGGCATCTGTTATCCAATGTTTTTATTTTTCCATAATTGACATGAGATGACTTTATTGCTTATAAAGACAGGCCATACTGAAACTCAACTCTGAAGTCAGTCTCTTTCTCGAAATTACCGTTCCTCCATTGCTCACACTCCCCTGTTCATTTTCATGTGGTTATGTGTGAGTGCTAAGGCTGCTTTCATTAATTTTTTACTTGAAGCAGCAAAGCCTCAAAGTATCTATTTGGGGAAGAGGAGATGCAACATATAACAATTAGGAGAAGTAAAATGCAATGCTGGGTTCGATCCTTCGCCCACTTGCTTCATTTAAAGGTTAGTCAATGACAGCCACAGGGCTGGGAATGCTGGCAAATTTTGGATGAACTGTGCAAACATAACTATGAACTTGATCCCAAGTCCACTCACATACATTAATCAAGCACTGATTAAATAATAATATTAATAATAAAAAAGCCAACATCCTGATTCTACTCCTATTAAAATTAAACAATTTTACTCTTTCATTTCAAATAGAGCAAGGCTGTCAAACTGCACATGTCCTGACCAGAAGTTCAAAGAAATTCTAACAGCTTTGAAACAGTTCTGTAAACTGAGTTGGAAAAGCTGCTGGTATGACCATGTAGTCATTTTTTACCCCAAAAAATAATCAGGAAAAATACTTTAGTTCATGCTGGAGTCTTGAGGTATTTTCCAGACTCAGCGACTCTGTAGACTAGGGCAGAGAACAAAAATTTAATACTGTTCAAAAGGAAATATCCTATATATACCTCACCTGATTTTTTTGTGTTACAGATACAAGACAAAGCAGACGGATCTGCCGTTATCACCTTGGTTTTGCAGATAATCATCTCCGCCTGAACTGCAGTGGCAGTGGAGCTGTTGTAATCTTACCCCAACACCACTCACTGAAAACCTCTCATCCAAATGAGCTAATTTTAGATAGAAATATTTTTAAATAGAGAAAACTAATCCTGCACAGTTTATATGCTATCCTTTTCACTCTGTCATCCGAGAAAATTCCAAGTCTGAGTACATATAGGAACAACAAAAAAAAAATCTGTGTTTTCCAGCACTCCCCTATTCTGGTGACATATTAAAACAAATTCAGCTGAACAGTACAGAGCTCAGAGATACCAAATAGTTCTGATTTAGAAAGCATACAGCAAGGTAGCATGGAGACTTTCAAGCTGCCCCTGCCTAATGAAAGGTTTGGGATTATGAATATTCAGCTGCAAGAAAAGTTTCAGCAAGAACTCATGCTGTATTAGGCACTACCTATAAGGCACATGGCATTAATTCCACTCCTTCCTGAGCTATTATATATATTTTTAAGGTGCTGTGATTGCAAATTACTGTACAGACTTGAAGAGGCAGGTAGGTTGTTGCTGAGGAATCTACCCAGGGTAAAACAGAGATGCTCTGGCAGCGAGTGCCATGCCCCCACCGCCAGCCAGCCCCAAGGACTCGCATACCCACCCTTGCTTGCTTTTATGGGTGCACTGATGAAATGTCAGTATTTCCCTTGTGCTCCTCTCCTTAGCATGAATGCACAACTTATTAGTTTTTAATTGTATTTTGTGTGTGACAAAACATGAAGCCTCAGCTACTGCCATATAGCTCTTATTTTATTCTATTGGCAGATGCCAAATAAAACCCAGTGCAATCTTTTGGTTGCTCTCACCATTGACCTAAACGTAGCTAGCAAGTGGCAGCAAAAGAATTCCTGTACCTTCACGCTATGCACAGGTTATGTATAGATCACGTGAATTCCAATTTTATCCCTCCTTATTGGGCTCAGATTTCCTGTAAGGGGTTTTGACTAATTGTGGCTTTGACAAGAGTTGCATCACGTGCTACTCGGTGAGCGCACGAGCGCAGGTCACTCAGTCAGACGGTCAGTCTGGAAAACAGATCCATACTCCTAATCCTTAAGGCTGATATAAAGCAGAGATAAGTGCATTTGTGATTTGGAGGTTACTCTGGGTAAATATCATTTGAGAGAAATGAACTCTTGAGAGAGAAGAACTGGAAACGAGATGTCCTAGTGACAAGGATTTCTAAGAAGTGGATCATTGGATTTTTTTTTTTTTCTTCTTCTCATTTAGTCTCTCTGCTGAGGTTTATGGCCTTGAAGCTGCAGGAAGGCTTTCCCCTCCACCCCCCCGACCATTTCTCTACAGAAAGCTGGAGACGAATAAGTTTCTAGCAGGAACCACTGAAAGATTCATTCTCTGTGTCTTTTCTTGCCTAGCCTGTGAAAAGCCTCCAACCAAAGCAGCAGAGACTCCTGCCTCAGAGGAAATATCTTTCCAGTTCAGCTTGTTATTCAAGCACAAAGTGGATAAGCTGTGTTTGAACTTTGAAACACCTGAACCTGCACTAAGCTTAGAAAGTTGCAAAGAGCTTGAAACTTGCTCGCCTAATTCATATTTGGCTCAGTTAGACATTTTCCAGTTGAGGAATCAAATACCATATGACACCGTATAATCTATCTTTCAGGCATCCTCTGCAGCATTGCTTCCTAGTTCCTCAGATTCCCCCACTCATTTTAGACATTAAGTACATCTTCCATCAAAGCGTTTAATGGCAGAGAGATTTTTCCAATAACTCACAAGATGCAAACTCGAGAGTCTTGCTCGAACAACTGCAGGCAGCTACAACAGCCGTGCAATCATTCAGCAGCTATTGAAGTTTAGATGTTATTGTCTGATTAGCGGCAGAGGTATTTTGTCTCAGATTTTATTTCTCTCATTTTCCCCCCCATAATAAAACATATATCCTGTTCAGCCACTCAGCTTTGTTATTAATATTGATCACCTATAGGGAAAGATTGATTCCTATATATATATATTTTTAATTTCAGCTGGGCCTTCTTGCTCCCGGTGCGTTGCCACCCCCACCGCAGCATCCCTGTCCGACGTGTTGTGAAAGCCCTCTACAGCAATGCCTTTGAACTGCAGTGCTACCTGCAGTCGGCTGGCAGCCCGGGTGTGTGGGGAGAGACGGTGCCAGCACCTCACTTCTGAGCATCCCGGTCCCTACTGCATACACCGCTGCCACAAATGAGAGCCTTGGCCCAAAGAAATCAATCGGGTTGTTTCCATGGGAAAAGCTATTATGTAGAGGATGCTAAGGAATTACATCTGAAAAGGAAAGTTTAAGAGTATTTGGAGCACACTCATGATTTACATCAATCTGGGGAGGAACAATTAGCTTATGACTAATGCTGCATTAAATATACTACCAACCCCAGGAGTGTGCAAGCCCAAGCTTTGTCGCACCTCCTGTTGTGAGTGCATGGAGGTGAGTTAGAGCTAGGCTGTTTGCACTGTGTTCAGCCCAGCACTGTGTCTATTTTGTGTGCTACAAGCCTGAACAAAGCTGCGGATGTGGTCCCATGCCAGGGGTCTGTATCAAAGCTAGCTGCAAGAGGCCTTGCTAAGTTTGCTGCTCATAATTACAACAGTTCTGCTACCTTAACACATCCTAATAACAAATCAGAAAGACCCAGAGAAAAGTCCACTAAATACTGCATCAGCAAATCACAGATGTCTTCAGGGATCCCTCTGTGCAACTCAACGAACTCCCTAACTAACCTGTAGAGTCGGGGAGATCAAAGTTTGAGCATGGCTTCAGAGGTAGCCATCGGGCTTCTCCCAGACAGGATACCTGCGTGCTGCCCTGGGCAGGGAGGTGCTAGAAGCACCAACCACAGGGAAAATTGCACAAAAGTAGCTGACAAAAAAAGAAAATTAATTACACAGATCACATCTACAGCATAAGGACGAGGTGTTGCGGGCCTATTTCTACATGACTCAGGGGTGCATAGTCATGAAAGCATGTAAAGGGCTTGCCCCTCCCCAGCACTTCACGGGAAGCCTGCAGAGTGACAGCCTCTGGCCTTGGGAATCTAAATACTTACTTTAGAAGCACAGATGAGGTTTGGACACCTACAAACACTGAGCTCCAGCATTACAGTGGGTCACGATGCTGCTGAGCCCTACCTGGCTCTGCCACCCATCACACGCCACAGCTCCCTGTATCAGAACAGAGCCACCACTGTGTCACTGCTGCCATGTGGGCTTACAGCACAGCTTCCCTAGAGGGTAAATGATGCAAAACCCAATCCTGCCCTTTGTTCAGACACTTTGAGTCCAAGAATTCCTGATGTTCGTGTGTTTATTTTTAAAGCAGCTTGTACTTAATTGGTAAATGACTCTTCAGCCTGCAGTTTTCTGTCTCTCATACAGCATAGCTTTTCCTACAATTGTTTTAATTATATATATATATTTCTGCAGTTACTTGTTGCCTTCTAATTTATTAACAAATGCTTTTCCTACCAGGCAGAGTTAATCCAGGTTATCAAGGCTCTCCAAGGGAAGAGCTCAACCAAACCAGAGGCACTTCGAAGCACAAGCACCATTTATATAAAGTATCACACTATTATTTTATACTTCCAGTTTTGAAAGGCTGTGTACTTTTTCCCATTAGACTAACAAATTACAGCAATTGTGGTCAGCAGTGTGGAGGTTTCTCTGCAGAGCATTTGCCCCCTGGGAGGAAGAAAATCAGAGGGGTGTTAAAGCAATATTGTGCCTTCCACTCGGTTTGCAGAGTTACCTGATAATGGTTAGCTAAGAGAAGCCATAAAATTGCCATTGCTGCCACCAGTGGGTGATGCAAATCCTGCATCTCAGTGGCCCTTGCAAAGGTACAGAAAAACAATAAAGAAATTCAGAAACAAAAAGAAAGGAATGGTAAGCGAACAAATAAGGGAAAAATAAACCCTGTTCTCTAGCTGAACTTGTTATTCTCACGTTTATTTTTTTTGAAGTATATTTGCTTTGACTGTAAGTTCAGGTGAGTGGCTGTTGAACCCCTTTAGGAGGAAAGGTTTCCCTAAGTTCTTCCCTCCTGAGATCTCAAGCAGATTCAAACCCTTCTGAGGAGATGGAAGGGCCTCTTGTAATTTGATTTTTGGCTGGATTGCAAATTAAGAGGCAAAACAGTGTCAAGGGGCTGCTCGTTTTAGTTTTCCAAGAAATCTCTAAAAGAGAAAACCTGTTCTGGTGAGGCTGCAGGTTCTCTTTTTCAGATTCAGAGTGCAGTTTGGAGAGCTTAAATATCAGCTGAAGAATAATAATCTGAACAGTCAGGTGCTAGTCCTAAGGTTCAGTTTGGAGCCCATCATTTGTGCTTTGCAAAACAGGGGCTTCCTTTCTCTTTCATTACAACAGATCTGGCTCATGGGCTGGTCTCACCAGGTTTACAATACTGATCTCATTTTTCACTTTCCTAACGGGAAGAGGATCTCTTTCTTGTATCTTTTCCACAAAGACAAATGGATCCCTCAAAGAAAGAGCTGGTGAAAAAAAAATGCTTTTCCCTTTCCACTGTACTAAAATATTCCTATTCCTGTTCCCCAATCACAAAAAATCAAAAAAAAAAAAAAATCAAAAAAAAAAAAGCTCATTGCATAGCTCAAAACATAGCAAAGTTACACTTGGTAGCCCAGGGAATTTTTTGTGTGCATTTATACCTGCTATGCACCATGCATGGCACACAGCCTACAACATGCATATGTTGTATATGACGGCAGTATTCATTATACCCACATAGCTAAATGTCTGCTAGCACCTGGGTAACACCTGTTGCAATGCTAGACTGGTCCAATTTCAAATTGCTGCAAGTTTCAGGTGTATGCAGATGCGTGGTTTCACTTCTGCTGGATCTCATTGCAAAAGCGACGTAACAGAACAGGTGTGAATCAATAACTTTACTGAATTGCCTCAAGTATTAGAAAATGAGAGCATTTGAAATGGCACAGAAATAAACAGGATATTCTCATTACATGCCTCACTACGTGTTTTCTTGTTGGGCTATAAATTAAGCTTTGTAAACTTTTGTGATTTTTTTTTTTTAATAAGTACATTGAATACATAAGAAAAACGCCTGCAGCAGGGAGGAATTGCAGTCTCACATGTAAATGAGAGAACATTTTGAACATGTAAAATATCCTGCTCTAATCCATATTTATCAAATGCATTCCAGGCTTTTAGAAAAAGAAATACACATTATATAAATACTTGTGAACACTTGCTCTTTAAGACTTATCAAGGCATCATTTAACCACAGGAAGTTTCTTTTGAACAAAAACGTGTGCTGAAATATATATATACACAAAACTTATCAAAATATTCTGTACAGACAGATAACATACCTTGCACAATAACTATTTCATGTCCAAATGTTGATGGGACAAGCTTGCTCAAAATTATTTAACTAACTGCACAGTTGAAGAGGTCATTTTTAGGTAACGTAATTAATGATATTATAATTAAGAGTATAAAAAAACAGCAAAGGTCAGGAGATGCCAACTTTGTTACTCTGGGTGCTGTAAGAACACAGTGCGAGCCCACCCACTGCTTGCAGCCTGAGCAGCCCAGACAGCCAGAGGAGAAGAAACATCACCTCTCCCATAATATTTCCCCACATCTTAGGTCCATGCTTCTGAGCAACAACCTAATCTTGCAGGATACCAGTGTTGGTCACAGTGTTGGAGCTAAATACTTCATTCCCATACCCCAGCCTAGCCATGATGCTCTTGCAGCATTATACACCGGCACGGATCCTTCTGCTGCTTTTGATGCTGGCAGAAACCCTCATGCAAAAATCAGTGAGATCATGAATTTATCTATCACCTAGAGGTGGATTTCAGTTCTAACAGAAGCACATCTGGACACTTCTTTGCTTTTCTGGGCCACCCAGCAAGCATGTCAATGTAGAGGGAGGGAGGAAGGAATTCCCTCCCCTGCTGACAGCAGCGATGCTTGGCAATTCCAGCTCCTGCTTCGTGAAATTTGCATTGCATCCACGTTTATTATTTGGCCCCATTTTAGTGTCTCTGAAATTCTGGAACTAAGAATTGCCTTTTATCACCAGTTGTTCACGTGACAACTTGAAATGCCATTCCTTAGCTTATACCCTTTTTAACATGATCTGCTTGATTTTTTTTTTTTTTTTTATCTGAACATAATGAAAAGCAATATTTTAAATAACGTGTCCAAGCAGTGTGGTAAAATTGTCAAACTCGAAACATTTCAATGGACTGGGAATTTGAATGTCTGCTCTTGAAAGCCTGGTTTATTTTGACAATATTGCTTTTTCTCCATAGTTACCTCTGACCTCCTGTATTACTCTCAGTGGATTATTTTTTCACTGAGGGAGATGCTTAAGCATGGACCAGAGTAGATAAGTGATATGGTCAAATCACTACTGGCAAACCCTGGAATTACTGACCACTTTAATAGCTCCTGCTGACCTCCAAGTGAAACTTCACCTTTGGTTATTAACATGTCTCTCTACTTTTATGATTTTTTGGAACATAATTTGTCACAGTTTTTATCTGCACAGAGCAAGCATTAGGCTTTTAAAAATGTGAGTTATCTTTTTACAGCTGCTAACAATTACATCACAGAACAGACCAGTCCGAAAACCAATTATGAAAAGACCTGCACGGGAAGCGCGGTCAGTCTTGAAGTTTGAATTACAGATTTCTGAACTATAACTGCGTTGCAGCCCGTGTTCAGGAACGGGAAACGAGAAACCAAACTTTGAAACGGCTTGTAAGATCAGCGAGATAAGATAAGGGCGTAGAAATTAATTGCCCTCGTTTTGTATTAAAATCTGATAAAGGGCTCGCAGCACTGTTCAAGATCAGAGCGAGCATCTTCCGTCACCGATGAGTGTCTGCACGCCGGTGGCAGCCTGAACCTGGACCCTCCAGGCTAGCACAGCCCCTTACCATTGTTTGCTGCCAGTGCAGCATGCTCAGGGCACCACCCGAAGCTCAGGAGCTCGAAGGGAGCCCTTCCTGCTGCCACCGGCAGGCTTGGCGCTGGCCCTGATGATTCAGAGCAATGACAGTTTGTAACCAGATTGTACAAGTGTAAGCAACTAACCTGAGCCTTCGCAAGCGGTGCCAAAAGGCTTTCAGATGATCCGAGCAATATGCCAGTCAGTTAGAGGTCGATTGACCAATTAACAATTAGGATGGGAGTGCAGGCATGACATTTGAGACTGCTATTTGCCAAAAGACCAACTATGTGGAAAGTTTAAATTTATTTTTTTGTTATTTTATTTTTTAATTTTTAAAAATGTATACTGGTGTTTCTAGCCCCAGCGCCATACCACAAGGCGCTGGCAGTAGGCTGCAGCCCTGGGGACAGGTTGCAGCTGGCAGAGTGACGGCAGCACTTCAACAAAGCCTCCAGGAAACCAGCCAGGGCTTCCAGTTTTGTTTGAACACTGCTCACACCAAGCAAAGGGGACGAGAACTAAATAAGAGCAGAGGAAAACTCCTCAGTAGGATTGGGGGTGAGCACTGTAAGGGTGAAAACTCATCAGCAATTACTGATAAGGTGCACCTCAGAGCAGGGTTTCCTTTCTAGTGGTGAAAGGTTCAAAACGGACTGTGGGAGTTTCCACCCTGGCCCGTATCTAGTTATAACCAGTTAAGAAAGAATTAAAGGATCTCAGCTCAGGCCCTCCTTGCAATGAACCCCAGCGGCAGAGCAGTCTTGAGCCTTTCCCAAAATGCTGGGGTAACCTTTCTGCTGCTTTATCTTTGTACACGGTAGGAAACAGTGCTGTGTTCTCTGCAGTAAAAACAGGTTACGAGTACAGCCATATAGGTATCAGTACTGAGGCAACCTTGTTGAAGTTAATTTATTAGGGGTTGCTTTCGGAGGAAAAGAAAAAGCAGCTATTACAAGAGAATTTTAGCATTCAGTGCCATACAAATAGAACATGGGATTTGAGAGACCTTTGGTCACATCTGCAGTGGTAATGGGCTGCTTCATAGCTTTGAAGTGTTATTCCACGATATGTGTGTGTACTACAAAGATATCTCAAGTGAAACTATGGTAAAACATCAAACTAAAGGGCTTGGTGCTATACTCAGTATTTCTCAAAGCCAGCATTGTATTTTTCCCCACTAAAACTGTCCTGATCTGGGTCTCACAGGAAGGGAGGGGAAAAGAACAAAAAAGGTGAATGAAATGAATGCTTTGTGAACACAGTTCATGTTTGAAACTGAAATTTGTCAGTGAGTAACATCCTCTGAAAGTCTCCGTCAATGCTATAAGAACGTCTTCTCCCACTGTACCAAACAAGAAGCTGAACCCTGAAAGTCGTAGCTATTTTGGAAGTCTTCCACTGACTAAATGCCAGAGAAACCGAGCAAGCCCAGGGGCTTAGGTTCCGCAAAGCATTGAGGTGTCTCACTCTGCTATGTGAAATGCAGGGTGCTGAAGCCGTGAGCCTTGGGGCTGCTGAGCAAGCATTTCCCAGCACAGCTTTGCACAGGGCCTGGTGCCCCTCGTTACGTGCTCCGAGACAGACCCAGGCTGCTGGGAACCAGGCAAGCAACAAAAAGTCTTACCAACAAGCTTGGCCCTGCGTTTGAAGCATGCCTCCAATCCATTTTACAGTCCAGAAAAAGAATGAACGGGAAAGTCACCATGAAAAGCTGCAGAATGAAATGGAAACGCAGCATCTTGCTGTAGATGATTTGAATTGTCCTGCTTAGTCAAACTTGCTGCTGTTAGCCTGAACCTTGCTTCTGCCAGGTGATTAGAAACAGCCCTCTCACAAAACAATTACACAACACGTGTATTGAGAGTAATTTCTAGGAATTATATTAAATCATAATAAATCACAGCAGGTTTTGACAGCCTAAGCTTGTAAGTGCCTGAGCACTCTTCATCCTAGACATTTATAGAGATGTCAGGAGCAAGACTGTCTCAGACATATCAAAGTAAAAAGCCTCCATCGTGCTTTTCCATGAAGTAAAAAGTTAGCATTAAATATGATATTTGTGACTGGGGCATGTCCTGCAGCTCTGCCTTTGTGCGTCGTGCGTTGGCATGCTAGCCAGGGTAGGCATGGCCAGCGGTGGGCCAGGAGCCCAGGAAACGCCGTGCTGCCTGAGTAGGTGTCAGGCTTCCTTTTGAGTCACCACTGAAACCCACATGCTGTCGTCATGCTTCTTAAGGTGTCATCCTGTGGATATAAAACTGACATCCTGACCGCCTGCAATTCTGAAAAGATTTTTTTTTTCCCTTGTTTTGCTCTCTCCAAGCATAAGGTTGCTTAACTTGTGCATTTTGGACAAGTTCGGATTCAGAGAGCAGCACTTTCCCCAGGCGATCCTTGCTGCCACAGCTTCAGATGCACAAGATGAAGTCTGTCCTTGTCCACTGGGGTTTTGCTGCTCTGGCCTGCCGTGGTGCTTTTCCCTAGACATGTCTACACTCAGATACGAAGGACCGCAACTCCTGATCTCCTCCCAGCAGCAAACACTCACTACAGACATTATTATTGCCTCGAGGGTAGATTTTGTCCCTTAATCCAAGGGAATGACCTTCATATAAAAAAATTCTCGTATGTCAGGAAGCAGCTTTATTAACCTGGGCAGCCTCAAGATTTCAGCTATTTCCACTGCCCTTCAAGAACTTCATTCTGGACAAGGTTTTCCCAAGGGCCCAGACGACCATTGCCACCAAGCCTTAGCAGCCCTCCACAATCATGTAAGAAGTAGTTTTGGTGCCCACCTTCTTTAGTGTTACTTCTCTGTCAGACACCTAATTCGTACCTTTAGTTTCTTTCCTAGAAGAGCTATGGGGGGAAGTTAGGGAAATAAGGGGGTTGTCACAAAACAAAGTTTGAAAAATACATCTTAAGCTTTATTTCTCTTAGCAGGAAAGCAAGGTTAGAAGGGTCTGAATTACTTTACCAATACCTTTCTGTCTAACCACTGACATGTCTCTAAGTGACATTGAAATATAAATCTTTGAGAAACTGCGGTGCTCACGCTCGCTCAGGAAAGTGATTGGTACTTTTCTACTATGAGGAATGTAGGTCTTGAGAGAAAAAAAAAAATACATGTCAAGAACTAAACTTACTGGTAGCAGAACATATAGGGGACACAAGAACGCCACTACTCTGACAATACTGACTTTCTCAGAAACTTCATACCCAGCTCTGAGGAGCGGAGATGCATGCCTGAACTCACCATCCCATTCAGCCTACACTGAAAACAACCTCCTCTCCTGGAGCAGGAGGCTCTGCCCAGCCATGATCAGCAGTGAGCACTCGAGGCCAGATCCAGTCTCATTTGCAGCTATGTCAATTGACGGGAGCTTCATCCACTTCAGTGGAAGCTTTCTGGATTTAATCCAGAGCAACTGAAATTAGAAGCTTGCCCTAAGTGGGCGGGAGCTCATTATAAGACTAAATAAGGAGTGAGTCATTTTCAGAATTTTAAACTGAAAGGAGCCGCATTTGGCTGACCTCCTTTTTTGCACACTGATGGCTTATTAGATTACAGAAGATAACCGTGCTTTCTGACTAGTTTTTCATGGTGACATGTCTATGTCACTAATTGAGGTGGAAATACCAGTAGAAAAAAGAAGAAAAAAAAAAGCAATCTACCTAAAGAGCACAGTGTTTTTAACTGTTAGTTAATTTTGATATCTGAAGAGACAAACACTGGCTCAACATACCTGTAAGCATTCCCATCTCACCCAGCGTACGTAAAGGGCTGAGTAATCCAAGAGGAGCCAGAGATGCTGAGCAAGAAGAAATGGGAAATCTTAGTGGGCTGCAAGAAGCTAACAGCTGCTCAGAGGAATGATCGCAAATCTTAATTATCAAGTTTTTTTAATTAATTATTGTTAATATCATTATTAGTAAGACACTTGATTAAAAAAGAACAAAACTCTGAAGAACTGCATACCCTGCCCAGATCTGAAGCCAGCCATGGCTCCCAGTAGCCCCATTCTGACTCCTGCTCTGGTCTCCCAGGTCATAAATCCTTTCATCTCCATCTTGTAACCCTTTCAAGGAGACTTTTAGGCTCCTCACTGCCCAGGTATTTTAAAAAGATGACTTTCACTGATGAGATTAGGCTTGAGAGTGAGACAGCCCCCTAAATCACTTCTGGCCTTGCATCACTCAGCAAGGCAGACAAGAAAATTTCCAGGCTGAAAAGGTCCCCAGGGTAATGATTCTGAGGCAGCTTAATTTGAGATTTCAGATCTACTAAACCTTGTAATGTTCAGTTGAATACTCACTCACCCAGAGTGAGATTGTATTCAAAGTAGTGGCAAATGGAAGAAGTAATTACAGTTGTACCACAAGTGGAAACACTAAAGGCACATGAAGGAAGAGGTGAACACCAGAATGTTTATCTTCATCAGACTGGAAAGAAGTTAGAACAGAATGTATAAGGTCTGGTGGATCTTCTGAACCTTCTGATACATTTTTATACTAAGTCTTGAAATCAATCATGATATAGAAGGCTATTGAACGGGATTTCTGTGTCAAGGGCCTATTTCCTGCAGTAGTGATTGACATAACCTGATATTGGCTCTGAAGTGATTGTAACCAATAGCAAACTGGGGAGGCAATAAGAAATATGGGATTGTTCTCATTTGCTCTTATGACCACAACATTAAACACCAATTACATCTGGCACAAGCTACCTTTCATAGACACCCTAAACAAAGAGATTAAAGATTGAGCTGAAGACCTGAGAGCCAGGTTCCAGCCATTTAGCTCAAAAGTTGGGAGCCGAATAGATTGTGATCTAGAAGTACATACGTGGGATATTTCTGATATTCAAAGAAAAGCATAGAACACCCGATGAGGCCAAATATACCCTGATTAGAAATGAAGTTTGTTATCAAAATATAGCAGGGCAGAACACTTGCCTGTAGCATTGTCTCTGCTGAACCAGAAGGCTGATGGCCATCTCTGAGGTGACTCAGGAGCACTCAATGTGTACGCAGTTATTGCTCTGGCCAGGGCAGCCAAAAGATCACTTGAGAGCACACGACCTCCCTCACACAGAGCTCAGTGCTTTCCTAGGTGGTGGCATGTCACCAGCAGTGTGGGCAAGGGGAATACTGCAGGCAGCCCCCACTGCCTGCAAAGATATTGCATATGCCAAGAGCAGAACTCAGGACCAGAGTGACCGACTCACATAGAGCACCAATGTACCCTTCTGTCCCCAAGCTGTTCTAGAGACAACTTTCAGCATCCTTCCACCCTCGTGGTAACCTTTGGGCCCACACAGCTGGTGCTGGTGTGCCACCACTGCAGCACAGAGCACAGGCCAAGAGGATTTTCTGGATCAATCATTTATTTCCCCAATACTCCAAATGGCTTCCTCCTACAGACTTTGGGATTTGACTTCAGAGGACATTCAAGTCAGTTTCTAAAGCACCTCCATGTTTCTGTATATAACCCACAGAGCAAGCATTGCCCAATACCTGCCGCTGGGGAAGGGGAGCGGTGTAGGTGGGGACAGCCATTTCACGGAGGTTTGGATGCCTTACAGCTGGCACTTGCCTACAGGTCCCAGGGGAAAACACAAAAAACGCAGCCCGGGTGGAGGCGTTGTGCTGGGAGCTGAGGGAGCCACCTGCATCCCGGGGGACGTTTTGGTCCTTGGTGGTCACTCAGCCCCTGCTGGGCCCACAGCACCTGGCAGCGCAGGCACTGCGGCCTGGCTGGACAGGCTGATGAACCGGCCCGGCTGCTGGAGGAACAGCTCCAGACAAACTTTGTACCTCGCTGCTCTCAACTGGGGTTGGTTTTGGCGAGCCGGCTTTGTTGCTGAGTAATGGCCTTTGGCGATTGGCACGGGAAATGAGACTTCGCTGAACGGCGAGGTACGGCAAACTGAAATGACAAGATTATACTAGTAGTTCATTAAAGCAGATGGAGGAGATTAGGGTGCTTGTTACAGTGATAAACCAAAATTGCATGTGCAAGAAACATGCCTAGACAGGACTTCTTTTTATAAAAGAAAAAAAATCACAAAATGCTACCTTTTCATCTTTAAAAAATGAATTAGAAAAAGTCTGTGCTGGTAGACAAAGTAATTTGGCAAACGTTGGTATGAAATATAGCTGGAAAATAAGGGTGGAAAGAAAGACAACATTTCTCCTGGAGCTTGGGCTTCCTCTCCTGCAAAAGCCCACAGAAGGGATAAGCAAACCAGATTCTCCGTGCCACAAGTTTTTTTTTTTTAAGTACCTGTGTCTTATTTTAAGGAAAAGTAGGCTCCACTATAAGCAGAACTAAACACGAGGAATTGTTAGTCATCCCTTTCCCTTGCACGGTCACCCCAGCTCAACAACCCTAAGCATTTTGCCTGGTCTTTGTGCTCTCACTCTTACTTTCATCCTCCGTTTGTGTCTCTCTTCCTTGCTGTAATAGGGTGCACAAGTTCTGCTTTGGAAAGAGCATGTTACCTGAGTGTAGAAGTGCAGGATATCTGCTTATGGAGCCATCTATTGAGAAGGGTCAGGAGGTAGCCTGAATTAACAAAAACACCTGGTGGTGCTCTAAAATACCCCGATGTCTTAGCTTATGGGAAAAGCAGGTGTCAAAGTTGCCAAATGCAACTATTTCCCAGCAGGTGAATATGTCCAGTGACAACCCTGCAGTGGAAAACCCCAGCCCAGGGCTGGGACCTTTCCACGTTACAGGACAACCCAGATTTGATTTTTTCTGAAGTTGAGGGGACTTGAGATCTTTGCTCAAATCACTAACTGATCTTTATGATTTAAACTGTCCTTCTTATAGCAGGAGAGAGGCCATAAGGCACATCCAATGCATTGGGGAAGTTGGAGCCGAGGCTTGATTTTAGATCTGAACTTTGTCACTCAGGCCTCTCTCTTCCCTTTCTTCTTTTCCTTTGTGTTAGCAATACGCACTGACTTTGTAGATCAATGCAGAAGGCTGTAAATGATGCATGAAATGAAAAATCCCTGTCCAGCCAGTGCACAGAGAGAATACAGACAGCGCTGTACTGTCATTGCTGTGGTATTTGCTGCAATGTTCACAGCTAGAAAAGCCCACTAAGTCCCAGAACAATGCTGGACTATTTTAAAGTCTCAAGCTCTTTGGGGACAGAGGGGAAAGGAAGGGAGAAATGAACTCCCCATACACCCACCTCCTTTCTGTCTTTGTTTCAGAGTTTTCACCAGGGCAGACCCTGCTCTCCCACACGAGTCTTTCATTATTCCCCCCCCTAAAAAACATTCCTTCCCCTTCTTGGATGGGGGCGGCAGGCAAGGAGGAAAGAGGAAAATAAAGAGATCGTATCAAATGAACGCTTTCATCAGGCCAGCCTGGAGTGAATCATCAGCCACACTGCACGGGGACTTGCCTCTCGAGCACAACGCTCCTCAGCGCAGGCATCGGCAGAGGTCAGGACCAGTGTCCAAGAGGCCTGGTGGCCATTCCCATCCCCTTGTCCCTCCAGCACGAGGGCGGACGGACATATGCAGAGGTACTGAACTCTTCCCTGCACCGGCACTAGGGATGATGAGTGCTTGGCAGCACTATTCTTCATATGGAACATTAAGCTGAGGTCTTGCACACTCCTGAACATTAAACATCCCATGATAGTCATGAAGAAGAGCTACGGGTTTTATTAACCTCAGCGTCCTGGACACATTGCACCAGGAAAGTCATCATTAACCTACCTTAAGAATACAGGCAGGGGCCCTCTTCGCAAACTATGCTCAAAGAGCTACAATCCTATGAAATACCTTTAATAATTTAAAGCAACTACCAAATGTTGCTGTAAAGGATATAGCCTCACCTCGAGGAAGAAAATCTGTAATGACTTTGACATAGTAAAGTATCTATAGCTAGATGCTTTTTTTGCTAGTCAATGCTTAAACATCACACCTGAACGTGAATGCTTCCCTGTTCCTCTATCCTCACCCCCTGCCAAAACCTGGCTCATCCAGGCTAGAAGCTATTTTTAATGCATCCTTTGCATCTTACTCAAATGGGAGTAAAGCCCATTGGCAACGCTTCTGCATGTGTTGAGAACTCACCTGAGAAGCTTTAGCACTGAATCAGATGACACCCCCCCAAAAAAAACAGATACGTAAAATCCTTAAAAATCAGGCACTTTTTTTCCCCTTTTTAAACCAAAAAGTGAGAAAAAAATAGGTTTATTTACCTGTAGCTATTTACCATAGCTTATAAGAGGAGTTAAGACATCTACACACCAAGTTTGGGATTGTTGGCTTCATGCCTCCTGCAGCAGACACTGAGGGTCAGCAGCAAGGCAGGGCAGCATCTAGGCTAGGAAGCACTGCTCAGCCCAGTGTTATAAGAAGAAACTGCAGGCCATTGCTAAAGCCAATTGATACCAACGGGTGTCAGCTACCTAGAGAGCAGGACTGCTTTCAGATAACCTCTCTAAATATTGCACAGACACTCAGCGGCATGAGTAATGGAGAGCAAGAGTTTGTATAACACAATTGGTGTAAGGATGGGGACAAGGGGGAATTACTATATGCAGGGCGGGATATATGAACATAGTTCTTTACATTAACCATCTGAACATAAATGAAGCTAGAACCAAGCAGCACTCACACCTGTATGCAGCTTAGAGAAGTATTTCTCTCAGCCCGCCTTCCCCCCCACCCTGTGGCATGCAGCATTTTCGTGGGCTCCACTTGCAGTTTGCAAAGCACTTTGGTTATATTCATGAGCCGAGAGAAGTAACAGCTTGGCACAGTTATTAGACAATAAGGCTCCTTCCTGCGTCTCCTTTAATTTTACTTGATAGATATGCAAACCAGAGGAGGGAAAAGCTAACCAGGCCTCGCTTATTGACAGCAGACAGCTTCCAGACCATAACCCAGTTACCTCTCTCTTAAGCTGCCTCCGAGAGCGCAGCTCCAGCCAGGCACGGAAGCAGTACGAGGGAGGCTGGGAGGGATGGTGCCTTCCCCAGCCACAGCCTCTGCTCCAGGCACTGGGAATGGTGCGAGAAGTTTTTCAACTGAAACAATTTTTATTTTCTACTTTTTTTTTTTTTTTCCAGGGGCGGTTGCTCACATCTGGTAAAGCTGTCCCTGGGCTACTGCCATATGTAAGGACACAAGGTTTTATGACTTATTGTCTGCAAGATTTATGGAGATGATCTATGATCAGCAATTTTTCATATTCTTATATCCTGAGCAAACACACAGAGGGCCGTTCCCAGCACAATAGGAAGGCGTCAAACAAGGAGGTCTCCTGCACAGGCACTGAGTGCAGCAGCAGGGGATGGGCACGGCACGCGGGTCCCCTTCTGCTCCCATTCATTTCCTGAGACAAATGAGGCGCGGGAAGAGAAGAAAAACTACAGGACTAAGATGAGCTGCCCCACCTTTTTTATGATATGCGAATGAGAAGTGTACGATCTGCATTTATGAAGTTCAATTTTGGAATCTCTTCTCCAGGCAGCCCAGGAGCTTTGTGGTGAACAAGAAGCCCAAATGCCTGGTGGCATCTTCACACTACTAGGATGGCTGCAGGTGTGGGCAGCACTCCCCGGCTGGGCCCCGAGCCCAGCCCTGCCCCAGCCCCTGTGTGTTTTAGGGGAAGGAAGTGGCTTATCGCCACGTTTCACTGAGACACGGCTCCGGCTTTCAGTGTCACAAGCCTTCACCTTTCACTTACATCAGGACCAGCACGGGTAAGGAGATTTAGTGAAAACAATGAACAAGAGGAAGTGAAAAGCTGCCAAGAGCCTTGGTCCAGCTGCGGCCAGGGCTTGCTCTGACAGGTAGCTTGGCTGCTAACGAAAGACGAGGCCTTGCCAGCATTAGCAGGGCATCGCAGGGGAGAAAATAACCATCTCCATCAATTGCTGTGTCTCATATCCACAGTGCTCAGCCTCCATGTGCTTGCCACCTCCCTCCCTGCTGGCATTTTCCTCCACACACGTGTTTCCTTTGCTATTGGCAGTGTTTTGCCTTGCAGGGAGGGAACGGTTCCTTTTTAGCCCCTTGACTGCTTTCTGAACCCCAGCCATCAATAGCAACTCATGCTGTCCACATCCACAGGACAGGTGGCTTTAGCTGACTAACACCACAAGCTGCAATAACAGCAATAATTATCAGACTCGTGTAAAGTAAAAATAAACCTCATGCCCACAAACTCCACAGAAAACTCTGCACCGGTGAAGCTGGAAGCATCATTGCCCACTCATCCCTCCTAATGCAGCACTGAAATCGGCTGCCCAATTCAGCCATAACTTTGCAATATCATCCCCAGAACAAGGGGGCAGATCCTTCCACAAGTGCCACTAGAGAAGGCAGTTGCTCATACAGCTGACAGTCTGTCCCGACTTACATGCCTGAACAGCTATTTATTTTAAAAAATCATGTTAAATGCACTTCCCTTGTATGCAAGCAAATCAGCTCACTTGAAATATAGTCAGTTCTCTACAATTCAAACAGATTTGCTCTTTTCCTTCACAAAGAGAGAGATTACGTTATCAAAAAGAATAAAATTACGGAGACCTGTGGAGATACCAAGAGAATGGTACCAGTGCAGCAAGGTACCTGCAGGTGTGGAGAACAGTCTGGCACTTAGTGATCATTTTGACAGAGGCACTTGAAAGAAATCCATAAAATTGATCACCCATCTGCATAGTTTAGATATGGATTGGAGCTCTTGGATGACTAACTTATTTTGCAGAAAATGTGCAGGTTTTTGTAAGGAGGGGGGCAGAAGGGAACAGAGGGGTGACTTTGGGGGTATAAGGCAGAGACCCTACATCACTACTAACCCAGCTGCACCAGTCCCCTTGTTTTCTAATGAAAAAGATGTTGAAATGCAGGTGTTAATTCTCACAGCATCACCGCTTCTGGGCCTTGCAAAATGAGGCAACTGCCAGGTGATTTTTCTAGTTCTCCTTAGTCAGGCCTGAACTCAGACACCAGTATTTGAGAAGTTATGATTTCCACAGCCACATAGCCACACATAGCACTTCAGCTTCTGCCTCCTCCTGGATCTGGGAATCAGAGAGTTGTCCAGACAAAAAGCAGTCACAAACAGAAGAGAAACTCAGAGAAGCACCCAGGTATAACCTATGACAGCATAGTTTCAAATAGTGACCCCCGTCAGGTTAACTTACTCACTGTCCTTGCAATACAGGACAGTAACTCCTGCTAATAAGCATCTATTTACTTCTCTGACACTCACTGTATCATGCAGGACACAAATTCCCCACTCCTTATCAGCCCTGAGGACTGTACTTTTGTCATCTACAATGTTAGTGTTTAGTACAGCAATGCCCCATTCTTAATGCTATGAAAGATTGTATCTGAACAGAAAATGAGCATTTGAAGTGCAGCTCACTTCATTCACCCTGGTAACTACCTACTACAATTATCAGGAAATGAAAAACATGTACTCCACTACCTTCTTTTTTCACATATTAAAAAAAAAAAAAAAAAGAAAAACACACACAAAGATCACCCCAAACACTATGGGATCATTCATGCACGAGGCAATGCTTTGCACTGTTTCCATGATGTATTACTAACAGACAACAGTTTGGGGCCCTACAAACAGAGGAGACAATTTCTCATAATCACACATTGTGCATACATGTCCACACAGTCTTTCAGAGCAAACTGAGTGAACATAAAATCTATAGCAATAATAGACTGTCTTTACTTTATGGCAGAGCTCTGGAAAGTTTGAAGCAGATACTGTCACCAAGTTACCATTTAAAAGGCATTAAGTGCAGAAAAAATAAGAAAAATCATTATCTCTGCTGTAGATTCTCTTGCAATGACAAAAATTATAACTGTAGGAGTCAACACATTTAGAAATGTTCATGGGGTGCTGTGTTATATATATACACAATGACCCCCAAAGTGGGAGTGCAGATATGAAAAGGGGAATGTAATAAAGAATTATAAGAGGGGAGCATAAATAATACACAGTGTAATAACCAGGGAGTGATTAGAAAAAGAGTTTATATAAACTCCCTAAAAGAGTTCCCCCCCCTCCCTTTTACAGTGTTTATAACACTATTTGACTTCAGTCTTCCTAGATAGACATTTAAACAGAAAAGGCTTCAGGTTTATTAAGCAGAAGTATTGGAATTGCCAAAATACCTGATTTTACCCAGGTTTTGTGCTTTCTAACACTGTTAAGCTTCATTAGGATGCTGCTGCACTCAAATAAATTAAGAAATATTTATCATTTTATAGCCTCCTGTCCATTAAAATTATTATTTCCTCTGCCAAGAGGTGCAGAAAGCAACACCCAGGATGTTCAGCATTGTATCATGGGCATTGTGTAAAACAGCTGGAGGCCAGAGTCGTGTACTTCAGCTTACAATCACAAGAGTCCTGGAAAAAAAAATTCATTTTGCATAGAGAATGAGAAAAACACACCAAAGTAATAAGCTGCTTGAGGCCTGAATTTATACCGGTGGAAATTAAAACAGCACTGATGCAAAAGGCATTGCTGCCGCACGAAGCTGGCACAGGACCCAGCCCAGCCCAAGTGCTGTCCATGCCTCCCGAGCTCCAGACACCCCTTACCACAAGCAGAATGGCTATTTTACAAAGCCCAGCAGGGTACAGAACAGCTCAGTTGTCTCCAGCCTCATACAGCAAAAGAAGCAGCCAAACACCACCCTTACCCAGTGGTCCCTCTGCAGAAAAGTTTAAGGAACTAGGCCCCAAAGACCTTCCACAGGACACCCACTTCAGGCGTGCTTCCCCGGCCTTTCTTGCTGTGCTAGATCCAGCCTGGTTTGTCATACTAGACTGGGAGTTAAATACAAGAACTGTTGGGAAGTCACCTTCTGATTTGCACATGGGGCCTTCCTCTAAAGTGTCAAGTAAGCAAGTTCCAAGCACCTCCAACCACCAGCCTGTGAGACTGCCCCAGCCTCTTATCTTGGAAATCTTCTGACTCGCGATCGATAAACAGCCAACAATATCCATCCTTCCTGGATCAACTGGGCTGGGAAGCTGCTGAGCCCAGACCTCCAGAGGGTCTCTGTAAGTTCTTTCTCCCATCATCCCTAATGGATGCTGAGTGCTCGCTGTATCCCATGGAGGGGGGCTGGAGATCGCATACAACAGCATAAGCCAAAAGCACTCCTCTCCTGGTTACCAGCAGGGAACCACAAAGGTCTCCTAAGCCTTCAGGCTGAGAAGACAGAGACATAGAGCACATTACATAGCAGCTTTAACACCCAAACACAGGAGAGGCCATGTCTGCAAAACCCAGGCCTATATAACAACAGCAACAGTAAGCATGAACATGCCTACCTAAAGGGACCTTACGGCAGGATAATCCTTCTTTCTTCATCCCCAAAAGACACATTCTGGAACTGGAGGGAGCTCCCACATGCTGCAGCTCAACAAGAGCCACCCTGATCATCAGCAAACAGCACCCACAGCTGGAGCTGATGGGGGAGAGGCAGCACCCGACCACCCCATCCCACCCCATCCGCTTACACTGGTTCCCTGCTTTGCTGTAACACTTGCTTATTGATCCAAAGCATTATCAATTTTTGTTGGACTTCTGCTACAACCAGGCTAGCAGCAAGGCATGCTCTTATCTGCAGCAACTTGAATTTTCTCTATTCACCATTCTTTTCTGGGTGGCTACAGGAAAAATGTGGCCTTACCTCTGCTGACTTCAATTTAGAAGCATTAACATATTATATAACTCAACAAAAACCTTGCTAAAAAAAGGTACATTGTACTCATTCTCCCTACACATGGTGGGGAGGAAAACGGGTATGGACTTCTTCTATGGCTTTCAGTTAATTTGCTATCAATGTCCAGCTGCTTTAGAGTAAATACAGGAACAGGGTGTCATACGGGTATCCTGAAGCAAAAGAAGAGAGGTTTCCTATTTCTTTGTTAGCTAGCAAAGATGGTATGCATGTTATCCAAAGATAATACAGGGGAAGAAATCAATTCTCTGTGTTGTTACACATCCTTGCGTGCAAATGTAAACTTGGGGAAAAAGGAAAAAAAAGTGCATTTCTATTATGCTGAGGTCATATGAAATCATTAGTGCAGGCTGATAGGATCATCAGAAAAAAATAAATAAGTACGGCTTCTCCACTCAAGGAAAAAAGTCTCAGCTAGAAGGGTCCCAATGGGTGAAGGAGCGAGGAGTTTGCTCCATTCTGCCCTGGGGGAGCCAGGGTCTTTCAGGGTGAATCCTGTGGTGTGGATCTTAGCTATGCTTTAGAGTTTGAGCCCCAACCCTGCCTGTGCTCAGCTCCACCACGGCCTCTCTGCAGAGGGTGAGCGGTGCATCGGTGTCCTTCAGTAATGCTCATGCACATCCCTGACACAGCCCTAGCGTTAGACGGCTCCCTCACCAGGGAAATGCGTGGTATTATACAGCGACCCAACACAAATATCATTATCGCTGCTCTGATACCTGCTCGCAAGGGCCGGGCAGGGATATGGCTGCTGGCCTGGATAGGATCGCACCGGGTAATGAATGGAGTGGCTCCGCACCACTGCAGGGGTCCCGGGTGCCAGGCCCCGCACAGGAGGCAGCCTCTCCGAACAGAGACTCCCTTCCTGACGCAACCAGATTAAGCAATTTGCTTTTAATTAGTACTGCAGCCATTTCCAAGCTAAGCAGCGGAAAGAGTAAGGAAGCAGGCTGTCTCTTTAAAGTTTAAGTGGATTCAGTGCACACAGTGAATTTAGAGCCTGCTGTTGGAGAAGTTCAGCTTTCTGTCACCGGGACTGTGCTCTCTGCTAATTTTTACAAGAGTTCAAGTTGTATGCACCAGTTAGCAGAGACATTGCAGGGGGTAAAATGAGAATAGAAAGCGTGACCCCTTGCTGCCTGTGTTTATAGTGCCTAAATTATATCCAGACAATGCTTCAGGTCTCCTCCCTTGCTCTGGCAGGGCTGTGTGTGCAAAAACCGTGCACTTTTCCCCTCCGCAGAGAAAAGGGTGCCCTTGGTGTCTGTGAGCAGCTGCCTGGGAATCCCATGCACTGAACTGCTGGGAGTGGAGGGGAAAAAAGCCCTGGGGAGGCTGGTGGAGGAGCAGTGGGGCTGCAGCAGGAGAACGCACACCGCAGAGTGGGAACCCCTGAGGGAACTGGAGCTCATGGAAGTGGATGTCTCACTTCCACTGTCTCATCCAAAGGAGAGCATCCCAGCACAGCATGCTGGCCGGGCTTTCCTGGCTCCCCCGCGCCATGCTGCATGCTCCCAGTGTGCATCAAGAGGAGGGAAGAGCTGCAGCTTCATCTGCAAACCAGCTAGCATGTATGAATAATTGAACACCAAATTAAAAAAAAAAAAAAGGCCTTCCTATCCTAGCCAGGAGATGTACTTTTAGCCAGTGTTTTTCACTTTTTCAGTGTGTTATCCTTTAATCTCTAAAGAGACAGCATAAATACCCACGCCTTTGTCCATGGCTCATCTCTCCTGCAAGCTCCCTGCAATGAAAGCATTGCTCCTTTCTGAACATGCCCCAGCAAGAACCCTTCAAAAAGAGTGGAGGAAACCACTCCAAAAATAACAGTCCATTCAAGCTCCTGCTCTGTGCGTCCCACTGTCCTTCCTCCATGCAGCAAGGCATACATGCCTGCAGGAGCCACGAGGCTCTTTGGATGGGCTTACATCAGGCTGCTGGACCAAGGGCTTGTGTGGCCCAAGTGAACACACAAAGTGGAATTTTTCTGCATATTTCTAAAGGATGTCAGGGGAAAAGTCCCCACAGCCAGGACTGGTGCTGTCTGGATGATTAGTATCTGGCGTTCCTCTACCTTCACCACAGCTGGTTTAGATTTGAGCTACTGGTTCATTTACATTTATGCTGCTGGTTCAATAAACAAACACAGTACATAGTCCATCATGCTAAATGCATAATAAAGGTGCTTACCTACTTCCAAACAAGTAGCTTTTATTCATCTGCTCCTCTTTCATTCCCCTCTTTCCCTCTCTTCTCTCCCTATCAAACCCAAGAAGTTTGGGTTTCATTTTCTTTCCAAAACTGGACCATATATCAAAGATCAGATAATGTCTGAAGTCTCTGCTACAGCCCTTCAAACTGTGCTTTGTTACAGAACATTTCCAGAAGTTATTGGAGATATTGCTGGAGATACTGGAGATACTTTATATCCCAGAAGGAAGTCAGGTTATGGTTTCACCCTGGCTCTGCCTGTGAGAATACAACTCTGAGAAAGGCCCCAGATTGCTTCCCCAGCCGCCGAGGCTTTTGTGAACAGCAATCTGAGGTGGGTTTGCAGGGGCTTTCAGGATCACTGGGGCACGACGAGAGGCTGATTTCTTCCCACTTGTTGGAACGAATTACCGTGAGGCTGGGAACCAGTTAACCTGCCCAGAAACCCTGGTTTCGAGAGGTGCCCATTGTCCATCCCACGCCGTCCACGAACTCGCTGCTTTCACCCAGAATGAAGAGCACCCTGGGATTTTTGCAAAATCCTTTTAAGCTGTTCTAATGGTAGCACTCTGAATCTGGAGAACTGCTTTGTTATCAATGCCGTGCAAATTGTTCATTTCTTTCTCTCCTACAGCGCTTGCCTCCACTCACTCTCCTCTCTAATAAATTCGTTTGACCGCAAAGGGTGCTTTATGACTCTTGTTTAAAACTGCTTCCTAATGATGCTTGACAACATCTCCTGCCTTTGAAAGAGCCTCGCTATGCAAGGCTCTAATCCCACAAAAGGAGGGATTCTTGTTAACCTGTGCCTCCATCCTTTCTGTTGAGTCACCACCTTTAATGAAGCACTGAAGGGGAACCAAAACGCAGCTGGGAAATTATGGCTTTACATGATCGTCTCTTGCTCCAAGAGAGTTATTGCCCAAGCCTTAATCCCATGACTCAGCCCTCTCCTTGGACCCCCTTTAATTGTCAGAACCTGAGGAAATCCCGGCCGAGGTAAATAACACTTCAGCAGCAACAGAATAGATTCACTTTAGGCAATGAATTTTTAATGAGCTGAGACTGCAGAGGGAACGCAGGGCCGAGATCTGTGCTGCTTATCTGATGGGGAAGGTCAGTGTCTGAACGGAGGGAGGGCATGGATGAGAGAACAGATCTGACAGGGCTCTTCAGCTGAGATTTCAGCTTGTCACAGGCTGGCATACCTTAACATATGAGGACCTTCTCCTCAAAGTAGCAACTTACACATGGCCATGCTAACAGAAACTGCACAGTGTTTTCCCCTGGTAAAGGCAACCCAAGGGTTGTCATCTCACTTTGCAAAAACAAAAACTAAGAAATATACAACGAAGGAAAAAATAAAAAATAAACCAAACTGAGAAAGATCCATGCAGACGTGTCATGCTCTTCCGAGAAAATCAGGCAACTCTACAGACAACCTGCAAACAGAAACATGCGTAAGACTCTGAGCAGCCCATCAGGATATTATCACTTATTAATTAGGGCAGCAGGCTCGGCTGAAACCCTTACCAACCTAACCATCGACACCTCAATAAATCTCAGGCACTGGGACTTGTACTGAATAAGAGTTTAAAGTTCATACAACCACCCACCAGGGCAGCCCTGCCCACCAAGGGGCTCCTGTGGCTTTAGCCAAAAGCAGCTCCTGCCCCTTACTGTTGGGACTGACTGATTTCAAGCACTTTTTTCTGTCTCATAAAACTCACAAAGGTCTAAAATGTGTTCAGTTCCAGACACGGGTTTACAATGCTGTAACTCGGAGCTCTCAAGCGTGGCAGCTCCCACCCCAGCCTGCTCAGCAGGGTTGCAGGGTGGCTTACCAGCACAGCCCAGCACAGCCTCACCACTGCTCCCGGTGTCCCCTGTGCCCCAGGTTGGCCACATGGGGTGGTCACCGAGCCAAATGCTCACCTTGTGCCAATGAATATCTCTGCAGCAGGGCATGGAGCAGGCAGGCAGGGTGAAGGCAAAGTCCTGGCAGCTACTCTGCACCTCCAAGAAAACCTGCAGGCCAGGCATGGGCTGTAACCGTGGGCTTTTTTGTCCGGGAATACAACAGAAGTGTTATTTGTCAGCAATCCTGGTCAAATCAGCACTTCTGAAGTGTCCTCAAAGCAATGAATGTTGACAAAGTTGGCTTCTTGCGCACCTAAAACATTTTTTTAGGGTTTGTCAGAAAACAAAACCAACCAGAACACTTCTGCCCCCGGATCCAGGCTTCTTCATTTACTGAAACTTCTATTTCTTATGGGAAAAAAGAAAGATAGTGTTTTCTAGGGAAAGACTTATTTTTCTGTGAAAAAATAAACAAATAAAAGTATTGAGCAGGAAGTATCTGAGCAGTCCAAGTCTGTACACAAAATTACTGAAGTAAAGTGCTGTACATGGGAGGAAAGGAAAACTGCTTGACTGAGTCATTGCAAAACATCCCCCTAACTCACAATTTCCTTGTTATTTTGATCCATACAAGGTGGGAAGGGGCCTGCTCTCCCTCTGGGCAGCATGCTCTCAGGTGTGTCCACCATGCCACAGACCTGGGACGGGTAAAGATGTACCAGCAGGAGACAGCACAATTTACAGGGAGCCAGGTCGATGCAAATTTATTGTGAGTAATGGACAGTGGAAGGGGGGAAAAAACTCCCACAAGAACAAAGGTGAAAGGGTGCTGGCTCTCTGCTCCTTGCAGGCAGCCAGGATGCTAATAAAAACCTTGCTGCGCCAAGGTGGACGATGAAAAGCAAATACCAGTTCTGGGGAACAGATTTACCACAGTGGTGGAACAGGTCAGTGCAGAGGGAAGTGGTTTGATCAGAAAGCCAATGAAATTCAGATAATAATTATGCTCACTTAGAGGCAAAATACTCCTTTCATTTGCTGGGAGGTTTCAGTCATGCACTTTGACCTTCATGCTAGTGTTTCATTAATAGTTTATATTAACAATTAATGGTTGCTTTCATTGGTGTTCTGTGCAACTCGCATCAGAGTTAATTTTCAAGTTGGATGTAATAATACATAAGTCTCATGGGATACTCATATCATGTGACAGCACCTTTATTTGAACCAGGAGTCAGGAGATGAAAATCAGGCCAAACCCCAGCCTCACACATTTATTACTCGTGTCCAGTCACCCTGCCGAGGGGCTGGACGTTGCAGCAGCTTTCATTAGAAGGCCCTGGTGGATGGCTGCCCGCGCCAGCTGAAGTCTCTTGGCTGGAAAGGAAATTTGTCTTTGGGATGACTTCAGATGCATGGTTAGTCTGGTTTACTGAAGAATCAAAAAACAAAAACAAGCAAACAAACAAACGAAAAACAACAGGGTCCACATAGATATGCAAATCTGGGGCTTGACAAAACTTGCTGGAACTGAAATAAAGGCCTGGCCTAAAGGGCAAAGCTCAGGTTGAGCTTGGTCTGCTGTGGGGCAGGACCTTGAAGCAATACTGCAACCCAAAAGCACTGGAGAGCTCAGTATCTGGCCTGAAAACCTACCTAGCCCATGGCTGTAGAAGTAGTTAAAGGAATTGCATGCTGTTTTGACTAAAAATACATTTTTTTTTTATCATGGGAACAAAACTCAATTATAATTGAATATACTTGATACCACAGCTTGATCTTACTACCATTACTGTGTCAGGAAAATATTAAGCAATACACTGACAAAGTTTGTGGTGACACTATATATTTACTCCTATTTAAGGGACAAACTAAGTGTTTAGATTTGGTGGTAGTTAAACTGCAAGGAAATAGGTGTTCTGCTCCCTTGAGTGTTCCCCTGAAAATAGCTCAATTAAGGGACTAATTGAAGAGTAAAGATCTCCCCTGCAGGGTTGAAAAATGCCTATCTGGCATGGCAGTGCCATCCCTGGAAGTTTCCTTCACCAGAGACTTTAAATCTGGAGAAGACCAGGACAAAACGGGGAGGCAGATGGCTCCGTGGTGGCATGGGCAGCACCCCCGGGTACCCCTGCTGGGCATCCCGCCCCGGCTGCCCACCTGCCCCGCTGCCGGCGATGCCGAGCTGCGCTGTAATGATCCACCTGGCAGTACCCGTGAGAGGTAATTTTACAGAACCCCGATGAATCAAGTCATCAATCACTGTCACATCAAGTAGCAGGAGCGCGTGCTCCCAGCCTGGAAAAGCCTATGCGTGCTTAGGATTAGGTTGCAAGTAAACTCAGCAGCACTAAAATGCTTCCCTAAGTAAGCACTGGCAAAGTCCCTGCTGAAATGTGGCAAAGTTTGTGCACTGGCTCCAGCGGAGCTTAAATCAAGCCCTATGACTTAAAGTCTGCTGATGCTTTAGCACACAATTACTGCGAGCAGAAGTACTCCTGGCAGTGAAGTTATCCATGTGCAGAAGTATTTGCAGGATCAGGGCATAGCTGCACCATCCTTTGTTCCTTTCATCACACTAGCAATGCTGAATTAAGCCTTCAGCTTTGTCTTTTTCTTGTACACAAGCCCTGCTGTATAGCTACATCACTGTAATAAATGAGGAAGGAGAGGACTTGTGTGGCAGAGGGAATATGATGGGAATAATTATAACAATAAAATGTTAATTAGTTTCTTTTCTTGAAGAATCTTCTTTCCGACTCAACACAATTCCGCTGAAGAACTGAAAAAAAAAGCAAAAAAAAAAAAAAAAGCCAAAAGAAGAACTATTTTAAATCTTAGGGTTTTATGTACTTGGGAGTGTTTCCTTTTGTCAGAAAGACCAAAAACACAGCAAGAGAGTTGAAAATGCTCTGTCAAAGATGCAAATAACACGAAGAAGTTTTTAACCAGCCCTAATCATCATGTAGTGGGGGAAAGAGCATGGGGAAGAACAAAGACGTGTGGTTTCTCACACTCTCCCTTCATTTCTACCTCCCCTTGTGCCAAATCTTTCTTTTAAATATATATTAAAAACTCCACTTTGCTGCCCTGCTAACTAACTGCTGGGGACGTGCTGGGCTCTGCGCTTCCCTCAGCCTCCCGGCCTCAGCCCTCTGTGCCCTGCACGGGGCAGGGCAGGAGGCACCTACAGGATGCTCGCCCGCGATATGGGGACATGTCAGGGCACCAGGGAGCTTTGGATAAGCGGGGTGAAAAGTGGCACACTGAGCCATGGCCAGGGATGGGCAGGGGCAGGGCAGGCAGGTGGTGCTGTGGGCCTGATCCTGATCTGGGGCTCTAAGCCTGCCTGAAGTTGTGATCCTGTGGGAGCTGCTTGCTGAGGGCTATCAGCATCCCAGAGATCTCGCCTTCCCACACGGGAGGTGAGCACAGCTCACCAAGAGTTTGCCTCTTCCCCCACTTCCTCAGCCCGGAGATTAAGAGGTGACAACAGAGGTTGGAACCCATAGTGCTTAGAACAGAAATATGTATGTATCTATGTGTCTATAACTGTATATATTTTTACTTTGTAACTAAATGAAGCTCCTTGAGAAGGAAATTCCTGGGAATTCTGATTGTGTGACCCCTTTGACTACACTTTTCTGTGACTCCGTACAGCTTTAGAAGCGCTGCTCTGCAAAGGCAGAGAATGCTGTGCTCAAATATTTGAGCACTCGCTCACAGAGGATTTGAAATTGTGCATCTGACTGTGCAATTTGCATTTCATCACCTAGTGCTGGAACAAATAAAAGCAAATGAGTAATGATCCGGCTCCATGGTCTCGCTGGTGCTGCTGTGCCAGGAATTATCCTGGCTCGGTGGACACGGTGCTGGGTAGGAGAGGGGACTTGGCTTCTTCTCTGCCACTTACCTGCTGGATGGCCTCAGGCAAGTCCCTTAACTCCCCACTGCTCCAGTTCCTGCTCTTAATCCACCACCACTGACCCTCTTTTTAAGAGGTTTGAGGTGAGTTAATGGCGAGGGGTATTTTAGCACTATATTGAGACAAGATTGGGCCAGCTGAAGACTTGCACTATTAAAAAAAATAAATAAAAGAAAAAAAGAATGATTTCACCTTTACACAGATCCATGGCAGTCTGTGTGGTGACTCTCTGCTCTGGGGTGACTTTCATTTGCAAAGGGAAAAAAAAAATCATGGAGCTACTTAGAAGCAATTCAGAGTGATGAATACATGTGAGAATACTGCCATTTGCTCATGAGCAAACAGCAGCAAGAAAGAAATAAAAGTCAATAGAAGAGGCATCGGTGTCTATTCAGCGAGCCCTCGTTTACATACAGCAACTCGTACTCAGGAAATGAGTGCAGTACTTGGAAACAGCGATCTCTGTCAAGCAGGGATGGGTGAGCTCTGTTTCCGATGAAGGCTGATGACTGAGGAAGTCATAAAAGCTATCAGGGAGAGGAAAGAGGCAGGTGACATGTGTAAGGAGGCAAATATTAAGGGGATGAAAGGGATTATAAAGCAAAGCTGAAAAGATGTAAAAAACTGATTAGGAAACCAAATATGACAGAGAGAGAATTGCCCATGGGGTGAATAAAAAAAATACAAGATTTCTTTTAAACAGGTAAAGGAGACAAGATTAACGGGGAGGCCACTGGACCACTGCGAGGTGGTAGAAGGAGCTTATTAACATGGGGAGAGGGAATGAAATGAGGGAAATGAAATGATTTCGCCTGGCTGATGCTCATGGGGGAACCTGGAGTTGCCATGCAAGGCACAGAGACAAGGTTTCCTGCAACAGCAAAGCAGGGAAGAGCTCAGAACAACCCTGGCAATCACCAAGGCAAGCTCATGCTGCTGGAGAAGGACAAAGGGCTGCTTGTGGCAAGTGTGTTTTTAACCCGTGCTGCTTAACAGAAGAGCAGGAAAGATTAAGTGCCCAATAACAAAGGTTTGGGGTCTGTCCTTGGAGATAAAAAGAGGTGAGGAGAAAATGATCTAAAGCAAACATCTTTGAACATCCGTGACAAGAGATGGACGGAAACCAAGACATATTTGCAGTAGGTTATCAGCTGGTAGAAATGAATGAGAAACACACATGCTCTTATTCCCACTAGCTGAGAATCTGGCTCCAGACATGCAGTGTGATTTTAATCAGAGGCCAGGTTTTAGCCATGTTAGCAGGGATGAGATCACCCAACATCTGGAGAAATATGAACTGATAAAAATGTATCTACCCAGCTTCATAAAGGGTAAATCTTGTCTGACAAATCTGGCAGAATTTGTTTTAGGATCTAATGTGAAAAACAGACAGGGGCGAAGCAGTGGAGCTAATCCACATAGATTTCAGAAAAGTCATTTAAACGCAGCCCGGGATGGTAGACTAATACGTAAGGTTAGCAAGTATGGCATAAAAACCATTGTCCTTGAAAGACTAAGGAAATGGTTAGGTGATTAAGGGCAGGTTGTAATGGTAAAACTTTATGGGTCAGAGAGGAGGACGGTGATGTGGTGAAGACAGCTATATTTGAGGTTATTACGATGACAGTTCAAGGCATCAGAGGTAGACTCATACTTTTTACTCTGTAGAAAAACTATTCTGAGAAAAGTGCTACCCTGGGTGGTTCTAATCCAAAAATCACACCGAAACCAAGGCCAGTCTATCTTCTGGGGGGCATTTACCTTTGTGGAATATAAAACGTTCCCAGGTCAGCAAAGCATACAATGCACAGGAATTAAATCAGGCCCAATGAGCCCAATAAATGAAAAAAAAGCACCCCACCCTAGGCCAGGGCAAGGTCAGGATGGCCAGAGGAATATATATTATGGTGATGGGGTTTCCTGAGCTGAAAGATCTCAGAAAGAGGAAAGGATTTAAGTAAAGATGTGGCACCTCCTGAATGCACACATACCCCGTCTGGACAGACCTGCACATTGGTCCAGGTTCTCCAGGGCGATGGTGGGCAAGGCACAAGATAACAGGATGCACAAGAGCAGGGGAGAAAACAGAGAAAAACAGGCAGAATACAAAGGGGATGGTCCAGAATATGTCACTGAGAAAGGGGCGGTGGTTAAGCGAAGACTCAGGCAGGCTTCAGCAGTGTAACGCAGCACCTCTGTCAGCCACTTTTACTAAAAAGCATAGCAGATGTTCCCACAGTACTGGGAGCAGCAGTGTGCAAACTGGAGATTGCAGTGAAGCCCCTCAGCACATCCTCTGCAAAATATGGGCCCTCTGCAAATGCCCATCCTGTGGGTGAATCTAAACACACTTTGAGTCTCCATGTACAGGGCTGGGATTTTCTCTGCCTCACACTCATCAGAAGTCCCCAGGGCTGGCATTTCCAAGCATTCAAAGGACTTGAGGTTTGCCTGAATGTCTCACAACTTACTTGCATCCCTCAGACCAGCAAAGCCAGGCTGGGAATGTCACCAGGAGCCAGCCATAAAAAACTCACCCCTCTGTGGCAGCTCGTCTGCTCTTTCCCCTTCAGGTGTAGGTGAAACCAAGGCATTGCCTGAAGCCAGGGGGGCCAGCACAGCCCCAGCCCACCCCACAAACCCAGACATGGGGCAGGGGGATGCTAGTACAGGAGCAGGAAGGCAAAGAGGGGAGCACTGCTCACAGCACCCCTGCTCATCGCAACAAGCTGCGGCACAGATAGGAATCCCAGATTGATTAATTGATTAATCACACCTGCTAATTACATTGAACAAATAGGCAAAATTAATATTTGATGTGGGTCTCTAAAGAGACTGTATGGATCAATTTTCCACAGATAAGACAGCAAAGTTCCTGCAGATAACACAGAGAAGCTCGGCAGCAGCTTCCTGGCTACAGCTGGCTCTGAATCTGCCGACACTCTGCGAGGCAGCGCTCGTTGCTTGCACCCGGTCATGCAGAGCCCTGACTCGAGTGTCATACATGAGTCGTGTTTGTTAAGACATGCACACACATGCGTGTGTTCAAAGCTGTTTTCGGTGCTGCCTGTCTGCTGCTCCTCTGAAATCTGAACATCAAAAACACATCAAGATAATGAAAATAAGAGATCAGCTGCATTTAATACATAAATCTTTGTTATAAGCATTGTTCTGCAGCTCGGGCTGACTTCGAGTCAAGCTCCCATTAATATTTAGTAAAAATATTAGTGTTTTTCAAAGGCCTGTGAAAATTCCCTTGTAAAAAATTCTGTGGTTGTGTATCCAGAGCACAACTCAGTATCGCGCAGAGACAACTGAAGGCTGCAGCAGCACTTCGGTCCTGTTTACACCCTTAACAGGGGGAAATTCATTTGTGTGTGTGTGGCCCTTTTCAAAGGAGTCCAGGTTCACCTCTCATTCGCATGTGTGCTGACCGCAGGCAGAACAGCCCAACTGGAAGCATAACTTGCAGGTCCTGCAGTGCAGAGCACACAGAAACCCACGGGCATTATAGGCAAAGCCAGGTTTGTTTCAGTGACCTTGCCAGGGCCACTGCCAAAACCTGTCCTTATTCTCTGGGATCTCTTCACCTCAGAGCCAGCTCCTGCAGTTTTTTTTTTGTTTGTTTGTTTGTTTGTTTTTTGTTTTATTGGAAAGCTCTGGATTCTTTGGGGGTGAAGGTTCCTACATAAATAGACATTATTATTGTATATTTGTCAGGAAGATTCTGCACTGATTTGGTGGCTTTGTGGAGAATGGATTTTAAAATGGATTTGTTATTGTGACAATGAAATTCTTTTGTCTTGCTTTAATGCCTAACTATCACCTAGTATAAGTAACAGCCATTCTGCAAATCTAATTCCAGGTTTTTGTTTTATATACCTCTACTAATCTAGAAAATCTGGTTGTATTAAGAAACAGCATCAGAAAGGAGTTAAACCAGTATATCCTTATAAAGCTGAGATAGGCATGAAATGGAAGGAAAAATCCTCCTGAAAATAGGCTGTGTTTTCAGTCCCAGGTCTTTATATAATAAACCTACTTTAGAAAATTCAGACCATCTACAAACATTTTTTTGGATGAGTATGTTTCAGGCTCATAAAGTCATCTTGGGAGAGTAAAGAACACCTTGTGTTCTCACAACAAATATTTCCTCATCTTCAGAATGATTTTCTGATGCATGAAAAAAACACTGCCTTTATTTTCATAAGTGATATCTGCACTGGTGAAGGGCCTGGCATCGGACCAGCCAGCAGATGCATGGAGCAAGAGTGAAATCAGATGGTTGTGAACCAGCTCTTGGCTCAGGCTGGTACCTTTCAAAAATTGAACCTTACCTTCTAGAAGATGAAGTCAATGTATCTAAGGCACTTATGAGGTCCTCGTTACTGATGTGCCCTAATTTCTAGGCTGTGTTCAGCCCCGCAGCACGCCTCTGAGGTAGGCAAGTGCCATTAATGGCATGCACCAGCCTAGCACTCAGGCCGGGTTCATAAAACGACAGCGGTGCCCACCGTGGGAACCGGGTGGAATAAAGCTTCCTGAGTTCAAAATTGAAATCCTGAAAACTTCTGTTCAGTTGCCAGCAAACCCTGAATCATCTAATGTCCACAGACACATTTCCCGTTTCCTTTAAGTGTCCTGGGTGCCTCAATCCAGCTTTTGTGCCTGCCCAGCTGCTTTACAGATCAGCAGCTCGCAGCCAGGAGCAAATGGTTCAACAAGGAGTGGGGCTGGTGACTCAGTCCTGTCTCCAGCTGGGACCAGTTTTACCTGCCTAGACCCTGGTAAGAAGACTGAACTCCACTTTTACAGAACATAAGTTTCTTGCGGTGCGGTTTCTTGGATTTTACTGTGTGCTCTGGCCTGCCTCCAGTGGGACAGGAGTCCCCAAATCCGCTCAGTGCCACCAATGCAGAAGTCAGAACTTGCAACATTAAAATAACTCAAATTCCTCGTGTTTTTTTTTTTTTTGCTTGTTTGTTTGTTTTTGTTTTTGAGATAACAGATGGACTCATATCCAATGAAACAACTTGCAAACTGTGGTAATTATCTAATACCTGAGTTACTACTGTGTCTGAGAGCCAAATGCCACTCCATCCCCTCTGACCAGGAACATACAGAAGACTTCTCCCTGCTGGCTCTGGGTGAACTGTCCTGCTGATGGGCACAGCGCCTGTCCATCTGCAGACAGCCCCGAACCAAGCAGAGCAAGCCGAAAAAAAAAAAAAAAAAAAAAAAAAAAAAAAAAAAAAAAAAAAAAAAAAAAAAAAAAAAAAAAGCCAGAGCCTAGGAAACGAGGTTGTGGGCAAATTCCCAGGCATCACACCGAAAGTCACCTCCTGATCTACGTGGCCTGACTCACAGCTCGGGGTCAAGTTAACAAAATGTGCAGACTCCCAAGGCCAGCAGCAAAGGAGCAAGCCAGATGTGATTGTCCCCAGCAGCTGCCCAAGGCACGGCGCGGCCAAGCGGAGCGGCGGGGAGCAGAGCTGCAGCTGCAGTGCTCAGGAGGGCCACACTCAAGTGTGCGAGCCCTGCGTCCCAGGAATGCAAACTTCTTACAAATAGGAAATTCCTTGGATTCATGCGCTTAGGTTGTGAGGAGGAATGAGCCTTTAAAAATTCTCACAGTCACTTTGTTCCCCTAATCTGGCAAGAAGGAGGTTTTTACGCTCATCGGAAAGGAAAGCACAGCACACCTTAAAATGAATATGGATAACATTATTCTATTACTCTGATGATTATCACCTAAATTGCCTTGTAAAATGTTTAACACTGTTTATCCTGGTGGTGTTTTGACACTGGAGAAGTTCTCAATCCGGGACAAACAAGGGATGATCGGCAGCAAGGCTGCTGGTGCCAGAGTGCGGTGGGTGACGGCTGAGCTGCTGGGTCACACCGAGCCCCGAGCTCGTCCTCACGCTCATATGCAAGCTGAGTAGTTTGACAGCAGGCCATGAGCTTCACTGAAGGCTAGGGCTTGTTCCTGGCCCTGCTGCATGAAGCCTCTCCTCTCCTTCTCACCCTTTTACCCCCCTGCTGGGACCCCGTCAGCTCTCGATAACGAAGGGCTTGGTCCAAAGGCAGACGGCACCAACCCCAGCAGCACGACCTCAGCGGGAGGAGAGCAGCTCTTTGTAAGCCTGGCCACCACTGCTGCTCGGATGCACAGGGGCATGGGATGGGGCATTCTGTTTTTAGTCAGGGTATCCTTTGCCAGTCAGCTCTTATAAAACTTACAGTGACACAAGACACTTACTGGCAGATGAAATAGTTCAGTGTATACACGGTCCTTGGGGGAATAACATCATTTCTTGTTCTTCTTACCAGTATTGTTTAACCAGGTCTCACAAACGTGTTTGTAAGTGAGTGGAGTGCATCTGGGTTTATCAGAGGTGCCTACCTCAGCCTGCACCAGCAGCTGTGCCTGCACCCACTGCTGCCTGGCAGCACCTCCTTGGAAATTTAAAAAAATTAGCAGTCAGGATTAGAGTCAAATGACATTTGCTCATCCAAGATTTCTTTCAGTAACTGACACAGGGAGAAAGAAAGAGAAAACCTGAATAATTGAAAGGGGAGGAGGGAGAATGAAAGAATAAGGAAAAAAAAAAAAAAAACCCTCAGTTCTCAGTTGGCAAGAGGAAATCCCACCAAGGATATGTAGAGATAATACTGAGCTGCTATTATACGACTGCATCCCTCTAAAGAAGAAGTTATCTCTCAATGGATCTGCAAAGATGTTTTAAACAAATCAGTAAATGAGCTAGTCTGGGGACGTGAACAAAATATGTGTGTTTTCCAGTCTCTAAATATAAACAAACAAAACATAAATATTCAAAGATCACTCTAGATAGTCCTCTTGAAAACTCTTTGAGGAATAAAATAAATGTTAGGGGTGTTTATATTTTGGAGCAGATGATCTCCATGGGGGAAGAGCCAGGAGGGGAAGGAGCTGTCTTCCCCGGTCCCCCTGGCTGGTGATTTACTCACCCATCACTGCAGCCCAGTGCCGAGCAGTGTCCACACCACATAAAGCTCAGTGCTAACATACGACACACATAATGGACCTGCTTGGAAGTCCTCGCTTGAGGATTTATGAAGAACAATCTAATTATTCAACTCAGTGCTGCTCACTACCATTATTGCTCCTATTTAAAGCCTCCGTGGAATAGGCCGTTTGTCTCCGGGGACAGCCCTTGTCATAGTGGTTTTCATTGATAGAAATACACTCCTCTGTTTTGATAGCAACCCAGCTAATCCTGGAGGGACTCGGTAAACATATCTCATACTTGATAGGCCCAAGAAATTAGGCCTTGACAGCCCAGATTTTCCAGGAGCAGAGAGATGGGGTTGCTTTACCAATAAACTCTAATTAAAGGGGAGCAGGAGCCAAGCCCATCCTCTGTTTGCAGCAAACACGAAAGCACTTGCTGGTTTCCTCCAGCTTGTAATTGTTTCAGCATCCTGAAGGAGGGAGGGGGCTGTCAGCCTCCCAGGCCTGATCAAACGGAGGATGCTATGTTATTTATAACCCTATGATATGTAACAGATGAGGGAAGTCACCTTGGCTAAGCAAGTGACTCGTGTAACCTAACCTTGGGGTAGCTACCTATTGTGCGCAGCAGCAGGGTGAACACAAGCCACAGGCCCACAGAATGGGAAGGGAATCCAGGGGACATCTCTCGTTCATGTGGCACAACCACGTGGATTCCCTCCTCTTAGGTGGAAAATGGTTTTTAATTTGCCTGAATATTTATCAATTCTACGTGCATCCAAAAAAAAAAAAAAAAAGCATCCTTTGTTCCTCCTCACCTACCAAGAGCTATTGAAGCTTTGCATTTTCCCCTGTAAAATAACTGAATGTGGGTAAGGGGAGTGAACATTTACTAAAATGCATTTGTGGACAGTCACCAAATTCCTTTCATTAGCTACTGGCAAACAGCTGAATGCTACCTGTGACCAAAGAGATGATGAACAATAAGAATGCACAGCTTTAAGCTGGCCAACCTTAAAGGAAGCATTTTTTCAGCCCTTCACATGACAAACTAAATGCTGTCCTGACTACATTCCGCTGTGCTTCATGGGCTGAGCAATGTCAGGACATCCACAAGGATTTAAGGTTGTGATATTCAAGGGGGGCCTCAGGGAATTAGTAGCCAGGTTTTTAAAGGTATTTAGATACCTAACTCCCATTGATTTTGGAACTGGCTACATGTGTGGAAATCTTGCTATTGCTTTTGCTGTTTTATCTTTCTTCGCTCAAGGCAATGCTAAGAATGATATATGGGCCATAATTAAAAATATACATGGGAAGAATAACCCACATATCTCTACAATTCTCTATTCCTTTCCACTTAGGAAGCCCAGATCTCTTGTACATGTAGAAACTGGAGCATTTCTTTCCCTCTGAGAAACTAGCCATTTTTCTCCATCATCCAGATCACATTTTCAGGTTCCTGATCTGAACATACCCACCCAGCTTGGCTCTTTTGAGCATTTCTCAGCAGGACTTGCAGACCACTGTGCACTGCTTTCCCTGCAGATCTGTTTTCACTTTCATCTCTCCCAGTTTTTGAAGGCGTAATGAGCAAAAACCAGTCCCAGCTTAGCTCAAACCTGGGCAGGCAGCTCAGAGGTGCTACAACAGCTGCATGGGGAAGGGAGGGCATGCAGCTCCTCACAAGTTTATTTTTGAGGGCATAATCACAAATGTGATGACTTTCAGGGCACAATGTGCAGCTCCTGAACATGAAGGTTAAGAACATGTGCTTTTCCCTCAGACCTGATAGATCATTGCAAAAGGCTTGACCCACTCTGCCCTATGTGTGATGCAAAACCCAACAGCTTTGGCTGCTTGTGGCTAGTGTTAAAAGTGCTGGGTGTTGGTGTGTTCCCCCCTACACACACTGTGGCCTGAAACAATGTTGATAAATCGTGGTATAACACGAATAATCTGGATTCTGATTTACTGACTGGGACATATTCGAATGTCTGTACGGCAGAAGATTTCCTCTTATGCTGAATATGATAAAGGGTAAAGGAGCTTTATTCCTCTAAGAGTTACAAGGACCCAATTTACACAGAAAAATGTGGCTGATGCTCTCTCAGCTTCTCTAAGGGATGCTTTGCATGGGATGAAACGGGCTCAGTTCTGTTCTACTGTCAGAATGGCACCAAGGTGGGGTGGGCTTCAGTCATTTTTTGCATACATTACTCTTACAGAAGGCTTGGACCTGCAGTCCAAGTCCTGTAATTCTCTGGTTCTAATTACCAAGGGAAAAGGTTTGAGGAGCCCCTGAACCCCCCAGCTGTTGGCATGAGCCCATTTCTCTGCAGAAGCTGATACCTGGCAGCATCCAGCCTCAGGCACAGGCAGGCTGGAGCCACTCTGCTACTAAGGGAGCAGGAAAACTGTGACATTTATAATACAGGACACTTGTGATAACATTTTTTTAAAGATCTGAAGATTAGGCATCAAGTCCAACTTCATTCTCAGTTAACAAGGAGAACAAAATACCTTGAAAGGGTGATTCAGCCCACCCCAAGTGCAGGGATCCTGGCTGGCTGGCACGAAGGAGACACCTTGGCTCTGTGAAAATTGTTGAAAGTTCGTGCAGTTGCTGAAACAATGTGACTTGACTGCAAACACTGCAACCAGAAATCAGTTATTTCTTTTTTAACCTGCTGCCTGAAAACAAGATGAATGCAAGCCAAAAAATCACATGGCTGTGTTATAGATCGTGCTGTATCACAACTAGCAAGGAAAGGCTTGTTCCCACCCTCAGCATGGATGTTTGCTGCTGAAGGCAGTAAAAGTGCAGCTGAAGTTATTTTACTAACTTGTAAATAACAGCCCTCCCAGATCATAAATTACTTTCCAATAGGAATTTACTCTTCCGGGTAAGATGAACAACTCTAAAAAGCAGCCTGTAGATGCTGTCTGCACTGATTTCATTGCAGGACCAGGGTCATGGAGCTTAAAGCAAATCTCTGTTCTGCACTCCCACCTTCCTTCTAGATTAAACCCCCCAAAATAGCAAAGCGGCCAGGGCTGAATCCAGCGGGCCCAGTGAGCAAGATGGCACATTGGACAACAAAGGGAATTCTAGATCACAAGCACTCAGAAGTCAGACATGGCAAAAGCTCGGGTGGCTCCACAGGACACCACTTTCTCAGGGCTTATCACACTTTTTGGCTGAGAGACAGCTAGCTTAGCTGGAGCCATCCATGAGCTGACTGAGGGCTCTGAAAGCAGGCTGCTGCTGGGGCAGGGCGTGTGAGCAGCAAGCAGCGGGTATCAGAAATGCAGCGGTTTGCTTTCTTATGAGAAGGTCAAAGCAAATCCCTAAGAGTCAGGCCAGCCCATTTTAACAACGTCTGATGGTGCTTTTCCCATGCCAGAGCTGTGATTGCTCTCTTGCCCTGGCTGCCTCTGCAGCACCGCAACACGCTGAACTGCACAGCCTGTGTGCTCCAAGGGGGGCTGCAGCATGGGCAGGAGCTGGGAGAGGGAGAGAGAGAGAGGGAGAGGAGAAGAGAAAGAGAAAGAGAAAGAGAAAGAGAAAGAGAAAGAGAAAGAGAAAGAGAAAGAGAAAGAGAAAGAGAAAGAGAAAGAGAAAGAGAAAGAGATGAAGGAAGGAAAGGTGGAAAGGGGAGGGAGGGAGGGAGGGAGGGAGGAAGGAAGGAAGGAAGGAAGGAAGGAAGGAAGGAAGGAAGGAAAAGAAAGAAAGAGAGAGAGAGAGAGAGAGAGAGAAAGAGAGAAAGAGAGAAAGAGAAAGAAAAAGAAAGAAAGAAAAAGAAAAAGAAAGAAAGAAAGAAAGAAAGAAAGAAAGAAAGAAAGAAAGAAAGAAAGAAAGAAAGAAAAAGAAAGAACTGTCAGTAAATTGGGCCCAACGTACAGCAGTCCTACATATGGGAACTGGCCTTGGAAGCATTGCACATCAGGGCTCACACCTAATAAGGCTGATCTACTGCAAAAATACTTAGTTTGGCTGTAACTTACTTCCCTCAGTCTGTTCCAAAGAATAAACATCCTTTGTGCCCGGCCCTCCCTACACATGTGCACACCCCCGTGCACAACCCCCCATGCACACCCCCATGTGCACAAGCACGTGCACACCCCCAGACCCGCAAGCTGCTCAAGCTTCCATTCTGCCCAAATTAGCCTCATTGCTTCCTATAGTCTGCCTAACACTTTTGGCACTTTTCTGAGTGAAACGTGCTACCTCTTCTAATGAGGGACGGAGCAACCGGCACCCAAGTACATTCCAGCAATAAGTTGCAGTTTACTTTAAAGTCATTTACTTTTTTTTATGAGGAGGTGAAGGCAAAGTTACTTCATTGTGGGATTTCTTTTGCTTCCTGTTTTAAGTTTCCAGGTTCTTGTAACAAGCTGCTGCCTTCTGCCCCACAGGTGCCTGTGTTATCATGGAAAGCAAGCGGCTCTTCCTTCTCTCCTCCTTTCTCCCCACCTCTCTCCTCTCTTCCCTTTGCACCATGCTGTGGGGCTGTCGGAGCCCCAGCTACACCGTGAATGGCCACTGAGAGCCCTTATGGGAGAGAGCATGGGGAGATTTTACAGATTTTACAACACATCTGGGTATGAAATTGGTCCTTTTAAGGCTCCCCTGGACACTGTCAGCTTATAGGCACCCCACGTAGCACCCAGCCAGCTCTGGTGCAGGCCTGCAGACTGCAGAGGGACGACTGAGCCTGCAGACCTCAGGCTGGGATTTCGACCTGCCCCAGCTTCAGTGCTGCTAGGATCTGAAAAATGAACCTGACTTATTGAGACTATGGCGGCAACTCAAATGAAATTTGGGTTCACACTTTTACAAGTTTAAAAACATGGATTTTTTTTTGCTGGAGTCATAAGTCTTTAAACGGCTATGTAAGACCCCACGGCCTCATGGAAAAGTCAGCGTAGAATAACTCCCTTGAATAAGTTAAAGCCTCTCCTGACCTCACAACTAAAGTATTTGAGGCACTAAATGAAACAAGGCAGTGGGAGAAATAAAAGGTTCTGTGGACATGCTACAGCATCTCTTTATCTTCAGAGCCTGAAGAGGGTGGAGCGCAATTAGCTCATCCACGAGAAATTTGGGCAGGCGAGGAGCTTCAAGAAGCACTGAATTCAGTTCCAGGCTGGGATGCTGCTGTCCCCTGGAAGGTAGCAGTCAGCCTGGCAAGGCATTTCTGCAAGAGGCTGTGGTGGCCAGAGCAAATGGGATCTGGAGGGGACTAAGAGAGGACAGATGCCTTGGTGGCCATTAGATTCCAAAGCCCAGGTGCAAACTCTGTGCTGCTGCTTTGCAGAACAAGGAGAGTAGAGCAAAGGGAAGAATCATTCTGGCAATGCCCCATTCCTCACAATTGCTCCATACCGAACATCAGAGAGACGAGGATTTTGCACAGACCCACGTCTTGCTGTCTATGTAATTTGGTCTCTCCGAGGAGTGACACTGCTGCGCAGCTTCATACCCGCTGCCAGGAAGGAGCAGAACTTCCAGGCTTGGTGCAAGCCCCGGGATGCATCCTAGCCCAAATCATGTTTTCTGAGAAATAGAGGAAGAAGAAGATATTCCCAGGCAGCTGGATGTGAGAGTATTTCAATATCCGCTCATCCAAGCTTTAATCTCTAAATTGCAAAAACATTAACATTATTGATTGATCAGACATCAATCCAACAGGAAATTTAATTAAATTAAAATGTGTCACTGAGCAGTCCTCACTGCATCACATATAAATCTTGGGTAATAAGTTGACAAAGACAGCCACGATTGATACTGTGTTCCCAGCTTAATTTATCCCCCACCATTTTATTTTCCTGTGCTGATAATGAGCGTGCCCACAGACATTCCCATCTGCAGGGTGTCGCTCCGATGCACACCAGCCCTAAACCCCAGCTCCCAGACCCCCACCAGCACTGAATGTGGATTATTTACAGTCAGCAAGGCTCGCACCAGCCAGCTTCTGGGGCAATACCTCCATCCAAGGCGCTGCCAGGGGCTGGCCCTGCTCAGTGATGGCTGAGCACAGCTTTCCCATTTCAGACCTCATGGCAGTAGTTTTGTCACTGGTGAAACCACTTCACAGAACTGCGCTGGAGCCACCGCCGAAGCTCAGACACATGCAGATAATAGCAAGATGCTAAGATGGATGATTAAGAAACAACTCCGTACAGTAACTTCTTTGGAGTATTATAAATCATTACGGCTGGCTGAATAACACAAAAAGAGATTAAGAAATATTTTCTCCAATTCATTTCTGAACAGCAGTGGGTTTGGTTTGCTGTCAGTAATGGCAGCGTGATATTTACTGTAATTTATTATTATTGTCAGTGCTTGCTGCTATTCAGGCAGCCACCGGCTATTTACCAAAAAAAAATTGGGAATACATGAAGTTTGTGTGGGCTTTTTTTCTAAGCTATTTCTTGTACCCGCTGGGGTCTCTTTGGTTCCCCAACATTTGTTGTTCTCCTTCCCGAGTACCAGAGTCCCTGGGGAAGCAGTGGGGCTGCCCATGATCCAGCTCACGCACGGCAGGGATGGGGAAGAGTGAAAGGGAGCAAGTCAGCAGCCGATGCTGGGCTGCAAGGTCTGTGCATTCAGTAAAATGTGGGGAGGGAAGGAAGGGAAACCCGGATCAGTATTTATAGACATCAAAATCCAGCACTAAGCATTTTGCAGAGAGAAGGAAAACAAAGATTAGGTTACTGAGGTGAACCCTATTTGCAGTCAGCAGCTTCCAGGCTCACCAAGCAGCATGCACGCCCTGCGGTCTCTGCTCCTGAGCACCAAGCTGCACGTGAGCTGTGCTACCTTTAGGAACCACTCGGATTGTTTTTTCTGCTGTTGTCTTTAATCTTCCTAAATCCCAACTCTAATTCAGTCTCTTGATAGCCGTCCTCTAAACAAATACCAAGGTAATAGCGATCAGCTTGTGACTGGATGTGAAAATAGAGCTGTCTCGGCATTGATTCCCACAGACAGGGCACAGATTGTCTCTGTCTCCACCTCCCACTTGCAGCACAGGAACAGGTTTCGTGCCTTTGTCACAAGTGCCAACCTGAGGAAGTTGCAATGCCAAAGCAAGGAAAGGAGCGGTGGATTTACTTGACAGCATTCGTTGCTGACAATAAATCTCTTCCGAATTTGATCCGTAAAGGTTTCCTTCTCCGTGGTCCATGTCATAGGTGGCTGTTCTGGGGGGTGTGTTTCAGCCCAGCTCAGCCCCAACACATCTCTGCTTTGCAAGGAAAAACCCACACTGAACAGAACATAAAAAGTGAGCTCAGCTGCAGGGGGGAACAACTCTAGAATGGCATTCAGAGGCCATGATTAAAGAGCTGTAAATTACAAAGTGTGTTAATTCCGGAGACACATTTACATGGAGTTTGTCAGACCTGGCTCTGGAACATGTATTTCCTGCAGAAACCATCCAGAAAAGCTAACAGGCTGCTTTAAACTCCAACATGCAAGAGGCCCCCAACCAGGATTTAATGGATTAGTATGGCTGGAAAGGACCATCGCGATCATCTGGTTTTGTTTCCTATGTAACACAGCTGAAGAACTTCACCCACTCGTTTCAGCATCAAAGCCATAACTTCTGTCAAAGCTATTGCATATCTTTAGAAAGACACTCACTCTTGATTTAGAGACTGAAAGCAATGCTAAATCCGCCACATTCCTAAGCCAACTGTTCCAGCCGTTAGCTACTCTTGCTATTAAAAAGGCAGACTTTCAGGCCAAATTTATCTAGCTCCAGCTTCCTACAGTCAGATCCTGCTATGTCCTCTCTTGTTGTATGAAGGAGCACATTACAGTCAGGTTTAAATTGTGGGGACTATCTCACAAGTCACTGCAAGCTTTCTCTTCTTGGATAGTCTTGGAAATATATCACCTGCGAAGATTTATGAATGGACAAATTCATTGAAAATACCATTCGCAAAATAACGGCTAGAATAGCCCACACTCTTTTCATGAAGTATTTCTGTGCATTTTCCTGTGTGTGTTTTTATTTCGCTTTTCATCTGGTGGCTCTGGGATGATACGGATGATGAGATATAGCTAAATATATATCGCACTTAGAGCTCTCCCTTAGCACACCAGCTGAGGTGTAATTCTGTGCATCAAAGCAGCAGTCTGTGTCACATCCAGCACAGACACTGAACAATGTCCCCTTAGAAAGGGCACAGGGTGAGAGTAGCTTTATGACACTATTGATTTATTCTGTGCCTGCAGTTAAAAACTATACCCAGACAGACAATAAAAATAACTGCTCTAACCATATAACAGCTTCCTGCTACTAAAATGGATTTTACACTTAAAGTCATGGAGGGCTTTTCTTTCTTTCTTTTTTAAGTCTCAATTACAATATTTTTTTTTGAATAAATGGAAATGAGAAATTGTGAGAGCTGTTTTAGTCCTGATGTTTTCCTTTTTTTCTGATATACTTAGTGTTTAGAAAGTCCAGGATCATTTTCCTGTCGCATAGTTGTGTCGTAAGTGGTCACCATAACTGGGTATTAATCAGGCCAGATAGTTTAGTGCAGGCTTCCTACATGCAGAAATATGCAGTAGGAGTGGTAATCTGGAATGGATTTAACATATAAAATAAAATTGATTACAGTCTTTGCGGTCAACTGGATGAGCTGGGATTGAGGTCTTGGCCTTAGATTTGAATTTTAAAATAATATCAAAAGCAACAGGATCATCTCCCAGAAAACTCCTTTTAACTCAAAAGACCCCACTGAAGGAACAGGTTTGCAGGCTGAGATTTATGCAAGCTGCAATTTCTTTGCTGCATCGAAACTGGTGTTTAAGCAAGTTGCTAGCAAGTTTCTGTGGTAGCAGGAAAAACAGCTCAGAGAAGGGAAAAGGAGAGGGGAATCTGCTGTTCAAGTGCCATTCCCTTTCTATTGGTTTTATGATTCAGGAAACATTGCCTGAATAGCACATAGTGTGAGATATTGTACCATGGCCTCCTGTCCCTGGAGATGCTCTCAGAAATTACATAATTCCATCAGTAGGGATTTTACAAAAGCAAGAAAAGATTGTAATAAATGAACCCAAATCCATGAAACATTGGTGGGAAAGTCAAGATTAGGCTCTTCACATCTGTCAGGGGAATTCTTCCACTTACTGATGTTTTATGATAAATTTCAGACAAATTAATTATCTTGTTTTAAAATTAAATTATTGAATATGTCTGCAAGATATGTTTATATTTTAATTTGTAAAAAACACAAATAGGAGTATTTCCACATAAAACCACCTTGTGGAAATCCTGTGCTCTCCAGTCCAGGGAGAGAAGACATGATCTTTTTCATCCTTGCTTTTACATATCCTTTTGGTAACTCTGGCACTGGAAACCCTAATGTCAGTTCTTGCATCAGGTGGCATTGTCTGGTGAAGTGCTCAGGTGGATGTGACACCAGAGACAATGATCTCTTTTGGTTTCTCAGATTTTCACATAATGGACAGCAGACAATAACAAAGATGGAAATTAACATTTCCACTTAAATTATAGGGTTGATTATTAATCTTCATCGTATCTTCCATTCACCCACACAAACCGGTATCTGGCCCTTACATTTCACACCTTCTCCCTCATACTGGATTCACCATTTCAAGAGTGCAATTTCCCAATTTTACTTACACCTCACTTTCATTTTTATTACTTTCTGTGAATGTGACTATTTTACATCCTAACAATCACCACCGACTTCTGAGGGCCCACGGTGTCTGGCCAATTTTGAATGTGCAGAATCATACAGTCATCTAGCAGTTCATTGAACTTTTCCCTGGAGCAGCCCTGGACTGCTTTGGAGGTGCCATGGGACCCCTGCACAAAGCCAGTGTTGATGGTTTCCTGCGTGGGTGGCTGCTTTGCTTGTCCCTCTGTGGCTGCACTGCTCAAGTGCAGCTCCCACGGGACTGGTCTTTAAAGGAGGTTCATGACAGCAAGTTGCACCAGAGCTCCATCAGCCTGGGGTGAAACCCTGAGCTCTTCAAATAGGAAGATAACTGGGAGCAGGATTTCTCCCTGAAAGTCCTTACAGCTCTGCAATGCTGAAAAAAATCCTTATGGGGGAGTGATCCCTTCTGGTGCTTTTCCAAGCCTGCTCTTGAGAGTAGCAGATATATTTATATTGGAGGTGGGTTGCTAAGCACAGTAACTACTCTACAGGAGCTAGGCACAACAAACCAGCTCCCCAGGTTTGACTCTGTGCTCGAATACAGCTATGTGGGCGTAGATGGCTGCATAACTCAATAATTGTGATAGCACATAAATCCTGAGGAGGAAATTATTTAGGGTAGCTATGGCACCTGAGGGTTTGCACTGCTAAGATGCTCAACTGGAGCTGGTCTTTCGCAGGAGCAATAAAGAGGCTGATGGTTTTCATCAGCAAAGGAAACCATTCTTGATATCTGTTGGCGCAGGTCAGAACACAGGGTGCTGCTTAGGGGATAAAGCGGGATAACAGGTCATGGAACAGCTTGACTCGAAGGGGAAAAGGTTGTGTCTCACCTGGTGTGGCCCTGTGTCATAGATTTACAGCACTTATGGAAAGGGAGCACTCAAAAACATGTGCCAACGTCGAATCTTTGAATTTGCATGCTTCTGGGATTTTGTGCTAAATCCAGGAGGTTGTTTTCACATATGTTCCTGGAAGACTGAGCAAATGTATTGTGCCTCATTTCGTTTCCCCTCCAAAACTGGCAAAAGAGCAGCAAAAGATCTGTACATGCTGCATCGTTCTGCACTTCCAGATGGAATTGTCACCTGGGAAAGAAACTGGCTCAACAAAAAAACAAGGAGGTAAACCTGGAAGATCTAAGTGGAGGTTGCTGTCTGCTGCTCAGCCAACTGGTCTTTGGGAAGTACTCTCAAAGTTCACCAGTTCACTAGCTGGATGCCAGTTTGCCAAGAGATGCTATCGGTTGATTAAAACACAGCCTGCCAGCTTCCTGCTTGATAAAACTAAGTACAATCTGATCGGGAATTTTCAAATCCATTACAGAATGACCAGCCCATCACTTAAATCAGTGTGCACCACTTTGCCATGAATCATCAACGTACTTTGCTAATATATTTGTAGCAGCTAAACCTTGACAGTCTGTCAAAACCATCCCTGAGTGCCGGATTCTTGGGGGTGGGAAATGGCCGGAGCTTCGAACCACGAGGGTTTCCTGTTGTTCCTTGCTCAGCTGGGTGAAGGTCATTTCCTCTCCTCTCTTACACAGAAGAAACTGAACCCTCAGACCTTGAAGACAGGACAGGTTGCTCCTAGAAACAGCAGCAGCCCCTGCAAGGAGCTGTCTCCTGCACGGCCACTCTAGAAACAGAGGTGCAGTCTCGCAATTTATTTCTTCTGCATGCTGTAGCACCAAAAAAATAAATAAAACAAAAATAAGGCTGCAAAGCCAGGGTAGTAATTCTGCAGTGGAAGGAAGGGGCATGCTGCCAATGCATTAAGGATAATCCACTGGCTGGTTGGGGTGCTTAAAAAAAAATAAAAACACAACTCCTTTGTTGGCTCTTTGGAGGGTTTTTTTTATCTCCTGAGTTGGATCCCCAACTCCAGATATACATCAGTGTTTGCACATCAGCTGCAATGTATTCTTGATCATCCCAATGTGATAGATGGAAGTGTTACTCGATGAATTGCTGTGGGACTCTTGCTAGCTAAATGACATAGATATACCAGAAGAACAAGTCAACCCCAGCGGAAAAGTAAAGTCTTAGTGCCCTAGCAGAAATAAGATCTTAGGAGGGGAAGCAAACTGATGCAAAAGCTTCTAGAGAAAGCAAGCAAATGCAATGAAATTGGGAGGCCTTTTATTATTGATCACCTGAGCAGCAGATGATAATGAAAAGGAGAGGTCAGAGAGATAATAAGCTGTAATCATAGGAATTCTCAGGTAATGCTCTGATAACCAGTATTATCCTCCAACTCCACCATTACTTCTGCGTCTTTTTGCCTTCTCTCTCCTTCATGCCCTTCCTTCAGTTCTCCCTCCCTGTTCTTTTGTGTTGTAATTAAACACTGCACGATCTACTCAACACACATACAGACAGCACAGCATTTCTATGTAAAATGACAATACAAATTCTTATGTGGTGTAAAGTCAGTGTAACTCCATATCTGGTCTCAACATGTTTTATTTACAAGAAAACGTGTAAGCAGGAGACAAATATCTTTTGTTTGCACAGTTTCAAAAGCATATAGCATAAGGGGTAGTTCATGCCCCCCCTTACATTGCTGAGAGTCTGGGAAGTCTCACCAGAAGCGGGACTGACTCGGGATAGGTGTAATAAAGCAGGGATTCACAGGCATAGTTTCTTCATTTACACTAACACAAAGTGAAAGGACAAAGAGGCTCCCCAAATTCTGCCCTTGTGGTTCAAATTTGAATATATATTTTTAAAGCTGGCCAAGCAACTGAAATTAAACCTCATGTAATTAAGTTCTAGTAATTTGAATGGAATGCAGTCCTGGGAAAGTTAGCAGGCTGAAAAAGTTATGGCAAAGCAGATACATTGAATTTTTGGTGCCATTCCTATCACATCAGAAGTCCACAAAGAGGGAATTTAGGAAAAGTCAAGAGATTTCAGTCTCTGGCGTGCAAACCCCAGAGGTCCATGGGCTAAACCCAACAAGCAGCCGGCTGGGTGGTGTGTTCCCACCTGAAGATCTCTTCAAGCTTCCAGTGGAGGACTGTGATGCTGCCCCAAAGTCTCTGTCCTCAAGAACGCCACCTTCTTCTTCGTGAACATACATGGCATTGTTCTCTGGTCCTCATACCCACCAGCAGTCCTGGCTTACCTCCTGCTGCTGAAGAAACTTTTGGCCTCCTCATGGTGCAGATTTATAAGCAGTGTGATCTCCTCTGGGTCCAGACGTCACCACTCCAGGTCTTCTGGGAGACTAAGGTTGGAAATTGGAAAAGGGATCACAAAAGGTGATAATGTAGAAGAAAGGAGAGCAACAAGAAGGAACAGCTATAGAGGATGGTATAGTTAATAAACGGAAAGGATAATGAGCCAGGAGAAGTCTTGGTGGAAGAAGGAGAAGCAGCAGCTGCAAGAACTGCCAGACACCAACAAAAAGAGCATCACATAAAGCATTTGATCCTCTTTGTAGCACAAGCTCCACTCCGGGTTGGCATGGGAGCTCTGAGTGGTTTGACAGCCTTTCTCTTGCAAAGCAGTGTTACATACAGCCCGGAGAACTTCATGGTGGTGTGGCTCACCCTTTGGATCAGAGCTGAATGTCCCACCAAGTTCTGATTTGATTTTGAAGAGAGCTCCCTGTTGGGTCTCCTCTGTTTGCACCGAAGCTGCTCTGAAGCTGGACTAGTGTCCCAGGGGATTACTGCAATACCACACTATTGCTTCAAACCAAATGCTAGTACAGACACCGCTTATGTGTAAGCAAGAGAGGAACGCTACTGCCAGTAACCCTGAATACATTAAAATATCTGGGGAAAAACTGTAGGGGATTAATAAAATAAATATGCTGAACACTACCAGAAGGGTTTTTGAACACTGCTATTTTATGAGTTCATATTGTACCTTCAACAGTTCCACAATATGGAGCTAACATCAGCTGGAGCTCTACTTAAAGAACACTGAAACCCACAGTTTGCCCACTGATGACCAAATTACACAGGAGGAACTACAGTTGATAAGACAAATGATTTATGGACTATTGTTTTCAAGGTTCTCGTAAATAACCGTAATTGGTGTTAATCATCCACCCTCTGCTTTGTGTTATCACCAAGCAAAGTACACTTCCTAAAGTAGCTATTTAGGGGCATAATCCTTCAGAAAGACAGGACAGCTATTGACTTCAACAGGATCTGGATTAAGGCCCTCGGACAGAAGCAAGTGACTCTGGAATATGAGCAAAACACATCACATTGTCCTTCCATGTGTGCATGGAAAAGTTTATTTTCACCATGCAGAACCAAAATTTCCTGATGCTATTCTTGCCAGCTTGCAGTTTCTGCCCCATCCCTTTACAACGGGCTGGCAGCATCAGCTTCGAGGAAGACTGCTCTCAAGCAGCAGACACCCACACCAGGACTTGGTGGCTTTCTGTCTCCAAATTTATTGCTCTCCCTGAAAAAGAGCTTTGATCTTCTGGTGCTTCACCATTTGTCACACTGTACCCTTGTCAGGAGGGAATGGTGGAACTCAAGACCTCCTTGTTTGCTGGCTTTAGGTGTAAGGTTCGGTCAGTTCAGTTTTAGCACACAGATGAGCTTTCTTAACCTTAACAAGTATGCACTTTAAATAATGCTTAAATAGCATTCTGGAGGGTACAGTAGCATGCTGCTTACTTACGGAAGCTACAAGGAAGCTAGACAGCTTTTCAATTCCTATATCAAAGATAAAGAGATTTACACATAAAAGGGTGAATTATTTTGATTTGTAGTTTTCAAGCCACTACACATCCACCAACATAAATGCTTCCTTGTCTCTGGTTTCTGATAGTTCATATCAGGTTCAATGGCCTAGATTTTCAAAAGTGGCAATTTTGGTGCCAGTATTTCTCAGTGCCAACCCAAGGTGCTTTAAAGATGCCAGATATTGTTAAGATATTGTGTATCTTTGGAAAATTGTGTCTTTTTAACATCTCTCAAACAAGACACACCAAAGTGATAGCATGCAAAATCATCAGGGGTGGGTCTGCCAGAGGGATAACATTCTCTCCCCTCAACACCATCCCTTCCACTGGGCTCTTCATGCCAGTCTTTGCAGAGTCATCCCCCTCTCCCCATCCAAGTTCCCTACAGAGTCGAAATTACCAGTCCTTTTTGACACTCTCAACCACTGAAAATCCTATGTAACCTATAAAAAAAGCTCATTTCCTTAGCTATTTCATCTTTCAAATTGCTGTCAGAGAAAAGTCTTCTAAGGCATGATTCTGGACACCTAATACCTAGCTATATGGTATTTGAGGGAGAGGAGGGGAAAAACCCTATCCCATTATCTGCATTATCCAGTTACCCTTGGATGTTTTCCATGTACTTGGAGGAACAAAGCCCCACTCCTGAGGCTTCACGTTGCAGCCACTGCCTTTTTGGCAGAAGAAGGGTGGATGTGGCTCCCTTCAAAGTCAATCAATGTGACTTCTTTAAGCAATGTAGAAGGTCACAATTGTACCACTTTCTGATAGAGTTGGGTACAATTCTTGCTGAGTCCTAAATGTTTATGGGGGGCTCAAGTTGCAGAGAGTGTTGGGAAAAGTCTTTTCTGGTCCTGCCTTCAGCACATCTTCTATTCCTAAGTCCTTTGTAAGAGTTTAAGACCAAATAAAAATTATATCTAGGTCTCTGAGATTCAGTGAAGCACAAGTATGCAAAATGAAACCCCAGATTACACAAAACGGACTTAGTTTTGTGTTTCATTATGCCTTTGAACACATCCAATTTTGCTGAAAGGTTCAAAGAGTTCAGGGAGCTCTTTGCGAAGACATGTCACATTTTGAGCAAACTTTAAATGATTTTGAATTTCACATCAGAATATCTACAAAATTTCACCGTGGTCACAAAACAGAAATCTATCACATTTCAAGGGACCACTGACTAGGAGAGGACACCTGAGCAAGGCACGTGTGAAAAACATTCAGATGAAGTCAACAAACAAAACTATCAATTCAAAATGCTGAATCTTTTAAGCCAGAATATTCTTCCCCTACAATTAGAGTCATTTTATTGCCACAACTGGAACTGGATCCAAAGCCCACTAAAGTCAAGGGTAGAATTTTCATTGATTTCCAAGGAGTCTGGATCAGATCCTAGATCACATTGTCACACTGCAGCAAAACCCAACCTCACTGCAGCGTACACACCTGCTTTCTAAAGTCTCAGCTCCAGCCGTTCAAATTCATTGCAGGTACAATCTGGACTATTTCAGCATTGTTTCGTGCAATGCTAAATAAATAGTGCTTTATCAAAATCAGCAAAGATGAATACTGCTTCTTGTCAGTAAATTAGGACAACTAATGAACACTTTTTTTTTTTTTTTCTTAAGAGTGTTTGCTTAAATCAAAACCAGGTGTCAACAATCCTTGTTCTATCAGGCTGGTGCTTTCCTGCACAAGTGGTAGATTAGGGTTAGCTAAAGGCATATGAAGTGAATGAGGACCTCACACTATTTTTAATGGAGATACTTAGGTTTCCTTTACAGATGAGAAAAATTCACCAAAATCTGGTTAGTCAAGGGCTCAGAAGATTCTGTGTACAGAAGAGAGAAAGAAGGGAAAGAGAGGAAAAGATAGGCAGTCAAGAAGAGAAGAAGGAAGAAAGGAGTGAAGGAAGACTGCCTGTTTCATTTGCTAATACTTCAGGCTGGCAAGTCACAAAAACATGAAAACCTTCTTTAACCTCTTGCCTCCTCTTGACAAAATCATCTACCTACAGATTAAAAATATCTCCAGACATTGCCTGAATTATTTTCTTAGGTGGTTCTGTAATGTAAATTGCTATGTGCATTAAGAAATTATTGTGAAAATAAGACATGGAGATTTTTTTTTTCTCTGCAAATTGAAACAGAAGTATATATCTGAGGGGAATTTCTGGGAAGAACAAATAATCCTCTGGAGCTGGTGCTAGAGCAGGTGCCCTAAACAAACCTACAGAAGGAGTGTAATGAGGCAGTGATTTATTGCACGCTATGCAACTCTCACTGTTGTACAGTGTGTTGTAAGAACCAGCAAAAGGGAGAGGCAGCAATCATACAGCCTCCTCCTCCTCCTCATGTGTTTCTGGATATTACCAGCTCTGGTATGATGGTGTGATACTGAAACATGGGTGCAGCCACACTGAGTCGCAGGCTTGGCAAACGACCTCTGTGCTGCAACATTTCACATTTCAGACTTAGAGCTGCACCATCACCACTGCCCAAAATAAATAAATAAATAAATAAGTGTCTTTGGATATTGTGAAGCTTTGTGTAAGTACCAAATGTAATTTGTGTTGGATGTGTTATTGCTCTATTTGCACAAAAGGGATTTTCAGGAACATTTTCATCAGGATGTGAAATCCTAGATCTTCCAAAGTTAATGGTAAAGCTTCCCTTGCTTTCAAAAGGAGCAGCATTTTACTCATTCCATTTAAAATGTGTTAGTGACTAGTTACAGATGGAAAATTCTGCACATATAAACATATTTGTAAGAAAATCTCAGTCCTAAAGAATTACAATCAATCAAATGAGGAGCAGAAACATGTAATGCAACCAGTATTGCACCAATCAATACAGATCAACAGGAGTCTGATCCTTACTGGGTGGTATTTGCAATTAGCTGTGCTTTTTTGCATTTTAAAATTCATTTGGTTTCTTGTAATGACTGGTGGATTGCTTACAGTTCTGCCCAAGTTCCTCCCATTTTCTTCAATTTAATATAAATATATTTGGTGAGTTATTTATAATAAATAAATGTGAAAAAAATTACCTGCAGACTACTTGTGCTCACCCCCTCCCCCTGCACACAAAAAGGCTAAATCAGTGAAATAAATTAATTGCTATGAATTATTCAGCTCTACCTGTGGCAATGAAAAATAGCAAGAGCATTAGGTTTCTTCTTTGTGTACTAAGCCTCTAATTTATAGAGAATGCATATTAATAAAACACAGGATATTCATCAATATTCAAGTCACTGGCTGCCTGGCTATTTAATCTAAAATTACCAGCTAGCTCAAAACTCTTACTAGTTAATCATGCAATCTAAGCCATTCTGATATTGATGGTTAACATTAATTGCCCAACTGCAATTTATAAAATCCTCTCCTACATCTTCCTTTTGCCTAGCAGAGAGCCCTTTGACATGTCTAACTTCACGGACAAGCTGCAGAAGACCAGTTCATCTGGGCCCTTCTACAACCCAAAATGTTTGCTTGTTTCCCAAGAAAAGGATGTAATCTCCCATTGTGTTTTTGCATCTCTTCTGAATATACTAACAACAGTGAAAGATAGTTATGGTCTGAAGAGGTTATAAAGAGAAATGCTAGCTCTGCTGCAGTCAGTGAGAGTCACCTTTGACTTCCATAGCATTAGAGTTTCCTGAGCATCACAATCAATACACATCAATACACTACAAGGAGCACAACGACTACCCAAATTCCCCTGCCACACCACATCTCAGTTCCTTAAACCTCGCTGAAAAGGGGCCTCTAACTAACTAGCTAGCTAGCTAAATAACTATCTTATCTAGCTAGCTAGCTAGTTCCAGCTCTGACATAAAGGATGGCTGTTTGGTTTCCCTGAATATTATCAGAAAAAAAATGTTCTTCATTGTAAAAATTTTTATATATTTCGTGGTTTCTGCAGATGTTCTGCAGGTGGTGAGAAGACCCACCTGGTTTTCATTCCACAGAGCATGTTGGCCTTTAAATGGAAGCATCAGGGAGGCTAGAACAATGACCAGTGTCACAGTGACCAGTCATGAACTCCACAAAAAGACACCAACAGTGGATTTCCTCCCCAAAACCTGACTTCATGTGATACAACTAGGCCAAAATTTAGGCACAAACTCACATAGTTTATCATACCAGTAAGAAGTGCCGATGGAGTGGATGTCAGAGACAACTTCCTAAAGCGCTGCTTGGTAACACGTAATGTGACCCCATATCCATATTCCTCACCTACAATTTTTCTTCATTGTTCTACTTTTTTTATTAACATAATCAGATTAAAGCAAACCAAGAAAGAACAACAGCAAAGGTAAAGGTTCAGCCGTTTTAACCAAACAGTTAAGATCTTGGAAGTTAACTGTAAAGCAGGATATTTGCAGCCTGTTCACTGTCCTCACTGAAGCAGGAACTTCAAACTGCAGTTTATATAGTTGCATAAATATACTGCACAATAAATAAAAGCTTTCTTAAAAATGACATTCTCAACCTCTTTCAAATGGTTTTACTCTTGTTTCATTTAAGCTTAGGCTTAAGAACCAACAAAAATTTTGCTAAGAATACTTTTTGAGGAAGGAAAGCCCTGTTCTCTGTATATAGACATTCTCCGGAACAAAGAGGCAAGTTTTCTGAATTTTGTCATTTTGCCCCTCTGGAACTCAGGAACTACCAACAAATCAGGAATTGTTTCCTTCCACTATTTGAGGGCTGCTTGTGATCGCTCACTGGCCGGATAAGGCACGTGGTGGTGTTTCTCCTCCCCGATTGCTCCGGCATCAAAGCACGCTCCTGGCCTTGGGACTTATGTAAGGGTTTCCATCCATCACAGCCGTGTCAATAAGAACTTGAACCTGAATGTTTGCAGAAAGCAAACACGAGAAGTGCAATAGTGGAGTCTACCCCAATTCATTTCAAAATTCTGGTAAATATTTGTGAACAATGTTTTGTAGCATTCGTACAGCTCCCATTGGCGATTAAACTCAGCTTCAAAACATACTGAGGCTCTCAGTGAATTCTGAGCTGCCGAAAGGTAACAACACGCTGACAGCAGAGAGAAAATGATGACTGCAGAGTGAAACACAGCCTCGGATAAATAAACTCTCAGCAAATCTCAGTAATTCTATGTGGCGTAAAAGAGGCTCGAGCCTTGTCTGAATTGGGCTTTCACCGAAGTTAGAAAACCAGGTTTAAATTAAATTTAAAGACCATTCTTCTTAAAAGCACTTCTCCACTGCTTTGGCTGGAGAGTGTATTTTTCTAACCAATGTTTACATAGTTTGATCCATTTTCACTTCTTTGCTTTAACTGAAACTATTAATTAAGGTATTTAAAAATTAAATTGAGTATATGCCTCCTTTGGACTGGATCTCAGGCTTCATTTAATTGTTGGTTCTCGTGCTGGGTCTGGCTGTGAGGGTGTGTGAATCTGTCTTGATTTGGAAATGAACCCAAATTTACAAATGTATTTCATGCAGGTTACAAGATTTAGTAAAATGCCAAAGACATGCCCTGCTTTAATTGTTTTAATTGTTTGGAATATATCCCTGTGATATTAAAAATGACATCTGCAATAAACATGGGCACATGAGCCTTGTGTAACTCACTGCAGAAAACCGTGTGCATCTGTAAATGGTTTAGCTGGAGTTAGAGGCATAAAACAAATGTTTGATTTTGTGAGCACGAAAACATTCACACATTTCTTGTGATTTATATACTGTAATCATGCTGGATTTTCAAGTGGAAAGGGTGCCTAGAAATTACTGAAAAAGGGTCATCTCTATCTTTCTATTTGCAACTAATATAATGCAAGGCTTTCAATCTTAGTGGGGCCCAATATGCATACTGAAGTCTGATTTAGATTTTCCCGTTGAACGGCTTTTCTGTATATAAATCTCATGAAGACACACTGATCCTTTAAACTTCAGTGTTGATGCTGAAATTATGCTGTGTGTCAAAATTACATCAAACAGCCGCACTTATTTCCACCAGAAAAATTTGATTATTTCACTCTCATTTACATTACATTTTTTCCCCACTGTAATGCTGACTTGGAAATTCCCTTAGGTCTGGACACATGAAGTATACTTTTTCAGTAGAAAGAAAGCTTTCATTATATTTCATGATTTTTTTTCTCCTTGATTTGAATGTTATAATTGGATTCGGGAGATATTTATTGCAAACTTCATGTTTTGCCAGGCTCCATGAGCGGCATCTTTTAATTTCTCTCTTTTCAATGAACGTTTTGACTTGATAAAAGTGGCTCTAAGGTATTTTTACAAAAGGGGCAACAGAGCCAGTTCATTTTAAAACCCTGTCTTTAAAGTATCTCATTTCCTTATTATTTCTTAATAGCAGCACAATCCTGCAATGTCATAAAGAATGCCGCAGTTGACTTCAGTGGGATCAGGATCACTCCCTACTGTAATTAGTTCTATATTTCAAAATATTAGAGGTCATTTTATTTTTCTTTTTTTCTATCCGAGAAAAGAAAACATTTTGGAAAAAAAAGACTTTCAAGGATGACTGTCAGTATAATACTAAAAATAAGTTGCATGCATTCCAGTTGCTACAATTTATGCCTCTAAGGAAATTTTCCTCTTCTCATTTACTGCAAAATTTTAATGCGAGCTTTTACAGCCATTGATTCAGTATCTTTAATCTTCCCCCAGTATTAGACAGAAATGGGACTAACTGGGGAAAATCCATCTGGTTATAAAGCACACTGTCTATAAAGTTGTTCAGTTCATCCAAAGCGACTTTTTTTCCCAGTGGGTTCAGATAGGATGAAATTATAATATTTGGAAATACTGTTAATACTATTCAGAGATTAATACATTTGTAATTAATAATAAGTTTAAAATATTATGACGCCTCTGGAGAAATCAAAAGATCTAATGCCAATCAACCCACTCTGTCAGGGATGGTTTAGATCCCACTGCACCAAATTCAGATGCTGTTAATTATATTCAGCAGCAAAGCCTTCTCTCTGAGCCCAGAGGGTGAAATTGTGCCTCAGCCCACACCAGGGAGGGAGCACATCACCCCAGCTGCTCGTTTTGATGGGCTCCTTCATGGTTTGCATGCAAAGGGCTGGGAGCTGTCCTCGCAGGGAGAAATTAGCTGAGCATCCGCCTCTCTGTCCATAGCCCTGGATGCAGGGAGGTGCAGCACCTGGCCAAAATGGTCCAGGGCCTGTAACAACTTGACCCTGACCAGCTACAGGCAGAGCAACATGTCCGACCATGCCCTTGGAGCAAGGAAAAAATGTATGCTTTCCCCTGAGGACCATTAGGTAAATGCTAAAAATACAAAGCACAGCTTCTGACTCGCAGAGTGCAACTGTGCCCAGTGGACAGTCCCTTTAGAACTGGTGGGACTGTTGTGCAGAATGAAATTGTGAACCTGCTGAAGTGAATGGAAAGACTCTGGTGTCCTGCGGGGGTGTCAGGTGTTTGCATCCAGGACATGGAACTTAAGGACATGGGCAAGATGCTGGCAGGACACAGGACCTATTTTGGGACACTGCCTATGTTAGGTATGTCTACTGATCCTGCTGACACTGCCCCAGCACACGTGGGAGTCATTCATGCCTTTGCTCACCACCAAGAGAAAAGGGCAGGTTGCCAGGCTCTCCGGGGGGGGCGGTAGCCCAGAAGGTCTGGGTCTGTCTGACAGGGGTGGCCCACCACGGAGCCACAGCAGCGGGACACTGGGACACCAGCCCTGCCAGCACTGGTTTGGGGATGGCAACGTAAAGCCTTGTGAATGCGCAGGAGGTTCTTTCAGCCTCCCCAGCAGGGTCATGCCAGAAGATGCCCAGCTTCCCATCCCAGTGTGCCTCAGTCTGTTGTCTCCTCCGCGATTCTCTCCGCTAACTCAATGCAGCACAGTCCAGATCTAACACTACCATCAAAAACCTCTCCAGCTCCATCCCAGCTAAGCCACCTCCTCTGCCCTTTCCCCACCCATAGAAACACAGAATCCCAGAATGGCTTGGGCTGGAAGAGACCTTAAAGCCAATCTAATTCTAACACCCTGCCATGGGCAGGGACACCTCCCACCAGACCAGGTTGCCCAAAGCCCCATCCAGCCTGGCCTTGAACACCTCCAGGGATGGGGCATCCACAGCTCCTCTGGGCAAAGTGGGTGCTGAATTTGGAGGTGCTGGAGCAGGGGTACTGGTCCCTGCCATGGACTCTGCTGAGCAGTGAGGGCACTCTTGTCAGCGCTCTGTGGGAATGAGTGGAGTGACATATGCTAACGCGCTGTTAAACATAACACTGCCGTGTTTAAAAATATGCTAGCTAGTCGGATCAAATGCATTTTTAAACATGCCTCTTTTTTTTTTTTTTTTTTAAAGGAATTGTTTTGGGTTAATATGTGTGAGTAAAATCATTTTTGAGCATGGTGGAGACACAAGAGATGTAGAATTAAGGTAAGTGTCCTTTGGACAAGTAGCGTCTTCAGGGAAAGTTGACTTAAAAAACAAGTTTTCCCCGATAATGTTAATTTGTTTACATTGTCCAGTTCACAGGATTTCACCATGAGCAGGGAGCAAAATGCTTATGCGCAGCATAATACTCATGTAATCCGTCCACAATGTTTATAAATTCGGCCCTAAGGCACTACAGCAATAAACACCCTCATTATGTAATACGATAATAATAACTCCCCAAAAGCATTACAACTCTTCCTGTCAATACAGGTATCTCTTTAATGTCATGTTAAAACTGAGAGCAGAATTAAAACCACGGTGCAGTTTAGTGTCTTTAGTGATACTTGTAATATATGTCCTGGGAGAGTACAAATCCTTTCAACTGAAAGAAATCCAGTTTCTGACTCTGTCCCACGTTCCTTTTCTCTCCACAAATTGCTACTGCAGGAAAACACGTCAACATTTTCCCTTTGCATGCTCTTCTGCTGCTGGCTAGTCCTCCAGGTCTGTTCAGCCCAAGGGTTATTCTACAGCAGCCCTTTAGTTCTAGTTTGAAGCCAGGATCCTCAATGATACAATCATTTACAGCAAAGCTGGTGGCGCCATCACAGGCCAGTGAGTGTGATTTTGGCCGGTGGACGAAATAGCAAGTGCAAGAGAGCACGAAAAGACAAAAGGCTTTGCTTCCATGCAATGTAATGTGGAATAGCAAATGGAAAATGGAATAGCAAAATCTAGGTCAGTGAAAAGCTTACTTGTATGAAGCGACAATGAGCAGAATTGCCTCTAAATATAACAAATACTTACTCAGGTTTTTACAGAAATCATTGAGGGTTCTTTAAACAATATTGCAGGGGCCTGATTTGTAAATCTGCATGCCCTAATATCATGGTTCACAAAGAAACAGAGACAGAAATGAAACCATACATCAAATGCCCGGCAATGAAAGCACACTAATACGGTCTGTGATTGCCCTTCATCTATGCCTGGGTCAGGTGCAACTGCAGAGCTGCATGGGGGGCTGGTTTGACTTTCTTTCAATCAGTCTTTGGGAACAGAGTCCCATCACTGTGCTGAAGCCAGAGGGGCTGCAGAGGGTTTGCACTGATACTGCTAAGAGCTGACATTTATGAAAGTGAGGTTCTTTAAGGTTTACATTGTATTTGTGTGTAGGGTTTTAAGCAGAAACATTAAAAGAAGGCGAAGATGACAATGGAGAATAAAGGAACCCAAAGGGCACCTCACAGCCATGCTGCCCAGCCTCAGCCTCTGAGCTCGGGATGCCTGTCCCAGGGCTTGATGGTGCTGGGGCTGAGATGTGCTGCAGCCCTGGTACACTCATCAGATGAGGAAGGTGAAGGAAAGCTGAGGTTCAAGCTCAGAGCAGACTGAATGTGTGTTTTTAGTGGTAAATGCTACCAGGAAGAGAACGGAGGAAAATGAAAAGGAAAAGCCTGGGCTGAGTGCTCATTCCAGGCTCATGAGGGCTGCCCTGACCAGCTGGGGCAAAGACGAGGAAATGTTCCTGACAAGGGAATCTGGTGAAAATCTGTAAGATCCTCCACACAGGCTCTGGCTGTGCTTTTCCCTAGGGGAGATGGTATTATCAGATTAAAAAAAAAAAAAAAAAAAAAAAAAAAAAAAAGGGCAAGCAAGAGAGAAGCCTACTGGCTTATGAACTTCCTTGATCTGAAGCTCCATGAATTCTTTCCACCGTTTTGGTACAGCACCTTATGTGCTGGGTGGAAGGGGAAGCTATTGAGTGTTGAATTACAGAGGGGAAAAACATCTCAAATTCCTTTCTATTTATACTCACAACTTTTCCAAATCATACTCAAATCCCCTCGCCTCAGCTGAACTGCTCACGGGTTACAGGGCCAAGAAAGAGGTGGAGCCTTCATAGCTTGCACTAAGCCTTTCAGAAACTTGGAGAAATTTCCAAAAAATGAAAGCAATGAAAATTACCATGCCAGGCAGAGAAGATTTAACCTCTACAGTCCCCTGTGGGCATAGAATTAATATACAAGACAGTAGGAGGTTGCTTTTATAACAGGGAGAATAGGTTGCTTATTTGTGAGAAGTTTTCTGGGACTACTTTCATTGTTAAGCTGAGGCTGACACTGGGTATAGAGATACAGAAATTCGACAAAAGCAAGTTGTGTTTTGGGGGTATTTGAGAAAAAAAATCTATTCTGGTAGTCCAGACACTAGGCTGGGACTCGTTAAGTTGTGAACTTGTTAAATTCCTACTCCACCAACGGCTTCCTGCATGATGAGAAACCAAAGCCTATTTCTGCTGGTACAAATCCTCCTTGACTTCAACAGACGCTGAGGCCTTCGTGCTTCAGCTCCTTACCCCTAAAACCATTCAACAACTGACACACAAGCCCCACTGAGCACCCCTGCAGTGTGGCTCTATTGCACCAGGCACAGAGACTTTATGCCTTGGGGACAGATCCAGGTGCAAGTCCTGAGAGATGCTCCTTGTAAGGTCCTTCTGCCTTCTCACGTGAGCCTGCACTTGGCATGGCTCAAAACTGTATGACATTATTTATTTTATTTTCCTCCTGCTTCAGTTACAATCAGGAAGGTGGATAGGTTTTGGATTTTAGTTTCCTTGTCATCATTCCTGCTGTTGTTGTTGTTGTTGTTGTTTTGTCTATGTTTGGTTTTAGCCACATTGGTGGATTAATTTAGGAATGTCCATTTTCACTTCTGTTTCTGGTCTATTTTCACTTCTTGGCTTTCAAGTTTTAGCAAACTTCTCTCACTTTTGGATTTCCAACACGTTACAGGGCAATACAGACATTAAAGTAAGAAATATGCTAATTGGAGTTTATAATAAATGTAAAAGTTATGAGAACTCTCTAATCATATGAGATTTGGAGGCTCCCATCTCTACCCTAATTAAAAATCTCAGCCCTATATTATCCAGCACAAGGCTCACCAGTGCAGCTCACAAGTACGATGTGCAAGAGCAAAGTGCCCTGTGGGATCCTCCAGAGGGGCTTTCTGCACTGGCAGGTGACACCTTAAATTAGCAAATTTAAGGTCTTAAATAACAAAAATATACCTCGAGCCAGGAAATGCCACCAGCAGACACAGGGATGTGTACTCCAGGACTGTGTCTGGGCTTTGAGGAGGAGTCGTGAGAGTCTCAAGAGGATTCAATAGAGACACCCCACAGGGTGCTCCAGAAGGGTGGGTTCTGGTCTTGTATTTTCTGGGGGAATGACTGGAGGATGATGCACAAACCCTACAGCTCACCAAACCCTTCCCAGATTATCCACTGCCCCAAAAAGCCTACAGAAGAGAGGAGGATCAGTGGTGAGGGATAGCTGCTTTCCCACCTTCTCCACAAGGGAGGGACAGATCCAGGCTCACAGTTTCACCACCACACATGGAGCCAGCAGGGTTCAATGAAATGTGCAGCCACTGTACTCTGTGAGGTTTATCCACACCCAAGTGCTTTTTAAATGTGGACTGTTGAGCTATCCAAAAAGCCTTAGCCAACTCACTCTCAGATTTCCAACCAATACCTCTTAAAAATAGGGTGGTGAATGTTTCATCCTCATTAACAAGGTAAATATAACATTACTAGAGGTCTGGAGCCTTTTGTGCTGAGCTTCGACCCGCAGCAGTATCTCCCTGCTAGAAAAAAAGCAGGCTGGAGTTGGTGACATAACACCAAATATACAGATGGGAACACACTATAATTAGCAAGGGAATGTCATTCCTGCCATCTTTACTTCATTTGTAACTGTGCCTGTAAGCTCTGGGGAATGGTGTGCATTTCACACAGTCTGCACAAGAACGAGGATTGCCAAGTGTCCCAGTTCTGGTGGGATACCCTTGGTCCCCTGCCCCGCAGCTGGGGGAGATGCCAGCAGCACCGGGGGACAGCGATGCCCTCGGGCTGGCACCACCAGGACCAGAGGGGCAAGGGGAGGACCAGCTCTGCATAGCTGCAAGAGCTCGGCTCCCTCTAAATCACCACATGCTCCCATCCAGAGCAGCACCGGTGCTGCCCATTGCTTCTTGGCATGCTCCTTCATGCACGCACAAAAACATCCTTTTGCCCATCACCAAGCCAAACGCGCAGCCTGGACCTGACCACAGAGGCTGATAACTGTGTCGCCCTCCCCACTTCGCTTGCTCCCAGGAGAGAGAGGATTTATTCAGCACAAATTCAGGGATTTTTACTGGAGCTTTTTAGCGTGTAACCATTCTTTTTAACTCTTTCCATTGGTTCCAGTAAAACACCAAATCAATGTTTAAGGTTTTACTACTCACTTTAAATGTGCTCAATAATATAAGTCCAGTTGTCTTTTAAACACTTTGTCATCTTCAGCAGGCACTTAGATCAAAAACTTGCTGTCTGCTCCGCTCTGTCTATAGAGTCAAGTGAATTTGTTCAGTTTTTCATCAGGCTGCACAAACTTGTGAAACCAGCTAAGGGAACAAACAGACCAGTAATGTAATATGTTCCTTGTCTTGTACGCAAAGTTCAAATCAGCTTGCTTGAGGAGGCTAATTCATTGTATTGAATCCACGTGGACCTTGCCTCTGAAGATCTCAAAGCATGGTAGGAATATTAAGTTGCACAGATTTTTAACCCCGTGGATTTTAAACAGAACAGACCCCTGTGATCATCCCACCAGCTCCTTCATGGCAAAGAAATAATTTCACCATGCATTTCTTGCACGAGCTCTAATTTTTGAGATAAAGCAGAGCATATTTTTCTGGTAAGAACTTCAGCCTTGATGAAAAAAACTTCACGTGATGGTGAATGCACCACATCCCCCGATAAGATTTCCCAATTTTTCATTCTCTTTGCCATAAATAAGAAAATCCATCTCCACAGATCCTTCTGCAGTATGACCGTACTAACTGCACAGGTCTGGAGGAGTCATGACTTTCCGAAGGTTACACAATGACTGAGTGTGCATTTTCCCACTGTTATTTAAAGCTCATTTAAGCTCAGGCTGCTGCTGCAAGACCCTTCTGCTGTTGTACACACCTGTGTCCCTGCTCCCCCCTGTGCAGTCCCTACAATCCTCTCACTGGCACTAAGCCTGCTCAGGGCAATGATCTGGCAGAAAAGTGACAATGTCCAGCAGTTGCCTGTGTCTGTGGCAATGGTACACTCTGGTATTCCTCTTACAGATCCCTCTTATGGAGGAATAAGGCAACTCCCAGCACCCAGGAGCCTTGAGCCTGCTCGCAGCTCTGCCACTGAGTGTTTGCAGATCCATGGGGAAATCACTTATTTCCCTGGGATCTCCCTGTAAATTTAGCAGAGTGCCTCGAGATCCCCAGAGCAATGGCACTGTTCAAGTACAAAGCTTAATTATGATTGTTATAATATATTCATGCCACTAATTCCCACTAAGAACTGCAAATCGCTCCCACTCCACTCCTCTGTCCCCCATGCCTGTGCGTGCTGGTGGACAATTAATTCCCCAAAAAGAATATAATAAACTCATGTGAAATCTTTCCAATTCACAGGATATCCGCGTAGAGAATGCAGTTTCCCTCAAACATACTTGTGATCTGAGTGCATTAAGTGGTGTATTTCCATATGATTTTTTATCGTCTTGACAGAACGTATTGAAAATCCAAGTTCTGACCAGCCAAATAAGTTTTGATATCCTTCCTGTGTCTGTGATCAGCCAGATTCTTCTATCATGTACAATTTAAAACCCATTTTCTGTAAAGCTTGTATAGATGTCTTTAGAAATCATACTGAATGAGCTTTTTTTTTTTTTTTTTTTTTTTTTTCTTTTTTTCAGTTAAATTCAGTTATTTCAAAATCCTCAGGATGAAATCTCAGGAGGAGTGTAGAAGGCTGAGGTGAGTTCATTGAAAACCTCAAATGAGTTAAAATACATTGAAAATACCTTGCATTTGTGTCCTGGAATAAAGACGGGGGCTGCCACAAGAAATGCCTTAGCCTCAGCCCAAAAACTGCAACGTCCCATCACCCTTCAGGTTAATGAAAACCACACCACAATGGTTAAAGGATAAATTCAGCCCCAGGGCTACCGGTTAGGAAACATTTGAAGGGCGGTTCAATATCCCACCTACAAAAATCATCCCCTGTGTTGTCAGCTCTGCAGCCTGAACAAGAAGCTCGGAGATCTATTCACGTAACATTGGGCCTCAAAAAAATTACAAGTTGTGATGAAATTAAAGACATCCAAATTTTTAGCCATTCTCTGCTGATAAAGGCTCTATTATTACCATTTACAAAGGGGAAACAGCCAATTATAAGCTACTTCTGGCACATGCCAGGCCTCAAGTAGAAGATAAGCCAACACAGCAGAGCTTGCAGCTGGAAGCCCAGAAACCTGAAAATGAGCTGACTCATGGAAATATCCCCATATAAAATATCGGATGGTTATTTTTCTCTGCCTCATTTCTGCGTGTCTTAGGAATGATATATGAATTGCCTTATTTATTTTGTCCCATAAAACTTACATTTTTTTTATTAATGTGCTGCCAGCTCCGGGAGCATTGGGTGTGGGAGCAGCTGGAGGGAGGAGGGCAGGAAGCAGAGCTGCAGTGGTACAGGGCACAAGGGGAAGGCTTGGGCTTTGCACGAGTGATGTGCCATACCCAAAAGCAAGGCAGCATGCTTCACCATGCTCCCAGAAAGCCAGCCTGGTCCTCAATCCACTCTGATTTCTCCAAAATGAGAGTGCTGACTGTACTGATTTTAGGCTGGGGAGAATGAGTGCAAAATTTGGGTAAGGAAACTTATGGTCCAGCAGCAAGCCCCATGCCCAGCACCTCTGATCCTTCTCATCCCCATCAGGCAACAGAGGGCTGCAACCTACGAGCCTGGAGTTTTTTCTTGCAAATGCGAGGACTTCCTAGTACTTGAGACGTGCCTCCTCTTCCAAACCCATTTGCAAGGCTCTCTTGAGTTGTTCAGAGAAGACCACACGCAGGTGGGTGGGTGGTGGGGTGGCACATGCCTCATTTCCTTAGGAAATGAGGTTAAAAACCTGCCCTCCCCCCTGTTATGCCACACTATTGAATTAGGGATGGTGAATGCTCATTATGAACATAATTAAACGCAACAGCCTCATCTAACAGGCTATTTTTATCTGCTCCTCACCTCAACAAACAGCAGAAGGCATTAAAATCCAGAGGGAGGATCCACGCTGGGGGTAAACCGGCAGTTTTGCCAGCCACCAGCTCGAAGCGTGCTTGAACAGATTTCAGTAAGGCAGCCTCTCTTGGAAACTATTGTCCAAAAAAAAGAGATGCTTGGAATACTTCTTTCCGGGAAAGCCATATCTAATAAGCATAAGGCAGAGATTGGGGAGTGCATTTCCATTTTACGAGGGAAAAAAGAAGGAGCTTTGCAGTGTGTCTTGTACCAGCTGCTGGCCACAGTGGCGGCAGGGTAGGTAATTAAGAAGGACATCATGTAACAGATAAATGCAGGACAGTAAGTACTCATTACTTGATATATAGCATATCATCTATTATTAGAGGCTAATAATTCCCTAACCTATTCATGTTACTCTTTTGTCTGTGTTGCTGGCCGTTTGGCACACTCTAAATTTCTCAACATAAAATTTACTAGATGTTACAACTCATATCTAATCCTGAATTTCTGTGCATTTCACTGCAGTATATCATGCAGCTAGGTAAAAGCACAACACTAAATCCTTTGCAAACGAATGAACAAGCCAACAGAACTTTATGTTTTCACTTTCCTACCAGAAAAAAAAATGGTATATTGCATATTTTCCTTTGTTGTAATTTTAACATCTATTTCCATCTTTAGAATGCTGCAGTTCTAAGGATGTTCAGCTGTACTTTACTCGGCACTCAATGCACTTTTTACCTGATATATTTATTCTTTTTGAAATAGCCTGTATTTTAAATGCATTTATACACATATTTAAACACATTTTTAAATGCATTTTAAAAGAAACCCGAGGAAGTGCTATTGTGTTTAATCACAGACAGCAAAATCCTCAAGTCATGTAAATCATCATTTCACAATCTGCTCCACACTATCCTAATTTGGAAAGTGTAGCACAGCAAACAGAGCTGAATTTATAAAGGATTCTTTACACGTTTATAACATTCATGTAACTTGGAGTGTCAATCTCCATCAGCTGTCCTAGATCACTGCAAGGAACAACAGTGGAATTCATTTATTAGGAACTTTGTTCCTTTAATACAACTGATATGTACTTTTCCCCCCTATTTTTCTTCATTATTCTTTTATTTGCTTTTCTGTTATTTTACACTATTTTATTTTATTTCTGAAGCCCAGCCTAAAACCTTAAGTCGCGCTCTGAAAGAAGGCAAGTCACTCAATGTAACCCGTTCCAGCATTTCCAGAAGGTTTAGAAGTCATGATAAAAAAGCCACATGGGATGAAGCAATAATACAGTGTTTGCCTGCAGGATCTCTGCTGATGAGCAACTACACAAGGACTTCACTGATAAGGATTTGCAGCTAGAAACTGTAGTAGTCATACCAAAAACGAAACCAGATCTCTCCTTCTGTCCTCTGCAAATTGTTTTTCATTGCAGCACTCTTCTGGGAGACAGTAAACACTCGCTGCGGGTTATCAAACCCTTACACTTTCTGCTAACCTGGAGAGGTTGCCAGTGAGCAGAGAAGTCACCGCAGTGCGGGAGGGAGGACAAAGTCTGCAAACTGCCCGGGGAGGCCACAACACAGGGAGGCAGGGGGCGAAGGCAGCGTCCCAGCAGCTTCACATGCAAATCCCCCTGCGTATCAGCAGAGGACTACCCAACTCCGGATCAAGATGGAAGCTGAGCCCTGTATTTAGGAGCTGAAGCAGTGAGGGAAAATCCTCTCCTAGGAATTCTGAAGCATTTCACATTCGATGTGTGCAATGTATACTTTTTATGTTATCTGCCTTGTTTACATATCCTTCATATAAAAGCAACATTTTGTCCACCAAAGGATACTAAAACCTCCATGCATTTTTGCAGCGCCGTACTGCTCGTTTTCGTGTGTCAGCAACATTCCGTGTGTGCTCATTTGAATCCCATTCCCCATAGTTTTGGCCAGGACTGGCATTGGTCGCCCTCGCCTATAGACAGATTCTGCGTGCTGTGCTATAGGTTTTATACTCCACCCCAGAGATCACTGTGTTTCAGTTCTGGAAGATTTTCAGGCTCCCTAGCAGAGTATGAGCATTTGGGGTCCTTTCCTTGTTTTAGGGACAGAATAAACACCGTTGGTAGGACTTGTAGCAGATGCACCAAGGCTCCCATAATGAGAGGCTCAGCTCTGGCTCTGGGAAACATACAGCAGAGGCTGAGCGCATGCGAGTGAACAGCCCGACCAGAGCACAAAAGGCTGGTATCTAAAAAGGAAAAGCTTGTGCTGATATGACAGTGATAGCAAAGGAGGAAAAAGTCCTGCCAAGTTTCTTAGAAACACCGGTCCTACTCCTGCGCACACCTACAGCCCTGTTCTTTCACCCTGCTCTTTCCCCTGAACTCAGCAGCCACCACCCCATATTTTGCCCCGTCTCTGAGGACCTTTGGTAACCTTCCCCTTGTATCGAGGGGAATGCTTTCCTGCAGCTCAAATCTCTCTTCAACAAACTGAATTAAAAAAAAAAAATAAATGACTTCACTTTCTAACAGATGCACAAGCACACCTTGGGATGAATGTGTTACGGAATCCAAGCCATCACCACCTGCCTCCCAATTACATTTGCTGCATTGTCCCTTGTGGTGTGCACCTGTGACATGTTGGCACTGAGCGGGGATGACTGGAGTGGGCAGGCGTGGACCCAGCCACACGCATTTTGCTTTGCAAAAGTCTCCCAGCAATTATTGCAGGGCTCTCTTAAAGCCCGAGATATTTTGCAGCAGCCCATTTTCTTCCTCCTGTCCATGAGATGAGCTAACGCACGAGAACTTTTAGTTAGGTAAAGTGGCAAAGCCATGAAACTATAATTTAAAAAAACTCTTCACCTCAGGGTACTGAAGTCCAGCTGGCCAGGGACCGATCTAACGAGGGAAAGGTCATTTGCAGGCTCCCCGCTACCCTCACTGCACATACACACCTCGGCAGCCAATTAACCAACTCCAGGAATAATCCCTATCAAATTTCAATCCAATTTTTACACCTGGAATAATGGAGGAATCCACACAGCTACGACCGCTTGCACCAGGAATGATGCACAAAGGAGGACTTCCAAGGTTTTAGCCTCATTATTTTCATTCCAGTATATAGTACTCTTGTTTTTTTCCCCCTGGTAGTGTTACAGATCTTTAAGTGGCTGAACAACATCTGCACCAAGAAGACCACATGATGTGAAGCAGAAGCAAAGAGACGTGGCATTATGCATATCGCAAGGTACCCTGAGCTATGCGCTCGCAGTGACGTATACACTGACAGGATTAATTTGACATTGGCAAGTGAAAACTTATTTTGTCATTAAGCTATCATAATTACACCATGTTCCGAGCCAGCAGATGCCCTAGCTGAGATGCCTACATATGCTGCCTTTGCAGCAAGAGGCTAATACAGAATTTTAACTTCAGTCTCTTTTATGATGGGCGTGGGGCAGATTGGGACACTGTAGTTTCAGAGTGCCCTGTGCCTACCCATGGGATGTCCGAGGGACATGGGCACTGCAGAAGGGCCAAGGGACATTTGCAGCCAGCTGGCAGGGGTCCTGCCACCCAAAGTCTACAATGACAAGACTTCAATGGTCTTCAGTCCAAACTTTAAATCCTTTCATAACGAAGCCTCTCTAAGCAGTGCTTCTGATTCGTGTATTTTCAGCAAAGAATGTGTTTCTTCATCAATGAAGGGCATAAGCTATGTCCAGGAAAAATGCTCTCTAGTAGACAAACCATGAGGATCTTTTGCACTTAATCAATATTTGGAAAAATCAGACTTTGGTTCCTGCCCCCCATTTATTCTGATGATTAGATATACTTAAGAATGGAAAAGCAAGAAAGATACCAGGCAGAAGAGCTGCAGCACTGGTAGGATGTGGTATTGCAATATTTATTACTGCTGAGAGAGAAAAAAAAACAATGGAGTATCAAAAAAATCCTAATGTTTGAGGCATTTAACTACAGCAGCTTTAGGTTACCTTAAGGTGACAATTTCTAAACAATCAAAATTGTGTAATAAGTTAAGCAAAAAAAAAACAGTTTCTTTCTTAGTTCATGAACTCCCCAGCCAATGACAAATTATGCTATTAGTGGCCTCAGTACGATTGTGAAAATATCCCTTACTTACAATTGAATGTGCTGGTTGGGTTTTTTTTCTTCATTGTTGTGTGTTGTTGAACTAAAATTGACAAAGCCCTGAATTTCGTCGTTCTTGCAATGTATTCTTTTCCCCTGACTTCCTGTTTTCATGAAATTTTAATAAGGCATTTAAAGTAAATAGCTATGCAGAGTCTCTATGCCTCTTTGAATGCTTGGGATGGATGTTTTGGGTAAAGTGATAGTCCAGAGACCTTGAAAGCATTTAATCCCATTCTAACTTGGCAAGACAACAGAAAATTAAAGCAGTGCTCTATCCACTTCTAGCAACTCTGGAGAGATTTTTTGGGGAGGGGGCGGAGGCAAGCCTGGTGTGTGGGACAGCGTGGGGAAATAGTGGGTCTGTCCCTACAAATACTGACAGCAATCAGACAGATTTAGAAAACTCAGCTCTCTAAACAAGAAGAAAAGATCATCAAAAAAAAAGTGCATGGGAAATGCAGCCCTCATGCCTTTTCACTGTTTGTGTATAAAGCAAAGCCCCTCCCTGAGCATCCCACACCCCTCCATGGGCAGGGGGCCTCCTCAGCTCCCCACCTTGCTGCCACCACCCCTGGCACCCCCCAGCCTGCCTTCGCCCCACATCCTGCTGTTTGCATGGCTCGAGCTACACAGAGCAACTGGGGGCAGAATACACTGAAGTGGGAAAAGCCAAGAACCAGCTTAGAAGCAAAAAGGAGGAGGACAGGGTCAAACCCTACAGGAATCACTGCCCCTTAAGAGTCTGTAACTCGCAGAATAAAAACTCCAGATTTTAGGAAATTGGAGGAATGACAGAGGAAAGCTGCTCAAGTTTCAGGGTCAATGGTTCAGTTATTAATGAAGGTGACATGCTTTGATATGAGAGTCCATGACCTCAGATCACAGCTAAGCCTGATCCCTGAGCCTCACTCTAATTTAAACTTCTGTGGGATTTTTATTATCATGCATGCTAAGAGCTAAGAGCTTCACAGGATGGACAATAAAACAATAACATGTGAGTTGGCCAACAGATCATTATTGAGTTAAACCTCTTGTCGGGGACTAGTCATCTTCTGGTCATGGTTTCCTGGATAACCGTGTTTAAATTGGATGGGTTTAAACACAGACGCATCTCCAGTCGCCTGTGTGTTTTGGAAATGTTTCACTTCCACTGGCACGGGGGTCAAGGCTTTTGCTTGAAGCAGGAGGAAGATAGGAGTGTTTGCTCTGGAGCTGTGTACACTGCTCACTTCTAACAAGGAGGAAAGGGCTCGCCATCAGCTGCCACCTCTGCAAAAGAAGCTAGAGCAGCTAAATGGTGAAGAAAACTTACCGCAGCAGCTTAGAAAAACAGGAGATGTGGCTGCTTTGGAGATGTGAATGAAAGTAAGAGGATTACGGAGCCCTTGAGAGGAGGCATACTTGGCAGGGCTCACAAGATGGCACAAATTGCCTCTTCTGATGAGAAAAATATGAAAGAATAAAGATGAAAACTTCCAGGAGTCCACATTTAAGGAGACAACTCTGATTTTGGGGGTCCCTGAATTGTGCCTGCCTCCTGTTCCCCCAGCTGCTGGTACATCCTGAGCCCGGGCAGTGGCTGGGCTCCCTCCCTCCCCTCTGCTCACAGGCCCAGGAGCACTATTCCTCTCCTTGCCTTGCAAACCTTTTGAACCCTACTAGTAGGTACAGGAAGCATTGTTTACACAGTTGGATACATATTGCTTTTGCACACCACTGTGAGCCATCAGCAGAAATCTCCGCAATGGCCAGCTCGCCAGCCTCTCCTTGGCATAGCCCCTGACTTTCATATATCAAATAAGCAAAAATATTCCAAGCAAAGCAAAACAGAGCGAGTCTTGGCTCCTTGTCCTTTAACATACATATTCAATGTGCAGGAAGCTGGGAAGAGCTATTCATGGGGCTGGCTTGTTTTTGTTGGTTTAGGTTTGGGGAGGGGGGTAGTTTTCAATGCGCACTGCATCCTCCACAAATTTTAATAAGTGTGTTAAGCCACAGTGATCCCTTTCCCTTTCCTCTCTCCCTCTCTCTCTTTTTTTTTTTTTTTTTTTTTTTACAGTGTTTAATTTTTACAAGGACATTTCACTTTAAAAGGAAGAAAAGGCTGCACCATAAGGGCTGCAGTGCAAAGCTTTTTCTAGTAATTTCCAACAATATATTTTGGAACTGTTCCCAGTGAACAGGCCAGATTAGCTGCCTTTGGTTCACATTTTACATTGTTTGCTAGATAGGGAAGCTCTGAAAAGCAGACTCTGTCCATACTGTTTGGTTGCAATAAAGCTAATTCTATTCAGTCCTATAGCAGTATGATAGCACTTGTGTAGGATTTCCCTTCGCTTGCATATTTATAGGGTCTTGTAGAGCTCCGCTGTAGCTCAGTGCCAGCATGAAGAAATCAAGCTGTCAGTAGTTTCTATTTTTGTCCCTACCTATAGTTTCAGTAATGACAAGTGAGTGAGGCAACATATGCATTTCCCATCTACAGGAAAAAATTACTGTCTTCCTTCAGTGTCTTACATCTGTGCTACAACCTATTTTCCTAGGGCTTCAGATTATGTTAGCTGAGAGTTAACATGTATAAGCGCTGGTCAGGTGCAGTTGATTCCAGACATGGCCATTTGTCGAACCCCAAGAGGAAAAGTTTCAATAACTCCAAATTCCTGGTGCTTTTCCTTTTTGCCCCTAAATGGCGGGGGGGGGTGGAACCTGCCTGGGAAATAGCTGTGTGGCACCCCAGCTCCTATCGGGCTTTGATCAGCGTACACATTCAAGCAAATGAGGATTCTCTACCCAAGATTAAGAGAGCTGCTGATTATATTTGATGTCCTCTTCTTGACCCCGCATGGTTAACTTGTTGCTGCAGCTTCCGCAGGAGTTGCTGAAATGGGGGCAGACACCATCAGCCATGGTCAGCAGCACCATGCAGGCCTACCCAGCCGTTTCCCAGGCAAGGGGAGGGATTTGGACACGGGTCCGATGCTAACAATTGTCCCCAAAGCTGCTGAATCATTAAGGCAATGCCTACATCATTTGCAATCTCCCCTTTTCATCCAATATTTGCGTTTACGAATGCTTCAACCCCATCTGAGAGTGGTCACCCCACAAATGCCACCTCACCCAGGAACTCCAGCGGCCGCAGGACCCTGCCTTGTGAGGGTGGTGGGGAAGGCAGGCACACACCCCAGCTTGCAGCTGCTTCACCTTGACAGTATCAAGGCCCTTACAGCCCCAGCCATGACTGCATCAGGTCTTCAGTGACAGCTAATAAGTGGGAACTGCACCCCACTGCTTTGCAAAGCTGCAACTCAGAGCTCCTTTGGAGATTATATTTATTTAAATGAGAGAAAGACAGTGGGCTTTAACAAAAGCTCATAAGGAAAATAGCTTGACAACTTTGATAACAAGAAACAAACTCTTTTTCATAGTATTTCCTCTCCTCCCCAGCTCCATCCTCTCCTTCCCCACAGCCTGCAAAAGCAGATTTTTATCCCCTATTTGCTTCTGCTTAGAGAATATGTACGGTTTGGAAGTGGGGTATGGACGCCTCAATGTTCAGCCTTTGTCTGTGAGGCTCCTCCGCCTGAACTGACTTCTTTTTGGACTCCAGTCCACCAAAAGGAACAGGCAGAATTGAGATAGGAGGGGAGGGAAACAGGGGACAAAGCCAGAGCTGTTGGGCTAGGCTATAAATAAAAAACAGAAAAAATATGTTAAAAAATACAAGGCAACGCTATAAATCCCTCTCTCCTGTGTGAGCAAGCTACTGTATTACCGAGCTGGTGGGGCTGAGAGACTTCCCGTTACTTTATAGTCCATGACGATCACCCTCTTACACTGCCACAGTATAACAAGCAAATGTCCCAACTCCCAGGAAGCCACTCATAAAAAGATGCACTGCACAGCCTCTTACAGTCCTCAGAGTAAGAGAAGCAAAAAGAAAGGATTTTTTGCCCTTTAAACCCGTTACTTATTTTGCCTTTTTATTTTTTTTTTTTCCGGGGCAGGGGGTGCTGGAAGTTGGGGAGGAAGAGAGGGTGAGGAGGAGGAGGAGAAGGAGGAGGAGGAGAAGGAGGAGGAGAAGGGAGCCTGAAGGCAGCCGGAGCTGGGGATCCTTCCTGCTTGTTAATACACAGGCAAAATGATATGCACATATACAGCTTCGCAAGCTACCACGGGGAGGGAAGTAACACAAAGGAGCCATTTATTGCCTGAAAACTGTCTCTGAACAAACCCATTGTGTTAAAGTAATACAAATTCACAACACCTTCCTGCCTCCTTCTCCATCTGGATCTGTGCTAGTTTGGGGAGCGGGTGCTGCTGCCGCTCAGCATCCTCGCGAGGTCACCTCCCAGGGCCAGATGCCACGCTGATAACACAGGGGTGAGGGAGAATCGGGGGGAGAGAGGATAACTTGGCCAGGAGACTCTTAAAAATCCGTCAACTCATTTCTGGCCAGGCTGCAGGTTTATCTGGAGAGGCAATTTAAATCCAAGAACCAGAAGGAGGTATCTTTTGATGTAACATTTTGTTCTTTTTACTGAATACAAAGTTATTCCAGGCAATGCAGTTGGCCTGAAATAGTTATCAGTTACAAAACCAGGACTGCTCCTATCTCCTCTCCTTGTGCAATGCTAAGATCCTCCCGCTGAGCTCCAAAGTAGGGGAAAAGCTATTAATTAAAAATAATTCTCCACGTTAAGGCTTGCTGCCTAAAGCTCAGTTAATATTAAGGAAATTCCAGCCGTTCACTCCCTGCTGCTGGAGCCTTTTCTTTCTCTATTTTGTTTTGCTAAGCTTTTTGAGAATATACACGGAGATCGCCTCGACGTCTCCAGCCCCTTCCCTTTCCTCCCCAAAATTCAGAGCCTGCTCTTCCCCACTTCAGGGAGGCCCCAACCTGCCGGTCTGGGTCACCCCAGGGGGACAGCAGGTTTATTCCCCTTCCACCTCTGCCACCCTTTTCTCGAGGAGAGGTGATAACAGAGGGACCCCTGTGACCCTCGTTCCACCCGAGGTGTTAACACCAGCCAGAAGAAATGAGTTTTCCTGCCTTCCCGCTCCCGCTGAGCATCACAGCTCCGCTTCTCAAAATACCTGCCCTCAATTTTCAAAGCCAGCAGCCTTGGATGCATTTAGCCTTTTCTGCTGCTTGGAGGTGCTTGGCACTCTGGACCTGGATGATGGGGCAGGTCTGTAAAGTGGGGACGAGGAAACGTCCTTGCCCCTGAGCAGAGACATGGGACTGATAGGGAAGAGCAGGACATGCAGCACAAAGCCTGGGTCCTTAGCCAAATCTTAACTGAGGGTCTGCGGTCTGAAGCTGGACTTGAAAATTACAGAGAGATCACGGAGAGCCAAACTCCCCATATTTCTGCATCCAGTTGTTCAACAGCTGATATGAGGAAAGCAACTTTCTCTCCTGCTAACTGATGGCAATACATTTCATGCCAGCAATGCTAAACAACATGGATGGAATCTTCTGAAAAACATTGTAAAAAATCTACATTTTATCAGGTATTTCCACAGTGTTTGGGAAATGCATAAACAGTGCAGAAATGGAAAATGGAAGAAAACAAGAAACTAATCAAAGTTCAAAAACACTATTTTCTCTTGTGGGGAAAGGTTGAAATTAAATGCTTTGTTATGCTTAAATATTACAGAACTGCAGCAAATAAGCTGATTTCAACAGTGACAATATTAGTGCAAGATTCCTGCCTTTACAGTATCTCAGAGAGTCTATAAACCATACATTTTGTGCTCTTATTTTCTTGATAGCTACATAAGGTAAAAAAAAAAAATATATACTATTTCCATGATTTTTTTTTTTTTCTGAATTCATGCAGGAATCTTTCAGAGAACAGACCCCAAACAGTTGTTTTATCAAATTCTAACTTTTACCATTTCAGACTCCATCGTGATGAAACATGATGTACAGGCTGTCAGAACAAAAGCCTTGTCTCTTCAGTGCACACATTTTAAAGCCATTGCTTTCATTTTCTCAAGTAGGAAAAATAAAATAAAATAAAATAAAATAAAATAAAATAAGAAGAAAAACAGAGATACCTTCAGATTTTTTTTATGATTCCCTTTTTTTTTTTTAAAGATCAGTAAGCCTAAAAAAGGTTTAATTGAAACAGTTTCTGTGTTTTCAGGCAGTAAGTTTTTAGCAGACAGTTTTAAGTGTACTTTTCTAAATGTTCTTTTCTACAGAGATAAAGGTTAGGGATGGTAGTGACAAAGACAGTATATGACTGGAAAAAGTATTTCATACATCACTGTGAATTTACATAGAGCTGTAAAATGTGTTAGGTCAAGCAGGATTCCACTAGGACAGAGAAACAAACTCTTCATTCTTGAATATTAGTCTTACTAAGATGGGAACATAGTTCCCAATTCATTAGAGTGTTCGTTAAAGTCCATACTTAGACACACATACCTGAGTCTCACTGAAATCATGGAGGCTGGAGATCACCTTAAGGTTTTATTTCTGTGGGGCTTGGGGTCCAAAAAAGCAGCAGAGCTAGCTAGCGCTGGAGAGAACAAATCACCTATCGTGCACATGCTTTCTTACAAAACCATTCCTGCACCACAGTGCTAACACACGGCCAGCAAAGCCAGATGAATGCATTCCCATGGGAATTTGTGTCAGAGTCCCAGCATGGATTACCTGAAGGTGACTATGAATCTCTGCTTGCTGATGATACAGGATTTATGTGGAGCTGGCATGTCAGAGCTAAGCTAAGAAAGAAAGTGGTGCTTTAAACTATGTCCTAGCCAAAATGTGGTGATGTATTTCTGTTGATCTTTAGCAGTGGTGGTGATGTAGCCTGTGGTGTTGACCTCTTATGCTACCACTGCCACTGCCCTTTTCATTGAGAAATTACTCCCTGTATTATTACTCCATCTATTAGAAATAACGCTTAGATTCATAGATAGCACTCAAACATATCTTTCAGGAAGTCGTGTAAACTGTACCCTTGATTTTATAAGTTCTACTCCTTCCCTTAAAATTGTTCACCCCGCCTGAATTCACACACGTTCACACTGAGTTTCCCAGTGAGTCACCCAGGTTGTTTCGTGGGCCACGTCGATTCATCAGCAAAACGTTAACGTGAACTCTTTAGAATGAAAAACCACAGGATGTTTTATTTGAGCTGCACAAGCAAGCCCTTTCCCAAGTCCTCACTGAAGGATGCGGTACTCTCTGTGAGCAGAACAGCAGCTAGTCATGCAGCTTGTTACTCACTTTCCTTTCATGGGAAGCTCATCCCAAATGCCTGCAAGAGAAATTACTGAATACAATGCCACTGCCTACCTCACTTTATTTATACTGCAATAAATATAAATCAAACAACACTTTTGATGTGAGAGCTAACGATTGAGAATCTCACATCCATGTGAGGCTGCTTTCCATTTCCTACAGTGATATTAATTTGTAATTTTTCCTCCTGTCTCTGCAATTACTTTTTAAACTCCTCTATTTCACATCATCAATCCCACTCATAAGACTGCAAGTCACCTAGATGCCATCTGTTGAAAAACAGAGTGATGGAAAGTCTGAATAATGCACTGAGTCAGGGTTATAGATGCTACATTTTGACATACTCAGAGGCATAAAGCTGGGGGAACAGATTAATAATTACTTTACCTGAAACTAAATCAGTTCATCTTTAAAGGCCTGACCACAGGCTGAAGCTAGTTCTATAAATACCTTGGTTTAGTCAGGACTAATTCAAACAAACTGGGTATGCAAATATTCAACACTACAATGGCAAGATGCTTTCTCTGATAGTTCTTGCTTTAGCATGTCAATCTGAAACCTTGATTGCTTTTCTCACACTTCTTTGGATGAAAGGACATAAACAGCTATGAAAACCAGTTCTTTAATATGCTACTCTTCAATTCAATTCAAACATACACTTATTGCAAAAAGAACAACATGAACTGAGGGGAAAAAAAAAAAGAAAAAAGAAAAAAGAAAAAAAAAACAGAATGGAGAACACCATAATGTAATAGCAAGTGCAAAGCAATTTTCATTTCCTGAATCCTGGACAATTCATGCACAGAGCAATTTTTCTACTATATAGCAAAAAAAAAAAAAAAAAAAAAAAAAAAAAAAAAAGGATGGGGAGGGAGCGTATATTTCCAGTATAAATTGGGAATAGCTTAGGAAATGTTGTTTTTTAATCTAATTTCTGCATTTTTGCAAGATTTTTAAAACCATTGTTAATAATTATACTTGGCATGATGAAGAGTGTACACATATTATTTCAGAGGACAAAAAAGTCCTAAATCTTACTGGCTTGGATTCTTTGACCTCGACAAGTTTAGTCTGAAAACATTTGTTACATGATGAAAAGCTTTGTGAGAATGCTAATAACATTCTTAAAGGGTTAATGATGCCTAACTGATTGGCACTAAAAACTAGATTTCATTTGGTATAGTGACAGAGAAACTCTGCCACCAGGAGTATACATTCATGCCCACATTATTATAGGACAATTTAGGTCATCTTATTTTAAATTTCATGGCTCTGTAACATAGATGTAAATCAAAGTCAGTGAGGCAAATGATGATTTTTCCATAGTGAGATTTTTATAGTCTTGATCTTGAAAATATGCTTTGGGCTCAAGCTGTCTATCAAAATCCTTTCAATTAGCCAAAGGAGTTTGTGTTGCTGCTAGTGTACCATTACAATCAGAAAACAAAAGCAGAAAGCCTTCAGAATGAGGCACATCTCATCATTTTTAAAATCTGGGTTATACTAATAATTAACATTTTTAAAAGACTTGGAATAATAAGGTGTTCAGGTCTAGAAACATGTGGCTATTGAAATGGTGAGACTTCATACCGAGGCACATCCAGAGACTTAAACAAACACTATGTGCTGGTAGTGTGGCTCAAAACACCGCAAAGAGGGCCAAGTGTTTACTTTGTGAACATATAGAAAGGTGTGTGTGTGTACACCTGCACACATAATTTGTTTTTGAAGGATTTCAAGTGTTTAATTGTATGATTGTAGCATGCAGGTTCAGCCACATACAAGCAATCCCTTGCTTTAATAAACACACCATGAATTTGATATATTGATTGTTTGCTTTTTTAGACCTGATTTATCTGTCACTTCCATTTCCAGATTTGATTTATTGGTCAATTCCTTTTCAAGATTTGATGTATTAGTCATTTTCTTTTCAAGATTTGATTAAAGCACATTGCATAAGCTCTTTCAGATCTATTTCTAAATATTGCACATATATCTAGTTTGTATGTTTAAAAATCTTAATTCCAAAACTTTCTGGATTAATAATTCATCTCTTTCTATCTGGACCTATTCCTTGTTATACACGAGTATAATCTGAATTAGATGAAACAAGCAATTACAGTGGACATAAAATACAGTAACTGTAGTTTTACAATAAATTGCACTCTCTGAAGCTTTAAAGAGAGTCTGGAGATTTATTAAAAAGCATTAAGACAAAATAGGTAAAATTTGAGTTCTAGCTTCAAAGCTTTTATGCTCTAGAATCACATGCTGCAAAAGCAAACAGAAGGGAATTTGAGCTCTGTGGCTCCGATTGCCCCAGGGATGCAAAAGAGGGAATCTCAAAATAAGGTACAGGACTTCTCTTGCCATGATAAAATGCACAGGGGCAAATCTTTGGGGAAATAAGACATGTGCAGAGCCACAGGAGAGAGATGTCTGGTCCCAGGTCTACACCCACTGAAGCCAGTCCAAGGTGCACATTTTTGGCCATACTTTCAAACTGGACAGATCAAAGATTATTTTTTCCCTAAAAATAAAACAGAGGCTTTAGCTAAAGCATAAAGAAGAGCTCACTTTCTAAACCTGCCCCTTCAGAACAGCAGGTCTCACACTGAAACACCTTTCTTGGCCCTTTGTTGCAGGATCAGGTTGGTCTAACCCAAGTCCTCTTTGGGATGGGGAAATCCTGGTATAAAGGTGAGGGACTGTCACCAAGGCCAGCTTGTGCTGCTACCCCAAAAGATTTCACCAGCTGGCCAAAGCAGGTCAGGTCCTGCTGCACAGTGGACCCAGAATGGATTCAGACATGGGGCAACTGTGTGGAGCAAGGGGTCATCCTCTGAGTGGGACAAAACCAATGGAGTTACAGACTCCACATTGAACGCAATGAAAGGAGTGAGGTGAGCCTTGACTGACTGGCCAAGTTCCAGCAGAGGTAATTAAATTCTGCCTAGCTAAACTCTTTCTGCACCAACAAGATAGGGGTTTGTTATCTACTTCCTAATCTGCCCCAAACTGTGGGCAATGCTGTTTTATACAGTCAGACAGCTGCTTGATTCCACCGGTGCGTGAAAGGAGCTGTTTCCATCCATCTCTTATCTGCCTCACAGGGGTGTTTTGAGGGCTAATTAATAAATATTTGGAAAGATGAAAGGCACTCAGGAAGTACAAGGCATTACTATTTCACACTCACCTCTGAGCGGATCTCTATAACTGTATGACCTGGGCATTCAAACAGTTACATGAATGTGTTTCGGCATTAGCTTCCTGAATGGTTCATAACAAAAAAGAACCCTATCCTGCCAAAGGCTGAGCACCTCCCAGCAGGATCTGATCACCAAAGCTCCCGCTGAATCCAACAGAAATTGAGAGTGCTTCTCATACAGCAGAAGATGCTCAGCTACTCACAAAAACAGGCTGCCTTTGAGGAAAATCCATTTGTGCTTTAACACACCTATTTCATGTTTCTGGTAACAGCTCAGGACAATGGCCACCAAAGTCAAAAGAAGCTTTTCTAGTGGGTTTAGTGAGAGTTTGATTTGAGAAACAAAGAGCAGCACACAGCAGGCAGCAGCTGGCTCTGAGAACCACACAGCTGCCCTCTCTCTGCACAACTGGCCCTGGGAGTAAGGAGTGTGCAGAGCTGTAGAGAAATACTACATGGAGATGCCAAGGTCAGAGCTGAGGATGTGAGTCCCTACCTCTGGCCCTGCAAAATTGATAGAACCATAATAATAAAAAGGATGTCAAGGGTTGCTAGTGCCATGATTGGGATTTAGGGGGAACCTGTACAACAATGTACAAACATTGTCACCTCTTTTCTGTATGACAGCTCGTGAGCAACATACCCCAGAAAGCTGCATCTTAGCTGGGTGACTCATCTGCCTCCTCCATTGACTGGGTGTGGCATCACTTCATGTGGACAAGGAGAAATCAGAGAAAGTTATTTAAAATGATACCTTCCCATGTTCAGTTATTGAGCTGCAATAAGTGCCAATATAATAGATGGCAATTACAAAAAATTCTTAGGATGGGCTAAATGCTACTATTCCTTTTGCTATACAAAACCTTGTACAGCATTTTTTTTTATTATTTATTTTATATGGTGATGCAACTACAACATTGTACAACATTGTTCATCTTTTGGAGAAAATAGATTTCAGAATTGCTCAATGAATCATTGTACTCGAGTATTATAAAATTTAGCACAGCATCACAGAAACATGTGAAGAATTTCTCAGCACTTTTTGAGAAGACCTAGCACAGGAGAAGTCACCTGCTCCCCACAGACAGGTACCTTGAATTTGGTGAGACGTAATTACCCGTTTCCCATAAAGCAGAGCAGCCCATTTCCTGGCCCCATGAAGATCTGTCTGAGGGTAAACCACTCCTGCCAAAGGTCTTGAACCTGAAGACTCAGAAGAAGACACTATAAGGTAAAAGGCCTACATACACTTCAAAAGATGGAGTCCATAACCATATGTCTGGGAGCATTTCAAAGGGTGGGATTGTCTGAGCCAGAAAAATCTCTGGACTTTAGCTGAACTTTTTTACATCTCTAAAATTATCTGAGATCCATCATTTCCACACACATCCAATAACAACTTCCTGTCCTCCTCTACCACTCCAAAAGTCAATTCTACCCTGTCCAAGACAAACCATCCCCTTGAGATAGGACAGGCTTCTGCCCCAAGTGAATAATATCCAGCCCCCTCTTGCTTTCCCAGCAGAGCTTCCCCCTCTCTTTTCCACTATGCCAGCATTTCCCACACAGCGCAAATCCACACTGAAATACTTCACACAGCAGGGAGCCAATTCTCACACCATGAAATGCCAAATCCTCCAGAACACGTAAAACAAACACTTTGCAGTTTGCATCCTGCACTTGTTGAAATGCAAAATGGGTCTAATACTTTGTTTTTCATCTGCTGCCTTCTCTCTGAGACAACGTTTCAAGACAAACAGGTTGAGCGTGGGTACAATGTGGAAGTGGTTTCAATGAGGTTTTGTACAACCTAGTTCCCACCGCTACACACAAAGCATCCATGTACCTTCTGCATCAAAGGTGTTTGCTGGTGGTGTGGGTGGCTCGGACAGAAGACGGGGATCTCGTTTGTGCTGACTGGGCTTCTGAGAAGCGGCTCACCACGTACATCGCTCTGTAACAGCTTACTGTGCTTCCAGCAACAACACTCGGAGTCAGGGCCATCACCTGCCACCGCTCCCATGTCAATGAAGCTCTGAATGTGCTGTCACAGGAAACTACAGAATTACCCTTCCAAAAATGGACAGTGCTTACAGTGCTATTTGGAAAAACAAAACAAAACAAAACAAAAACAAAAACAAAAACAAAAAAAAAAAAAAAAAAACAACAGCACAGCTATTGGCTCTCACTCTTTCACCTATTGCCGTACCCAGGGCATTTACATCTACAGCCCAACGAGGAACAGATGTTGGGTGACTGAAAAACTTGAACCTTCCATTGTTTTATTGACTTGTCACCACAGAGAAATTTGCTTTAATTTACTTTAAAAGTAAATGAGTTGATCTTCATAAAACTGGTGGCAAGTCACAGTTCTTAATGAAGATGTTAAACAAGGACTCTGTTTAACAACCAGAGGCACCAATTCCAAGTGCAAGGCCTATTTGAACAGACACATCTATCTTCCTTTTTGAAACATGCTGGTTTATTTTCAAGTTGTTCAATATACACGGGTGGGGGGTGGGGGATGGGGGATGAAGTGCGTGAGCCCTTGAATGCCTGCATAAAATCTTTACTTTTTTTTTCTTTCTTTCTTTTTTCCTTCATGATGCTTGATGGTACCAGACTGTACCGAGAACCTTTTTTTTTTTTTTTTTTTTTTAAGTAATTCTTATCTAAATAGAGACCTTTTGAACCCTTCATTGGAAAACTCAAAAAAAGGTGAAAGAATTAGAAAGAAAATGCCAAGAGTCCAGGGACTTAGAATCAGGCAAAGACACTCAACTTTTTGAAAATAAACTGCCAGCTAGTGCCAGTCCTGGATGCAAGCCTTGTATTTGTTCAGAGGCTGAATTCAGTTCCCCAGAAATTCATCCCAACCCCACTATCGCCAGCCCAAATCAATCTTTGAGGACTGTGAATGGGCATGTGTCCTGGTTTCAGTTAGGACAGAGTTAATTTTCCTCCTAGTAGCTGGCAGGGTGCTATGTTTTGGATTAGAATGAGAAGAGCGCTGATAACATGCTGATGTTTTAATTGTTGTAGAGCAGTGCTTACACCAAGCCAAGGACTTTTCAGCCTCTCTCTGTCCTGCTAGCGAGCAGGCTAGGGATGCAGCAGGAGCTGGGAGGGGACAGACCCAGGACAGCTGACCCAAACTGGCCAAAGGGGTATTCCATACCATCTGACGTCATGCTGAACAATATATAGGGGTGGCTAGCCGGGGTGGAGGGGGGGCCGGCTGCTCAGGGATAGGCTGGGCATCGGTCAACGGGTGGTGAGCAATTGCATTGTGCATCACTTATTTCGTACACATTATTACTATTAATACTATTATTATTATTATTATTGTTGTTATTCTTTTCCCTGTCTTAATAAACTGTCTTTATCTCAACTCACAGGCTTCACTTTCCCGTTTCTCTCCCCCATCCCGGAGAGGGAGGGGGGAGGGTGAGTGAACGGCTGTGTGGTGTTTGACTGCCAGCCGGGCTAAACCACAACAGCATGGTGTCACTCAGGTACTGGAATGTGAAAGAGGTCTTCCAGCCACCTCAACACCACCACGTGGGATCGCTTCCCACCATGGCCATGAAGAATATACCCATGGACACAAGAAGTCAGTGAGGCAAGAAGTCCTTAGAGACAGGAGATGGAGATACCTCCTTTGTAAAGAAGTAACACAGGGTTTTTAAAGCATAGAGAAGAGACTGTTGCCTTTACCACCTTCATGTGTGCGTATCACCTTACTACAAAAAATGAAAAGAGAGGGAAGGAAAAAGAAAGAAACAGCTGATCTGTACGTCCAAACTGACAGGGTTGAGTGGAGCCTGAGCAGAGGGGAATGTCACGTGGCCAAGAGAACCTTCCCGAGCCCAGTGCTCGCTTAGGCCCTCAGTTCAGCATGTTCACAGCACTAAATCTGGAGTACCAATTTCCCTGGGATTCAGAGGAAATAGCTCTAACTAGTCACAAGCACTTCTTCCCACAGCTCCCTGCAAGTCTCCTCCAGGCATAGACAAGGCCTCAGCCAACTCTGGTAGCCTGAGAAAAGCTGAGCCCAAGGTGTTAACAGCTGTGAATACAATGCAGTTAATTTAATTGGGTTGTCCATCCTTGATATGTGAGAAGTCCCTTTTAAATGTAACAACTTTTTTTTTTCCCCCAACAACCGAGTTACTATTTTCTCCTGAACTCCATTTTCATTTTAATGCTGATGCTCAGTTTCTTTTGCAAATTGAATGAAGGTAAAACTCTCCCAATAATATACCACCCTTTTGAGCAACTTATTTCCTTTTGGTGCAGTTTCAAATAGATAGAGCTATAATTGCCAAAATAAATTTTATCCCAGAAATGCAGAAAGCTGAAAGTTAAGCTTAACTTATAAACCCTTTTTAAGAGAGAAAAATCATGCCAGCCTTATCACCATGACAGTCACAGCTGTTTAGATTTATTATGCAATGGTAATCAGGCTAGACAATAAATTTGCTATAATAACACATTAATCACTTTGTAAAGAAAAATGAACTACTTAAAGGAAGACAATACATTTTTTCTCTCTCTTCTTCCCCATGGTATAAATGGGTCCTCAGTTCCATTCTTTAGAGAAGGAAGCATATATTTTCACTTCTGCTACATCTCTGATTTGAGCCAATGGCTCAGCAAGGTCACCACCATTTTACTTCCTACAGAACTGAGCTCCACAAATATTTCTCAGTGAGATCTTTAGAGTTTTGAAATGCTTGGGCTAAAATGTCTACCGTTTAGTTGCCTTTTTTTTTTTTTTTTCTCCGATTCAGCATACATTTTCAGTATGTACATGAAGTTTATACTTTTGGATGAAATGGCTCTTTCAGTGGGATTCATAGAAGAAAAGTCCCTGGGAAATATTTTCTTGCAAGTAAATACCTTTGTTTTGTTCCAGGACATCTCCATACGAAACTGCCAGGCACGGCACCAGAAGACAACGAGGAAAGCAGAGTTAGCAGGCTCCATTTCCTCTCATTTTTCCAAGGAACAAAGTGAATATTCCTTGAATGGGCCCTAATGTCACCTCCAACTTTTTTTAAAAATAAAGCAACTTAGAGCATACAGCAAAGCCCAGGCCTGTGCAGATGGCTGAAAAATCCTCTTTGGCCCAACATCATCGGTGCCACTTGGGGAGAACTTCCTTCTGCCACAAAGAAGAAACGGGATCTATCTACCCAAAGCTACACTGAAGCTAGCAGTTTTTGAAATGCTAGATCTGATTGACAATGCCACCTGAGCTGCTAATGAAACCAGTGAAATTCATGACACAATCTCCAAGTAGCACCTTGGACATGTATCTGCAACTATGAAGAGCCTGCATCCTATCTCCCCTTCTTTTTTATATGTGAAATTACAAAACATCAACATTATAATTTACCATTATTTAAAACACACTTCCCAGTGCCTGTCAGTAAGTTCTGGCTGTACATTGCACTAATGTATTCCTGTTACAGGGGTAAACTCACGGGGAGACTGTGGTTAACGCACATAGGTAAAGAAACGCTCCCTGCCCTCCATCCCACAGAAGAAAAATTATCAGTGTAAGAATTAAATTATTCCCCTTTCAGATGTTGTAAAGCCTCCAGGCAGCATCCTAACAGTCCTTTTCAGCACAGGTAAATTGAATTCCAGCAAGTTTACTGTATGTGGACTCTTCAGAGGAGATATTAAATAGCAAAGTCATGACCATAACCTATGAAAAAGGACCAAAAAGCCTGGTGTTGTTTAGTCTAGAGAAAAGGAGGCTGCAGCGAGCCATAACAACAGCTGTCAAATATGCAAAGGGTCAGTGCAAAGAGGAAAGGCGTACGCTGTTCTGGGTGACCAGGACAAGGCGTAAGGGACCTGCACCACAGGAAAGCTCCTCTGGTTAGACAAGGGGAAAGGTTTCTGAGCAGCAACAGGAGCCAAGGTCTGTGAGGGAGCCACTGGGGAGGCTGCACGCTCTCTAGGGGGGTCTTCAAAACCAGGCTATGCAAATATCTGTCAGGGATAATGCAGCCTGTCTGACCCTGCCTCACGGCACAGAGACGGATTACATAGCCTCTCGAGATTTCTTGCAACCCTGTTTCATTTATGATTTTATACAGCGGAGCCCCCAAGGGTAATTTTCCCCACTGCCCAAGGTTTTCCCTTATCTGTTCAGTGCTGATGTATTATTCCTTCCCGTTTACTTGATCTGGGTTGTGCTCATGTAAACAAAAAGGCTGGTGTCCGCAGGGCAGCCAGACCACAGCATCCGTCTCCACTGTTCTGATCAGTCACCTACTTCTTATGCTAATTAGTACACAGATGGCAGGGTGGTTGGTGTAAGAATGCAAGAATTTGGGTCAAAGTTGGAGGATTGCTTTGAGATGAATTGTGCTAAAAATATGCAAATAATTCTAAAAATTTTGATGGATTTTCCTGGCATCTTCACGGGTATGTGGCTCTCTGCTGTTTGAGGGAATGACTGGGCAGCACGTGACACCTGGCTTTTCTCAGCAGGGATGAGACTGGTGCTTTGCTCTTCTGTTGAGGGTGCTCATGGTGCCTGTTCACATACAAGGAAATGCAGCATGGCCACAATGCCCAGATTCAACATCTGGCACAGAAATGTCACTCTAGGTGGTGGAAGGGACGGGATTTTTACCACCGTTTTCTTTCACCACTGTAACCCAGCCAGTGCACCAGGACGTGTAGCTGCTTACCTCGTGAACTGTGCAGAGGGGAGAGGGCGCGATGCTGGGGGCATCTGTGACTGGAGATTTGGGACTGCCCTGCAGGAGCCACAGGGATCCTGTTATGAACACAAAGCCTGACCTTCTGCCATCATCACGCACAAGAGTCACAGGCAAATCTAAACACTGACATTACTGAAAAAAAGCCTTGCAAAAGCTGCCTTTGCACGTCTACATCCTAAAAGAGAAAAACCAGCTCCCAAATGTGCCCAAGTCTGTGAAGCCCCCAAACCCAGGGAAGTGTGATGCTAAGCAGTGACCTGCTGTACCAAAAAGCGAGCCTTCAGCCACGTACCAGTGCCGCGCGCCCACCAGCACCCAGTTTGCCATGGGGGAAGGAGAGGCTTCCTGGTAGGTTCTTGCTTGCTTGAATTAAATTGAATTTTAAATTGTGTAGAGCTTCAGTAACTGCAAAACAGTCCCATTTAGAAAAAAAAAAAAAAAAAAAAAAAAAGTAAACCAATGCCTCTTCTACTTTAGCCTCTCCAGTTTAATTTCTTTCAAACTTTTTTCTGACGTATACATTATGGCAATGTATAACAAAGTTTTTTGGTGCATTTTCTCTTAGAAGTGGAGTATTTATTTCACAAATTAAATTAGCTTTCTTGATTGCAAGCTGGGAAAACTAGTATATAATAAATTATAAGAAATGCTTGACCGGATCATACGTCAATAAATAATCCTCACACTTAATCTGAAAAACATTAGGTAGTTGGAGTGATGACTGATTTAAAACTGCCCATTTAGTTTACCTGTGATACCATGTTATTTAAATTCAAGACTTTACATTACAATCCGGACTAAAACTTTCATTTGGAAATAATTGAAAAATTTAAGGGATTTTTCCTTTTCTTTCTTTTTTTTTTTTAATTTATTTATTTTTATTTTTTTAAGATTTAATTAAAAACACAAGATGAAATATTTTAGGCAACCAGCAACAAAATGGGAAAATACCATGTGTTTGGGGTTTTAGTGCCCTCTGAGTGCTGGAATTTATTTGCAGCAAGCAGAAAATAGACAGCAAGCATAAAAATTCAGCAGATTCCCGCTAGTAAAATTATTTATCAAGCTAACAAGGGAGGAACCCTTCTAGTAGCAACAAGCCAGCAAGGAAAAGACGTGCCTTTATATTTTACCTTTGGGTTAGCACACCAGTAAAAATGCCAACTGACAAGCACTTCACATAAACATTTCTTTCTAAATGAGCTGCCTTGTTAGAAAAAATCTAAGCAAAGGAGTGCTACAGTCAACAGACAGAAAAACCCAGGATGAATACTACATTGCTGCATAGTACAGAAAAATATAAATAAAGACATAAAAATAATGTAGATGCATAAATGACTTTAATAAATTAACACTTCATTTTGCATTTAAAATAACTACTTGTGCTATAAATCTATCTTAACTTCGGTTCCACCAAGAAAGAATACATCCAGTTATCTGTTATTTAGATCTTACCTTTGGAACTGTATGTACACACACACACACACACACACACAGATATATATATATATATATATATATATATATATATATATATGCAGTCACTGTGCTGTTGTTAGCTGTGCTACTCAAGCCCCATTGCAATATTTATCATATATTTATTTTACAACCGAAACCCTGAAGTCGGTTTTACAGTTTAGTTTAACGATACCAAACTTTGATTATAAATTATAAGTGGCTTTATTGCCAGCCTGAAGAGGCAAAAATTTGGAGACACTCGATTGCCTGATCCCAATTAAATTTTAAAGAAACAGTAAAGTGACACACATTCTCCAAATAGCTGAGCTCTAAGGAAAGCTGCAAATGACTCCTGTCGGCTGTATAGAGGGGCTGTACCCTCAGAGCACTTCTTTGCTAGAATGAACATTTGACAATTGTCAGCAAGCTTTAGAATAAAACCAAACTAAACAAAAGAAAACAACAACAACAAAAATCCCAAGGATCTTTCTTAACTGTTATTATTTTCATTGCAGAAAAAAATAGCTTGTGGGAGGGTAGGGGGCAAAATCAGACTCAGTGCTTTGTCTGATTCTGCAACTCAGGAAGCAAAACCTGCCACAGTTGTTGACAAAGAGAAAACAAAAAGGAAAGTTTTACACTATCCGGAGTGGTAAGAGGGATGCACAGGCATTTCTGGCTGATCTCATGATTTTCTGACTACAGCCCTAAGCCAGACACTGCATGGCTTGCTCTGAACTCCGAAGGCAGGCAAGAAAGATGGGAAAAGGTAGGAACAAAGGAAAAAAGAAAAAAAAAAAAAAAGAAAAAAAGAGTTTTTATTTGAGCTTTTGCTCCCCTCAAAGCCTGGCATTTTTCTCGCCTCTGCAGCACTCACAATGCAGGAGGGGAATGCACTATCTCCCACTCCCTGCGCCAGCCAGCTGAGCTGCTGCTCCAGCCGACCCAGGGCATTGGTTGGGCTGGGGGAGAGAGTCGCCAGCTCCAAAATCACCACCCAGGGCCCTGATCCTGCATTCTTCTCACACCCAAAGATTCCTGCAAAAACAATGGGAGTTTTGGGTGTGCGGGAAATGCCAAAGTGAGCTGGCATTTGTTAACTGCTGATGGATTACATTAATATGAATATTTGTCTGTAGGGGACAAACACTTTCAAGCAGCGAGCACAACATTATGGGCAAAACATCAGCAATAATAACAAAAAAGGGTAGAGAGAAACATCATTGATGTAAACCATGAAATAAATAATATATGTCAACTTTTATGTTTCTTGCCTTTGATCTGGGAACAGCTGACATTAAGTCCAGGAACTGATACCTTTTTAGCTGAGAAGACACAAGATGTCAAGTTAGATTTTTTAGCGCAAGGCCAACATGTGAAAACAAAGCTAAAAGAGTTGAAGAAATGAGCGTAACAGAAAACATAGAGATTATCTCATGTCATTGGAAAGAAAATGATGGGAGTTGCCACAAAAGCCGACTGGTTGATATAATGTTTTCTTCGCTTTTCCTTTCTCTCCTTATTAGAGTATAATTTGGGTCTGAGTGATACGGAAATAGATCCTTCCCGAGCACAGAGAGGGCGTGCTGCAGGTAGAGCAGATGCTGAACGAGGTCTGCAGCATGTACCTGTGTACATTCCTCATTCCCTGATCCCTGCCTGCCTCTCTTCTCAACTCGGTTGCCCAGCCAAGGAGTGCAGGTAAAGCCCTGTGAGCAGGCGTCGCACTAAAGCTCCTCTGGCTCCTGCCCACACAGTGCAGCAGCAATCTGGAGCACCTCCGTGGAGCGCAGGAGAGCTGCTCTCGCCTTTGACTGAGCAAATCTGGCCCACTATTTCTTGCTTGATTGCTACCAGCACCGGCTTTCTGGCACGGGTCTAAGCCCGGAGCCTCTCCGTCAACTTCCCTGCTCTCCTGACCACTTACACCAGGTAGACGGGAGCAGACCATGGCCCTAGATGTCCAATATTGCAGTTGAAGATGGGAAAAGCGGGTTGTTCCCATCCACACTTGTGACTGTTCCTGGTTAAAACGACAGACAGAAAGTAGCAGGCATGCAGAAAATAATTGACATGATTTTCTCCTGTTAAAATCCAGCCCCCAGGGGAGCAGCCCTCCTCCACAGGAGACCTAAACCAGCCTCTACCCAGTCCTGTCCCAATGTAGGACTCTCATCCCCACCTAACCATTTGTGCTGCCTCTCACCATGCTCCTGCAGCACTCAGCATCCCCGGGGCCGGGGCCAGTCCCCGCTCCGCAGTCCTGCCAAGCATCCCAGCTGCCAGGAATTTGTGCCAAGGGAATATCGGTGGTGCAGCACAGCGTGCGGAGCAAATTTGCTTAATTTAGCCCAGGCCTTAATCTCGGTGACTTCGGCAAGCTTGTTTGTGTGCAGAAGGGCTGGGGAGCCTGGCTCTCAGATGTCAATAAGCCAGCACAATACCTCTGCACAACATGAAGCCAGCTATTTAATTACCTATCACTGCTAACAAAAGCTCTCTTTATTTTGATTAACTTTGAGAGAACAAGGTTCCCCACCACCAGAGTATGTTTAAATAATTACACAATACAGAATAACATGCCTGGAAACACAAAAAAGGGGGGAGCAGGCAGAGGGGAAAGAAGAAAGGGAAGACATAAACTCAGCCTTACTTCCCAATTTAAACTACGAATGACCTCTGGGTCAATTTTTCAGAATATCTCAGATCAATTTAATTCTCACCTCCGCTGCCTACCTGCTAGCAAATGAACTTACTGTGCCTTCCAATAGACAGAAATGACTAAAAGGAAATCGCATTTAGCTGCATCTGAATAACCATGGTTATTAGATGATGCGTGCAGAGGAAAAATTACCATTCCCCTTCTCCTTCTACTCCTTCGGTTGTCATTCTCACCTCACTGGTGATTAAGATGTAGGATGCTCTTGCAGATTGTTAATTAGGTGTTAATATCTGCAAGGGGCCACAGCAAGCTCCTACACCTGAGGTCATTTCTCAGAAGTCGGGCTGTCTCCAGTGACAGTACCTGTAATTCCCAGAGCCAGTTTGATTCCCACTCAACAGCTGGAGCTAGTGTTTCTTTCATGTCTGGTTTCATTTCCTATCTGAAATTATATGAGTGCTAATATCTTTATTATCTTTCCCGGAGAAGTGCAATGCTCGAGCATGGCACAGCGTGTTGCTCATAGGCTTTCCTATTTATTTATTTATCTCCCCCCACCCTCCCACCCCCCAGCATTTTTTGAACATTTCAAGCAAAAATCTTTATGACTAGCAAATTTAGAGCTGAGGACTCCATTACAGATCCGGGGGGTTAGAGAGTAGGAGGGAGACTAATAACGTGGGGACTAAAGAAAACAAGGCTGCACTGCTGCTGAATGATAATGGCTTGAACCTGGGGAAATGAATGTAATGGCACCAAGGAATTACAAGGACAATGGGACCTCTAGATACCTTGCAGATGCACAACAGTTATTCCATATATGTGTGTATGTGTGTACATATAGGATTTTAGGATGTATACTTCGTATTTAAGCAGCAGGGGGGTGGCACATAACTGATCAATGATTTGCTTACATTTCAACTGGTCCAGCTGAGTTGTTCTTCATTCAGAAAATCACCTGCTCCCAGAATGCCTGACCTGTGTAGGGGTTTCTCACCCCGACAGAAGTCCCAAGTCCTACAGACATCACAAGTGCTGCTGTGGGAGCACCTGCCCCCCCAGGAGTGGTGGATGGGGCTCGTGCCGGTGGCAGCCCCGTGCATTTTTTGCCCTAGGACACGAAGTAAGGCAAACAGCGAGCGCTCCACCACACAGGCCTTCATTAGAAGGCTTCCAGGAGCATTGCAGCTATTTTTTAACTCTCACAAAAGCCTAGAAGGTAAGAATTAATTATCTGGGTTTATAACCGTGTAAACTGAGATATAAAGAGATCAACGGTAACAGACCTTTAGAAGACACCTAAGATAACAAGTTTAAAGTGCTGCAGTATTTTGCTGAATCTAGAGTCAAAGAACTGGGTCAAAGTCTCACAAGTGAGTCAGGCTGTAACTCCCAGCTCCCGATTTCTGCACTCTCTAAACATCAGGACTATATGTGGAAGCCTGAGAAGTAATTTTACACATGGGACGTTAAATCAGCACTTTTCCTGTCTCATCAATCTCCTGTATTTTGGTACAGTGTGAGTCATTTCGTAAGTGGCACAAATTAGGAAATCCAAAAGAGAGGTTTTAAAAATATTTCGGTTTTTGTAGCAGTTAACTTAAAATCCTCTATTAGAATTAAACAAAAGCTAAAGCCACATCAGTGGAAAAATATTTTAGAGTTTATTTTAAACACAAGGAAAACTATTAAATTGATTTTACTGGGAATTTTGGGGGAGTAAAAACTGTCAAATATGTCATGCACTTTACTTTTTCTTTGCTCATAAAGATTCAAGATATTTTCATAATTCACATTCTCAGGAATAAGCTAGAAAGGAGTGTGAGACATTGTGAAAGTTTCTATTTTTCTCTCTCTCTCTTTGGTTTGTTTGTTTATATGTTTGTTTTTAAATACTAGAGAACAGGTTTTTTACTTATGTAAAATGACCAGCAAATTGTACAGAGTATGTTTGGGAAGAGAAAATGAAGGGAGATATGTTACTATCAATTTCTTAGCAAGAACAGCATGTTGCCTCCCATTTGAAATAAAAGATTCTCATTTAGACTTAATATAGCACATCTGCTTGAAAAATACGTACAAGGCTCCCATTGACTGCAATGGGAAACTTGCCAATAATATTTCATGGAAGTTCTCTTGATATCAGGCTCAAAACATAAAGACTTTTTAAAGGAACGGCTAACTCAACAATGGAAAGTTAAAAATAACTCACTCATACACAAAGAAACTTGATTGTTTTTACAGTTCTTGGCTTTAATTTTCAATTTTATCAGATATATATGGTCTTATCAGATATATGGTCTTAGAATAAACTTGAGGTCTACTTGCAGGGACGTCAGGCAGCTTGACATCACAGGCTGTGGCCGTGAAATGAAATATGATGCCACAAACAACAGTCAGACTCGGTTGTACATCAAAAATACACTTGAAAAACATGAGAACGCAAAAGGTCTTGTACAAAACACAAATCTCTTTAAAAAATGCATGTGCGAATGCAGGAATAGCAGTGAAAAGTAAGCAAATATATACTTTAGGATTGTCATGATTTCCCTTGTGTGAAAGGTCTTAGAGGTAAACAGAAAAAGGAACAGAAAATATATTTCTGTTCTTTACTGCTCCTTATTCTCTCCTTAGTTTTAGGGCTCATCCAGATGGGGGAATTATGTAGTAAAATATACCGCAGTGCTACCCATTCCCAGGGTGGACACTCCTACTCCAGAGTAAAAGTGGATGGATTTATTTTATTTTTTTATTTTGAAAGCAGCTTAAGCTATACTGGGGAGGGATTGGGGGGGATCCACTTTTACTCCCAGATAGCAGCATCCATCCAGGGAACTCACAGCACAGCTACTGACTGATAAATTCATATCTTGCTTTTTATTAGTATGACTTGCCTCGTAGACATTCATGTGCTGGTGGAAATCTGGGGCCTGTGAATTCAGTTGGGCTTTTACCAAAGCTGTGGTGGGGCCAGGACCTTTTCTTTCACCTAGGATGGAGGCAGGGAGCAGTTTAGATCCCAGGGTCCATCATTTCCACGTCCTGCCCTTTGAGCATTACCAAAGCCCTTCAGAGACCCTGGCTTTGTCTTGAAAACCAAAACATTAAAAGTTGCACACAGTGATAAAAACCACCAGATTTCTTCTCCTGCACTTCATTTTTAAGAGAAAGCTGGGCTGTAGTTTATGTGTCAGAACCAAATTCTGCTTTCCAACATTATCACACCAATCAGGAAATACTCGGGCTGGTTCCAGGATGTTGGAAGACGGAAAAGCTCTTCTGCACCAAACAAAACATACTGAAGTCGGATAAAATATGTATCAAACACACCTGGGGTTATGTATGTACTGGGAGGGATGTTTGCCAGGGCTACTGGGAGTCTTGCACATAGAACTGGCCAGCACATGGCCCTTGGAAAATAATACTGGCCTTATGAAATACCGCAATGTAACCTCGGTGGCTGCAAATCCTGCTGCCATTAGACACGAGGGGGAAATTATGGCGAGGACATCCTAACCAGCACCCGCCAAATGCTCCGGTCACATTTGTAAAGGGAATTGCCTTGAAATGCTAAAAGTATGCCAGAAATAACATAATTTGTTCAAAATAGTCAAGTTAGTCCGTTAGACCGTGGAGACCACTGTCCACTACCAGAAATGTGCAGGCTGAAATCCCCTTAATCAAAGCACCTCCATGAATAGCAATGAACATCTCCATGGAGCGCGCCTCCAGAGAGTGTGGAGTATCGGAGTCTTCATAGCTGAGCTTATTATTCCTAATATCACAGAGACTTCCCTGAATTGTCCTTCTCCTTCCCAAATTCCCCATCTGACCAGATGTCTTTCTCTTTCTTGCCTTCACCTGTCAATCATGCTCACAGCTTAAATTTGATTTCTCTCCCAACAGTAACCTTAGATGAAATATTACCATAGGGGTCAGATCTGTCTGAACCTTGCCATAAAAGTTCGTTAACTCTTCCGAGACCCGACAGCTATTTGCTTAAAAGTAACAGATTTTGCTGCTGTTTTATCCCACCTTCTGTGACAGGGTAACCACAAAATATTGGAAGGAAGGAGCAATGAATTGTCCTGGAGAGCAGCAGGTTAAGCAAGTCCCGAGATCACAAGTGCACATCAGGGAAAAGGCTTTTGCTTTTTTTTTTTTTTTTTTTAATATATGGATAACATGAATTTGTATCACTTATATGATTTATATATATCTAATAATCACATACATAAATTACAGGAACCAGGAAAGGCTTCCTCTCTGATTATTGCAATTGCAGCCATTACAATGAAAAAGAAGGTGACGAACAGGAGCTGCCCCTTCAATGAAATGTCTCCTTGAGGAGCCCACTCCTGCAGGCTGTATACCAACAAAAACTACTTTCTATCCTATTTGGTGTAAATCTAGAGCGCTGGCTACCTCTTCCCCATTCTCACTCATATTTTAAATATTTTTTAATAAAAGCTAATTACATGAGCTAATAAAATACTGTTTTATAGTAGCACATGATGTTTGATCAAAGTGTGGTAGGGTGTATTCTTACGTAAAATAGGAGTTTTCATAACAAAATTCAGGCAGGAATCTCTGTCATTGCAACCTTGAAGCTCATTTAAGCCATTTAGTATTTTTTTACAGTTGACGTCAATAAAAATCAGATTCCATGTGGAGAAGAAAAAAAAAAAAGTGCCTGCTTGAATCTAGCAGGGAAAGGGACCGAACATTTAATCCCCACATTTTTGTTAGTGGCATATTTCTTAGTCAATGTTGACAGACTGAATGAACATGAGTTTGACGAGGAAAGCAGTGCTGTGAATTAGACTCTATTGTAAATTGGGAGTACAGAAGTTACCTAACACAGCCTCATGATTTTCATCAAGATCTGAAGGAGACCTTCAGAAGACCCATCCTTATTCCCCATAGCTGATGTCTGAAACACTAGCGCTTGAAGAAAAAGAAAGAAACATTTGCAAAGGATTATATATGAGTTGTGGGACATAGGAGAGCTGCCTGCCTGACCAAAGTACAAAGCCCAATCACTGCAAAACACTTCTTGTAGGCACCTGAAAGCCAGCCTCATCCAAAAGCGTGGAAGCTGCACCGGGAGACTGTCAGTGGCTCCCGGGCTCTGACCGCAGCTCCCTGTGAGCAGCAGGAAACAAAGCGGTGACATTACCATCCCTCCCGAAATACAAGAAATTGCTAATGAAAATGAAAACATACCTTTTTTTTTTTTTTTGACCTCAGGTAACAGGGAATTTCACATCACCGTTGTAGAAGATTCTCTCGGGTACCTATTTTAGTAAATATATTAAAATATGCCATTATTAAAAGGAATTTTTAGCATTGTAAAACATGTCTGTTGTGCCACTATTGTACAAATAGGATCTCTTATATTCAAGTCCTAAATTAAACTCAGACAGTCTCATGTACTGTATATTAACTGTCTGTGAGTGAAGAAGAAAATTAAAACAGTTTAAAGTGAAACATTTCTAGCTTGCACATCTGGTCTCTACTTAGCATTAATAACAGCAGAATTTTACCAATAAATTACCTTAAAAACATATTATTGCCTCACCAGTGAATATCATCTTCTAAGACCTGAAAGCATGTAGCTTTTTGTATTTTTTTTCTTAATGATTATTATTAGCTACACTAATGTAATTGGAAAAATAATAATCAATTTCTGTACACGTTCCATTATTTCCCAGACAGTACTTTAATGAGCAAAGTAGAGCTGTCATTTCTCCCTGCGGTTGTTCACACTGTACAAATTCCTACTGTCAACATATATTTAAAATCTAATTTAAAAAAAATCAACATACATAGAGTGAATCTTTGTACAATAAACGAGGAAAGTCAGTGAGTCAATCTGTGTTTCTTAAGCATGGATATTTTGTTGTGTCCCCTATATTTAACTTTCTTTCCCTGGGTATGTATATACACAGGCGTGTATATATATTTTCTATAAACTGCCTGCAGGAACGTTTCGGCTCCATCAAGTTATTGTAATAGTACAGCATAATCAGAGCAAGGATAAACCACAAGCCTGATTGTTTTTTTATGAAAAAAATAGTAAGACGCACTATAGGCGCTTTCTCAGCAATTTAATTCCAGAACAGCTCTGCAGCTTTTACAAAACTCGCCTGCACATTTTGTGCCAGCAGGATTACCCCTCTCCCTTCCAGCATCACTTGGGAAGGTGCGGCATGTCCCAGGGCTCCCGGTGCGGAAGCACTGGGTCACTTCCAGGGGACAATTCGACATTCAGTCATTTTTTTTGTAGGAAACCTTTTGCCCGACGGCTGGGGCTGAGCTGCTGCTTTGTGACAGCTCCTCTGCCTCCCTCGCCCCGATCCCCTCCCAGGGAATTTGGAGAAGGGGGGCAGCGCTTCTTTAAACACAATGCTTGGCACACAGCCCAGGATCTCTTAAATACAGTGACTCCTGTAGACCTTTGGTGTCATTTTCCTCGAGATGACCTCTGCTTTCATGCCTGTTGGTGAATCCATCCTGTTATTAATGCGTTCGGCCGACAGGAACAGGTATTCAGGTCTCACACCTGAATTGCATCAAGAAAGCGATGTGGTCAGTCTGCTTTTATCATGCTTAGCCTTTGATGAGGACATCCCTTATCTAAAACCACAACAGTTCAGCCACATCATAGGAGACCTGAAGCAGAGTGGAAGGAACCCGCTTCCACCGGCGAGGTGCATTGATTCATTTAGCAGGTTTATTTAACTCTCAGTTTATTAATAAGGAAAGAGACTAAGAAAGTAAGACAGCAGGAAGGCAGCCAGAGGCACTGAGCAGATTTGTTAATTTAAGAGGGCTGATAACTTCCCTTTATTTTATCTGGCAGAGTTGGTGCAAGAGAGTTATACTTGAATAAGTTTTCTGCTCTATGCTGAGCTATTTTAAAAGGATTTCACAATAAAGGAAGCTGAAAGACTGTGCACAGTCTGGAGACTGTATCTGGTGTGACATGAATATAGTATTTTAAACAGATTTAATCTTACAGTATTCCCTCCTCTACAATGACTTTGCAGGAGGAAACCCTACGGAAAGGAAAATCTGTTCATCCCACACCGCAAAACACTGAATTGCATTGCAGGTTCCAGCATCTCTTCCTACGTATTAAAATGCTTTTATCAGTGATTTTAGAAACAGTTAAGTTTTGGGGGAGGGGGGGAGGGAAAAAAAAGGCAGAAAACAGAAAAAAGAAAGAAAAAAAAAAAAAGCTAGGTCTTATTTGGTTCACTTTCGGGTTCATTTTCATTGCCACTAACGTTTCAGTGCAACAGCTCCAAGTGCCTGAGAGAGCAGGGGCTGTTCACAGTGGAGAGCACCACAGCTTTAGAATTGATACCAACAACTCAAACTGATTCTGTCTCCATCCATTTCAGCATCGTGACAACCCACTACCAAGGCCTTGGCAAGATATTTTGTTTTAAAATTGGAGAAGTGGGGTTCAGGCTTCAGGAGAGGGAGTTTGATTGCTTTCTTTAAGAAAGGGCTTTAAGCTTAATCACATCCATGCTCCATCATATATCCACATAGATTTGGGAAACTCAGCCTCGGAAAGCTATTCTCCTCCATACTTCAGATTCTTTAAAAGCCATGAAATGTAAATCCTGCTCCCCCCACTCTCCTTGCTCCCTGCAGAGATCTCAGGGCCTGATCCAAAATGCCATTAAAAAAGCTCCCTTTGATTTCAGTGGGGTTTAGATTAGACTCTGTGTGAGCACAGGTGAAAAGGAAAAAAAAAAAAAAAAAAAAAAAAAGAAGGAAAAGGAAAAAGGGAAGAAGAAAGAAAGGAGAAAATAAAAGAAGTGAAAGGAAAAGAAATAAGAAAAAGAAAGGAAAAAGTAAAGGAAAGGAGCGTAAAGGGAAAGGAAAGGAGCGTAAAGGAAAGGAGCGTAAAGGAAAGGAGCGTAAAGGGAAAGGAAAGGGAAAGGAAAGGAAAGGAAAGGAAAGGAAAGGAAAGGAAAGGAAAGGAAAGGAAAGGAAAGGAAAGGAAAGGAAAGGAAAGGAAAGGAAAGGAAAGGAAAGGAAAGGAAAGGAAAGGAAAGGAAAGGAAAGGAAAGGAAAGGAAAGGAAAAAAGAGAAAAAAGAGAAAAAAGGAAAGAAAGAAAAGAAAAGAAAAGAAAAGAAAAGAAAAGAAAAGAAAAGAAAAGAAAAGAAAAGAAAAGAAGAAAAGAAAAGAAGAGAAAAGAAGAGAAAAGAAAAGAAAAGAAAAGAAAAATCCTGTGTGCAAAACGAAGGAAGTGGCTCCACGAACGTACCTAGGGGACGGTCAGTCATTTGGAGCCGCCTGGGTGACCCACCGGAGCTAAGCTCTGGATGCACGGACGGATCCTTTAGTTACGCACAGCCTCCCCTTTTGTTCCAGGAATTGAATTTAGAAACAAACAAACAAGCAAACAAACAAACGAAGGAAGCCACCCCGCACCCTGCCCCAGTCCCCCGGCCCCCCCGCCCAGGTCCTTGTCCCCTGCTGATGGCAACTGGCTGTGGTGGGACCCCGGGGCTGGGGCCAGCACCTCAAACACACGTGGGGGTGTGCGTGTGTGTGTGTGCATGTGTGAGCCCCTCCATCCCTGCTGGTGCAGCCCTGCAGCCCCGAAGCAGCCCAGGCTGCCTGCAGAGCCCCCGTGGCAGGGATGCCCCCCCTCCCATCCATTGCCCAGGGTTATTTTCAAGCTGCTCCAATCTGCGACAGAATCATCCCAAAATGTGCTATCCCCTGGCCACGGCAGGTGCTGGGCAGACAGAAGTGTGTGTCCCTGCGCACCCCTCACCCCGACACCCCACAGCCCTCGGGGATGCTCGAGTTCAGCGCCCAAAAGCCAGGGATGAGGGGCAGGGAGATGCCAGAGCTGGCGCTGAAATAGGGTGTTGAGCCTTAACGCCTCCGTACACAGTCATTGACATTTCTGCTTTAAAGGGGGAAGAGCTGCTGAGAACATTTTTCGGGACTGTGCTTCTTTATGAATTAACAATTGCGAGAGGCAACCAGGGACACTCCATTCCCTACCCCCGCTGGAAACTCAAAGGCACTGCTCAATTTGTTGGTTGTTGGCTAATCTGCTTTTTTTTTTTTTTTCTGCGTGGTACAGAAGCACCACTTCTAGCAAACTTCGGCTCTGGCTTCAAATGCCTCCATGCAAGACATCTCGTAGAGAGGCATGTGAGAAAAAAAAAAAAAAAAAAAAAAAAAAAAAAAGCGCGAAGGAAAGCATGTCACTGAGTCCATGGGGCTTCACATCAACCGAGAGGAAAGGCAGGGCAGTCTCCAGCCCTGCACCACAAGCACAGGCCTGCACACCTCTCTGCGGCATCATAGATGGCACTGGCTTAAAAGCCAGGCTTTGAAAGGGGAAAAAAATAAAAAACAAATGTAAGTACAGCAATATAGAAAGAAAATGATCATTTCGGAGAGCAATAAGATACAGGCGGCTCACATCAGGGTACCAAGATGTTATCACACTGTGCCGGGTCAGCCTGATAGCGGGGCAGATAGCTGGGGCTGGGGCTGCCTATCTCTGTCCTTACACACGGCCAGCCCAGAGAGAGCCTCGTCGATCCCTGGCCTTTTGCTTTTCACTTGAAAACTTAAGTCACATCCTGAACTATTTTTGCATCGTGTTGGCTTGGAGCTCACAAATCTGAATGCACTCAGCCCTCGAAGAGTGACAAACGTTATTCTCAGTCCTCCCCCGCAATTTCAGGCAGTCAAGAATTAAATGCGGCACGGCATACAGTATTTTAATCTATTGATTTTGATCTGCCGTGCCCCAAAAATTCATTAGAGGAGAGTTAAAAGTGTGAAATGGTCGAGCGCTCCGCTCCCTCCCGAAAAGACCGGTTCTTTCAACAGCCACTCACCTCTGCCACGTCCTGGTGTGCTACCTCGTGCTATTCATACCGAGACGTGCACTTAAAACAGATATCTGAAGCATTTGACTACGGACTGCTCGAGAGTGTGTGTGTGTGTGTACAAACAGGATTGGTTTTCGTCCCGGCTGAGCAAACAAAATAAATCACACTCTCCATAGCTGCCCCTGGAAGGGCCAGGCCTCGTGGCAGCCTCTCACAATCTGATCTCAGTGATTTTGGAAACGGTGGGGAGGAAAGTTTATTAAAAACCTGAATTCACAACACTGAACTGTGTAGCGTTTTTTTTCTTTCCTGCATGAAATTTTTAATTTGGCCATCTGAACAGGTGTCAGAAACAGAGGGTCCATTTAGCTCCTCTGATGATCGGCGTAATAAATATAGAGGATTTCCTTTCAATGCAGCACATGCTGAAATGACACCAGTGTAGTTCTGGCATCTGAGCAGATAATTCTGATATATGCATCATTTCCTCCCTAAATCCAGGAAGCAGCTACACTCTGTATCTGATATTAGTATATTATGTCAAATAGATATTGGTATTAAAATTATGAATGATTCTAGATCGAGAACTTCCTACACACTACACGGAGAGAGGGAGAGGAAACAGCTGCGCAGAAGCTTTCAGAAAGGAAAGGAAAAAAGAGCTGGGAAAGTTCATTTTTTACACTTAAAATTTGCTGCCACGTTTTGCGGGGGGGTGTAGTTTTCAAGTGGCATTTTGAGTCTGCACACACTTTTTTTGTTGTTGTTTTAAAAGGGCAAAGAGGACTTTCTAATACATAGAAGCTCTCAGCGCTCTGCTGTGAGCAGGCACTTCTTGCACCGCACCTGCCGGCAGTGGTGAGGAAATAAATTTGAAGAAATAAATGTACACCGGTTGAAGAAATATATGTACACCGGCTGAAGAAATAAATGTACGCCGGTGTGACTGGGCTAGTTCCCTCCCTTCTGCTCCCTGATTTTCAGATGCGGGCCAGGATGACGTTTTTTCTCAGGCAGGGAAAATGCTGCAGCAACCAACACGGAAATACTCGTGGGCCCTGGATGTTAGGCAGAGGGGTTTGATTCATTTTAGGAAAAAAATAAATAAAAAAAATAAAGCCCGAGGGTGAGGTGGGGTGGGGAGGAAGGGGCCGCAGCGCAGTGCGCTCCGTTTCACGGCCAGCAAAGGGCCGCTCGGTGCACGTATCTCCCAGCACCGGTCACATGAAAGTTCTTTGTAATGTAGTTAATAAATGGGAAAGCACCACAGGACTATGGTAGAAGCGGGACATTGTTAGTGATGGGGAGATTAAGACCACGCATGTCTCCTGACAGAGCGGTTCCCCAGCTCTGGCAGCGCTCCCCCTGCTTCGGCACGGGAGGAACCTGCGGGGGGACGGCAGGATCCTGCTCCCCTCAGAGAGCACCGGGGGTTTACCTCAAGCTCATTGGGAGCAGGATTGAGGCCATAGCCAAGCGAGGGGTGATTAATGAATGTGGGTTATTCAGAGAAGAGTGGTTCCAATTAGTGCCCAGCAAGCAGTCCTGCGGCAAAGGTGGGCGCTCCCCTGCAATGATTCATACAGAGAACCCCAAAAGTCGCTTCACTTTAGAGAACATTAAAACTTGCTGCTGTCATTTTCCTCTCCCTTCACTTGGGAAGTTAGCGGGTTTCAGGCTGAAATTCAAACGCAGCCTAGTGAAGGCTGCATTATTTTTTTATTTGCAAAGAAAGATTAGGGAGTGTAATAACAATGTGAAGCTGGGAGAAAGGCAAGCCTCCTCTTCCCTCTCAGGTTGGGCGTGTGATGGGAATTTTCCCTTTTGCAATCGCCCTATTTCTAGGAAGGATTTCTCTTATCGCTGTTCAAACAGCTTTTTTTTTTTTTTTTCCTCTGAGAAAGAAGACACTTGAGGGAGGCAGCAGGGCTCTGCGCTACTCATGCGATTCCCACCGCCCTTCACACTCTAGAGCCTGCTCCTAACCTTGCCCAGTGTCAGCCCGTGCTGGCAGTGTGGTGTGGGGACCAGGAGTGGGTCCCATTGCTGGTGGGCTCAGGGCTCTGCTGCCCTCGCTCCATCCCCATACAGAGCAGGGCTCCTCCAGGAGCTCTCTGAAAGGGTGGCAGTGGGAAAGAGCTCCCGGCCAAGCCTCTGAGTGACCCCCTGTGAATAAACGTGGGTATCAGCAAAGGCTCAGCCAGGGGAGGTGGGAGAAGGAATTAAAGAAAATCAAAAATAAACCCCGTCTTTATGAGAGGAGATAATTCTCTGCTCAGCCAATAGCGACCAGTTTACCCACAGCTTACACATTAACCAGAAAATGGAACTCGAATTAACCAGAATCTGGAGCTTGAACCATTACTCAAACCCCAGTGCAACAGAAGGTCAGATGCCAAAGGGCACTGCGCTGCCCGGGTGCCGGGGAGGGGTGAGGTGCGGCAGCGAGGACCACGGCCACCGCCTGCCAAACTGGGGGGGACATGCCTGCTGCCACCCCCGGCGGGCACCACCGGGGTCCATCCGATGGGAGGAGGTGGGCTTGCAGCAACAGGCAGCGCCCACGGCTCGGGGGGCATCAGGGTCGCATCCTGACCCCAGCACCCAGCGTGGGATGGGGTGCCGGTAGGGGAACGGTAACAGGTCCTCTGCTTTCGGTGCCACCAGTACCCAGCAGGGATGGTTTTAAAGCTGGGAAGGTGTTGGACCAACAGCAGGAGGAGTGGGGTGGGGATAAAATTGAATTTTTAAATATATATATATATATATATATGCTGGGTTTATGAGGCTGGGTCTGGAGATAAAGCCATCGTCCCAGAGGGGCCAGAGCATTCTTCAGAGAGGCTTTTCAAACAAACTGGGCTGCTAATCCCATTCAGAGGGTGGGAGAGGATTCTGAGCACAGCCTGCCTCCTTCCTCTGGAGGATCTCCGGGAAGGTCGCTGTAAACTAGCTGGGTCGAGGGTCTGAGGAGCCTTTCGAAGCCAAAATGCCCTTTGACATGGAGAACTGCGGTGAAGAGGGGCTTGGAGACCTTAACATTTCTAGCACATTAACCTTTGGGGCTGATTGTTTAGGGCAAATAACTTTCAAAAGTTGGAGGAAGTCCTTTGAATATTTTTTCTCTGCTCCTTGGTTCACTCTGGGCTTTCTAAGGCCTGTAGCAAAAAAAAAAAAAAAAAAAAAAAAAAAAAAAAAAAAAAAAAAAGGGCAAATGAAGGAAGAATGGGGGACAAAAGCAAAGCAAAGAAAAAAAAGGAGGAGGCATGGACCCAAATGGCAAGAAATATTTCGATCTAACATTAAGTGTCTCTGTGACAAGCCAAGCCTGATGCAGTGTCATCTCTTACTAGAGATAAGCACGCTTTGCTTGGATCAGATGATAAGAGGATGTGAAGTCTTCCCTTTCGCTTCACTCCATCATAAAACCATCAAAATACAGGGCCATATCATGTCATCGGGTTTTGAAGCAGACCTCCCCTTTGAGATCTCCTAAAACCTGGTGGGATGATATGAGTCACTGAAACTGAGGTCACTGCAGTACTGAGAAGTCAGAGGACGCACCTGAAAGCTCACGTTTTTCATCTACCTGAAAGATAACTGATTTCTAGTGGGTGACAATTTTCCATTTTCCACAAAGATATCCTTTTCCTTCTTCCCTCCTTTCCCTTATCAAGTCCAGCTCTTGTATCAGCATTACCCCTTTGCCATGCAGTACGCTGAAGTACTGCTGTCGGAGTTATTGAACTTTAAACTACACACTAAGAAACTGAGTACAGAATCAAAAAAATGCAGTTTATTATTGTAGATTATTCTCTCTTTTGATATAACCATAGAGTTGAAAATGAAAGAAAAGCACATAGGAACATCACACGTGGTTAGTTAGTAACTCAAGATATAAAACAATTTTGCACAGCAAAATATGTAAAAGAAAAAGTAACTGACAAGATTTTTTTATATTTATTGTGGTAAGATTTACTTTCCATTTTTTTTTAAAAGACAGGATATCAGTCCCTGAAAATAAAATTTACTGATTATTGCCTTTAAAACTGTGGAATTTTTGAAGTTACAGAAAATCCAGTTCTGCACCACAATACAACTGTAAAAAAATCTGCATCATTTTAAAACTGTGCAGTAATGCCATCTTTATAACTGCATAAATTGTATTAGCGTTCTAAACAGGTTTGTAATTTTTTTTTTTTTTTTTGTATTATATGCTTGCAGGTTATATCTTAGTGCAATTCAGTCCCAAATACTTCAATTTTGAAAAAAAAAAAAAATCCATACATTTTGAATGTAAAATACCCCTATAGATATAAACAGGGGTGCCTCCCCCTTTTAATACTTTGGTTTTCAAATACAGTCAGTGGTATAGCAAGGACTACATATACCCAACTTATATTTAAGTTGCAAGCACATGCTGCATAAACTACTTTTTAAAACAGTCCCGTTGCAAATTCTACCCCCCTTTACATCACGACAGTAAACAATTTAGTGCATCAATCTTTAAAAAAAAAAATCTACATCTAAACAGACCTAACTCTTTCGAATTTATCTATAACATTCCTTTATCTGTAGCATACATTTTAACTGGGCTAACAGATGACAGAAACTAGAATTAAATTATATACTAGGAACCCAGAGCATTCCACATTTGACCATGACCAAATGAAAAAAAGAAAAAAAAAAAAAAAAGGAGAGAGAGAGAGAGAGATGGGGCAGATCACTTAAAATTATTTGTGTGACTGTTTTAGGTAACAGCATGGTTTCAATGTCCCCCCCAAATGGGATGTGAATTTTGCTTTTGAACATCTTCCCAAAGTTCTTTTTGTATTTTTTATCTTTTTTTTTTCTTTTTTTGCCACATTATCAAAACCCATTCTGGCATGTTTTTTTAAGAGGGAATGCTTCAGTGCATTTAAAAGGAAGTCTGAAGTTTTGAGTAACTCAAAGCAGTTTTAGAGCAGATGCAAACTTTAATGGGGAGGAAGAGGAGGAGGAAGATCAAAGGTTGCACTTTTTTGCTTTCAACCCAAAAAAGTGATGAGGCAATAAAACAAAAGGATGAATGCCATGCCATAATAGTCTCCAAAAGTCCATTTCCAAGCAAAAGAAAAAAAAATAATTATACCGTACATGACCAGCATGCAGGGTTTTTTATTAATATAATGTCTCTTTTTCATAGTCTTTTGAAACAGTTATAGTTCATTGTTGCTAAGACAAAATAGCAAGCGTAATGCATGAGATGAGTATGGGATTCTAATGGCAGACTAAAGTCTCACATTTGGCAGATTAAGGCCAAAACTCACATGAACACACCGAAGGTTGATGCAGGCTTGATTTTGGCAGGTTGATCTAGGTATATCTCTAGTTTTGCACAACAACGCTAAAAACTGATGGAACTCAGCAAGCTGGAGTCTAAAAATTTCACATTGTTTTTCTATTTTTTTGTGTTTTTTTATGTTTTTTGTTTTTTTTGTGTGTGTGTTTTTTTTTTATTATTTACTTTTCGCAAAGCTCAAATCTCATATGAAGAACTCAGGATGGCAAAAAAAATCTGACTCTTGGACACAGCAAGCTCAAAAGAAAAAAAAAATCATGAACTTAAAAATATATATATAATGTGGATGGCAGGTTTCAAAGAAGAGCAAGCTTCATATGAAGAACTGAGTTGGTGGTGAGTTGGATCTTTTAAATTTAAAAAAAAAAAAAAAAAAACAGCAAGCCCCCACAAAAAAAAATAATAAAAATAATAATAATAAACAGAAAAGAAACTCATGTAGAAGTTTAGGTCGGCCACCACGGAGCCAGCCCACCTTAAAAAAAAAAAAAATCAACCCAAAACCAACTTGGTTTTAAAATCGTTTTGAGTTTAAAAACAACAAAAAAAAAAGTGACACGAGGTGGCAAGCTGGGTTGTCGCTCTAGCAAAGCCCCCAACAACAACTCACACGGAGAACTTTTAGTTAAGGTGGCAAGGCTGTGGGCACTCACATGAAAAACTCTGGAGAGGAAGGGTTGTCGCTGCTGGATCCGTTTTCTCTGAAGCCATTGCTGACCAGCTTCTCGTACTTTTCCTTGTAGGCGTCCCTCTCCCGGACCAGCCTGGAGATCTCCTGCTTTAGGTGCTCCACTTGCTGCAGCAGCTGGTTCTTCTCCGACTCCAGGACGTGCCGCTGCTGGACCCTCTTGAAGCGGCAGGACTGGGCATAGCCCCTGTTTTTGAGGGTCCTCCTCTTCTGCTTCAGCCGGATCACCTCTTCCTTGCTGACGCCCCGCAGCTGCCGGTTGAGCTCCCGCACCGACATGGTGACCAGCTGCTCGTCCGAGAAGCGGTCGTCGAAGTGCAGGCCGCCTCCGCCGTGGTGCGGGTGGTGCAGCCCCCCGGCGCCCCCGCCGCCGCCGCCGCCGCCGCCGCCGCCGCCTCCGGAGCCGGCGGCCGACGAGGAGGAGGAGGAGGAGGAGGAGGAGGAGGAGGAAGGCGGCGCGCTGCCCGGCGCCGCGCCGTGGGGGTGCCCCCCGGCGCCGTGGTGCGGGTGGTGGTGGTGGTGGTGGTGGTAGTGGGGCGCGCCGCCCTGCGCCGCCGCCGCGGCGATCACCGCCGACACCACGGCGGCCGCCGAGCCCATCTCCTCGGCCGGCCCCGAGCCCCCGGAGCCGGCGGCCGCGGCCAGCTGCTGCCCTCTAGCATAGCCATCGAAGGCGCCGGGCAGCGGGTGGTGGCTGCTGTTGATGAGCGCCTCCACCGCGTCCTCCGGGCTGAAGCCCAGCGCCTCGGGGTTGAGCTGCTGCGGGTAGCCCGTCATCCAGTAGTAGTCTTCCAGGTGGCCCTTCTGGTCGCTGCCGGAGCCGGGGCTGGGCGCCGAGAAGCTGGGGGACGGGGGCACCGAGCTGCAGGGCGTGCTCATCGGGGTGGAGGAGAGCGAGCCCCCGGCGATCAAGCGGCCGCACTGGCTGATAATGCGGTCGGTCTCCACCGGCTCCTTTTTCACTTCAAACTTCATCAGATCGAAGTCATTAACATATTCCATGGCCAGGGGACTGGTGGGCAGGTCGGAGCCGCTCATTGCCAGTTCTGATGCCATCCTTTTGCTGCTGACAGTCCTCCAGAAAGGGTGCGCTCCGGGAGCGAGGGGACTGCTCTGAGTTGCCGCCGGGTGAGCCAGCTTGCTGCCGGGCGAGCTCCGCTCCGCACCGCTCCGCACCGCTCCGCACCCCTCCGCACCGCTCCTCCTGCCGCTGCCTCTCGCCGCAGCCTCGGCTCCGGCTCCGCTCCGCTCCGCCCCGGCCGCTCTCGCTCCGGCTCCGCGTTATCCCTTGCAGAGTCTCCGCTGCTGCTGATGCATCAGAGCGAGGGGCTCTCGCTATTCGCCTTTTGCATAAAGGTTTTTTTTTTTTTTTTCCTCCTCTCTCTCTCTCTCTCTCCTCTCTCTCTTTTTGCAGCTTGCAAACTGCAGCTGGAAGTGTTAGCTGGTGTTGTTGCGAGTAAATCTCTCCCTTTTTTTTTTTTTTTTTAGGTTCGGTTTGGTTATTTTTAACACTTCATGGTGCCTTTCCTCTGGGCTTTCTCATGCAAAGTGCAAAGTGAGGAGAGAGGTTCATCGGGGAAAGGAGGAGGGAGAAGAGACCGAAGACAAAAAAAAAATCAAAGTCGATATCGCAACCAAAATAATAACAATCATTAAAAAAAAAAAAAAGGAGAGAGAGAGAAAAAAAAAAAAAAAAAACAACTCAACCCCAAAGCTACGGCAAGAAGATGAAAAATATTTTAAAGGTTTCATCCAGCAGGAGAGTTTAAAAGCATTGCAGAGTTTTATAGCGCTCCTGACGTCAGCCTCCGAATGGCAAATTGGCTGGGCGGGCGGCCCAATGGGCTGCCTGCAGCCGCCGGCATTAGCATAATAGTATAGAAACAAGGAAACTTTTCGGGGCTGTCAATCAGGGCGCAATCAGCTGACTGTCAGCTGGGAGCGCCGTAACCCCTTCCTGCCCGCCCCGCTCACCGGCGACCGGGCACCGGGCTGGGGCCGCTCCGCCCGCCGGGACGCGCCGTCGGGTGCCCGCCCGGCTCCGCTCCGCTCCGCGCTGCCTTGCTTTGTCCTGCTCTGCCCTGCTCTGCCCTGCTCTGCCCTGCTCTGCCCCGGGGTGCGGAGCCCCCGGGTGCTGCTGGCCGGCCGGGCACCCGAGGGCACCGGGGGACTTGGCCCGGGGGCGTGCGGGGACGGCCCGAGGGAGGGGGCGGCTCCGCGGGGCTCGGCGGGGCTCGGCGGTGCTGCCGAGCGCAGCCGGGCTCCAGCCGGTACCTGGTGCCGGTACCGACACCCCCGGGCCGCCCCCCCGCGGCGGCTGCCCCCTGGGTTTGCCGCTTGCTGCCGGCAGCGATCGTTCCCCGGCCGCCCCCAGCAGAGAGGTCCGAAAGCCCTGCAAGTTTGCAAGCCCCGCTCCCGCCGGCGCTCGGCCTGCCTGGCCGGGCTAATTAACGGAATACATCGCGAACTAATTGTCTTCCCTTTAGCCTCCCCTCCCGGTGCCCCTCGGCCGGGGCTGGAGGGGGGAGCCGTGCGAGCGCGGAGCGGGCTGCACCCGGCGGTGCCGAGCGGCGGCGGAGCGGCTCCGTTCAAACCTCGACAGCGCCATCTCTCGTCGAAAGGTCAGTGCCGAGGCCGTCCCCGGCCGGCGCCGAGCCGCGGGAGCCGAGCCGAGCCGTGCCGGGCCGTGCCGTCGGGGCCCCGCCGTCGGGGCCGGCCCCGCCCGGCCCGGCTCGGCTCGGCTCGGTTGGGGTCCCCCCTTGGTCCCCCCTTGGGCCGGGGAAGCCCGCAGCCTGTCGAGCTGCCAGGCTCGCTTTGCCGAGCGAGCTTTATGGGAATATCGATAGAATTAAAGTTACTTGTAATTCCGTGATAAATGAGATGTCTCTAGTAAGTAAGATTAAGTGCGGCGCTATAAAGTTGTTTATCTGAAAAGTAATTCTCAGAAACCTGACTTCTGACACTTGGTCATATATTAAACCAGCTTCTTGAACATTGTACTTCAAATCCTCCCTTCTCCCCTTGCCCGGTCCCTTCCCCCTCCGAGTTTGCTATTTATAACCGTGCACGGGGTATGACTTTGTAGGTGCAGGCAAGTCTCTGGGTAATTTTTCACCAACTGTGAAAATCATCATTTGCGATAGCCAAAGAATCTCTGCTTCGGAAATAATACTTGGCTAGTGGATTCACAAATGGATAACATCTTCTGACTATGCCATTATCAGTACGAGTGCCAGTACTAACATCTGAAAGTCATACAGCGTGTACTGTTCCTGGCAGTTAAAAAGGTAGGGCATACTGCAAATTTAGGAAGATAACTACATCTAGAAGTGATCGCAGAGGCAATCCTGTAAAGTTAAAAAACGCTACCGCCGTCGCTAACAAAATTAAAACAGTTCTACACAGCCTCACAATGCACACGCACAGAGAACCGTGGACATCTGCTGGGTTTATCTTGCAGCTGATATTCGTGACATACTTAATACAACTTAACTGCTCGGGCTGGCTTCCCCATTTCTTCACATCGTAGGAATCAACAAAACTTCCAGACTCGCAGCATAAATCCCCGCAGGACAGTCCAATTCCCCGTATTTGTTTTTTTCCCGAGGAAGATGAATGTGGTACTGTATATCACTTAACGTGCTCACCTATGAGGGGCATAAAATGTGTGCTAATATTTTTAAATGAAAAGGTTATTGCTTTTCAGAACATACAATCATAGTATTTCACTTGCCCGTTTGATAGATGTCTGTGGAAATATGGCTCCAGCCCCATAAAATAGTTTATTTGGACGTGAGGATTCAAAGTGCTACATTTGCAAACTAGTAAATTTCCTGAGTAAACTCTGAACTCGAGACAAAGAGTATGAAATTGTGTGAGCTAATGGGGACCGTCTGTTAATTGATATCAATGTAAGCAAGTGCTGCAAATTAAATCAGAGCTCTGACCTACCAGAACAGCAAGTAAAATTATTAGTTGTACAATATTGTTCTTGTGTGATTATTACACAGAGCTGCCACACCAAAATGTCTCTGCTGCTCAGCACAGCAGAGAAAAAAGATTATTAGCAATTTTTGGATAACCTTCAGAAGCAACATTCTCCTCTCTCCACTATATAATTCTCATTTTAGTACTATTTTTCTTTATTATTTGGCTATTCACAATGGGTGTCTAAACATTTACAGTCCTCTATTAACAGTGTTTCTTTCATAACAATCGCACACTTTCATTTCAATTAGAGCTATTCAGTCTTCAGTTTTTCCACAATTATCACAGGCCAATTCCCCCAGACTGCTCCCTTTTCCCAGCACTGCTCGTTCCTGATCCAGGCAGAGGGAAACCTCCAGCGTCCCCCTCGTAGCCCCTTGCTCCGGTTTGTTTTCAAGCATCTCTGTTCAACAACGCGATGTGGAGCCCTGCCTGCTCGCAGCTTGCTGCTGACCTGCTTCAGGAGCTTTCAAACTAATGTATATTTATTGCGGGAGACTTTTCTGACAAATCATGCAGGGGGACGTGAAACATTAACTCCAAATTCACTCGAATTGCGCTGCACTGGGACGAGCACGCCAGCAGCATATGCATGAACTTTCATCGCTGAAGCGTGCATGTGTGTGCATGTGTGTATGTATCTAGCACAGAAGATTTAGCAGAGGCGAACGTGCAGGTTATGAGTTATACAGACCCAGAGTGTAATTTGTTATAACTTAAACGCATGTCAAGAACAACACATTAAGTACAGTTGCTGCTCCTTTTGTTTACCTAGTGTCTTATTTTATGGTGCAGAACTAAGCAGTGTCCACCGAATTTGACTATGAAACCGGCCAAATTGATTTCAGAAAGACTTCTTCGGAGTAACAGAGTGATAAGGCATAAACTGCTTCTAGGTGCAGTGCTAGATAAATCCTTTTAACAGTCTTCAGATCAGTTAACAGGGTAAGTAAATCACATATCACTGTTAGCAGATTTATGGGAGAGAATTAATAGAATCAGACGAGATAATCTGGTAGGGATAAAATTGCTGAGGAAACAGTCCTGCCTTATATTTGAGGATCTGAAACAACAGTCTGATTACTGGGAGTCATTATGGATCAGTGAATTATGAGCTAAATCATCATAATAGTAATTCAGTATTTATTAATTCTTTTCTCTTTAAACAACTCACAGACGCAAATAAAAGCCTCTCTCTCTTTGAAGACACATTCTTTATATATTTTTATTGGATGTAATTTACTATTTGCATTACCTGTATTTACTTCATAATTGAACATTTTGCATTCAAATTTATGTAATGCATTATGCTTGAGAATATATTTCTCCCTTATTAGCATAAATAGTCACCTCATGAATTACTAACAAAGTTTATCTGAAAATATAGGTATATTTTTTATTAAGTGGAGCACAAACATATGTACAATAAATTCTGATTTGCCAGTCGTGTTGCAGAAACACATAACAGCCCCGTGTCGGAGAAGAGGGAGAAGAAACAGCACTGAAGAAGCAGAATCGATTAATACGTGTGTACTTGTGACAATTTTTTTCTGTCGATGCTTTGCTTATTTTTAATGAAGAATTAGTGACTCGAAGGGTTACTTCAGAAGGAGCAAATGAAAAAGGATCCTGCAGTGACTGTCTTCTCCCTGTCCCCCCCAGTGCTTCCCGACGGATGTGGCTGGCTGAGGCTTTGCCTCTGCAGTCTTGCTCCGGCTGAGTTCCCACGGACCCGCAGCTCACCACGAGTGCGTGGTGCTCTAAAGTCACTTTTTGAAAAATTTCTCTCTTTCCCTTAATCCTGCTTTTATGCTTGGGCTTCAAATCCCAATAATCAATATAATTTAGGCCCATCCTGCAGTATTAATGCAACCCTACTTATGCAAAGAAAACCCCAACCCTATTGACTTTGAGAACTGCAGGATTGAATCCTTGATCCCATTGAAACGAGTGACAAAACTTCTATTGATTTCAGGGGAAGCAGGATCAGGCCCTTGATGTTAGCAATTTGTTTATGTCAAAGGGCTGGTGCTACAAAGAATGAAAGACAGCAGCAGATCCGATGGCAGGAAATAAGGTCTGCTCCCCCAAAGTCAAAGGCAAAATTCTCAGTTAACTTGGGATGGATCTCCTTCACACTCAGGCTTTACCACCGTGATACAAACCATGTGCTAACATGCACGTATATTTGGTTTGGACGCATAGAGCAAGTCCTCCTGGGAGTGTTCAGATGAGCACGTCTATAAAAGTATCACAGCAAAATGAGCTACTTCTGCCACTCTCACTTTTCCCAAGCCTGGTACAATCCATTTCCGTGACTACAGTTTTCTGCCCCATACGCCTCTGATAGTGCTCTTTTATTTTAAGGCTGAGAAAATCTTCCTTTTAAACTCATGCTGAGCATCAAATTGGACTCCACTTGCAGCTGAACATCTTGGCTGCCTCTTCCTCTCCACCAGCAGCTCCAGTATATTTTATGTAGAATTCACTCTGCTAATGAAACTTGCTTTTACTCTCTGTTCTCTTTCCAGTTTTGCATTAGTGTTGCTGAATCCATCAGGCTTGCCACCTTTGAAGATCTCTTAAAACTGTGCAAAAGGGGACAAAAATGGTTTATTTTTTCTATAAAGAATCCTATTTGGCCAGCCTGCACAGACCCTGAATACACTACCTCTATTGTATTTAAAGTTTCTGTTGCTAAGTAGAAAAAAAAAGTTTAAAAAGGCACACTTAAACACACATCTTGGTAGTTTTTGTGTAGCATCCGAGTGTTTTAGCTCTAGAAATTGTGAGACATTAGCAGCTGCTTTTACTTTATTCCTCTCAGCAGTCACTGTGTGGAAAGACGCAGCACTGGTGCTACACCTGAGTGCCTGAGCTTGTCCTGTGTCAGAGAGAAGGGACTGGTTTTCAGAAATCAGATTATTTTTGTCACTTGCTTATAATGTTTGTAAAATACTAGAAACATGCTGAATAACTTCATATGATCCGGAAAGAATTTCTTTCTCTGAAGGGAAGACACCTCAGAGGTGCAACTGAGAAGCTGCGAGCGGCTCTGAGAGGTGTCTAAAGGTTGGTGCCATGAGGTTTGTGTAGTGCCTGCTTTATGATGCATGTCCTGCTTTGCTAATTCTCATGAATGGCTTTGCCTCAATGTAAAAATCAATAAAGGCATTTTGATGCCAAAAATCTATTTGTCTAAAAGATAAAGAAACTGAAATTGCAATAAAGATTTTTATCAAGCTTTATGGTGGAATTTATCATTTATAACTTGAATGAGCATGTTCAGTTATACAATGTGGTGTTTGCTCTGAAATTAGCTGAAGTGAGCAAATGGAGGATCTGGTAAAATCTAGTGCACAGATTAATCTAAAATCTCTACAGAAAGAGAAAAGTAGCATTAGTTAAGGGAGGAGAATAATGCAGTTATATCACTGAGCTGTCCTGGCACTGTCCTGCGATATGCACGATGTGTTTGTATCTATTTTAGCTCTGAAAATCATTGCTGCTTTTTTCCCTTCTGCTCTGCATTAAGTTTCAGCAGCAAGGAACAGTCGCAGTGGCAGCATGGGAAAAAAAAAAAAAAAGTGAATTTTATGTGCTATCCCTTCCCTAAAGACAACTGTCAGTTAGTGGTGAAGAGGGCTTGATTCTGGCATTGTGTTTTGATGTGTTACTGTGAAGGTTGAGGCAGTCTTTATTAAAAGTTATGAACATCAGTAAATTTTAAACAAATCTGCGATTTGCCAGTGCCAAGCATTTCCCCCGCTGTGCACTCGGGTTCTGCTGATGGAATCAGCTGTGGGGCACGGTGAGAGACAGCAGGTCGAAGGGGCTTTGTGGCACTGCAATGACAAGAGAGCCTTAAAACACAGGTAGAGCCCGAGCTAAGGACCTCAGTACAGGTGCGGAAGCAAGCCAGGAGCCCTGCACACCTCCCTTAGACCTCTGCCCGTCCATCCCTGAAGCAGGCACCCGCGCGGCGAGGATGCCTCAAACATGATGAGAGCTGTCGGATGAAAGGTGGCTGCGAGCGCAACACACTGTAAATCAAAACCCCAGATGAGCTGTACGTACAAGAGCATGTAAGGATCTTACGTTACCTCCAACCTCTAATTATCCAACTGAATCTGGCCTAACCTGCTTATCTTCTGAGCATTACTCACAGGGTTTTGGCAGGAGGAGGTGTCAATGAATACGAGACAGTTCTGGAGCCAACACCTCTGCCAGCTGAACTGGCAGGAGCTGAGGTTTAATCATGGGCAGAAACTGGGGGGATGGGGGTGTTTCCCCCTTCCCAGCCGGTTCTGCCGTAATGGGCCCAGTTGATTATATCTCCTGCCCTCTCCGGCCCTGGTGAACTAGCTCTCCACCCATTCCCCAGGTCCAACAGCCACGCTCCACCTCTGGTGAAGGACGCCAGGTCTGATTTCTGTGTCAGGAGCTTGGCGGCTGGAGCTGTCTTTTTGACTATGGAGATAGAGCAGCATCTGTCAGAAAATCTATGTGAAAACAGTGCGGGTGCCAGCAAATGGGAGCTGTAGCTTTCTAATCAGCTACATTTGATTTGGTTTGATATATTTAACTTCTCCTTTTTTTTCTCCCACTATTGGCAAATGTGTTATTCTTCCCCAGAAATGAAAACAACCTGCAATTTATGGGATTGCTTTATAGAGTCTTGGTGCAGAGAAGTGTATGTCATGATGACATCTGATATCTTTCAGTGGCATTAATTGTCTACACCAAGAGATGGATGGAAAGTTTCATACCCCATTTTTTCCTCCTGCTCCCCCAGAATTAGCTCACTGTTTTGGAAGGGCTGGGCAGACCCAGTTCAGATTTGTCTCCATCCGGAGTCTGGGTCATTCGGAAACTCTAATCCTTAATTAAAAGGAAATGATAAAAATACCCATGAAATTAATTTTCACACCTGCAGTTGGAATTAATAATGGCAACCAGAGTGGCATCCTATTTCAGCTCCCTTGAGGTGACTAACAGTCCTGGTCATTAATATAATACCAACCACCAGAGGAATTCACTGTCTGAGGGATCTACCATGAAAAACAAATGATCCCCAGAGCTATGCCTGCACAATGGAAAATGGCTTTAGTCATGTATTAGTCATTTTATCACAAGATTGTATTTTTGCACTGGGAGGTTTGCTCTCTGATATTAAAAGAGAACAGAACAGAACAACAGCATTTGACTTGGTAATTTGCACACGGGTTTTGATTATGTTCAGGCTTCCTTGCTTTAGAAGGATGTGTGTAAATGACTAAGAACAATAAACAAAGTCTTGTATGTGTGAGGCTTTTTCATGCAAAGTTCACATGCATTTATTACCATCTGTGCTTTGAATCAGTCCTGCATGTATCTGCGAGCGACACTTGTACTTCACAGAGATAAGGGAGTGGTCTATTACTAAAACACCACTTGAATTTCCCCCCGATTCTGCTTCTCTCCCTTAATTGCAAGGGATGAAATGTGTCGAGTGCCTGCTTCACGCGGCTGGGAATCACTGTACTGCCACTGCAATTTCCCAGCCTTCAAAGATGACATGCAGCTAGCGAACTATAAAGCTAAGCGACTGCATGGTGGCTCTGAACTGCCTTCAAAAGGCATTTGCTTCTAGTGGTGGAGCAGCGTTAGTACTTCAAGCAGGACACAGAGCAGGTATGCACTCGAATCCTTTTGCAGAACCATCTTTCAGAAAGAATTTATCATCTAATTACATTTATTTAATCCTGCCCTAATGGACACGTGATAAACTACAAGGGTCTAAAATACAACCACCAACTTCAGCTTTATTTTCTTCCACTCTCACAACCAGCTTTGCTCATGAAAAGCAAAAAAACTATTGCCCATGCCCCAGGAGCCATCTGTACAGGGTGCAAGCATGTTTATATGACTACTTGTATTCGTAGCAAAAAGAAGGTGGTCTGTCACCTCTTCTTAATGAAAGACTGAGACGATTTTTAAGCCAATGCACACGTAACACATGCACACTGCGTTTATTCTTTCGGGGAAGCAGTAAGCTGTAACCTCGTGCTACTGCTAGAGGGAATCTTTCCATAACTGAAGCTGTCTGTTTGGTTCCATATTTAATATGTGGTACAAAGGGGCTTAAAGGTCTTCAGCAATTGTGGAGCTTATTTATTTGCACAGCACAGGAATTAGACTGAGAGAACTGGAGACACAGAATTGTTTCCCTGTAATTTGTACAGAGATTTCAGCCACAGCTCTTTTCTCTCCCTTTGGAGCATTTGCTAGGATCAGTTACTGTGAGTGTAGCTCACATTATTCCCTGTGGAGTAGGAGATAGGCAGGGCAGTTTCTCTCTTTATTCTTTCTTGTCCCCTCTGCAGATTTACACCTTTTATAGCTGTTAAGGTAACTACTGCACTACTTAAAGACTGGCCCTGCATAGTGGCAGGCTAGCACTTTTTGGTGTTAGTTTGGTCCCAGCAGGTTTAGATTCCATCTCCTGCAGTCTCTTCTAGCATTTTTTTTTAACTGCCTGAAATTCAAGGTTCAGCTTCAAGTTGGTTCCAGCAGCACTTGGCTATGTCCTTTCGCGACTGATGATCCCAAATAAAGCACAAGGAGCCACTAATAACAGGGATGATACACCATAAGGTTTCTATAGTGTTCCACATGACTCAAATAGTCTGCTATTAGTAAATCTAACCTTGCAAATTCAAAGGAAAGACATACATCATGGCACATTATTTTGCAAGTACAGCCAGGAATGCAAGGCTGGTTCTGTGGATGGAAGCACATTGTCATAGTGAGGAATCGGGATGCCAACACCTCCGTATCATCAAAATTACACAGGTCAGTGCAAAAGGGTGCACTACAGGTCAGCGCAAAAAAAGTGCGCTTAACTCTATAAAGGTCATGTAGTGCCTTGAGTTGTATGTGTCTGGGTCAAGCTGGTCAAGCTACCACATGTGAACTCTGATGTTTGGTCACTCCAAAACTAAACATTCTGGGTATTGGAAAAAAACCATGCCCCACCATGTCAGCTCACTACAGCCGTTGTCAGCTTCAACGATTAATTTTTAACCTCCTTTTCATTTTCCAGGACTGTCAGATGAGTAAACTCTCCACACCAGTCCTCAGCTGGGCAGCCTGTTGTTAGATCAGTGGAGGTGACAGCTCCTCAGGGTCTGTCCTCTCATTTCCCTGGAGCACCCTTCTTTGGAGAGGGTTTTTCTGTCCACATAGAAATATTAGTCTGACTGCCAACACAAATTCCTGTCACACCTATTTGCAGCAAAGGTGCTGCAGAGCTGCAGTTACAGTGTCAGAGCAGTGCTGCTACAGGATTTCCTCATGGAAAAAAAAAGTTCGGTTTTGGGCTTCTTGTGGTTTCTCTGAAAGATAACTGAGCTTTACATACACCAGTATCTGGAACTTGATCTTGGGGTCAGAAGTACAAGCATGTAAAGAGTGCCTTCTCTGCACAGGCGGGAATGGCTTGTAATCCCCCTTGTTATCTTCCCTGTCACCTGCTTTTAACAGCACCTCACGTTTGGAGACAATTGTCCTCCTTCTTTAAGCCTCCAGTGGCAGCTGGCAGGGTTGGAGGCAGGACTTCCAAGACGAAGCATTAGTTTATTCATAATTTTAAATGCAAAAATGACTCCTGTTGTGTGAGAGAGCACAGCAGCTATCTCTGCTTTGCTTGCAAGAAGAGGGGAGCTCTTCTGGAGGAGCTGGGACCACATTTATCACTGAAGCACTATGGGTTTTCATCTCCAGCTGCTTGGACTGCAATCAAAACCCATCCAAGGGATGTCTCTGTGAGTTTGGTGGGCATGTTGTCCTGCCACCTCCCTCGCTTCCAGAAAAATGATGGTTCAAGCCCAATGTGATTTAATTTCCTAAATTGCAGTCCTGCAAACCCAGGCTGGGAGTCTGAAAGCGAAGAGCCCCTTAGATTACACCCAGCCTGGAAGTCTGATGACTGTAACTTAGCAGATAACTATCTTTTATTAGCTAGCAGATATATTTATTGATGCTGCACAAGAACTTTGCCTCAGCTGGGGGCAAATAAAAGCAGAGGAAGTTTTTCAGCATTTGGACCTTCATTTGGGAATTTGAACTAATAACTTTCCGTCCTTCTGCTGTTTCACAAGTCCCCTAACTAATATACTGGGATGTGTGAGAATATTGCTATGACTCATAACCAGAGCTGCAAAGTCCAAATCCAGACTTCTTCAGAGGCTTGGAGTGGCTGGGGCAAGGGCAAATTTACAACAACAACAACAACAACGAAAATGTGGAAATGTGGAACAAACAACGAGATGCGGAAGACTTGCTCTGAGGAGTGAACGCCCATAGCAAACCAATGCTCTCCTGCATCAGCAGCCAGGCAGCAGTAGGCATGAGAGAAGTGCCTTGTACACCAGTCTTTCTGGTTAGGTGCGATTTTCATCACTCTGCTTCCAAGGCAATAGCACAGAAGAATAATATCACAATATACAGTATCCTGGACAGGTATAGCCTTTGGCCTTGCCAGAAAACCTAGCAGAAAGCTCAGGGATGGGACATCAGTTAGGTGAGCAGGCAGAAGGACAAAGCTAAGAGGAAAGGAAAAGTACTTGGCACTTAATTTTACCTCATATGGGGTATTCTTTTCTCACAGTTCACACCGATAAATAGCTGAATATTTTTGGAAAATATAAGAGCTAGTTAGAAGAACGGAGTTATTGCCTCATTCCCCTTGGCTGTCAATCCTATATAAAGTGTATGCTGCAAAAGTTTAATGACACTTTTCCATTAGGACAAAATAGTCTGTCCTCAGTCCCTCCTGCATGGCAGAAGAACAGCACCAGCTTTTCCATCATGCATGTCAAGTCATGCACAATTCACGGACCTCATGGTAAACATACCATCTGTAATGCAGAACAATTAGTCATTCCCACCACAGCTGAGCTTGGCTCATTTATGAACAGTGTGCAGTGAATGTTGTATCAAGACTGTGATGATCTGACGGTTTTAGGAATAAACCTTTCAAAGAATAGAAGACATTGATACAAAATTGAGGTGCCACAGAAAAGGCCAGATGTTCAACTTTTAGGTCTTTATAGGGCATGCAAATTTTTTCTCATGACTGAATGTGCATATTACCCATTGATGTGATCACTTATGCATCCAGCTCATCATCTGAATAGGCAAATATCTTATCTTCTGCAGCAACCATACTCAGGATTTAATGCAAAATTCATTCTTTTTGAAAATCAGTCCCCTATAACACAATGGTAAATCATCCATGATAAAGTGATATGAAGAGAAATGCTGCACCCTTCTTCTGAGGTCTTTATTTCTTTTCTCTAGAAAAATGTCTCCACCTTCATGCTGAAAGCCACAATTATTATTTCTTCGCATTCACAGTGTTACTGCTCAGTGGCTCACATCATTGATTGGGCTTCATTATGCTAAATTCTAGAATGCCCAAAGACCTAAATATAAAGCAGGAGACAACAGATACAAAAATAGATGTGGACCGCAAGGTAACCATGAACCACAGTAACACCCTGCATTAGTTCTGTCTTCTGAGACATGGTTAAGCAGAAATGGGGGGAGTCTGTATGTGAGAGGAGGTAACAAAGGATGAAGAGTTAGCTGTGGTTCTCACGTCACTGACTTACTACTGTTAAATTAATTGTTCCACCTCGTGTTAGACATCATAGCAGATTTCATGCAACCTGTGATTGAATGACATGCAAAAATGTTAGGGTTCTGATCCCTAAGGATAAAGTTACTTGTCCTTTTCATTTTGTTTCAGTTGGTTTGTTTGTTTGTATTTCTCTTAATAAAAGTACTAGTCTCCCAGCAATAACCAGTTCTCTGTTCTGCCATGGCATTTTGCCTTGCCTATAGTTTCCTGGCAGATCCAACAGCTATTGGGTTCCTTGCTCATTTCCTTTCCAAACATGTGATGTTTATATTTATTGGGTTTGAACAAACGGAGCAAATTCAATTGAGGATGATATGTAATATAATGTAATATAATATAACATAATATAAATTAAATGCACTTTACGTTTGTATACCAGCTTGTTAGCAGGCAGTACTGACCTTAACAAGAATTGCTTAGATTCCCATCTGTAGGCACCAGCATGTATAAGTCTCTTTGGTACGGAAATATGCTTTCCATTCATATTATGACCCACTGTTCTCTCATATATGACGACAGATAGGTAGGAAGCCAAACCTGCCATGATTGTCAGTGTATAAAATGAATGCTTTATCAGGAAAATATTCTTTCCCTACTAAGAAAACCCAAGCTATATTGTGTATACAAATAACATGCCTGTAGTTTTGGTGCCATAAAGAATAAATCATAATTTAGCCCTCTGCAGATAGCCTCTCTGCACTGAACTACATATTCCCTGAGGTCCACCTTCCTGGAGAGTGAAGAGCAGAACTGGAGGAGGTGGTGAGGATGGCAGTGCTCCCAGGGCCAATCTCTGCCCCTGCCACCCCTCATCATTTCTGCAAACTCGAAACCAAGAATGGATGAAATCTAAGTGCGTCTTTTCAGGTGATGTCAATGCCATGCCTACTTTTCTCTTTTCTAAAGGGTTATAGGAATTCTGGATCCGTGTCAGGTCTGTGATCCCCAGTGCAGAAGGGAAAAGGATTTTTAATGAAAACCAGCTTCAGTTGTGAATATTTAATACCGTGCCCAAGTGGTAACAGGATGATAAAGTTTTGATAGGCCTGGTATTGCCTTATATTTTTTTAAGGGGGAACTCTTCTCTCACTAACGGAAAAAGCATTTTTAATGCCAACATCAATATAAAATGCTGCTGGGACTTTTATATCATTTCAATATCAGGCCTGTGTTCAAGGAGCAAAAATAAATGCAGTGTTCCCAACCATTTGATATTATGGCTGAATAGCTTTCAACAAGCTCTTACCATGTTTTTATGCACAAAGCATGATTTGGAGGATGGGGATGGAAAATGAGGGGTTGGAGGGGTGGAGAAGCTTTTGTTTAATTTATAGGCACTAGCTGAAATGTTTAAGAGCAATCTTACAGGGGTCACACTATTTGGTGCATACACCAGGGTATTTTGCAAATAGCAGAATTTTTCCTTTTTTCTTCTTCTTTCTTTCTGGCAGCATCAATAAATTTTGTTTGATGCACTTTAAATGTTTAATTAAAACATTATGTTAGCACATTTACTGTAAGTGATAAAAACACTTTGGAGGTGGTCTTAAAGCAATTGGTGGCTCTGGAATTGCTAGACATGCACTAGTAAATCAGATACAAAGTCCATAAATTGGAATGATTCTCTTTCAGGCCTGTGCCATTTCACAGATATTAAAGCTGCTTAATTTAATTCCTCAGTAATGTGGAATGTGTACAGCAGCTGATGTGACTTCTTCAGACTGATTGTTTAAGGTCAAATAAACTCAGGCCTACAGAGCACCAGATAGAAATTCCCTTTTATATTAATACTGTTTATAATTCAGTTCTCTTTCAATCCCTTAATCAGAAAAGAAATGTTTATTGTGTGATATTGCTATAAAATAAGTAGGAATTGTAATGAGTATTTGAGAATGTAGAAAAAACATACACTAAGTCACAGCTACTGGTACCAACAGTCTCATCTTTTTAAGGAGGTTTATTCAACTTCAGAAGAAAACTTGCTTTTAATGCAAAGCAGACACTTTCATATATGGAATGTGTCTCTATAAAGTAAAAAGAAGTCAAAGCTACTGTAAACTGTTCCTTGCAAATGACGTTAACCATTCCTCAGCAAGTAACACCATCCCAAGATTATGCCCTATATTTACTACATGAAATCTATACCCAACTGAAGTCAACAGGAGTCTTGCCACTTCTTCCCATTGGAAGGGCTCATTCTTTTAGGAATTGCCTAGGTAGCATTTTTAGCAATCTGCAAGGGATAGCATCTGCTGCTCCACTGCTGTTTTAATACCTGCATTCAAAACACAATAGTAATAAAAGCTTCAGAACAAATTATTACGATTGGCTTCTTTGCCTATGTTGGAAATCTTTACTGAATCAAATTAATACAGAATATAAATATCACAATTAGATTTCACTGAGATGAGCAAATAATGAATCTTTCTTCTTCAGCTAAGAAAGTAGATTTTCTTGAGAAATCTCTGAGTCAGCATTTCCTGCAAGATGAACCTTTTTTCCCTTCCCCCAACAATGTCAATAGCTAAGAAGTCAATGATTTCCAAGGATGTCACGGATAGCTTGCAATAGGAAAGGTAAAAGTTCACTCATTTTGATGTGTACATAACCTATTTCAGTCATCTTTAACAATATGTAACATGAAATTCTTAGCATGGAAAACTTGACTAAATGTCATGTCCCCTATTCATAAAAAAGCAAGTAGGGGACATGACATTTAGTCACGTTTGTCCCAGGATGCACAAGAGAAATTAGCTCCCCTAGAGACATTACTCTGGAGTAGCAGAAGGTCTTCACAAAGAGCTCTGCAGTGGGAGCTGCTAGGTAGACAGCTTCTTGACATGAGGATTTCCAAGGATGTGAGCACTTCTTTTTCTTCTCTGCAGCGTCTAGCACCATGGAGTCCTGACTAACAGCTGAGATTAATGCCATGCAAGAAGTAAAGCAACAGTGTACAACACATGCTGATGTTGGTGATGTCAGAGAAGTGTGTTGGTGAAAATGATACTGTCTTCCTCAGTTTGTTTTTAATTCATATCTGCTCTCTTTCCTGATGAAACCACGTTTTTACCACCAGCATGAGGTAGAATGGATTTTTATCTCTCATGCATCAACAAAGTTATCAGCACGTTCTAATTACACTGTGTTGTGAGAAGCAGCAAGAACACAGCTGGATTTTCCGATTCCAGCTCTGAGGTGTCTGCAAGGCAGACATTTGAGAAAATAACTAGATACTGAGGCTCATTAGACCATGTAGCATTTAAACTAGGGTTGAATCTGTCTCATGAACTCTGTCCTGTGTGGTCAAATTCCAACTGCATGTCTGCCTGCCCTACTATTAATCACTTTTTGGATTAAGAGACAAAATCACCTCTCCAACATTCTTGAGTAAATGTGCTATTTTTCCATAAACAAACAAAGAAATCAAAACTATTTGTCTTAGCTTGTTGATCTGTCCAAGTTATCTCATCCTAGATCCAATGACTGTCCCAGATATTAACAGGAGAAATTCTCTTTAACAACTGCACCTCTTTTAAAGCTATTATTTTCTTCATTCTTATATTGCACTTGTTGCAGTCTTTAGTGGTTAAAAAGAGTAGCAAAGAGGTAAAGCCTGGACAATCTCACCCATCTTCACCTGACCTATTTCAAATTCTCATGACTGTCTCAAGAAACAGAGAAACCAGTTGTCTCCATACTTAGTGAGGCCTTCATTAATAAACTCTGACAAAACCCGGTCAAGCATCAAAGTCATTTTCAACAAAAATTAATAATGTGTGCTGGAGTAATTTTCAGAAGAAATTAACTGGGTGCACTGGAGTCATTTATGCCATTATTTCTGAAAAGAAGTATTCCTGATCCTGCATTTATCATGATGAATAATCTTAACTGGCGGAAAATAAAACAAAACAAACAAACAGAAAAACACTGATTTTGGCCAGTTCAAGTTTGGCCATTTTGCTTCTCATAAGGAAAAACATTTAGTGTCATATACCAGTTCCAACAGAGTTTTAAAGTACCTGTATTGGTCAAGTGTCACAAGGTGTTTTCACAAGTCAAGAACATCATTCCTAGTTACTGTGATTTTTGATTATTTCGTGGGCATTAAGCTCTTTATATTTTTCACAGGTTAAAATGCTCTCTTTAAGCATTCGTATTCGTAAATAACTGAGCAGATCAGTCCTCGAGATAAGTCCTCAAGGCCCACAGGATATTTTTTTTCCTTTATTTTGCGGAAAACTACATTTTTAAACAGTTTTGATATTTCATAATATAGCTTGTGACAGGGCTATTTCACCATTCACTAACGTGGGCTGCGGTGTCATCACAAAGTCCCTAACACTGTGTCAGTGTGAGTCTATGGAGAAGACATCAAGATGTCAACATATTCCGAAAGGGGAAAGAGTGTCAATGCAAGTCTACAGAGACATGGTGGTATGTGAAAAGGAAGCAAAATGAAATTGTATCCGTGATTGCACAGCATTGCCAGACAAAGGCATGTTCAGCCCAGAAGCTTTTTTAAGAAACGTGCAGTACTCAAGAGGAAGCAGCCAAGTAATCGTGATATTTTCAAATATTAGGGAAACTTTAGCTCTAAATAACTCTTCTGTGCTAAAATACCTAATCTATAATGAGAAGTCTCACAGTTGTGACAGGTGATTGGAAAATGATACAGTAGTGTGTGTTAAGAGGACAGATGAACCGCCCATCGAGATGTGCATTGCTGTCCTCCTAACAATTCTTCCCATGCAGAGAAACGGCTTAGGAGGTTCCCTTCCTGCTCTTTCCTGGTCACTGGTGGGTGCAGCATCCTCCTTCAGGGTTTGCACAACCTGTGGGCAGCTCAGAACAACAGTGAGCAACACCAAGGGGTGAGTCTTTTCCCATAACCAGAGAACCATATATGCCACAGCATCAGTACACAAATAATGCTCATGGTGCATCGTGGTACCTACGTTTCACGGAGCTGGTTTTGAGCTCACGAAAGACAGATCGAAAGGTTCATTTATGTTTAAGCAACCGGCCAAAGCCCTCAGGGATGCGCAGCTCCACCAGTCTCTGCAAGTGTTCATCTTTCCTCACCCCCACAAAATTTCATAAAATATTCAGCCCTGCAACTCCCCGTCCCACATGCTGCCTCTTCTCCCGGCTGTGCTGAGCACCATCCAGTGCTGTGAATCGAGTGGCTCCTGTAGCTCCTTTTCCTGCATGCCCTAGGGAAGGACACCCCACCCTTTCAGAAGTGCAGCTCTGTACTGTTGGGTTACATTTTTTTAGCCTAGACATCTGGAACACATCATCTAGGGGCCAGATTTGACCAGTATCTTCAGTTTATACCGCCTGCAGGAAGCAGAAGGGAAGAAGCCTCACATTACTGCAGCACAGATGAGTCTCAGTTATTTTTTGCATGATTAGCAGACAACAGAATGTAAAGGTACAAGTTAATGTATGGTCGGCCGCTGCCCTTTCTGACCCTCAGCAAGTTCCTCCATCAATACTTTTCACATAATAGCAAAACTAAGATCAGTGAATAAAGATAGATCCTTGCTGTGACTTGAATGGGGCTAGGTTTCCAGAAGTAATTGCACGTTTTAGGAATGGAAGCTTCTTTTCTTCAAGAGTTCTTGAAGGCCAACTGTCTGAAGTGATGGAGGCACCTAAAATTTAGAAGACTGTAGGCCAGAGGATGATTCGAAAGCATCCAGGTACTGCCCTCTCACTGGTAGCAGCAAACTTGTCAAAAGAAAGCTCTCCTTGCCCTCTTCCAGCTGAAAAATGGGACTCTGGAGACCCAACCACAGTACTAGGTGTTGTGAAAATAAGAATGAAAACACTCCAGAAAGTCTTGCTGCATTCATTTATCAGTGCAAAATTGCAAACAACCCAGGGTTCAGCATGGCAAAACAGATGAAAGATGCAATTGTCCTGACCTTGCTATATTTCCCCCGCCTTTTTGCTCTGCAGTGTTCTCCGTCATTCTAACAGGGGGACCTTTGTCATTACCACGGGCAAGGTCAGACTCGCAGGCACGTTGCTGCGGCTGCCACAGTGTGCGCAGAGCCAAACCCACCGCTGGTGCAACTCCACCAAAGCTCCCAGCCGTACAGAAGGGACTAATTTGGCCTTGTGTATTTTGAATAAATTGTTAACTCTTCTCGGCATGAAGAAGTGATTATTGAAAAGTTTGCCTCCACATACAAATGCAAATGACAGTCGAAGAACACGTGAATGTTAATCTTCCAAACCAAGTACGTAGACAAATGCTAGTCATTAGAAACATTTCCGTGCATTTATATTAGGCTGTCCTCTAAAAGACTTTTCAGACAAATATGTCATCAAGATATTCAAAACCATGTAATCTTATCCAAAGTTTCATCTATCAACAGTACAGTTTTCATCTCTCGCAGCTGTGTGTCAGAATGTGCAGGCAGATTAGCCAGCTGATAGCAAGGGGGGAGGGGAAAGAGGGGCTCTGTCATCATCAAGAAATACTGCTGGGGAGAAGAGACTCTTGCTGTTGATTTTCTAAAAAATCTCCCCAAGAACCCTTTCCATGCAGGGATGCAAGGGATGTTTGCAAAGACGTCAGATTTTTTGACCAGAGCTAGTGTTTGTTTCTGCTTGAAGTCCTCCTCCCCCCGCTTCCCCTTCCCTGCAGAGTCTAAGTTCTTGTAATGAAAAACATCCTGAGTACAATTGGGTATCTGGTGGTTGTGGCAAAGCATCCCCCTCCATAGTAGATTAATTCACCAGATTTCTTGTGCCTTCACAAGCCTGGGGAGCGCTAGATAAAGCCCAAATCCAGATTATTTTGAACTCCAGCTGCACCCTTCACCTTCCTCAAAGGGCAAATCCCCACACAGATCCCTTCTGCTAGAGCCAGAGGGATTGTGTTTTTTGTTTTGTTTTAAAAAAAGTATACCTCAACACTTTTCAGAAAGCAAATTCTGTAATTCTGTTGTTTCAAGGAGAGAGATGAATGATGACATATATGGGCTTCTGAAATAGATGCAAAGAGATAGGACTAAAACACACAGTAAAGCACTGTGAAATGATTCTTCAATATGAGATTCAATATTCTGCAGTTGTTGTCTATGAGACAATGTCTATGAATCCATGCATACGAATCCACGCATAATCTTTGAGTGTATTCATTTTTAAATATATTCTTTCAAGTGAATTTTAGCATTACTGAGGAGCTGTAGCTTGACAGCATTTGAAGACAATGTTTTCAAATTTGGGGAGAGTGGGAAAGATTTTCAAAACCACAGAAGAGCAGTTAGGACTTAACATCATCTAAAATAGGTTCTTGCTTTTCTGGGTATATTTGAAACCTCTTTTGAAATTAAGCCCTAAATCTTGGTGTTTAGCAGCAAAAAAAATGAAGTGCCTTGATTTTCAGAGTAGCAAATCCAATTAGTGCTGAACTACACAGAATGCTCAGCACCTCTGAAAATCAGGACACCTATCCCCAAAATCCCAGCTTCATTTTTGGGGGTTACCTTCATCTTTTTGTGTTTGTGGCATGAAGATGCCTCCCCATGGGATAGACAGAAACAAGGATGGTGTTAGCCATTATCTACAGGCTCTGATCTCAGCTTAAATTGGTATTTCAGCACAAAAGAGTCTTTTTTTGGTGAGGAATCCTATGATACAGACACTTTCCATCGTGGACTGAAGCCAGCTAATGTCAGTGTACTCACCAGACCATCTGGGGGGATTAGGGTAGGAGCCCCCAAACCTTTAACAGGGGGAGCACCAACTGCAAGGGAAGGCAGAGTTCTATCTCACCAGTATTCCTCTGAGCTTATCTGGTTCCCTAACTTCAATACCAAATCAATCTTTTTAATGGGAACTAATGCTTAACCTATTTCCGGACCTTTTCCCTCAGCCTTGGAAACGTGCTTTGGAGAAACTTGACTGAAAAAGTCAGGGCAGAGAGAAAGGCTTTTGGAGCAGATCTGGAGGTGTCCTTTGAGGTGGGAGGCAGAAGTTAGTTGTCTGCTGAAAGACAGCCCTTAAATGCAAAAGCAAAATCCATCCCATTCAAACATGCCTGGAAAAGGAACCCCAGTATGGTACTTCTTAAAGTGTCATTTTGCAGACTAATTTTTAACTCAAAAACATTTTTTAAAGCTTTTAAAATATTCATGTCTTTAGCTCCTTGCTTGGGAAAGAACCTTGGAAAAGAAGGGAAGAGAAGAAGAAACAAGGAGCAGGGTGGGAAGGGGAAGACATACTATTTGATGAAACAAGATGTTGCTCCAGGCCTGGGGCTTGCTGTCTTCCCAGCGAAGCCAAGCCTGCCAGCTTGCTGCCTGGGCACACACATCTGCCTGCCAGCCGAGGTCCACTGGGTCAAAAATCTGCTTTATAGATAGTGCCCTCAGCCTGCGTGTACCTAGAGGAGACGTTGTAGCCTATCAGGATATAGTCCGCATTTTTAAATGAGCTCATGTGCCGAAATATTTATTTGCTGGTTAGATGGTAGCAGCTCTGGAATAGCTGTTATGGTCTTCTGGGGACAGCGCACAACTTGTGCTGCTGCACGAGACTCGTGTACCAGGTGAGGTATTAATCTGCTTGGTTGAAATACTACGACCTGTCCACAAATCATTAATGCTGGCTGCAGTACTGTACACTGCTAACACATGTACTTCGGGGCCAATCAGTCACTGCGGTCCCACATTACAGATATTTAGCCCAGAAAGTTCTGCAGAAAGTCTGTTCCCAGCCCCGTTCTCTTGCTGGCCGTGCTGTCAGACCAGCACAAACCAGTGCCAGGCATGGGACCATGGGCGGAGGCTTTGGGGTTACAACTTCAGTAGGAAAGGAGGAGAGCATTCTGCCAAAAAAAGCATGGGTGGTGTGGCTTCGAGAAGACAGGGGCACTGAGCAGCAGGGAGCAAAGCTTGCTGGAGTGGTTTTTAAAGATGTTTTAGGAAACTGGCTTTGATTTTAACAGCTGGTTCTACCAAGAGAGACCAAACTGCCTTTGGCACAGCCCTGTCCTTTTTCTTCGCCTACACACTGCCATAAGCCACAAAGCACTCACCAAGACTCTATAACAAACTTGACTTCAAAAGACTAAAAGCCACAAAAAGCATAATGTCCCACAAGAAGGGAGCAGGAACATAAAGAGAGGTAGTAGCAGTGATTTCCCCATAAGTCGTTCCAGAAAAAGAGAAGTGGGCAGCCAGGATGCTATATTACACTTCCATATCTCTTGGTTCCCAGAGTCTCTCTAGTACCTCACAAAGGCTACCCAGCTTCAACCAGAAATTTGCCCAAAGGTAATGCAGAATTGCAGTGTGGACCCAAAGCATCCATGAAGGATATGAGCTCCCAGTGGGCACTCGGGACCTCTTTCCATCCCCACCAGAGCAGTCTTTCAGGAGCGAGCAGCCAACTACTGGCAGCAGTGCTATGCATTGCCATGGCTGTCTCCTCCTCATCAGGCTCTGAGGGACCTCAACAAAAGCTGTGAGGACTCAGCTAAGGCTGGCATTTCCTCTCCCTGTCTTGTCATCAATTTTTTTTTTTTTTTTTTTCTCAGAATGGCTGGAGTCAAGGATGTGGTCTTGGCCTTATCTTTGAACTTCCTGGCTTTTGTCACCAAGCATGTCACAAAGGCAATGTTATTAGCCCGGCTCTGCTGATAGCAACACAGAGATTTTGCTGCTGCTCTCAGAGACTTATTAGAAAAAAAAAAAAAAAAAGTTGCTTCAGGCTGATGCGATTGCTGTATGTACTCCCTGCCCTGTCTCTGTCTCTGGGGTGCTCAGATGGTGCCTCTCAAAGCTGAAGGGATCACAAAGGCCACTCTTGAAGGCAAGGACATTTCCCCCCGCGTGCAGTTTCACTGCACTGGTAGTGTCTCTGGCACTGTATCTGCAATTTGCACATTGCAAGCATAATCAAAACAGTTTTCCTCCTAACTCATAACAGCATTTCAGTGAGATGGGTTTACCATTGGTTGGTCCTGCCACACAACCCAGATTAAAAACAAAACAACAAAAAAACCCACACCCAAACCCTAGTGCTGTGTGTAATCAGAAGTCGTGTGTCCCACACTAGACAAGCCAAGCTGTACAGAGATAACAAAAGTTCAATAACTTCTTCAGCAGATTGAGCTCCTGATTACTGCAAACTACCAGTTTCAAAGAGCTGCAGCCTTGCCGGTGGGGATTCATTCACCCTTTCTCGAGCCAGGAAGCCACCTCCATTGCTGTGCCATGGGCTGGGAAGCCTCCAAGCACCTTCGGGAGCCCGTGAAGGTGCTTTCGTCCTAGAGAGGATGTCTCTAAGACATGGAGAACTCAACCTGCTTTCAGAAGGTTTTTCAGGCCAACAGAGGCACCTGAGGACTTGGATAAAGATGACACTGCCAGATGGCGTGGCCCAGGGAGAGGTTGAAATGAAGGCTGCAGGGGATGTGTACACTGATTTCTCCAAAGACTTATAACCATGATGAAGAAAGAAATAGCTCTGCCACAAGAGACTCTGATGAGAAAAGTCATTTGCTACTGAAATGTAATTTAAAAAATGTATTTAATACCAATTAACAACACAAGCCTGTAATATCCACTTATCTAAACTGCTCATGGATTACTTGCTTTTCACTTACTAACCTACCCACTAATTTCCACAAAAAAATGAAAATACAGGTCAGGCTTTTGCTACCAGATTTAGTTATTTTACTACCAGACAAAGATGAGCCAGAATGGTTATCAAGAAAAATAAGGGAGGAAAAGAGAATTGGGAAATCTTAGACATTGTATTAAAACAACAGTTTTTAGGGTGTTTGATTTACTATTCAACTGTGCACAGCTGCTGCTGTGAGAAATAGGAAGCATGCCAAGGGAAAGAGATGGGGGAAAAAAATTAAAGAGTGGGGGGAGGTTTGCAGAATCAACTGGTTAATGAGATATGAAAATTCTTATGAGTAAGCCCCTGCTGAAATCTCTTGTTTGTTTGAACCAGCTTGCTGCTTACCCACTGACACGGCAGTTCAGGTACTCTCTCCAAAGGAATTAATCACTGAATGTGAAATTTAGGTAGCATGTAGGTAAGCACGCACCAGTTTAGATCCTCTGTATTTCCCTCTCCTAATCTTGGAGATTAGGAAATCACCTAAAATCTGCTGGGGCCCGAGGCACAAGTTTTCCCTTCTCCCACTCAAGGAATGCTGCAGTGCTCTGCAAGAAGGGGAACATTTTCCACGGGGAGGGATTAAATGACTCAAGCCCTACAGCTGTGCACTGAGGAAGCTCAGCAGGACAAGGAAAGAGACATGGGTTTGGCTTCCACTAGGCAGAAGACAGGAGGGCACCAATGCCCTGAATGATGGCTCTCAGCACCCTGCCTCTCCCTGACTGGCCCTACCTCTTCCCAGCCTCCTTATGGGAAAGGATTCAGGGTTCAAGTGTCCACAGAAGACTTAAGATAATGAATTTTTTAAAAAGGAAAGATCTCTGCTTGGTCCACAGGAAAACCCCTAACTCTTTCCCTTGGCATTTCCCATAAGACTGCTTAGGCAGTCTCCTGCTGACTGTCCTCATTGTTACAAATCCCATTCCTGGGCACTGAGCTATTTTCAGACTCCTTACCTGGCAACTGAAGCACCAAATTCAGGATTACGCTTTCCACTAGGTATTTAAACATCCTGAATTTAGGAGCTGCATTATTGCCTCTTAATCTCTTCTGATGTAAACTAAACCTTGTTTTGTGGTCCAGGTGAAAAAAGGACTTCAGTCTCTCTAGGTCAAGCCTGGCTTGTTTTCAATACTTCCTTGGATTATGTTACCCAGTTTCTCATACGAGTAGCCCCATCATACTTACAAATGCCTTTCCCATTGATTGTTGTTTGTTGTTGTGTTTCGGGGGTTTTTGTTGTTGTATTGAGTGGCAAATGCTCAATAATTTGCAAGAAGATTAAATGTCCCTAGTGCTCTAAAAAAAAGACAGAAACCCCAAGGCGCAGAGCTCAAGCTTGTACCAGGAGGAACAACGTTCCCCATCAGAAAAGGAAACTGGCACCACCAGAAGTCCTGGCTTTCATCTTGGTTTACTCCTTGGTGAAAATCTACTGCTGGAGAAACTTTTCAGCCTGAAAGGTTCATTTGCAGTTGATTGATAAATTCCTGAAAACAACCTCTTATTGTCATGTAGATTCAACCATATCTACAGCTCCTAGGCAGCTAATGGCCTTGGCCCCAGTCTACTGCTAATGATATTAATGAAAGGTTATTTTCTAGAACCTGTTCAAATAACAGGCATTTAAAGCAGCATGCAGTGGGGCTTTTAGAGCAGCACACCTTGAATGCCCCTGTTTGCATCTGCTGCGCTGTGAGATCTCCCATTGCGTTGGTGCTCCAGAAGGCCTCACCGTAGAATATTAGACTTGAGAAATCATTTATTGGACTCTTATCTTGCATACCTAATTGAGATGTCAGGTCCCTGCATTCAAACTATAACTTGCAGACTAATTAAAGGCAACAGCTTAGTGCTTACCTAGGGATTCAGGGAGATTGCATGATGACCTGCCCATGTTGTAAAGAGAAGATTAAACAGACTGAACTAAACAATGTCTTTATTTTCCTGGTGATGCCTGATTTGGGGTGTAATCCCCTTTTATCCCCACACATAAACCTTTTTGTTATTTAGGGAGATACAACCTAGAGGTGCCTTGTGGACCTTTTCACCTGGCTTTGATGTCCTAACAATCACTAGCTTTAAGCTTGTTTTTTTTCCTGCTTTATCTTTCCACAAATCATTTCCAAGCAGCTATCTGGTTAATGGAAAAACCTCACTTTTCTACTAGGAAAACTGCAAATGAAAAAAAAATATATATAGTTTTATATATGGTTTACTTCCTTTTATTTGCATATTCATATTATCTGCTAACTCGAAATTCAAATTCTAATCCCTGCCTGTCAAGCTGAATAAAAATACATGTGATCCTTCTGCAGAACAGCAGACTTGAAATGGCAAGTTAAAAGCTCAGGGGTCGCTGCTGGGACAAGAGGAAGCAGGAGGCAGTTTTCCTGTCTCCGTGAGGATGATGATGAAACCTCGATTTCACATGGTGTGGAAGGAGGCAGGCAGGCACTAAATATAAAAAGGAGTTTATTTGACAGTGTTATGGGGAGGGCAACTGGAGGCAAACATTTGACACTGACACACTGGAATGCTGTAAAAATTTAATTATATGGGTACATTAGTCATAGTTGTATTAAGGGGTTCATATACTACATGCAAAAATGCATGCTCTGGTACAAGAGAAATATTTAAATCTTTCCTGTAAATACCATTTCCCTCATTATTGGGAAATGTGGTCTCGGTGGGACCATTGACCATGTCATTGTATTTACAAAACTATGGTTAAAATGAGATTAACAGCATTTATGGGAAGGGTTTTCCTATACAGAGAAAGATGCCCATTATATAGGGTAGGTTGTGCAGCTGAGTTGCCATGAGGTAGGTATATGTGGCTGCTAGCTGGTTTAACATAGGGTCTAGTTCTGTGCTGTTAAGCTATCTTTAACAGCCTAACGTTCCCTAAAACAACGGTTATTGGTGAGCTGAGATGTTTTGAAGCATGTCAAGAAGGCCCACTGCAATTTTTCCTGACCCTGGAAACCACTGGGGAATGCTTTATGGCTGTCCAAAGGAAAGCTTGACCGACTTGCTCGCCTAGTCTGGGTAGCTAGAAAGCATTTTCAGAAATGGATCCTCACAAGGTCATCCTTTCGGATTAGGTTTATTTGAGTTCATGTGAATCCAGAGCATATTACCTCACAGCAAACAGCAGAGAAGAAAGACTGGGAGTTTTCATTAGCTCCTAATTTGGATCTGCAGGACATAATGCATTACAAATTTCAGTAACTTTTCAGATTGGTGGGCATTGTTTTCTCTGTTTTTAAGCCACTACAGCCACATCTAAAATCTTGCAGGGAGACACCTAGATTTCAACAGTCCTCTTCCACTTTCTGGTGAACCAGTAAACCAATTTAGTCCAAATATTTCCCATATGCTTGACATAAAGGATCTGGGTTACCATGGGGCTGCTCCAAAGCGTGAACCAAAGTCTTTGTGGAAAAGCTTTGAACATGAAGATCAAGGGAGTAAACTGCTTCCAAAACTATGAATTGGTAAACCAGTTAGAAACCCACCTTGCCTCATAGAGCAGGCTTGTGTCTTGGATAAAATTCATATTTCTAGTCATTTGCAATAATGACCTTTTCAGAAAGGTCCCAAGGGTTTAGACCTTTTCCTTTATTTTTCTTTCCTTCAGCTTTACAACATTTGGAAAATTAGATAATATTTTAATTTGACAATGTTCATTTAGTAGTAAATAAAGAAATAATTGGTCATGTTTTATTTTAAGCAGTGCTTCAGTTGTGGTACCACGTGTGACATTCAAAAGTAATTTTGAGATTGAGATACCAGGTAGGAAAAGGATGAAAACAAAAAAATGATTCAACCAAAATCAGCTAATATTTAGTCTTAATCAGTGTTTGGATTGTTCTGATGAATTTAATTTCAATTCCATAAAAAAGGAGAAGGCTATATTGATCAGTTCATTTCCCAGAATTCAGTGAACTTGCAAAGAGGATGCTGTTGTCTGAAATCACCTGTAAGCATATAAACTAGGAAGATGAATACCTTTGCAGTCACAACTGTCTTCCTCTAAAAAAATCATATATTTTTGAGGGGAATACCAGGTATTTATCTTATGTCATTTACTGGCCACTAGCCGACATCTGCTGTGCCATTTGTGGAAACCATTCCAAATTAGATTTGTCATAAGTTTCAGACACAGTGAATCAACTGAGAAGTCAAACAGGCCAAAAAAGAAGCGGGGCTGAAAGGAGAAGAAAAGAAATCCAGGATTACACATACAAATGAATGAATAGGAGCCTGTGTTTTTATGTGAAACACTGAAATGTGGATCAAAATTCACCTTCAGATGAACAGATCACCACAGGTGTTAGCATTAGAGTTTTTCAAAACTTTTGGCATACTATTTACACAAGTTGGAAAAACTGCGTCACACTGGAAAGGGAAGAAAAATGAAGCCTAAAACCACAGTTCAAACTGAGATTCTTTCTTTTCTAACTCTTGAATTGAAAATCGCAACCTCACAAAAAGACTTGCCCTTTATTGTCATTTTTGTTGCTTATAATCAGTAGATCAATCAGACCAGCTGAATTGTTCTGTCGTAAAGGATAAACAGCCAAATGACCACAAATTGATTGCAAGGCAGATGCATACACACACAAATTTTTAAACTGGGGCAGCGGGGGGGAACCAGCAACAACAAAATACCTTGCTCTAAAACATCTATTTTCAAATTTCCCCAAAACCATTACAGTGAGAATCTATCTGGAGCTATAAATACATTTTTTCATGGGTGAAGATATCAACTGATAACTACATCTAATATAGCATTGGTATTAATAACTCAAAAAAAAAAAAAGATCTCTTCAGGAGCAATGTTAATGGGTAACATTCTCAAGAGGTTTGATTGCAAGGACATATTTAACCATTGACACTGCTACACTTGGCAAATGGCAGTGGGATCTAAATTTAATAAACAATGGCAAAGGGGAGTCACCCAAAAAAAAAAAAGTGAGACAAAGAATGAAACTAGTCAAAAATACTCTGTCTGAAAATTGGTAAGATTTCTAAACAGCAACCAATATTAAATTGAACAAGAAGTTCTGGGCAGGAAGTGAGGCAAAACACCTGTTACATGGGTCTTTTAAAACTGAATGGGACAAAACCCCAAATCATCCTCTGGGGCCATTAGCATGATGACAAAGAAAAGCTTAGAGATCTCTGGCCAGCTGATCACACAAAGGTGCTCAGCACAACTTATCACAGAGGGAACACTGAACCATCTCCTAAGCAAAGTCCATAACAAAATTTTAAAATGCTAACATTATCATAAACAAGAATTTGAGTTTACACAATACACACCAAATAAAACAAAACACAAGAAGGAATAAAATGAGATGGTAACCATGGTTTGGATAGAAGTATGATGTACCATAGGTCACTTGTTCCAGATGCTGTACCCTTGACACTATCACACTCTGCCTGAACAGACAACAAGGATGACAGCAAGGTCCTAATACACAGCTCATCAGTTTACCTGTTTGCTAGTCACATTGATTTCTATTCTGGTTTAATGAAAACTAATGTTGCAGATATGAAATAAAAATTTCTGAAGTTCTTTAGTGACTTAAGAACTTCAGTTCCATTTGCAAAAGCCTGATGGGCGCTTTTGAAAATTGGATTTATAATTACTAAACCAGACAACTGAACTCTTAAGATCATTAGGATGATATTAGGTAAAAACTTCAAAGTCAATGGGATTTATACACCTTAGGCACATAAGCTCCTCTGAAAAATTTCCTTCGTGTCAATCTGCATTCAAATAATTCTTCTCGTACTTGGCTATAGTGTGTTTGTCATGACCACTGAGCATGATAAATCACATCTCAAAAACCCAGTAGCAATAGGAATTAAATAAATGTCTCCTTAAAACATTACACTTCCTAAAAGGTAAAAGAAATTGTGCCTAAACTACTGGGGAGAGGATAGAAATAACTTGTTAAGAAAAAAATCAGACTGAAGTAATTCCAGCTCATCCAAAGCCTGCTCCCAAATGAGTGCTGGAAGATCAGAAAGCTGTGACTAGCAGAGAATAGGCAAAAGCAGATGTTGCGTCCAGAGCCCTCTCTGTGAAATTCAATAGCTGGTTTGGTTAATCGTTTGAACTGGTCACTTGGGAAGGCAGTGCCAGCTTATTTTATGGTAAGTTTGAGCAGTTCAATGTTTGTGCAGTGTGTTCACCTCTTACTGGAATAAAGAGGCTGTGTTTGTAAATAAGATGACAAGTTGTACCATATTAGGATCTTTTGCAACTGACAAAGCATTCCCATTTTCCATAGAAAAGGAATCATTTGACTGAGAAGAAATATTATCTGGCAGTACTTCTAGAGCCATGCTTCAAAGAGAAATTTGAAGCTGCTCTTGTATAACGTGCAGACATTAATCACTAAAAGCGAGATTCTCATAAACAAAGTAATCCAAACCAGTAACACAAACCCAGTTCTTCTCCTTTGCTGAGCACCGATCAGTGCAGAGCACAGAGAAAGCTGGGTCAGAGCCTCCCTTTGCTGGCAGCAAGCAGCCTGGACCCGCTGCCCGAGGATCAGCCCGTGCCCATGCATCTCAGAGCAAGAGTAGAGCACTGCTAAAACCTTCCAACAGTGCAAACTGTGAGCGAGACCAAGGAGATGCAGACAACTAAAACAGCATTGAAGGAAGCAAAGAAAAGTTTTAGCTGCCCAGTCATGGGAGCGGTAGAATAATGGCTGGGTTGTAGTACTGTCATCTGAGCGAGCTGATCAATGCTATTAAGAGCAAGTCAATCTGTGTCTGTGCAAGCATAGCAATGCTTGAATGATGACAGCTCTCTGGGTCCAAAGGGAGACATCCTTCACGTTGCTGAAAAGTAAGGAACCAACCACTGTGATCGGTTTTGGTAAGGGTTTTTGGTCCCAACCCTAGTGGCACTCCTGCCATGCTGAGAGCCCGCAGTGCTGCAGGGAGCACTGACTGCTGTTGTTTCAACCATAAGGATAATTGCATCTCTCCGACCCGACTGTGTGAGAGGCACTATCAATACAGGCATGGTTAATGCAGCCAAATTCACCTTCAGGGAGAACTCTTCTGGAGCAATGTGAGGTGGGTTCTGGTCCTACCACCAGCACACGACACCAGCAAAACCTTGGTGGTGTCTGAGCTGGTGGGATTCTGAAGCAGACAAGTTTTTTATGCAGGGAGGAATGAGGGAAACTATTTCCAAGCCCATTTAATAGCCCAGTCTGCAAACATTCTTCTCCTCTCTTGCTGCTGTTCTACCCTTGTCTCTCCTACTTGGCATGGTGCCTTTTCCCCCCCAAGCAGCAGCTGTGCACACTTGAATAGTAAATCAAACACCCTAAAAACCGTTGTTCCAAAATCTTTTCAGATCTTTTTCTCCTCTATTTCTGTTCTCTTTTTCTTGCTAATGATTAAGGAAATTGCCTTTTTTTTTCCTTTTTTTTTTTTTTTTTTTTTAAATCTGGTATGAACTAATTTTGTGTTGCAAACAACTTGATGTATCACAATGTCTAGCAAGGAAAGGATCTAGGAGGTTCATCAACTTCACCTCCCATCAGTACTTCAGTTGTTGGGGGTGGCAGGATTGTAGGAAATATACAGTGGGGGGCTTCACATATCCTTTGGGATCTGGAGGTCCCAGATTATCCTGTGAAAGGACAAAGAAGATGGTAACAGCCTGGATTCCCAGGTTATAAATATCAATACAAATACACGTCAGTCAGTTATGATTTACACTAACCAGGAACCTGAGCCAAACACCCCAAATGGCATTTGTTTCTACAGTTTCAAAACTATTTCCACAACAGAAATGCCTAGAGGATTAATATTGTAGAGAGAAGGATGAAGACAGAACAGCAAAATACCAGATAATTAGCACCATGCAGTGCATCATACGCTTTTTGTTGAACTCCACATCCATCATAGAGTAGCAGTCAGTTACTCTCTGGAGAAATAGGTGCATTTTTTGTCCAGAAAGCTCAGATTTACAGAAGATAGCTTAATTGATAGAAACGCCTGACTCCTGACCAAAATACCTATCAGCTTAACTGTTCCTGTGTTTTGAAACCAGTGCAAGAAACTCATGTTGGACCTTTAAGGAGATACAATTTAAAAAAAAAAAAAAAGACAAAAAAGAATCAATCTAGCACTGCCCCTATTATTTGCATAAGATACTTAAGCCCATGGATAGCTTCTCCCTTTAGTTTGTATGTCTATGAGAGTGATGGTAGAGCTTTGGCTGTGAAAATACAATGAATGCTTTATTACAAAGAAAACCACAGTTTGAAAACCAGGGAAAACTCTGATTCACCAGCATGACTCACACATACGCTATAGAGCCTGCGATCCCTTTAGCAAAGATGCAAACCCAGCAGCATGTAAGTACTTGCAGGGAGAACATATTTTCCCCAAATGAATGATCTTTTCAAGGGCCTTATCTAATTTTTTTTTGAAGGCAGCAGAAAGTCTCTCACTGGACTTTGGACTAGACCCTTAAAGGCAGGAGGAAAGTCAGTAGACACCATGTAAATATCCACAAAAATTACTCAAAGCCACTATCAAGATAATGTTATCACAGGAGATGGGAAGTTAGATTTCTGAGAAGGCTGTTACTAGCCTGGGGAGGACCTGTTACGTTGGCTAGCATCTGACTGTGATTAGCAAAGTTGAACTTTTCAGGAAATGAGTACTTGAGGGTTCCCACCTCAGGAGATAATTTTGACAAGTTCTCGATTTGAAGAAAGCAGCACATTTTCAGAAGATTTTCAGATATCTTTAAAAAAAAAAAAAACTAGGCTGGAAAGCACAAGCTTGTTTGAAGGTAACAACTCCGTTGACTGCAGTATAAGGGAGTTCAATTTCATGTCCAGAGATGAAATAATTTTATTACATTACTCTAGGTCCCAAGACCACTGATCCAGCTGATTATAATGAAGAGCAATACTGGAAGAACATAGCAAGGAGTCAGGCTCCCAGCATCGCCCTGCGGCCTAGCAGAGCAGTGAGGAGATGAAAGGAACCCCTTTCGTGTGTAATTTCAATTCATTCTTGCTGCTGGGGCTACAAAAAGCACGGTGTAAGAACATACATTAATGGAGAAACTCAAACTACAGGTGTAATTACACTTGTTTATTCGACCCTCTTGAATAAGTGGCTTCATTTTCAGAAATGCAAAGCACCATGCTGCTCCAACTGAATCAGCCTGATGGGGAAGGAGCTGGGTTAGTGCTGCCAGTTTTGTACTCTCCATCACAGCCATACCTGAGTCAATCATTTTTCTAGTAAAACTAAGGTTTCTTTTTTAACATAGTTAACATATCACAATGTTAGAAGAACAAATCTTTTTCCTCAATCTTGGTTTCCAAAATTTTTCCTTGCTTTAGGATGAAATAAATTCACTACATATTGAATAGTCTTTGGAGGGAAGGAAACTATCTCAGTTTAGCACACAAGAATGTTACATTCACTATTTCTTTGCACATTGCTGTGCCTGTGCTGAAGCCACCCCTCTGCCCTGGGTCTCTTTGAAGATATTAATTCTTTCATATATTTCCCTGTACATATCTTTTGCTTGAGCATACCTGCATGCATTCAGCTTTCCTTTCTGTGAACTGCAGCTCTTTAAGGGTTCATTTTTCCCAGTTTTTGGACTGTAAATAGTGTCTTCACATGCCTCTCATCCACATTTAAGAGCCATAAATTGGCTAAAACATTGGGTTTATAGCTTGAGCCGTGGGAGTATTAGGCCAGGGCTTATGTTACATGCAGTAGCTTGGCGTTCCTCAGCAGAAAAGGCAGATATAAGATTAAGTCAACTCAGACCCTGTACACTCATTTCCCAACCATGCTGTGCTCATATGAAAGGTCATCTCATCCCCATGAAGTCTCATGCTTCAGTTTCTGAAGCTAACAAACTCTTCCTTTGGTTTTCAGAGCTGCCTGGAGCCTTTCCATGCTGGACTTGCTCAACTCTGCAGCCAGTGATGCAAATGAAAAGTATTCCTTACCATTTCCATGCTATCAGCTAACTTGACTATGGAATTCAGTATATTACACGTTACTTCTGGGTAAAAATAGAGACAGATCTCTCCATTTCATAATATTAGGTTGGATCTGTACACTTCTGAAAGGGTAGAATTGGAAAATGTTATTTATCTTGCTTAAAAAGAACATCAAATAGATTAGGAGTCATAAATGAATGTGTAGAAATGTTCTTTAATGCTTATGCAAAATCTCTACATAGAATTAACAAGACATATTGAAAAATTCATCTTTTGTGTTGTCTGAAAAGAGAGATTGTTTTCCTCTTCATAATCTGTTAAAAGTCTATATTCAGGATTACTGAACCTGGTTTCTGCAAGTATTAGATCTATGGCTGACCAGACAACACCATTAAACAGAACTGATTTGTTTCCTAGTTCACAGCATTACTTCTTGGGGGAGAGGGCAAGCAGGAGGCTGGGTTAGTGGGAGCCCTTATCTGAGGAATGCTGCCCTCTGTTTTGATGGAGATGGGATTTCACTGGTACTGCTCCCCTTTCCTGGCACCTTCCTTGTAGCTTCTCTGGAGCAGTTACACTGTGAACTGAGCAGCTGTGAATGTAGACACGTGAAAATGAAGATATTCAAGATATTCATGATCATCTGCACAATCCAACACAGGGATGTCCAGGGAGCTGGTCCATTAAGTCACATTTATTTCTATGACCCATGAAAGGAAAACCTACAGGATTTTAACCATATGCTTTCCTGATTGAGCAGACAAAATCGTACTTATTAGCGGCCCAAACTCCTACCTCTGGATTCTCAGCAATATGCCTCAGCTATTTTAATATTATACCCCCATTTCACTGTGAATAGCCCATGTCAACAGTAGTACGGAGGCTCTGTTCAGCCCCCTTACTTGCCTTTTATAAGGGTCACTTTATGACCAGCATTTCTAGTTCTGATGTTTTTACAGCAAGCCTTGAACACTGATGAAAACACATTTAGCACATGCAGAATGAGATACCACCCCACAGTCCTTTGATGTCATTACCCTGATCCAGCATCCAAAACATTTAAAACAAAAGCTTTCTTCGAATGGGAAGATCAGCATTTTCCAGCATGTCCATCCAAAGATTCCTTCCCTACATCTCCACATAATGAACATACCATAGGAGGGATCTTATTCAGAAAGGCATCTGCGTTAATGCTTCAGAAATATTTGTTAGATATAGATGGGATCGTGTGTTCTTCCTCACTGAGCTACATCATATCTCAAAGACACACCCCAGCAGAGAAGAGGGAGGAAGCCATTTGGGAATAATTCCTCCCTATTTCCGCTTTGCTCCAGTACCAACAACAAATATTCACACGCCCCCATTTCTATATGAACTGGGTCGTGCTGGGTGGTGCAATACTTGGTCTTTGTGTTTCTCCACCCACGGGTTTATGAGTTTGAGCCCCATCTCGCAGTAACCACAGAAGCATCTGGCTGCCCCTTGTGCCTTTACATGAGCTCACACTCCACAATCCAGCTCGGGTACGTACGTTTATGGGTATGGATTCAGCAGAGTTATGAACATAAAACTCTGCACAGAGAGATGAGAGAATGCACAAATAGAAAGTGTTAAAACAACAACAATGAACATTTAAAATAAATTGCAAATAGAGGTGCATAATTTGTGGTTAGAGAGACCGAGTGCTAGTTATTATTCAGTATCACTCATTTCTTTCCTCCAAACATGTATGAAAGCCAGGAACAAATAATGTTTTTATAAACAGGGATGAGGTTTTCTTTTTCAAATTAGATTATGTTAAAAAATAATCTAGGATGACTGAGTGAGATTGTACCTATACAGAGAAATTACTATACAGCCAAGTGAATCATTAATCCAAATATAATGTATAACTTTACAGCAAACAAAAGCCAGACATATTGAGAGTGAGTTGTTTACAATAGAGAGTTACATATTAAAATGTATGTATAATTGTAACCTCCTGTTAACACCCTCTTGAAAAAAAGAAACACCAGTTCTAGGCTTTAAAATGCTGTGTCTTAACTACGTTCAGCAAAGAGCTCTATATGTAATGAGAGCAGCATACACAGGAGAGATTCTTGAGGGCGAAAAAAAAAAAAAAAAATCACGAAAGCCAGCTCCTATAAAAGTGTTTAGCAGAAGTTGCTCCATCTTCATTTGTCTGTATCAAAGGAACTCATTGTCATCTCCAAAGACAAACTTGGAGGGGGGAAGAAAACGTGCTTTATTGAAAGCAAGACATATGATTTAATCTGATCTCACCAGAATTTCATTCTAGCCCTAGGAAGGTTGCCCTGGTGACATCACACTTTGTATCGTGTCCTCAGCCCACAGGCATCCATTGTAAGCTCTAGAAGAGACTTGACTTGGCATCAGTTGGGGATGGGAAAATGCACACATTTTGGAGGACTGATCAGGGAGAACAAATGCATCTTCCATCCCTGTTACTAAAAGAAGCCTAGTGCCTTGGCCTGGGTTTGCACTGCTTGCCTCCACCACCTCTAGAAATACAACAGAGCCAGAGAAACAGAGCCTCACATTTGCTCCAAGCTCTTTCCCCAAAACTATGGAAAGTACTTGACAGAGGAGAGTAACTGTTGGGTCTTCTACCAGTTAATCAATTCAACAACCACAAAGAGCTCCTCAAAGGGGTATAAGAAGCAAAGAAAGCAAGTTTCTACCTTCCCATTAAGAACTGGATTAGAAAAGCCTAACAATCACCCTTTAAACAAGAGGGAAGCAAGACCAGAGAAAGACTAAAGAAACCCTTGAATGATATGTGGCGTCCCATAAAGACAGTGTCCTGTCCCGTAAAGATTGCCTGTTTCAGCAAAGTGAAACCACTTCTCCTGAAAAACAACCTCCCCAAATGCAATCCTCTTTGCTCCTTCTGACCTGGAGCCCTGTTGAAGCCTGTCAGGTGGCAGTCTGGTGGGGCCCTTGGGCTAGTTCCCAGCATTCTGCATTGTTGTGGCCCATCAGGAGCCAGCTGCTCTTCCGAAACCAGCAGCCCCCTTACAGGGGCAAGATAAAATGCCAGAATGCAGCCACAGGGTTCCAGTTTGCTTCACACACCAATACCCTGTGCAATGCACACAGTAGATATGTATATTATCTGAGCTCTAGGAGGCTATGAGCAGCTCTTCTGGCATTTTGGAAGTATTAGAGATCTGGAAACCAGGGAATACAGTAGCTCAGAAGAGAAAGAGAGACAAGGAAATATTATTCAGAGACAAAACTCCAGCATAAATCCCATTGAATCCATGAGATCTGCCAGGCAAATGACAGAAGCCACAGTCAACACAACTCTGTGCATCACACACATTCACATCTCAGTGTAATTTCCATGTAATCACATTTCAATATTTTCCATCCCACTGAATAAATAGGTTGGGATGAAAATCCCTCAGACTATGTGGAGCACTGTTTTCCCAAGACAGAAGAGAACCCAATTTCTCTTACCCTCTTTCCTAGAGCCAAATGGGGGAAAGCTCCTCTGCCAAATACTCCGGGCAGGCAATAGACCCACCCATCGATTAAATGAAGACAATGAGGAGGTGAAGATTGACTTGCTTGTTATCACAAGGTTCCCAGCTGCTGTGTGCACACGTTGGGAGGATAATTTCAGAGGAGCTTTATTGCAAGTGTTCTTCTTTTCCAATCAGTAGGCATCACCACAGCTGGATAAGAAGCTAACACAAATACTAGCATTCGAGTCATTACAGTGACATGTAATACTACAATTTTCTGGGCTATTGATTATTGCTGTTCTGGCATTACAACCCTAAACACTGGAGGAAGTCAAGTGGAGAATGAGAAGAGGAGGATTTGATTTAGCATGCTGGTGAGCTGTTTAAAAGACCTCTGCTGAAAAATCTACTTTGTCAAAATGATAACTTTTGGCCAAAAGGTACACATTTTGAGACAAAGGTTTTTAGGTAGTTTAGGGATTTTTGTCTGGGTCTCCAACCTGCTAAATTAGCTCCCTAGTCTCCAAGCTATCAATTATGCTCTCTCAGGTTATACTTTGTTTTCCTTTAGCGCAGTTTCATTCTGAGCTGCACCACAACCAAATTTCTGAAACAGGTAAAAAAAAAAAAAAAATAGTATTTTTCTGTCCCTGACACCTCCTTAGTGTTCAGACAGAGGGAAATAACTCTATCATAAACTCTATGGGGAGTTTATTGATAACATAAAATGGTATATTTTGCTTTCAAGATATTTCTTATTACAGTCAGAAGAGAGAGAGGATGTGAGTCAGAAGCTTTTTTTCTTGGTTTCACTCATTTCATTTATCCACTGGGTTTACTGAAACTGAAGTAGCTGTTAGAGCTAGCAGTCCTGAGGTGTGTGTGTCCTTTAGCACAAAACTTAATTTCCAAAACAAACAATTGCGACTACATTTCTGAGTGTCACCTTCCCGGCAGCATCTGATGCGTATGCAAAAAAGCAAAAACTCGAGTGCTAAAGCTTCGCTGCAGCTAACTGCTCTCCATTTCAGGGAGATTTACCCTTTACCAACACTACTTTTATTCCAGCACTCATTTCCACAGCTGGATTACTTTTACATGCTTCCCTCCAAGCAAGCAGGCAGTGGCAGACTGCTCTTTTGTCATCTACACCAGCTCCCTCCAGAAAAAGCATGCACATTGAACAGATCTCCCTTAACGTCAGATTGAGGTGACTCTCAGGAACCCTTCAGAGAAGGCTTTCTAATTTAAGGGTTCGGTATTTTGAGTCATTAACAACTGGCTCCTCCTGCCTTCTGCTATACAACTGACCCAGTTATAGTGGGTCTCCACACTATGGTGTGGAACAGTTTTGACTTCTCTCATTTTGTGATGCCTGCAACAATATTTATTCACAAGCCATTTCAAATAAAGCATGTTGCTTTACTGTGTTAACATCAAAGCTGAGCTTGCAGATTGTATGGTTTAATTTCTATGATATGCATACCTATACTTATACATATTTATATATATATATGTACACACTCATGCTTGCTCAAGAGAAAAAGCAGTGCAGGGCCGCTTGCAATAACAACAAACAGCAGAGGACAGGGATTTGGGATCTAGCAGCACGCACACATACGTGTGCCTTTCATATTGAAATCCCCACGTGGAGTGCCTGCAGGACCGAAGGCGGGCGCCTACCTGCCCCAGCACCTCACCCAGCCTGCCCCGAGCTGTGCCCAGCCCCATTGCACGCCCACCGGCCCTTTCCACAGTGCCAGTCTTTCTGTCCAGGTGGGATCCCATTTTCTCCTACCTAGATGAGTAATAGTTCAAGGCAGAAGTCCCTATGCTCCATACCTCCATATTTTTATTTTACCTCCTCGCACACAGAATGGCTAGAGGTGATGGATGGCCATATGCTGATTTGTGAGTAGCTTCCAAGATAGCAGTGATATTTCAGATAATTCAGAATGAGTGCCAAAATATTTTTGGTGAATTCTTGTCTGCAAGACATCATTTCTGGTAGGGTAAAAGCAAGCTGGGGAGGTTTTTGCCACACCCATGTACCCCTTGGGATACTTGTGTGCAGTACAATGTGCATCTCCCAAAATAACCAAACTAGTCCATGTGTACACCTGGAACTGCCATCTGCTCAAGTGAACACATCATTTTTCCTTGTGTCTGATCGTGGGTGAGGTAAAAAATATGTCAATATATATTAATGAATGATTTCAGTCATCTTAGCCATGAGTAGGTCGGTGCATTGAGAAGTGAAGCAGTGAAAGTGTCAGCTACCCTCTTTCTAATTTCCCTAATCTCCACCTCACCCCCATTCTTCCTTTAAAAGTGGAAACTGAACTTTTAAAAAGAACAGTAGATGAAAATCAATACCAGCAGTGAGCTATGACATGGAACTTTGTGCCAAGACACATTGAATAATATGGATTTCTCTAAAATATATGCTCATGAAACCAAGCCCTTGCATTCTGAGCCATTTTTGCATTTGGACTCTAAAATCTTTGCACTCTAAAATCTCTTACTCAATTGCTGTCTTTCTCTCTCTCTCTCTCTCTCTATTTATTTATTTATTTTTTTTTCAGGGAGCGTTTGGCTCTGAAGATCTCCGTAAACCTTCTGATCAATGGCCAGAGAAGAAGCATGGTTCAGAAATACTGCAGGGTCCTTAGTTTCCTTTCTTCAGTAACACTGTGAGAATATAAACTGTTTGGCGACAAGCATTCATCAGTTTGGGAAGAAGAGGCTCAAATTCTTTTACTCCTCACTTATCAGCATAGGAGAAGAAAACATTAGCTGAGACCTTAAGGTCTTCTCTTCCTTGTCTTGATTTGGCCACAGCAAAACAGATATAACCATACTGTCTATGGGGGAACCGTTCAGCATGAGCCAGCATAGGAAACGTGAGAAGGGAGAGCCAAAGACCTGAACTGGAATAATGGCATAAATACTGTTATCACACGTACATGGGACAAACTGCGATCCTTCAGACGTTTCCCTGCAGATTCACCATTTCTCTTTGCCAAATCTGAGCCCTTCTTGCACAACATAAAGCTTTCCCAGCAGAGGTGGCCTGGGCAACATCTTATTTTTTCATTGCCAGCAACTATTTCTGAGAAAGGCTAGAACAGAGCGTGCCAGAGTCTGGAATTAGATACAAATTAATTGCATGTAATTACTCAAGAGCATCAAGTATCTTTTCAGGATTTTATGCTTATTGTTATTGTAATGATGTTCAATTTGCAAATACAATTATTGTAAATTGCTCTATTGATAACTTCAGCCTCTCTATTGTGTGTGATCACCTCACCACGTTTCTTGTGGTCTCCTGAAATGAGGATTTTTTTTTTAACCATGATGCAGACACAAATAGAGCTGAAAATTGACTGCTGTTCTTGCAATGGCTTTCTGCTACTCAGAAGTGGGGAACTAGTAAATTATTAGCTTTCAATTAAATTAAAATGTCACTGCAACATCTAAGAAGCCAAAGTCATAAAAACTTTATTTTTGTCTTTCACCAGAATCCTGCTAATAATAAATTACTAACACTTTGGTTCCTGTATTCTTTTAATAATGCAAGATCTTAGTAATGTTAATTTTGATTTGATTTTTTTTTATTATTTTTTCATCTTCTATCCACTTGGGTTTCTCTCATTGTTTCATGTAAACTAGGACCACCATTGCTGCATGGATGTGCTGGGAGGGTTAATAAACTGAGGGTTAAAGCCCTTTAAAAGCCGGTTTTTATGTAAATTATGTGAAATTGGTTAAACATTTTCATTCTTTAGCTGCCCACAAGGTATAAAGAAGTATTAATATGCACAACTACTGGTATATGCATTCAGCTATAGTCACTAATGCTCATCGCTTGCATGTTTGGCCTCAGAAATTCCCTACGCGTGCTGCTTTCTGACAATTGAGTATATTGTTTGGTCAATGAACCCCATAGAAGAAGAAAAAAAAAAAGTAAGTATAGGGAGAAAGCATATGGCATTTAGAAGGGAGAAGCTGAGCAGCATGGAGAGATGCAAGAGAAACAAGTTATGAAGAGGATAAACAGGGAAACGGAAAAATCATTGAAAAATTATTCTCAGGGGCTCTTCTCCTTCCCTCCCAGATGATGTTTTCTTCTAGCCTCTTCCTTATCCAAAGACCTACACAGCCTCGTCTGCATGGCCTTTCTTCTTTACATTCACTTCAAGTCCATTTTTCAGTTAAATATGTCCCTTGCCTTTGTCCAGCTCCTCTTTGTCACCAGAAATCCTTTTCTTTTTTTCCCCTGCCCAGCTTGGTTATTTGTCTGCATAGCTTAAACTTCAGGATGGAAAACTCAGGTTAGATATTAGGAAAAATTTGTTCGATGGTTTGGAGTGTAGAAGCACTGAAATAGGTCGCCCGAGGAAGTGGTGGAGGTGAGGTGGTTTTAAGGAATGAATTCAACAAAGATGTGTTGGGGATTTCCTAAGCCTCTCTTGTTTTGCCTTGGGGCAAGAGGATGGACCAGATGACCCCTCCAGAACTCTTCCAGCTTTATGTTTCTGTTATTTCTTTCACTTCTCCAGGGTCTGAGTCTATTTAAATGTTTCAGGGTATGTCAATGCTTAATTAAAACTTTACAGTAACAGGCAAGTGTATAAACCTGTAGAGACTATTTTTTCCAGGGTCACTGTGCTTACATCCAGAAAGCTGCTGACACAAGCACACACAAACACACATGGTGTTGTAAGAGGTGCACTCATCATTTATTTATGAAGTTTATAATCTGACACTTAAAAAAAAAAATAAAAGATCCTAACAGGCTCCAGCATTTCACAGTTGTTGAAATGTCACCTCTCAGATACAGATATTGATTTACAGTTTGAGACCAAGTACATTGTATTCTGTGCTAACAAGCCAGTTCAACTCCACTCAACATTTCTCAGTAAGGAGAGGGCTAAGTCATGCTTGGTGTCATTGTCAGAAATCACTGAGTTTTGGGGGGTATTTTAGCACTAGGCTCTGAAATGGGAGCCTGTAGACATGGGTCTCTTCTGCTGTTTCTCTGGCACATAAAGAAACAACTTTAATCTCATTTCTTTCACAGCTTTATTGAGATCTTAGGACACCTAATTCAGCCACTGACTGATGGTTCCTCCAAAAAAATTTGCTCCCTGGAATATGATAAATTTTTTGAACAATCACCTCAAGTGGGATAACCCCAACTGGAATCCATGTTGTCCAAAATGCTAAAAATAGGAGCCACAGATCCTGGAGAACATACAAGCTGACATACAGGGTATGAACCCCAGATGCTGGCGGTGGACAGCTGACCCCCAGCGAGGCAGCAATAACAACGTGATAACTATATGAAACACAAGATCTCAAAATATATAATACATACACATACAAATATATATATATATATATATATATATATATGCACACATATAGCTTCATTTGCATAGAGGTAATTTCCAGATCAGAAGGCCAACCTCTCACTTTGAAGCAAGCCAACGGCACAATTCCTGCAGATGCTGCTGGGACCATTGGAAAAGTTTTCAAGACTTAACTTGAATGTAAACTTCCAAAAATGAAATCCCTACTGAAGAAATCTGTGTATTTTCCATCACATATCCATTGGTACTGAGCCAGGTACCAGACACAACTACAGTCGCTGCTACTTTTTAAGCAAATTTGCCATTACAGAATCTGTCTCCGGTATTAATCATTGTGTACACCATGCAGGGCACGCAATAAATTCATCATCCTTAGTTCCTCTGATGCTTGTTATTCTCATTGCTGTTTTCTAGAACATTTAGGCCTGGGTATCTCACTTGTAAAAAGCTATATGCTGAACTGTTAATGCCCATGGCTTCAGCACGATGTAGGTACTTACTTTTGCTGTCTGTATATTTGTTGATAGAAAGACCACGCTGTGAAGAACAGGTGAATTTCTGGTAACCAGGAGGTATTCGGTGATTATCTTAAAATTTCCTTTTTTCTTTCTAGGCCTCTAACTTGGCTGCATGCTTTACTTAAAAATAATAGATTTCCTTTAGATGTCTTAGTCCAAAATTTCTCCTGCTTATTTAAAGAAATGATTGCATGGTGTCCAGATGTTGTTTTGCCAAGAGGTAAGCTGGAAGATCTATTGGAATCTTTTTATTGCATTTCTAATCCAAAGTGTTCTAATGACGTTAGCCTTGCAAATATCATACCAAAGAACTTTCATTTAGGCTTTATTTTTCAAATGAGCTTTTTTAACATTTTGCTTTCCCATCCCACCCTTTATTTATTTATTTATTGTCGTGCTTTGTGGTGGTGGTGGGTGCTCGATTGCACCAGTGGAAGGATGTGCAATCAAACTTGCAACGAGACAGTAGTCTCTGATTGTCATCAGCTGCAGCTCATTATTCTCTCAAGGATTCCTTGTGCCAATCGATGATAAACAATGTGTAATCACTTGCAATTGATTGCAAATCAGATTGCATAGACTGGCATGTGGAGTCCTTGATGGAATAATGAGCGATGCCTTTTGCCCACTCCTGGGTCTGTAAGGCCCACATGCCATTATCTGATAGCTCCTCTCCTCCCTTTGACTGAAATGCTAAGCAGCTTGTGCAGGATGTACCAGGTCAAGGTTGCGCTTATATTTGGCACACAACATTTTGGTCATTCATTTCACATTGGTCTTGTCCCTATGTGTCCCCTATGGTTATATTTCCCTGGGGTGTTACCCTCTGTGCAGTGCTACAGAGACAAAATAGGAAGGTGCAAAGAGATGTCTATGACTCAGTCCATCACCTGTGCGTTAAATTTATTTTTCTTTCTATTTGTTAAATATTTCTCAATCTTTCTATTTTTCCCTTCAAAACTGGGGTGGCAGCTCAGTTTTTAAGCAGTGGTTAGAAAAATGGTCTGGAGAAATAACAAAGCACTAAGCCCCAAATGACTTGTTCCAAAGCTAAGTACGATACAAGGTTAAGTTCAGCTAGGTTTTGGTATTCAGACTTTTACCTTCTAAAGCAGTATTAAAAATATCATGAAGTAGTCAGTCAAAAATAATAAAAGATGGTAAATGTCTTCTGTAGCTACTTTGTGATTGCTGCTTATGGCTGTCACCAGCTATGGTTGGTACTGGTAACTTTTAGATGATAGCCAAACACTAAAATTTCAATTTTAGAAGTATTCTGTTTATCCAATTTCAAAATACATTTATATCTGTCAATCTCACTCCCAGCTGCTGGAAGATAGTGTATTTCTGGGACAGAAATCTCAATTATATATATATATATGTTTAAAAAAAAAAAAAAAGTTCTTTCATTAAAGGACACCAAGAAAGATCATTTAAAATCACTTCTTTTTCTGGATGTTTTAGTGTTTCAGGTCTAGGTGTACATGATGCTGCAATGATCTCATTCCAAGCACTCATCTTAGAGGAGGACATGAAATCACATCTGATTTCCACATGAAAAAAAAAAAAAAAAAGAAAACAACGAAACCATTAAAAAGTACTAATGAAATAGGTTGTTCAACTGAGCTGATTTTTTTTTTGTTTGTTTGTTTGTTTTTTGAATTTCAGAAAGCATGGTCTTGGCTAGATCTTTCTATTTAAATGAGAAAAGAATAACTTTAGCATTCACTGAATATTTTGATTGAGATTATTATCTATATTGATAACATACTTCCTTTTAAACATCTGTAAAACAATCAATTGGAAACTGATGCACTGCTCTAATCTTAATTTAGAATCTGGTTCTTAGCAAGTTTAAAAGCATACAGGACCAAAAAGTAGAATTTAATAGAGGCAAAGGTCTTTTAGTAAGTATGCTTTTAAAATGTGTTTTGGTGTTGTTTTTTTTCCTGAAGAAAATTTTCCTCACAGTTTACATAAACAAAAGTAGCTCCATGAGCTTCAACAGAATTAACTGATTTACCCAAATATCAATGAGGTCAGGGAGAAGATTACTGAATGAAAAATACACAGCTAATAATTAATGCATTTGTAAAACTTTTTCCAAGTGTTTCACTAGTAGTCATTGGTTTGTTAAAGTACAACTTTGTGAAGCTGCAGTGTAGCTTGCAATTGCTCTTCTCAGCGCATCACAACAACCAGCATTAAGAGATAAAGCACATACCTTGTCTGCAGCAAGCTTTTAGAAAATATTATTCCCCAGGGAATTCCCCCTTCAAAAACAAAACAGGTCATGAGTTTATTTGGAAGTCCATTTTTTTTCACTGACCAAAACTGGTATGTCAGCTAAGGAAACAAGTAGACAAATTTGTTTATTTTTTCCCCCTTAATCTCAATTTATAAACAGAAACAGCAGGAGACATTTTCTTAGCTTTTATCTTTTTTAAAGTACAGCCTTATCAGAGATCCGAAATATGTCAAAATTCTCCAGTATTTTTAAAGGTCACATATTTGAATAGTTGGTTTAAATTACCTACATTAGAAACAAATTCCCAGCAGTTCACCTACCAAACTCAAGAACACACTCCAAAAGTATGTGAAGCTTTTGAAATATTGCTTACAATATGTGAGCCAAAGAGTTTTGGACAGGAGGGAATGACTTCTCAGCGGTGTGAGCCATCCCTGTGCTGCAATGGGCAGCAGCATTTCACACCATCGACTCTAACGGCTCTTGAACCAGGCCCTTATACCCTCTCCAAAATGAATTTTGTTTGTTGAAATGCTCAGCTCTGAGCAGGACCAGCCCAGGAGAAGGCCACAAAAGAACTGTGTGTTTGTGTGTTGCCGTATTCAGAGGCAAGTGGCTGTTGAAGATTCATTGCCACCAACAGGGCTCCTCGATGGCAAGGGGATTCATGGCTCCCAGTGTCGGCAGGGGCTTAGCAGATAGTTTTTCATTTCTCCTTGAGGTACGCACACCCAGCACCTCCCTGTCAAGGCAGGTACCTCCTCTCTCCATCTGCTCTCCAAAGAGATGGATTCATGAGCATGGTGCTGCAGTAGTGAACCATTCCCACCGCCTGGTGTGCAGCAAGACGTGGGGCATGGGGCTGGCTGAGGTGCAGGGCTGCAAACCTGCTGGGGCTGGCATGTTACAGGATGAGCTTCTGCACTGCTGAGGAGGGTGATTTCTTCCTCTGCTTTGTCAGCTGGAGCTGGGCAGACAGCTTTGCATAGGCTTCATTACATGTCTACAAAGAGGAGAGAGAGCTCTCGCCAGCCTTGGGATAAAGGGATGCTGGAGGCACGGACGGTACGCTGTTATCTCTGCTGTGCCTACAGATGTCTTGTGTAAGAGCAGTTGTGATGTGGTGCAGACTGTGGGAGACGTCCTACATAGCTTTATTTATTTACACTGGAGTTTTTGTGTGACAGATATCCAGCATTTCGCATGTTTCCCCTATGTGAGTCAAAATGTTGGCCAGTTTACAAACACAGTGGGCACGGATGTGCTGCAAACCACTCAGTAAATAATTACACACAGGTTTCTATTAACTGCTTTTGCTTTCTGCAGCATGCTGATGGAAACATGAGGCTGGTGAGCATCTGTGATGGGTGCTTGTTTATTTCTAGTTCTGTCCTACTGCAGGAAAAAGCAGTTTTATTATGAGCAGTGAAATAGATAAAAGACAATTTGTTTCTGTTTTAACATTTGTTAAGGGTTTTTAAGCATTAAATAGTAAAACAAGAGCTATAGTTCTGGCTATAGATAAATAATTCCAGTAACTGAGTAGAATGATGAAAACACTAAGGCAGGACTTACGTATTCAGTGTGATGGTAAAGAACATAAAAACTCTCTCACACTGAATTTCTTTTCCTTGTGTGTGTATATATTACTTGCCGCATTGAGCAACACCTGTAAACCAGAGGTGAACAACTCGTTCACATCTAAGAACTGGACAAGGCTGTCCTGATAAAAGAAGAAAAATAGACAAGAATAAATAGAGCATAAAATATGGAGTGGTGAGAAAGATGTTCATGCCTGGAGATGGATTCAATTTAGGGTTAGGCTGCGTTCAGATGAGAGACTTAATTAAGACAAGGGTTGTGTTCAATTGCAGTGAAATCTTAAGGAATTTCAGACCCTCTTGGCCAAAACCTCCTAAGAATCACTGTTTTCAGGAGATTATGTGTACAGTATACACAAATGGAAGCAGACCATATGTGCTGCTCCAGGCTTGGAAGTGACTTAGTAAAAATGAGAGTTAGGATTTCCAAACCTAACTTAGCTCACTCTTCCCTAACACTAACGAATTCAAGAAAGAAAAAAAGATATTAAAACATTATGAAAGTCTGAGAAAGTAGATTTTAACTTGAACCATGGAAAGATGATGGGTCTGTATCACTGGCCCATGCCTGTGGCCTATTTAACTTGCTACTAGTTTACACAGTCTTCTGTCAGACAGTCTTAAACTGTTGAGCAATGTGATATATTGTTGGAAAGTACTTGGAAAATGTTCATGACTGAAGTGTGATTTAAAGGTCTAGTCTTACAAACAGCAGCACATTCGTACATTGTGCCTGAGAGTACCTTTCTCCAGAAGTTTTGAGCAGAGGCACCACGCCATGTTGTGCTACGCAGATAGCTCAGACCATGTTTAAGCCAAGCCAACTTAATTTGTAAATTCTCCTCTGCCAACCTCCTGAAACTTTTCCTTGAAGATGAAGCCTCTATTGTATGGTATGCATTACAGAAATTAATAAAGCTAATGCAATCAGGCACTGCTGGTTGGTATGTGATTCATCAGTCACACATCTCTGTTTAATTTGCACAGATTTTGAGCCTTCTTCTCACTTACGCAGAAGTCTCAATGTTAGTTTAAGAAGTCGTTGTATAAGAAGGAACCCATTTTCTGATGCCCCATAAAATATCTAATAGCAGTGAATGATTACAGTTGCAAGAGCTATTTTGGCTGGAATCGTGCTAGTTCCCCAGGCCCAGGATTAGCACCAATTTCCCTGCATTTTAAGAACACGGGAATTGTCAGTATCCTCCAACCAGCAGTGACTAAAACCAGATGTTTCAGTGCAAGAAACCTCTCATTAAGCTTGTAGGGAATGAGCTTTGAAAAACTGGTTTGCTTGTTTGTTTGTTTGTTTTGACAAAGGGCAGTGCAAATGCACCTGAGTGTAAATGCAAATTGAGCTTTTTGAGCTTCATGTTGATACAGCAAAGCCTAAAGGAAACGACAAAAATACCCAGCCAACAAACAGTCCTATTTAGTTTGTGGTTTCAGAGCTAAACTCCAACCCTTGAGGATCACTGAAGGCAAATTTGAGTTAGAAATTCTGCCCTTTGGAAATTCTACTTTTTGTTGTAAAACTCCCTAATTGGCAAGGCATGGCAGATCTCAAGTTTCATTCTGAAGGCTCACGTGGGGCTACCTCCATAGCCAGATATTTGGCTTGTATAAAATTGCATTATTTTGATTATAAATAAAAAGAGATGATTTGCTGTGCTCTAAATGCAGCATTGACACGTGTCTTCAAGTCGGACAGGTTTTAAACAGTAGCAGTAAGGCAGGATAGCATGAAGCTCAGATCCAGCAATGCCTCCAGTAAAAACACCACCCAAGTAAGAAGAATGGAGGGTGGTGTGTGCTCTGGCTATGGATGAAAGAACCTGCTTCAGAAATGAGGAATGGAGCGAGGCTGCCTGGTTGGAGCAGTTTGCTTTGAAAGCTAACTCCTCTCTCGAGGCAGTCCTGTTGTGTCCCGTCTGCGATCGAGGTTATTCGCCTGACACTTGTAATGAAATAAGGGCTTGCACTAGGCAAATAAGTGCACTGAGGTAGGTATTCAGCCCCTCTCAGTCATGGACATATACTTCAGCACTTCTTTCCCCCTTGTCTTGTACCTATCTGGCCATTAATATAACAATATATTATGGATTTATGGGGAAGTAATGGAGGATGAATGTTCAATTGCAGCCCAGGCTGAGCTGATAGGAGTCGACACAGGCAGTAAGGAGCCCCTGTCCCAGGAACAGCAGCACCAGGACATGCTGCCTAAGGGACAGGTATTTAGGAATATGGGCCATTGGCCTGGCACCCTCACCACATGGCTCTGGGACCTATGTGAAGTACGGGCGTGAGTGTGGCCTCCTTGCCAATGATAAATATCCATCCACTGGATTTCAAGCAAATCACTTCGGATTCATTCCACCTCTGCAGAATGGACAATGCTGTTCTACCTCAGAGGGACTTTGTGGCATGAAGGTCTTTTAATAATCCTTGGGCTCTGGATACTGCTGAACCCCATGACAGCATGTGCAGAGGGATAGCCCTCACCAAATTGCACGGTTAAGCATCGCTACCATCAGAACCATGACCCTGAGGCTACAGAGAGAAATACTCACGCCAGAGGAAGGCATCCCTGTGGGACAACACATTTTCTATGTGACCAATTTTGTGTGCCCCCACTGCGGGTCTCTGTCCAACATTATATTGTACACTGGGGCTCTGGCAGATGGAGAGGTGTGTTCAGGCATGGCACAGTGAAACGGCTCAGAAAAGCATGCCATGCAGCAGTGAGACTTGCTGATTTCTTGATCAGGGTTTTTTCCCACTTAAAAACAAAATTCCTGTGAAATAACAAGTGCTTAAAACATGTATTATTTATTTTCAGCAGAGTAAAAGAGCCCCTACAGTATTTTGAAAGAATGTCTATTTTATAGGTCTGCAGTGATAACATGTTGGAAGTAACTAACAATTATGTTATTTTTGTCCTCGCTAATAATGCTCAGGGAGCAATTGATGTTTCTTTTAGAGTTAATAAGAAACATTTGCAGCAAAAGCAGGAACTGTGGAGATAAAGCAATTGGCAAGAAATAGTATGTTTAAATACCATAAAACAGCCAGTATCCAAACAGGTGTGAGATAAAGTGGTATAAATAAACTACTCTGTATGCAGCCCATCACACAGCGGAGTTGTGTAAAAAAATTGCGTGAAATAACTTCACTCCTATTCAGAGGAAAATATAACAAAACCAATCCTTGTGTTTCCTAATTAACCTTAGCAGCTGAGAAAACATTTCTCATGTGGAAGTTTCTCAAAGTTAAGAGTTGTTCTGTAAAAAATGAAAAAATAAAAAATAAAAAAGCAGTCAGATTTACCATCCTTTTGTAGAAATTGTGTCTAAGTTTTGTAAACCTCTCCACCAGTCAAAATCAGTATCCTGAAGAGACAGTGAAACTTCTCTCAACCTTTCAGTGACGTGCCTCTTTAGTTTATTCTAATTATTCTATATTTTAGGTTATTGCCTGTTGGCATTATGATACCAGATGATGTCTGTGTTATTTTTATTGGTGCCGCTCTCACAAACACACAGACATTTGCCCTTTCTTCATCCAAACATTTGGTTGCATTAAGGGTTGTTTGGTTTAGATTAAAGATTTTCTTTTTTAAAGACCAGTCAAATACAAAGTAAATCAGCGCTAGCAAACACGAGGTGAAAATAATTACCCATGCTCACATGACTGATAAGTGGAACTATGGAAAATGGCTCACAACAAAATCCACCTGGTTTCTGTGGCTCCTTCAAATCAGAAGCTGTGATAGGTTCATTGAAAGGTTTGTCAGAAATCTGTCGACCTTTCAGGCAAGTCAGGCTAACCCTGGAATGACTTGTATTAATGTTTAGTCAGCATATGTATTCATTCGACATGTGAATTTTAGGCGAGATGCTCTGAATTTTGTGAGTCTCGCTCAGACTTTGGGTTCTTTTAAACTCAAGTTAAGGGAAGGCAAGAACTTAAGTGTGTAAATGTGCTTGTAGAAACTCCACAAAATGAAACTGCCAAATTTCAGATGGGCTTAGTAATCAGAGCTTTCAGACGTTCCTCATTGTGCTCCCTTGTTTGTGAACCAAGTCCCTGAACCCAGCTCTGTGCAGTCCAAGTTGAGCAAAAAGCCAAAAGAGAAACCACAGCATCTCTTTGGAGACTGCTTCTCTGGCCTGTAATATAGGGTGTGATTTGGAAAAAAGAGCCTCTTCATGGCCCCGGGGCTCTTCAGGAGCTAATGCTCTCAGCTTCGGAGGTTTGACATTGCAGGCATGCTGCTTGAAGAGAGATAATGGTTGTGGCGTGAGCATGCTCCCATGAGATGTCCACAGGGCTCACCCAGAGCAACCCCATGGCAATCAGACTCGAGGTACGCATGGGGCTGGTGTTGTTGCAGCACCAAACAGAGGTGAACTTGCTTTGGTTGGCTGAGCTGGTGCCTCTTCCCGACATGCTGTGGGAAGAAAAGCAGCAAGGAGTGCTCAGAGTGGCAATGTGTTACAACGCACAGTGTGTGCAAGCTCTGTAAGAGCAGAGATGTTACAAGAGAGACTGACACAGCGCTGAAAGGAACACAGAAATGGGAGCACTTCTTGGAGTTGGCTCTTCTCTGTTAACCACCGTTAGATATGATAAATTCCCAGCACCGCTGCTAATGAGTAAAGGAAAGGAAGCTAATGTTCTTTTATACTCCGACTCACGGTGCATTTTGGTTTCTCTCAGAGTAGCAAACCTTTTTTTTCCTCATAGCAAGTATTATAAATAGGCCCACCTCTTATCAGATCCCTCTCTTAATGTTTTTCATTAGAAAACCACAGTTAATTTTAGATAATTGTTAGAGATAATCTCAAATTTGTGTGTAATATATGCCCCAGTTCTAAGAAAAACATGACATTGGGGAAGGTACTGCCTGCCTAACAGCTTTTCATTTACAATACTGCCACGAGAGCTCTTGTTCTTGTCAAATGAATTCTAGTGTGTTAGACGTTCAGACTCCTATCTCTCAAAGCAGATAAAAATTTAACTTGCTTAGTATTTATTGTCTTCTATATTTTGTAACAGCTTCTGAGCAGCGTGTTCAGGGACTGAGCACATGTCCTGCCAAACAACAAGAAAAAGGTTTCCAAACAGCCTATGCCAGAATTTGCAATGGCACCTCTGACTCTTTAAGCTTTCCTGTGGGAGTCAATTTTACTTTATTTGACAGCAGTGGCATTTGCTGCCAGAAGAATAAAGACAACAGTTGTTTTAAAAAGCACGTGTGTCACCCTGCACTATCAAACAATCTGCTCGGCATTGCAGATTGAAGACGAAACGAATAGATGAATTCCCAGGACCAGGGAGAAAAAGTGCTTCTAACAACAAAGGAAGAAGGAGATTCATCTACCAAGAAGGAAGGATTAAAAGTGGACTGCAAATATTACATTAAGGCTTCTGGAAAGGACAAAGAGCAAAACCAAAACAGGACAAAAGCTTAGGAAAAAAAGCATTATTAGAAAAAGGGAAAGAGTTACATATCTCCTAGTACTTCACAGATGACTGAGCAGGTTTCTCTTCTACAGCAGGTTTCTGTTCAAAGCATGGCCCTTCCAGTCCAGTTTTCTGTTCAGTGATTTGGAAGTATAAATACCAAATACTTCTTGAATGGCATTAAAATATGTATAAAATACAGCGGCAGTTGGGCCTATGAAATGCAAGGCGCCATAAAAATAAACAGAGCAAAACCAGTCTCTAATCTCCCACTTCAGGAAAGGCAAAGGGGAGAGGGGTGCAGTGATTCCTTTGGGATGCCAGAGGGTGGTCAGAAAGGAGAGCGAGGGGCTTGGGTATCATGGTCTTTCTACTCCCAAGCAGAGACATCTCTTCCCTGAGAAACGTTTACTTTAAAAACCAGGGCTGAATGTTGCAAACATTTGTAGCTGAATTGTCTCAACATTTTGAAGACTATGTACCTTGCGTGTTTTGTTTTTCTGGGAAAATTAATGGAAAGAGTTCTTCTTGGCATGCAGAAAAACTAGGAAATTGTAACATCTTGCACGAAATTTCAAATCTGCCTTTAGGAAAAGCCAACTTCCTTCATGAATTGGCTCCCTCTCACTGGAAAGGTGATGAGGGTCAGGCAAAAAAGAAAACACAAGCCTACTTTTAACTTTGAGAGGAAATTTTAAACCCCATAAATTTTGATAAATTTTGCCTTTTACTGTGATGTCCTGGCACATTTCTAATAGCAAGTTTCTTAAACAAAGTTCAGCCCTGTTATTTTATACCCTCTGTTTATGATACGTGTGAACAAATGTGTCCAAGTTTATAGCTGACAGCCCAACCAGAGTGCCAGCTAGTTTAGAAGTCTGCAGATTTTTGGGGCCAGTCCCATTTTTCATTCCCTTTGGTCCATGGAAATCCATAGTTTATAGAATTTAAGATATTAGAGAGCCCATGGTGTTTTCTCCCAGTGTTGATTGTATTTCAAACATATACCTTTTACACTCATATATATCCGTACAGAACACCTCACTTCTTCATGCTTACTGGTGAGGGAGAATAAAATGAAAGCTGATAGCCTTATTCATATTCAATAGCCCTGCTAATAAGCCTCATTTCTTACCTTGCAATTCCTGTCCTGCACCTCAAATGAACAGAAACTGCTAGTGAGATCAGAAGGTATAATATTTTTAATAAAGTGATACATTAAACTCATTTTCGGCTGTGTTCAGAAGCCTTTCCATGCAGACTTAAAGAAGTTAAAAGTTAATGTATGAATGACACAGATTAGCTAGCCTGGGGATTTGTAAAACAAAACATTCCGCTTTTCAACATGGATTATTCTTGTGGCAAATTAGCAAATTAACAAATGAAGAGAAAATAGAAAAAAAAACAACATGAAAAACACACTTCATGTTCATTAAAATTGTACCCATTAGATCATAACGTACTAACAGCAAAACAGAGCTTTCAGAAGTAGAAACTGGTGGGCTTGCACTAATTCACTGGTTCTTATGTTCAGGGTAGGGCTTTTTTAGATCAGCAAGACTCTGGAACAAGCCATGCCATGAGTGTGTCCTTCATCATAAGAAACATTGTAAAACACACAAAAATGGCTCTATTTCCTGTTTTAAAACTATAGGCACTTGTTTGACAACAAGGTAAGTTTGACCAGAACGTCCATCCTAAAAATCCCCAGGGTGAAATTTAACCCTGTATAGCTGATTAACCATTTAATAAACATGGTGGCAAAAAGACTAACCCATTGTCTGTACTCTTCCATCCAAGGACAAGGATAATGTTAGCTCTGAAGAGACTCACTTTGTTTGCTGAAGCATGCAGCATGCTGCCAAAAGGGATCATCTTATTGGAGCAACTATCACAGGAAGGTTTACAACTCCCTTCTCTTGCCTGCACAAAAATCCAGTAACAAAAGATAAGTTCACATTTAAACAATGCCCATGGAAGTCTGCACTCAGACACCACCCCTGAGCTACCTACAGCCACAGGGCCCCGCACAAGGCAGCATTTCATCGTCCACCTCTACTAGCACAGAAACGATGACCAAAAAATGCATCCCACTTTCCAAGTGCAGCATAGCGGAGAGTGGTTTTGGCTTAGCTGCTCTAAACAAGGCACTGATTAGCCAGTAATCAGCGAGTGATTAGCAAAGACAACTGGGTCACTTGGAGTTCAGCGTGTGTATTGTTTGCTGGGAGGCACTGAAAAGCTTGTGCTCCGTGTGAGCACACATGCTGATATGATTGTCCACCACAAACATCCATTCAACAAACTTTGGTTGGGAAATCAACTTGTGTCCCATAAAAATTCGAGTGTAAATATTGCAAAATAAGAATTGAGATACTGGCTGGCTTTATAAAGCATTGTGAGTTGTAGGTTGTTAATGTTGTGTGTTAAATAGCTTCAGTATGTAACACATAATCAGGAACACTGTGATATGACGACAAGCCATTTTTTTTTTTTTTCAAAGATTATTATAAACAAGCTCTACCACGTTGTTCCACAGCCTAGCCACGACCATTCAGTATCAGATCTGGAGGTCCCAAAACCTGCTGATAGTAGCTTTAAATAGAGGACAACTACACGGCAGTCCTGAGCACAGATAGCATTACAGCTCGCACACAAAACTATAGCTGACTTCAGCCAGCAGGCTGACTGCTAGGGGCCAGCTGACACTTCGTGTGTGTTGGACCTCCTCCATCCCAAATCAGCACTTGCCTTGACTTCGGTGAGTCAATGTTACATCCCCCGAAAGCCGTGAGTCCTACAGGTTTGCCACTTTTAGTCCTTGTGCCACCTCCTAGATACAAGGGAAATCTGAAAGAAAGGACTTGTCAGCCACTTAAAAAGGGGGCTAAATATATACCTGAGACAAGTTCATGGTCTCCACGTTACCCATTGCATTTAGTTTCTGCTATACTAAAGCAATCCCATGTATTCTGGTAACCATCACTAGACATGTCTGAGATCTTGTTCCTTGTGTGTGGGGGTGGTGGAATGGATACAGCCCCGCTTCAGGAGAGATGGGGCAGGAAATCCCCAGTGATGGCATTCTGGCTATCTGGAAAAAAAAAACAGATTTACATACCAACACGTTTGTCTCTTCCTTGCTAAAATGGTGGATGTCTATTCCTGCCAAGGAGGATTGTATTAACTGTACGAACGCTGTATTAATTTTAGGAGTCTTTGTTTTCTCAGCTAAAAATGTTCCATGAAATGATCATAGCTCTGAAACTCTAAGTCCAGCGATCAAGACACGTCTATAGGAAAGATCTTTTCTTCACACACTGCCACTTCCTTCTCCCATTTTATTTCCCTCACAATAAGAAAACAGAAACAGGAACATATAGGAACACAGGCTTTCCTAACGTAAGCCTAGTCACTGTGCCCTGTAGTCCAGTGCTCTCCTTTCCCTTCACCCCCAAACGAGGAAAACATGATATTTTCAGGCACCATTTCCAATTGATATTCTCTTCAATAGAACTCTGGCATCATTAGGGCTGAATAATGGCTGGGGTGCACATGTGCCATACATACACACAAATATGTGTCCGTATTTATCTAAATAACATGACTATTAGTGCCAGAAACTTTACTACACTGTTGTACAATAGCCTCTTAAGTGGTTTGCATTTTCAGTGTTATATGAGTGCCATTGGTCTTCTATTCCCACTTTGAACTTGATTACTGTTGACTTTAACAAAGAATGTCATGTAAACTTTTAAAACTCATAATTTGGCAAGTTTTGTTTTTGTTTTTGTTTTTAATCCTGTGAATCTGAGCTCTTTTTCTTGCAGTGTCTTTTAGTGGGTATTGTAAGGAAGCAGCTATTCAGTTATTACAAGCACTGACTGTTTTGCTAAAGCATGGTATTTGAAGTAAACAGACATATCAGAATATGTATGTCCCAAGGTTAAGCTGAGTCTAGAAACAGGATGCTCTGAATTCAACTGGAGTTAAATTAGACTGGAACAAATATGAGCAAATCCTTCAGCCAAGAGACAAAACATTTTTTTGTTGTTTTCAGTCTCTAGGACATTAAAAATATCCTGGCATGACAACACAATGTAATACTTGAAGCCTGATATGACACAAAACAAAGTCAGAGGACGCTGTCCTGGAGACATGCCTTGCATTAGCTTTAAATTTGTTCCCCTATACTTGGCAAGCGTTTGTTGGAGGGTGACCCCAACCACGCCTGGATGGACAGGACAACTGCTGGTGCAGGAGATGGCTTCATGCCCCAGAGGGATCCCAATACAGCGTCTTTAGAGGTTGCTACACTGTAGGAATGTTGCTGTCAAGACACTTCTGGTTCCATCCCGTCCTCTAATGTCTTTTTCTTCTTGAGATGCTGAGGGAGACAGAAAGGTAAGGTATGTCACTTGTGAATCTGTGAGAGAACACAGAGAGAAGGCTGCTCCTGTGAGGGTAAAAGGAAACATCCCGATTTTGCCATGATCAGGCTGTTGTAACCCAATGTGTGTGCAGAAATGTGACCTCAGATTACAAAACAGAAATGAAGTGTATGGAGATTTGCAGGAAATAAAGCAAATGGAGAGAAGAAATATCTTTTCCTTGCCAAAGTCACACACACATAATGTCAATGCCAAGCCAGTGCATACCCTCAAGAAAATACCTACAGGGTTTAAGGAAAATATCACTGAAATTATTACAGAATAATTAAAGAATTGTTACTTGACAAAAGAGTAGGACTAAAACAGCAGGAGTTCTCAGCATGGCAATGGAAAATTGAATTGTACAAGTGCCACTTTTGGCGTAGAGAATACTCTAGAAAGTGGCTAAAAGCACCAGGAGAAAGCAGAGAAGGTAAAGAACGTGTGACACTATGGGGTGTTTGCTGGAATCTGTTTACCTTGGTTGCTTTACAAAACTCACTTGATTTTGGTTACTTTTCTTAATCACATTTCATGACAATTTTTTTCTTTCTTCTTCCTCCTCCTCCACCCTCAACACACGCACCCTTACCTACTGTATGTGGAATGAGGACAAGGATCAACATGATAACTTCAGCACAAATCATCTCGTACCCTCAAAGAGCATCACCCAAGCTGAGATGGAAGCAAGTCAGAAACCCTTATCACTTGAGTGTGATACCCACAGCATTAACTGCAAAGCATCTGCATCTTTTTGTCCATAAAATGAATACAAGTTTTGAAGACACCCTGGAAGTCAGTGAACTCATAAAAAAGGAGGATTAAAAAACCAAGGGAAACTATTTAATGGCACTAATCAATGTCAGTCTTTCAGGCTGGGGAGTGTCTGCACCTTGAAATCTGGCCTCAGTCCCTAACTTTTTAAGATTGTGTAGACCAGGGATAATATAGGACAAACAAGAGAACACCGGGTCACTTTCTGGTCCCTGGCACCTCATCTCTTCCCACTGTCTTCAATCCACATTTTTTTTGTGTATTTCCAGGCAGGTTCACCTGATTAGAGCTGGTAGGAAAGTTTTAATCTACATGGACCAATAGTCCTCTGTAACTTTCACCACCCGGTGAAAGGATTTCAGCTTTTGATTAGCTATAGTATTAAATATATTGTGCAGTCTACTGGAAAATACAGCAAACACAGTGCAAAGATGATAATATATACACGAAATGAAAGACAGAGCTTGCATCATTCCTCAGCCTGTTAATTCAGATTTGCCTCATGGATTTCCTTGCTCATTGTTGTTAAAATAATCCTAAAATTCTAATGGAGCTGATCTACTAAGAAATACAGTCAGGGTACCTGTTTACACTGTGAGATATTCCTGTGCAAAAAGAAAAATGCTGTCCTCTTGGAAACGGGAAATTGCTATCATCTCCCAGATTGCACCTCTGTACTGAGGGTCGTGTTTCTAGCCCATCAGGGCTAATGGGCTCCACAAAATCCAAAGAATTATTATATTTAGAGCACAACACAGAGCTGACTGTTACGTAGCAACTTAGCTGGTATATAATTACTTTTGAGGAAAATGCATTGCTGAACAACATCAGTTTTCAAAGATTTAAGTTATTAAGGAAGATTAAGGAATTTCACTCTGGAAAAGAGACTTCACAGTGACCTAATTGAAGTTTTTAACATTCTCAAGGGAACTAATAAAAATTGGTTCATGCAAATTCTTCACACTTTCAAAGAATATGAACACAAGAGAACATTATCTAAAAAAAATAGGAAATTGAGATCAAAAAGAATTTAGAACAACAACAAAAAAATAAAAACAAAACACAGAATAATTTGAACTAGAGGAGACTATTCTACCAGGTCATTTAATCCATCCCCTCCTCCTCTTGAATCACAGTGGGATTGATTTCCTTATCCTTAAATAATCCCTAATAGATGGGTGTCTAGTTGAGCCAATGATGACAATTCCACAACCTCTCTTGGCAGCCTGTACTTTCAGAAGAATAAACATATTGAATAAATTATTAAAAAAGGCCACCGTGGGCAAGGAGAGTCAATGAAATCAAGGGAGAACTTGTTAATACAAAGTGGGGGCTGAAAGACAGGAAGTAAAAATAAGCTCATTAGATGAATGAAAGATGAAAATGGCAGAAAAGGCACAGAATCTCACAGCGCATTTTTTTTTTTGTTCTTGTATTACTGTTTTCACTTACTATTTAAAGAAAATACACAGAAAGAACACCCACACATTTCTCTGAGCATGAAGCAATTTCAAGAATGATCACATGAAAACTGCAGCTCGTGTACTGTTAGCCTCTGACAAAAGCAAACAAACAAAAGAAATGCCCAGCAGTACAGACAGAACAACTTTCTTACAAATGGAAGCCAGCACACTTGCAGAAGACAATTTCAGGTAGATTCATAACAATACAGTCACACCTAGGAAAGCATATCCTTAATAAAATACTTAGAAGTTAAAGTTAGGTTCTCAAGGACATGAGGTAGGCCTCACAGAAGGAACTCTGAGGTAGGCCTCGAGGAAGACACTGAGGCCACAGCACCAAGAAACTCTTTACAGCAGTGTCCTCGGTGCAGGACAGTCAACAGAAAGCCAAGTCTTTTCCCTAAAATTGTTACCTAAATACTTCTCACAGAAACATAGTTATGATTTTACACTTTAGTAGAGGCTGTAGGGAGATAACACACTAGGACTACCCCACACTTCTGGAAAGAGTGGCATTAGGAAGTGCAGCACCCGTGTGTTGCAAACCACTCAAGATGGTCTTGCTTGTATTACCAGAAGAAAACCTCATCTAATTTTTTCATGGCCTTTCCAACACAGACTTGAGTGCAAAGCCATTCAAAAGATACACTTGAAAGACAGCAGGAACACTCAGCAAGTTGCAGGCTGGGGTTGTTATAGCCTTCAGAGGTGTTCATACACGCTGCAGGTGGTGCAATGTGCTCCAGCTGATCTCTGGGCGTAACTCAGGCTCTTCATTTGAACTTTTACTTTGGGATGTCACCAGCTGAAGCACTTGCACCAAAGCACCTGGAGACAATCGTTTTCTAGAATGGGGTCAAAACTCACAGCTCTTCCTTTCTTCCTTTTCCTCAAAGTGCTCTTGTTGGGTTATAATTAGCTGTACATGAGTCTCCAGAGAGGAAAGAGAAGGATGTGGTTTGATTGTTTTTGCTCTGATGGATTGACTAATTGCTTATGGTTACGTTTGACATTTGGATTATTTGCCTTTATGCATTTTGGGGTTTTGGATTTTGAGTGGGGTTACAGCACTTTTGATAGACATTTAACAGAGACAGAAAAGCACAACAAATATAAAAGTGGAAAAAATCTTCACTGCCTACAAACTCCTAAATAAAATGCTGTGATTCAAGAGGGACTGAAGTAAGCATCAAGCAATTTGGTTTTTATACCCTTTCCAGATTTCCTAGCTAGTCAGGAAAGCACATACAATGTTTGCAGTACTTGTTCCCACGGTACACCTGAGACACTGGATCACCTTAATTCCTACTGTCACTCTCCATTTCCCCATAAGAATGCTTATTTTTCATTAGCCATACTTCTACAACTTCCCTATTTATTCAGGCTATTATCCATAGAGCTTGGCCATATTCTCTTTACGGACTGTCCAAGCCAGGCATTTAAGTGACCTGCAAACTATAATTATAACTTTAAGTACGTTCTGTTGCTTTTGCTATAAACATTATTGATTCATATAATTACAAGATTGTACCTGTTTTATTTTAAAATCTAACATTTATTTATTTATTTATTTTAAGATAAAGCAACTCTGATTTGTGAGCTTTTCTGCTAAGTTCAGCCTGTGTTTGATCAGGCTTTAGCTATTTGTTCATGTTTAGCCCCCGCTGAGATTTGTTTATGTCTATGTCCATGCAGTGGATGCAGACCAACTTTTTTGTTCCTTGCAGGTAAAACTATACTTCCTTAGGCATTGAGTGTTTTCTCTCTCACACAGTTTTATATTTTCGTTAACCCCTTTCCTTTTGAGAGGTGAACTCTTGTTCTGCCTTGAAATATATTTTGCACTGCACTTGGACGGGTTACTAAAATCCAATGACCTCATTTCAGAGTAGGAGACATTGTGGGAAAAAGATGATAATTAAGACATAAAGATTTTTTTTTCTGCATTTATGTTTTCTTTTGCTCCTAATAAATATTTAAGCAAAATTGAATTTAATTTAACTTGAGGATTGTTCAAGATCAACAGTAATTGGTTTATTGCAGTTACTTTCAGAGAATTTTTATCTTAAAAATCTTTGGCATGAAACCAGAAAATATTCTAACTTTCTTCTCCTTTGTCTTTAAGCTTATGACTTGCTTGTGCAATTGTTGCATGAAAGTAATTTTATATTTTTTTTCTCTTATAGAAAAACAGATGGAGAAGAATTTATCTGCAGTGGGGATTTGCTGCATATAATTTATTTCACAGGATCAAGTAAAAGATAACTGTGAGCTCACACTAGCCAAGCTTCCAGGACACCATCACTTCCAAATTGTATATATTTTTGAGATTACATTTATGGAGAAACATGGGTAGAAAGCCATGGAGGTATTTTTCAGATATCCATAAAGGCTGAATGCTCCTCTGCAGCTACACTGTACATTCCTAGTGTTCCCTCTTGACTGGGTGTCTCCCACAAATAGAAATATATTTTGTATTCTATTTACTAGCTTTCTGAAGCATTTGGTATTGGAGGAATAGTCTAAGCACCTAAAAGAGCTGCTCACTTTTTCTCAGTGTGCACAAACTTGTGCAACTTTGCCATATGCTCAGATTATATGAGCGGATGGAAATCGTTCTGCCACGGGCATATGACTGAGGTACCATTTCTCAGTGGAAATTTTCTGGTATGTCCCATTGTTTTAGCATTACATTATATTATTTTTTGCTAATACGGTAGGAAAATCACATTGCTTCCAGAACACGTTGATGCTAGTCAGGACGCTCTTGAGGCTAACAATGAGTCAGGACTCTGGATTTCTACCAAGCCTTTCTTCCATTGAGCTGTATTCTTTTTTCTTCCTCCTTAAGGAACTAGCTTTTATTGGCCTCCTTAGCTTTGGATTAACTTACATCATACATTTCATAGTATATATATTCCAGTAAAAGAATACACACGGTACCATGCAAATTAACCTCCTAATCAAATTAAAAGGTTGACTGACATATAGAGAAGTGTGGAAAAGAGGTTCCACACAGTAACATGATGGTTCACATTATGTGCCTTGCAAACCAGGCATCTACAGTGCACTTTGGAGTGATAAAACCAAATTATGCTTGTGAGTCAAAGGCTGAAAGAGTCATGACAGAAAGTCATACAGTGAGCAGACTTTCCTTTCCCACGTGTTTTAACATGGTCAGGCACAACACTAAGTTACGGAGGACACGCAACAGGTCTAAAGGGAGAGAAGGAAAGGACATTTCCACCAGGAGAGGAAATAAAGGGGGCTTTCTGTCAATGGCCCAAAGGAACACAGAGGTTCGACTCCTGTTAATTTTCTAATTACCCTTTAAAAAACTTCCCTAGGAAAGGCCTAGGCAAAGAACTGCTGAAAGCAGCAACTGCTGATGAGCACTGCCTGTGAGGGGGGAAGCTGGTCATCAGTGTGCACCTCTTCTCTCATGCCAAGAAGCTCATCCATTAAAAAAAAAGTCTGCATTACTGTAAAGGTGCAGGATGAGATTCTGCCAGCGTGTGCTTTATGATAGTTTAAGGCCTCTCAATGCCACCTCAGTGCCAACAGTGCTGTGGTAATTCCTCTCTCACACACGCTTTCAATTGTTCCACTTCTCAGCAACATATTTTAGCCCCATGGCTCCATTTGCTTTTCTTTGTCTTTTTTTTTTTTTCTTCTGTTCCCGAGCACAGGGTCACTGATTGCTTTAATCAATCCTCACACAATAATAAAAAGTAAAAGGTATAATGTAGCATTTAACAGACTAACTGTCCCCCATGCTGATTGGCACATGATTTTTCTCAAAGAACAAAACTTCAGTAAGACCTGAATGGTTCAGTTCAGGAAGAAAGAGAGTCCAAATCATCTTTGTAATCACAAACCTTTGCTCCATGGGGTCTGAATTCTTGCTTTAAGGACCACATCAGAAGATTTATGAAGTCTGCTGCTTTGTTCCCATTTTTAGGAACCACTCCAAGTCACACTGAAGTCAATAGGAGTCCTTTCATTGACACAATCGGGCTTTGGAGCAGGTCCATAGAGAATGTCACTTTTCTATGATAAAAAGAGAACAGTGCTGAACATGCTCAGCATTTCCACTGATGCTCACATAGAGTGGAAAGTGTTCCTTTCTGGATGAGTGATCATCCTGCACAGTCTGTAGAAACACTAACCAGATGCAGCACTTGCCCAGTTCATCTTTCTGCTACTCAGAGCAAGGCAGTGCAATGCTACAGATCCAGCTTTAAGAATACTTTAAGATAAACTTGGATAATCACTGAAACCACTCCATTTCTCAGCCAGACTCTCATAAGGCTAAGCCCAAAGGGACTTAAATGAAGGCAGCTTTCACTTGGTCAAAAAATCAGAGTCTTCACAAACTGAAGCTTGAAAGAGTTTATTACAAATTACTGCCATGTTTACCTGGAGTTTCACTGTCCTTTGTGGTCCAAATACATGCTCCTTCATTATGTTAGTGTCAATTAGTTTTCTAGGTGCAAAAATCCTATCTGAGATATACCCCAAAACTCTGGATCCCAGTACCCCAGAGACATAGATGAGCATATGAACAGAACAGAACAGAACAGAATAGAATAGAATAGAATAGAATAGTTCTGTTGGAAGGGACCTACAAAGTTCTTTGAGTCCAACTGCCTGACCACCTCAGGGCTAACCAAAGCTTACAGCATGTTACTGAGGGCATTACCCAAATGCCTCCTGAACACCGACAGGTAGGAGGCACCAACAACCTCACTAGCAAACCTGTTCCAGTGTTTGACCACCCTCACAGTACATATTTTTTTTTCCTAATGCCCAGCCTGAACCTCCCCTGGCAGAGCTTTGTGCCGTTCCTGCACATCCTGCCCTTAGTGACCAGGGAGCAGAGGCCGATGGAGAGCAGGGCCTCCCTCTGCACCTCCCCTCCTCAGGGAGTTGCAGAGAGCAGCAAGGCTGTCTCTCAGCCTCCTCTTCTCCAGACTAGACAACCCACGTGTCCTCAGCCTCTCCCCACAGGACATGCCTTCCAGTCCTTTTAGCAGCTTTGTTGTCCTGCTCTGGATGCATTCACAGACCTTAACATCCTTTTTATATTGTGGAGCCCAGAACCGCACACAATATTCAAGGTGAGGCCACACCAGCACTAAATACAGGGGAAGAATCACCTCTTTTGACCAGCTGGCTACGCTGCATGTTTAATGAACCCTATACTTGAGACATAAGGAGCAAAGATGTATTTTGTTGTGTGGTTTTATAATGATCCTTTCAATGTTAGCTCATTGTCATAATTACTAATGTCTTCATTCACTAAAAGACAAAATGTCACCTGTTTCCTGCCAAACTTTTTAGTAATTTGAATGCAGCTAGCATTGCTTTACCAGGGCAGGAGCTTCTCCCTGAACCTGCAGACAATGAAGGGATCATCCTGCCACCAGACAAATCCTGGACAATGAAACTCCTATAGTTGTAGCCCAGAAATATTTCACGTCTTTAGAAGGGGAACCCAAAGCTGGTCAAAAACAAAGCTAGCTCTGCAGGGTGGGAGCTACTAACTCTTAACACACCTTCACTGCCTCACCCCCACAAGCTGCCTACTGCCTTGGTTTGAATTGCTGGTGCTGTTGCCAACATCACAGGGACCAGAAGATCTTCATTCGTGGAGCATCATGTTACCACAGCAGCCTCTGGGTTCGCCTCTTTCTCCAGCAGACCGCAAGCTGTTCCATCCTTCTCATTTCTACGGGTTTTACATGTCCGGACACCCTGGTTTTCACTATACATTGACAGAAAGAAAAAAAAAAATATATAAAAATGCCATTACAAAGAGCATTAACTAGTACACAGGGAAGAAAAGAAACAAAGACATCTGTGGGAACACTGGATTGAATTATCTTGTTAATTCCCAGCTATAGCACGCAATCAGCATTTATTTACTTGGAAGTAGAAGGTGTGCCATTTCAAATACTCTCCCTCTCATGGACACAGGCTGGATCATGCTGCTCACCTCTCTCTTTGGAGCTGTTTGTCTTTGGTTTTTAACTGTCTTAGCATGCTATATGTGTACTCCACATCCCACGGTGTGTCAGGCTACATCTGACTACAACTTGTCACACGCAGCAACAAATTAAGGCAGTATGAATGAGCTGCAGATACATATCACATGGCAGTGAGAAGTTAATAAAACTTAGTTTGGTGGAAAATATTTTGGTGTGTAGTAAGCATCCTTTGGATCATGTTTCCTTCTATTTTGGCTGGTTGGGATCTGTTTTTTAAAGCACACTGTTTGAAACTTCAAAACCTAATTATGCTATTTAGAGGTATGTGTTTAAATGTGTATCTTTTTTTTTTTTTTTTTGCCTTAACAGACTGTCATTCTTGTAAAATTATTCCAACTCACTTTATCATTTTGTATTGTAAAGACAAGCCATTCTGAGATAAGAGAAGATGAGCAAGCTCTTGATAAGTACCTGAAGTGACCTGGGCCTTTACTTACAGGACATTATGTTCATAAGAGGGAGAAGCACTTTTTTGCCTAACATAAGAACTGCTGAAAGTTTTCACCCAGATCTCAGTTCCAGATTCACCCAGGCATGTTTGACGTACCACCCCTTTCCTTTGCCACTCACCTTACACACTACTCCGAGTGTGTCGAAGCCAAATGCTGCAAACAAAATCATTCCCCTTTCAGCCCACACCCTTTCCCCATAAGCCTGATGTGTTGTAGAGAGCTCAGCAGGGCAAACCTGGAGGAGAAAAAGGGTCTTGAGCCAGGAAGCCAGGGCTGGGAGCTGGGCTGTGCCCGTCTCCCCATTTGACTTTCTCTTGTTTGTTTAGGCGCTGGTTCAGTGAGACTCCAAGGCACGTGGTTGACTCCAGCACCGGTAGCTTCACAGAAGTCAACCGAGAACAATAGGGCTGTTAAGCTGTTCGAGTTGGAGCTGTATGAACGTGTTCCCTTCGGTCTGGTGGCTGAATGGCAAACTGGAAAAAAAAAATTAATCAGGTGGGGTTGACCCCAAAACACCTAATGTTTTAGTGCAACAAGCATAAAATCTCCCTAGAGTTTCATTTTGGGTCAATTCAGCTTGCTTTGATTGATCTAGAATGGAAGTTTGCATTTTGTTTGCATTTTTAAAGCAAAAATTAAACAACAAACAGCTCTAGGTGAAAAAAACACTCCATTTCAAAATGTCAAAAATAAATTTAAAGCAGTGACAATTTGCTCCTATAGCAAGAACTCTAATATTCCCTTTATTGTGTTACTTGCAAAAGTCATGAACAAAAAAAAGGTTAATTTTGAAATGTAACTGGCTTTAAAAAGGTCAGAATGACATAGTTTATTTTGAAAATACTGATATGAAACATTTAAACTTTCCCGAGAAAAGAAATTCCCCCAGTTTTATTTCTGACAAAACTCTTTGTTACATTCAACCTGAATTTGTGAATAGTTTTCCACTTCAGATTGCACTTTTGGCAAACCTAGTCTATCCTGGAAAGATTCCACCAGCTCTGTTGAAACTGGCACATGCTCACATACTTGACTGAATAAGAGATTTCATCCTGTAAAATGGGGATAAGAATAAAACTTCCCCACTGATGAAGAAAAATCTATAGGCTGAGTTGTTAAAGTCTGTAAAATATAAATGTCTCAGGCAGATACCAAAGATTTTGACTTCCCAAGATACAACACTTCACAGTGAGAGGAATTCTCCTCTGTGTCTTAATGGGAACTAGATTAGATCTTAAAAATCCTAACTAGTTAGATGAATAAAGAGCTAAATGATAAAACAAGCTAAAGTGCTTTAAAATTATGATATAGAAGGCCTCTAATTTGCAGTATTGCAATATAGCTGCTCAGTTTAGTTTGAGGAGATAAATGGACACAGGCATCCTGCGTCTGGCTGCAGGAGGGAGGCATGTAAGGATTCCCACTGCAGCGAGTACACGGGGGTGGTGTGCTGGTGTGAGGGAAATTCTCTCGGCTGCAAAAGGTCTAGCAATGCCCCCATGCAGGTGTCACAACCAGCGTCTCGCTTGTCCTTCCCTCTTCCTGACCAGGAGGGGATTTCAGCATGAGCACCAGCAATCAGAATATTTTGGGTGGAATTTTTCTCTTTCATTATATGTGACACATTCGAGACTTGAGTTTTGCAACAGACTTGTAGCCTATGGCGGTGGGCAGGAGGGATGAGGCTTCACTGAAATGTGGAGCACACATACACAAAAAGAAAATGGATAAAACATTAAAATGACAGCTTGCTGAGGTGGCTCTTTGTCGGAGCGGCTTTAGCATGATCACAAAGTGATGTGCAGTAGTTGACATAGCTTGCTCCGACATGGTGAAACAAAATCGATGCTTAGTTTGCCCCATTAGACCAGGATTTGCTACATGCACAAAATTTCCCAACCAGGCCACAACAGGTGTGCCAACAAAATTGTGAATGTACAAAGAGATGTGTCTATACAGTAGGCTTGAATCAAACATCTAATCAAACTTTGTCGAGATGGATTCAGAGGTTTGATCAATGAGCCGTGCTCTGCAGCTCAAGTCCGTTGTTAATTTTAGAATGGTTTTGCACCCCATGCAATGTGACAGCATAGATGTAGGAAACAATGTCAGAGTTAATAAAAAAAACTCAAAGCCAGGAGAAGAGTAAGTGTTTTGGGCAAAATTCTGTCCTCAGTAAAATCAGTGACAATACTCCCACAACCTTCCACAGTGCCAGTCCCCTTGCCTATAGACAAGTCAGAGGACACTCCATAATATGAATATTCATTTCACTGGGTTTTATTTTTTAAAATTACTTCAGTTTAGCTTCTGAACATAATTTTCAGTGAGCTTTTGTTTAGCTCACAAAGGTCAATTAATGTAATTCCTGAGCTTCTGGATCAAGTTTTGTGTAGATCATTCTCTCTAATGCATCTGCCTGTCATGAACCACTCACATCTTATATTTTCACTTAATTCCCTTTGAAGTTACCTGCATGTCCAAAGTTAAGCCTCTTTTTAAAATCTTTACAGAATCAGGGACATAGTTTTCATAATTCTCCATTCAGCTGATGTGGTAAGAGCAATAAAAAAGGGCTGTGATGTATGTAGAATTACATGCTGTGTTCTTCCTCTGAGCTGCTGCATTTCTATGGCAGTACAAAAAGCCCTGTCTGCAGGGAATGTTGTAGTGGTTAAAAATCCATATTTTAGTTTTCTCCATTTGTTCTACAAAACTGAACTAACAGGCACAACAAACATGCATACCAAGGTGCATACAAGTATTTAAGAGCAGCAATCATACGAAAAGGCAGTGGAGGATGCTGGAAAAATATGTACTTGTTTCAACCACTCTAAAAGTATTTTTTCAAAGACTAAAAATGGAAAATATTCATGTGCTAATTACCACAGGATGTGCAAATATAGTTTTTTTTTTTTATGTGCTTTTAGAACTTTTACAAGAAATGTTGTGTCATTTAATTCACCAATAGCCTGAAATTTTAAATTTACATTCCTATTGGTTTCACCAAGATTATTTTATCATCTACAGAAAGAATAAATACCCATAAATATAATAAAACCTGATTGCATAACATGTTATTTTTTAAAAGAAAAAAGATAACTTATCCTAGCTGCTGCCAAATATTTAAGTCATCTCAGTTTCTAGCATTCACTCAAAGCTCAAGGACTTCAGCTGGGCGAGCTCTTCCCGGCAGTGCGAGCGCACACATGCGCGCAGCTCAGCCTCCTGCAGCAGCCGGGATGGACCCACTTTCTGCAGCTGCAACTGTTGATGAAGAGGAAAAAGGCTTTAAATGACAGATGCCAACTTCCCAGCCTCTTATCTCTATGGACAAAAGGGAAAATTAATCCTCCGCTTTTCACGACTCCCAGTGAAAATTTCCCCGGCTCTTCCCACATGTTTTGTGAGTCCCCGCTGTCAGGGACCTCCTGGTCCCTCACAGGCACCACACTTTAGCCACCCTCAGCAGAAAGGTGCACCTTTGGCTTCGTTTATAGTTAGGCAGCAAAAAAGCATGTGTTCCCCTTTGTGCATACAAAAGCAATGCTCCTTGCACGCACTGAGACAGGGAGAGGTGCCCATTGACACGGGACACCCCACACAGCCGCCCTCACAGGGCATCTACCAAGCATCAGTTCAGAGAGGCCTCGTCTAGTACAACACTGGCAGGGCTCTTGTAAATAAATAATAGGCGCTCTGCTCTCCTAGCTCTGCTTTTCCTATGGTAGCAGTTTCAATTTAAATCTTTTCCATCACTGCTCTTCTTTTCAGCCTACGTTTTTGAAACCCAGCACTTTATTTTGCTCTTCCAGAAACGCCTGTAACAGCTGAGCCAACAGAGCCGTTTCCAAACGGACTGTGAAAGAGTTAACAATGCCCTTTCATGCAAAACCACTAACAACCAAGGGAAAAAAAAAAAAAAAAAAAAAAGAAAAGAAAAAAGGGGGAAAAAAAAGAGTTTTTTAACTGAGAAATGGAAAGTATCCAAATTCTAACCGAGAGTAAACAGGGAGAGTGAAACGCACAAATCATCCCGGGGTTCAGAGTTGATAAAGTTATTAAAAAAGAAAAAGGGAGTGGGGGGAAGAAAAAAAAAAAAAAGCCTTCAGTTCTGCCCTATACCTTGCGGCTGTGCAGGCAGGGAGCAGGAGGGGAGCAGAACGAGTCAGACAGGAGCCGGGCACCGCAGCCCCATCCCCGCGGGGCTCTGCGGAGCAGGCGTGGGGCACGGGCTGCTGCTCTCCAGCTCCTCTTGGCATCAGCTGGGTCAGTTTTGCTTGCATAAACTCGGCACTTCTTTGGCTTAAATATATATATATATATATATATATATATATATATATATATATATTACTAGCAAGTGGGAGAAGAGAGCCTTTTAATACAGCCTGGATCCGGCCGGAGCGCGGGGTGGGGTTTGGAGGGCCCCAGCCAGCTATTGGGCCATCGGCTTAGCAACAGCATGGAAAGGGCCAACCCCAGCATTTTTACAGCCGGGCCACCTTCCAAGGATGGGTGCCAAATGCTCCATTCCCCTGCCAAGAAAACAAACAAGGGCACTTTTAAAAACTCCAGAGTTAAAGGGTGTTTTTTTTTCCTCCTCCGCAAGCTATCCCCGCTCGCAGTTAATGATCTCTTTCCCTTTATCGAAGAAGTTCAAGCTTCAGGGAATTGTTGCTTTTGCAGGTTTCAGTAGTTGCTTCCACTTTCACTGTATGTGGCAGTTTCACATATCTGCACGCTGGAGCAGGCGGTGGAGTTCACTCAGCTGATTTCTCTTCAGATGCTGTAGGTTCCCTCATTTATTTCTTGCAGGAGAAATCTCTGCCACGTGTGTTAACATTGAAATCTGCTCGTTATTTTGCATTTATATAACTCACCTAATTTACTCCCAGTGTCGTTCTCTCATCTACCTCTTCATTCATTTGAAACCCCGTAAAGGGGAATAAGAAGCACACACATTTAAATAGGCAAAAAGTGGCTTGTAGCTAGGAACCCTTTTTCTGCAGAGAAACAAGAAAGAGTTTTGGAATTCTCCTTTCCCTTTATTAAAGACATATTTTTACATCATATTTTTAATATGGTCTTTCTTACATATTAGTCTCTGTGATTGCTGAAGTTGGGGGAGAGCCGAGTTGTTGCTGAGAAGAAATATGGACCACATTTTTTTTTTTTTTTTACCAGCTGAGGAATCTCTAGGTCCATATCGTGACACAAAATCTCTCCTTTCCCTGTGAAGGAGAAAAGCACAGAAGTCAGAGCCCACTTCCAAGAAATGACAAGTGTCTCCAGGTCCCAGTGGTTTAGCACCTACGCAGACAGAGGGCTCTTGCGTTGGATCTTGACTTTAGCGTACTAGGGGGAAAACATGAAACAGATTTCTGTTACTGTTGTCGTTGTTGCTATAAGACACTTTGGTATGAGGTGAAGCCAACAGCACCTCTTGGGAAATATTAAATGCTTCAGGAAGAAAGGGCTAAAGAGGCCGACATTGCAGCCCTTTTCTCATGCAAGTCGTTCCATTAATTCAGAGACTGCTCACATGAGTAAGGCTAGCAAGGTCAGGCCTTTATTTACACACAGTAGCACCTCCGAAGGTTAAAGGATATCATTTGCAGTCATGATCCTGTTTCACTTCCTACCTCTACCTCTGATTTACTGGGCAACCTTGAGTAAATCACTTAACCTCTCTAAGATCAAGTTTACCCAAGTGCAAGAACATTGTGAGCCTCCAACAACATTTGCAAAGTGCTTTGCGGTCCTTGGAGGAAAGATGTACTTGCAAATTATCAGTGTAGCTGCTCTTAAGGAAATAAATCTAAGTTTCTGTGTTTAAGCATGTGTCTCAATCTCATGTCTGCATAAGAGTGGCTATACACCATACTCTCCTACTTAGCTTTCATAAGAAAAATATGCAGGAAAACAGCTTGAAAGGGCAACTCACTCAATTGCAGTCAGGTCCCTCGATCTGTAGAGCTGGGCTTTGGGCATGCAATCAAGTGTACTTTATTCTCTAACAAGTTTTATCTGATATATTTGAGGGACAAGTTTCTGCAACTGCGTGCTTAAGGTGAGTGTGTAGTTCCTAGAAGCAGTAACCATGGTTTGTGCTCTGCCTACTTTCACAAACCACTCAAACATACAGTTACAGAAAACCTGGGCTGGAGAAGATTTTTCTGAAGAAACAAACAAGATGACATGAACATGTGTGGTTGTGACTATGCTTCCAGACCTAGGCAGAAATAGGAAATATATGAACAACAACAGGAACCATGCAAAAAAAGAGAGTTTGGGTAAAGGTTCACTGCAGTGAGAAAAGGAAAGGGGCTTCCTTTTTATCTGTACTGGTTCTGCTTATCTTTTACTAGAGGTTGTTGTTTGTGATGAGGAAGTAGAACAAGAAATCCATTTGTTTTCCTCATGACACAGCAACATTCATAACCTAATAACTCAGAATAACATCCCTTCTGCCCTAAAGAAATAATCTGACAAAATTAAACCAAGACTTTATCCAGAGATTGTCCAATTCAATAGTAAATTTCCACTCAGCTGAAAGGGTTTTGGATAAAGCCTTCAGGTGGGAATCCAGCAAAGTGAAGCAACATCATAAACGCTTGATGTGAATTCTGGACTACGATCTTAATTTTTTTCATTTGTTACCTAGCTGAGTGAAGTCCTACATAGTTTGGTGGGAATTTACAGCATGACAAAACAGGACAAAACACCGTGGCACATAAGGACAACTGGATCAACCTATAGGCCTTGAGCCAACTGTCGACTGCTGTGCATTGAAGAGCCATTTATCAGCATATTTTCCCCCAAAATGCCTTCCTCTCCAGCACTGCTGCCTCCAGCATTCTCCAAGTAACTCCACCACCCTCTACAGTACATTTTACAACCATCCGAAAATGTATTTTATTTAAGGGGTGCATACATTGTGTCTGTAATTCCTATATACCAATAATTGGTTTTATAACACTTGGTTAGAGTAGGTAGTATAATTTGCCAAGAACCTGATATGAATGCATTTCATAACATGCTTTATATAATCCATTATTAGAGAACACTGCTGGATCTGTAATTATGTTTGCAAATGCATTTTATTGAGTTCTACATAAAAGCATGCAGTATTGCAACCAGCTCTTAGGCTGCAGAAGTATATATACTTTGTTTCTTTGCATATATATATATATTTTTTTCTGTATATTCAACAATAACAAAGGGGGAAGTACAAACTTTAGCCTTGATTTCCTATCGGACTCCCGCCGCTGATCCAAGCATCCTTGAACCTGGGGACAGCCAAGACCTTCACTGGAATCCTGTCATTTTTATCTGCTTTAGTTCTAAATAGCAAAAGTCATTATGTGAATTCTGGCTCCAGACCTATCAAACCTTACGGTGTTTCTTAAGTCCTTGACACCACTGCGAGAGGCAAAATACATGTGGTACAGGCTTACGTTTACCTGCAGAACCCACACAGGAAAGTTGGAATCTACTACAGCTTGTGCTAGAAATGTTGAACAGAGCCTGATTTCCCAGCCTCTTTTTGTTAAGGTATGAGCCAAAGAGAATCTGAGCTGACTGTCTCATCGCAGATTGCCTTTGTGTGACCAGAAGCTTTGGAAGGGGAGTTGCCTTCACCATTTCGGACACCCATGTGGCTAAGGGCAAGCAGTGGAGCTTAGGCTCTTGCCTACAGATTTCCAAGAAAACCTCTCCTTTACGTTGTTAATTTGCAGGAGTCAGGCAGTTCAACCAGCAGCAGCATCTGTTCTCATACTGCCTTCCCAATAAATGCCCTTTCAGTCAGGGTTGATTATTTCATATGGAGTTTAAGTCCAAGACCATCTGAAGCACTTTCATACATACAGCAAATATACTACCTAATACTACTGTCATGAACTTAAAAAATACCAAACGTGAGTTTCGGTGCATTTTTTTCTCTTGCATGGAAATACAGTAGAAATGTGGTAAAAAGCTGGGACAAGGTGAATTAATTACAGTTCAAGCCATTTTCCATTTATGGTGAGCTTTCTCCTTCCTTCCCAGCCCCTGAAGGAATTGCACTGTAAAACACTCTCTCTAATAGGTTTTATCTCATTCTGCCTCGCCTCCATTTTCTCCAGCTCCTCTGGTGAATATTTGTCTCCTGTACCTGCTGCCCAGTTAAATCAGCCTTGGAGGCAGTGACATATGCCAGATCATGGGGGCTGTCACTTTAATCCCCTCTGCTCATATTTTTTTCCTCCTAGTGGGGCTCTGGGGGCAGATGTTTAGAGAAGGGACCCCTTTGCTGCCTGGCACACCAAAGTCCTGACGTTAGCTGCTAATTACAGGAGTCAAAATCCTGGCCTTCGCTGACAGTACCCAGAGTTAAGCAGCCACCTTCTCCCAGGCACAGCAGAGTGCAGGTGCTACTCATTAGCAAGGAAATCTTACGCTCCACCAGGGTGTTTCAGGAGCAATTCTTGCAGCCTCAACTCAACTATCTTGTCTAATTCCTGCCTGAAGGCATAGGCCTCCAGAAGGTGTGCGTGCTAACACCAGCCGGCTCTCATCCTTCAGCCTTCCACAATGAGCTATTTTCCCACCTGGCAAAGAGGAAACAAAGATCCAAGAAGCTCCCATCTCCATCCACACCCCAAAGCAGCCGTGACTCCTGATCCTTTAAAATCGGAGGAAATACCTTTATCGACTTCATATCGCTCTGATGGAAACCACTTTACAGTCTCACTGGGCCCAAACTGCCATCCCCACTGGGCTTTTTAGAGGTGTCTGTATTTTTTTCTGCCAATCCGACTAGGAGAACACATTCTTCCGCTGGCAACTTTTCTTGGGCGCTTTAGGGTTTCTGGTGGTTTTGCTAAAAACCCCCAGCTACATAAACCTTCTTCTGTTTCTGGCACCTTATGGAGTACCCTAATATAAGTCTTCCTCAGGGCAGGGGAAAGTTAAGGCTGAGCCAGATGAAAGCTTGATAGACCAAAATAACCATGATTTATTAGTGGGCTACAGGTTTGGGTTTTAAACTGATGTTTATCAGGGAAACACTGGAAGGGGGAAAACAGTCAAATCACTGATTAATGAAGGCACAATGGCAGAGGCAGACAAATTCTAGCTCCCGCCTGGTGGGATAGAGTAAAATGGACCATGGCCTCTCATTACCCTGCTGTTCCCCTACAACCAGAGCTTGGGGAGACGCTTGCACTCTGTCGTCCTGAAAAAAAGTAAGACTTTGGTGTTCCCTTTGGGAAAGATACAGTTCCCAACACCATGCGTCTCTTTTCCAGCTAGAACTTAACACCATCACTAAACAGACAATGATATAACACATGTTTCCAAGTGTGAGTGTCCAGGGAATGATAAATTGAAGTTTTGGGTTTTAGTTACATTAATAATGCATACAGAAATGCTATTTGAAAATAAGAAAGTGATACATTTTATGCTATGCAGTTTGCAGGGCAGGAATGGAAAGAAGAAATTTAGTTTCACATTTCCTTTGTAATGCTGGGTCAAGGTGACTCCCAGCAGAAGCTGGAACAACCCCACTGGCAACCTCCTACACACCTACTTCATATTGCTCCAGCTCCTCTCCCCAGCTTAGTCATTTCTCCAAGCATATTGTAGGGGGAGAGCTGGGAGAGATAAGACACAGAATTGCCTATCCCCTCCCTAGGATGGCCCGGGGCATGACATGGGGACTCTTTCCACTCTTTTCATTCTGTCTCCTGATCAGAGTAAAGCATTTCAGTGGGAAAACTGTGCCTAAGGATGTAATTGTAAATCATGGAATGAAACGGCTGGAGCAAAGCTCTCCATTTGTTATTACTCAAAAGCAAGCAAGCAAACTGTTTTTACTGAACTTCAATGACCACACAAACTTTACATAAAACCAGTGTGTGCGCGTTCACGTTGCAGCATGAGTTTGCTCCGGCTGTACTGGTACGAGATGGCAGAGCAAAGGCGTTTGAATTCTGCACGTTCAGGGAATGCTTGCCAGATTCTGCTCACCGGCTCTGCCTTATTTTAAGAATTCTTGATTCAAACAGTAAATGAAGAGCTCTAGCACAAAGACGACTCTGAAACGAACCCAAAGAACACTGCACCCTCTGCAAAAGGACTGCTCACACATGCAGCTGCTTTTACTGGTGGCTGTCATGAGAGAAATTTGCAGTTGGGGACATTTCGATGAGAACTGAATGGGACATTGCTTAACAAGGCAAGAGGACAGGCTTCCCAGCATCCCGCTGTGGTGGCAATTAAATTAGCCTCTGAGCCACATGTGACTGTGCCTTAAGAAATTAGGATGATTCAGAATGATTTGGGTAAAGGAAAATATTTCCTTAAAGGATTCTGCCATGGTTCCTCGGAGTATGGAGGGTGGGAGAGGAGTGCTTCCCAGTCCTTGTGCATAGGTGAACTCTGCCCAGAAAGAAATCCGAGCCCACTGCAGCCACCTAAGGGCATTCCATGAACCAAAATGGAAAATTAATTAACAGGGTGAATCATTTTCTGAGACTTACTCAGTTTTGCACAGCTTTAGTTTTTGTCTTTTCTGTCAGTGGAGAAGCGCTTGATCCAAGTCCGTGTTTACAGCCAGGTTTCCATAGAGCCCTGTCGCACACAGCCAACTTGTGTGAATGACCTGCAAGACCTGTTTATAGACCTCCATTACACAGCCTCTCATTTTCTTGGATGATTATCATAGGTGTCAAATAAAGCTAGATTACCTGTTTTATGTCTTAGAATGATAAGCAAGCCAAAGCAAGTCACTTGGCTCGTGTAGTTATACAGGTATACCTGGATATATGCATACATACATTATTTCAAACACTCAAGGCAATCTTACAGCCTTTCTTGTTGAGATTTTGAAATCTTTTCATTTTACCAAAACGTCCCACTTGGTTAGGTGATGCTGGCACTTCAGCTTCTCTGGCTGAGCTGCAGAGCTAGTTTGCACGAGTTGAAAGAGGATGGGGTGGCCAAAACAAGGAGAATTCAAGGGGGCAAGGAGACTTTCTTCCAGAGGACTGGTGTGGTCCTCCCCAATGGAGGGGACATCTTACCCACTACATGGCTTGGCTCACTGGTGGTGCCTGCAATGGTTACAGGAGGTGAAGCATGTGCTGACAGAGCTCATTGCTGGGAAGCTTATAAATGATTCCTGGCACTATAGTTGGCAGTGGCCAGTGTTACCAGTCCTGCCATTGCATAACATCTGCACTTTACCACAATCACCAAAACAATCAAATGAGAAAAGCATGCTAACGCTTGTTGGGAGAATAAACTCAGCACTCGCTCTAATATCACACACTTTTTCGGCTTGCAGCTCCACCTCCTTCTCCTCCTCTGGCTGGGATGAGTGGGCTCCTGCGCTGGTACCCGGAGGCCCCACCTTCCTGGGTGTGGTGTGGACCGAGCCCCGCTTCCCCTGGGCAGAGATGTGCTAAGGCTTCGGGATGCGCTGACTCAGTGATGCACGGCTGATTGCGAGCTGCAGTTTCAGCCAGCCAGCCAGCTCCAGCTCGCGTATAATATGCGTTTACCAACAAACAGACACAACCACAAGCTTCTTTTATAAACGGATTCCAGAGCCTGGACAGCAGAGAGCTGGCTCGGGCTGAAGACTTACAGAGTGCAAATGAGGGTACGTGGGAGGCCTGCGCAATGACGGCCTTCGCGCTCCTACAGCTTGGGTCAGCTAAATTCTCCACGAAGCCCCATTCCTCAGCATAATCGAGAGATACTCGGAGGCTGCTCTAATTAAAACAGATTGCCACGGCCCCGGGGAGGCTGTTAGAGGAAACGGAGTTCAGTTGGACCTAGAAAACTCTAGGAAAACCCCCTTTCTCTTCCACCTATTCTAATATATTAATTCATGCCCTCAGAGGATCCACTTCTCAGAGGTATGCCCTAAAAGCCAGCAGAGTCAAGTCTCTGCAGGACGAGCCACAGAGTGGAGTAGCCCTCGCGAGAGGCTCAAGTCCTCACTTGAGAGCAGCGCACTCCCTTTCACAGAAAAGATGTTCTAGCTGACAAGCCGCTCCTCTCAAAAGATGAGGCAATATCCCCTGAGAAGAGAGGGTGTCTCTCACATAGACAAGCTATTCAGAGATTTCTGGGCCCAGTCCAAAATCAATTGAAGTACATGGCAAGTCTTTCCACTGATTCCAAAGAGGTTTGAATTAGGCCCAAACGTCAAAGCCAACACCATAAACTCTGCCTGGAAGCCAATACGCAGCCAAGTACCGATTCCTCAGCATCGGTGTCATGTGCTTACAGCAACATATCCTGCTTACTCAGCAGGCTGCTTGCGTTCAGCACCAGCTCCTTGTTTCCCCATGCATTCAGCTCTCTTTGCTGCATTGCAATTCTCAAGTCCAGGTGGCAAAACGTGGTCACAGCACCGAGGTCCATAGCCACGAGGAAAGGTCACAGCGCTCGCTGCCATGCAGAGACGGGGTGAAAAAAAGGGCAAAAATCAACAAAACAACAAAGTTCCTGTACACAAGGAATGGGGTCTCTGAGCTCTCAGCCAATTATATGAAATAGTGGAAAAATCTTTATTCCTCCACAACCAAGTGGAACAAAATGATGACACAATGGCCTCAGTGCTTTAATCAGCAGGACAAGTCAAGCCTTTTATTCCTTTGTATATTCCAGTCAATGGAAAGTTATTGCTTAATTAACCCCCTTGAATGAATACCTGATAATTAATAAACCCATATACTGTACCCCAAGGCTTTGAGTTTAAGAAATCTCTTCTGTTCAAGTATGAAAAAAGAAAACATGCTGAACTAATGGGAAATAATTCTGGTAGAAGGCAAACCAATTAGGATTAGTGAATTCCATTTCATTTAAAGTTTCAAGATAGAGAAGTAATTTATCTAGTAAATTAATAGTGTTAGTGACTTTCCTAATATATTAGCAAGTCTTTTGTATCATATTAGTGAAAACCAAGCTGGCTAATACAATAAAAGACTTATTATAAAGGTATGAAGGTTACTAATGTGATAAGATTTTTGCATCCAATTAGTATTAAAAGAACGCTGCTCGAAAATGGACTTTTATATTTATTTATATGATTACACAGCCTACTGTAGAGGCCACAACTTTTATCTCAGCAAATTGCTAATTCCCCTCCTAAATTTGGAGCTACTGTATGTTATGTTCCTATGCAAAACTGCATGTGTGCCTATATCTGTAGATCTGCATGTATAACTGACCCAGATTATTTGGTCTGGCTGCATTGTGTTTAGCACAACCCTACAGTGGTTTTGCATTCTCTTAACCTTGGATCAGCTAGAGACTAGTCTAATCAGATACAGCAGCCTAAAGGCAAAACAATTAAGCTGAAATTATCATATGGAATCAAGCCAATGCTCCATCTTGTCTGGTATCCTGTCTTCATCAGTTACTATATCCTCCCACCTTCTCTGGAGCAAGGTGAAAAATACCTGCTGCACCGAGCTGACAGAGTAACCTACTCATAGAGGTATTTCTTCAGAACCTAACCAGATACCAGCTTCCTGAATAAAACTGTAATGTTTCTGTCCTTGTTAAAATCTTGAATTATAAGATTTATTAGTATAATACAAATCCATCTAACTATCCCTGTCTGGGGATATGCTAACATGCCAGTGAGTTCAAGAGGGGACTTTTCAATGGCATGAAAAAGTAACTGGTTTTGGTTAATTTTAAAATGTCATCTCTTTTATACTGTATTAAAAGAAAACACATGAACACAACTGTTGTTTTCTGTGAAATATTTCAGCTACTTCCCAATACCTTTGGTGTGGGTGCAGTAGCAGAAAAGCAGATTTGACTTCAGTTCCAAGTGCAACCAATGTTACACAGGCTAGTGCACAAGAACAGGAAAGACAAAAACCCAAAAGAGGTTTTGCTATGTTTATTCGCCCATTGTTGCACAAATGGGTAAATTTTTGGAGCTTCATATATTTAATCTTATTTATTCTAACCGACAGTTTGGGTGTATTTGCCTACACACATGCTTTTGCAGTGTGTTTATGCACAGTCCTTGGAAAGAAGGCTTTCAGATCATTATAAAATCCCTTCTTACTGGGTCAGCAGTAGGACTGTACAGAATCAGAGACCTACACATGGGTGCTTAGAGATCAGTTGTATTAGAGAATATAATTGGTGTTATTTTTCGTCTTTAAAGTTCCTGCAAGAGTAGTTTCCCTAGGTAGATCAAATTAGTAAAGTAGAAACAGATGCAGTCGATTGTCCACAGCTCAGGTGGAGGTATGGGCAATAAAGTCTGATCACAGCTAGGGTGAGAAGATATATTCCTGCACATTCCACCAAAATCAGAGCTGTGACTGATCTGATTCATTCCATATCCCTAAATCACTGGAAATATCATAGTCTGGATTTCAGATTTATGTTCCACTATTTCATCCCCCTGAAAAACACAGCATCTTATACACCAACTGAAATTTTGCCTAACTTGGCTATAATCACACCCCTGTATGTCCAAACCAGAGAGAATACAGAGCAATCAAAGGTGTATGTAGGGAAAAGTTGAGCTGTATGTCAGGGCTTATACTGAAACATGACTAAAAAGAGTTGAAAAGATTAGGATAAATTCCACCCAAGAAGACAATGTGCACTTCTTCATTTTTAAATTTTTTTTTAAGCCCCCTCCCATAAATTCAGACCTAGAAATTCTCCCATGCATTCAAAGGGAATTGCTGGTGAAATGCAAGGTGAGTCTTTTAAGAACATTAAAAAGTACATGGTTTTCTGCAGCAGTCAACCTGAGCCATCACTGAGACAACTGCCACATACAAATTCAGTACAGAACCTATACTTCCCCAAGTGTAGGATGAATAACTATGCAAGCATAGTATATTTAACTTCATGACTCATTTATTGCCCTTGTGGGGGTGAGAAAGGATCCCACATCATTAAACCTTACTCTAAGCATATAACTAACCAAACTTTTGTGTGTGCCTCTTTTTGAAACACCAGATTATGGTCACATCTGGATTGAGACCATAGCAAAAAGTGGAGTTATTTAAATTATTTCAAGGGTGGAGGCAAAAAGGAGGAACCAGGAACAATGACGGAGATGGCAGAGGCAGAGCAAGGAATTCAAAGAGGAAAACAGGAACGCAGAAAGAAACAAGGAGCAAGACAATAGGCATGTTAGGTACACCTGAAACCTACATCTCCTTAATGTGGAGAAGGTATAAAGTAGGGATAAGGCCAGGATGGAGGCTTGGGACATGATAACTAGTGGGCAAGTGTTTGAGCAGATGGCAAAGGAGCCTGAGGTCACTGGGGACACCAGCAGTGCTTCTGGAAGAGCAACTGGAGAAGGAGAGAGATTACCAGAGAGCAAGGAGTTATGGATGCTTTAGGAAGAAAAAAATGACTGACTGTCAAACCAGCACATAAAATAAGACAGCTGAAGAGCGAGGTCATGGGAACAACAAACACCAGAACGGCTGTGGGGGCTGGGGAAAGCAAGAACAGTCATAGGAAATCAGACGATGATTTGATAAGGGAAATTCAGATTCAGAGGTCAAAGGGGAAGAAGTTGGTGAAAAATAGGTCAAGGGAGCAGCCTCCCTTCATTATTTTGCTCTTCAAACCTTTAATTTAACAGTTGCTAATGACAGACAGTGCACAAAATGACATTTGTATTACCCTCCAACCCTGATGTAAAAATAGGCATAATCCTGTTTTTGTGATGATTAATGCACTGTGAAAAAGATAATTAAATAAGGCCTGGTGTACTTTTGCTTTCTATGCCTCACTGCTACCTTCACTGGCTCCTACTCAGTCTCCTTGAAAATCTATTAGACTCTGCTCCCACAATTTTATCACTCTTCCTGCATTATGCTAGACTTGCCCTCCCTGGGTTTTACACCAGGAGCAATTCCTCAGAGGAGGCAGAACAAGGATGAGAACCGTTCCGTACCCATGTGGCTACTTGACCCTGATATAAATTCCGGCACATACAGTTTTTACTGGTAATGCTTTCTCTTAATTATCCAATTTGTGCAATAAAAGCAACTTTTACCCCTTCATCTGGTTAGAAAAACCTCTGGCAGCTGAGTTCCACTGAAGGTGATGCGCTTCACCAGCTCACGGTTAAAATCTCCTTTCTGAGAAGCACAGGAGGGGACAGGGGAACAGAGGTGTTCTGAAAACATTAATACCCTGTCGGTGATATTTGCATATTTCTAGCAAACGAAGTTTTCAAAGTTTTGTTTTAGAATTTTATCTTTTTTTTTTTTTTAATTTCAAAAATTGAAAAAGGCAACAAATTTCTGAAAATAATTTTTGGTTATTATTTTCTTTGCTGAGGGCCCAGAAATTTGCTGAATTTATCATAAATGAGCTGTAGACAAATGTCAGCTTACTCTTGATGTCATCCGAAATGGATTTTCTTCCTTTGTGCTGCCCCATACATAATCAAATGCACATTCAAAATACATAATGCTCTGCTATTTTAAAATTATTGCTTGATCCTACGGCTGTGGAAAAGCAGTGGAGTCAGCCAGTGTTTCTTTGGGGTGAATCAGCAGCAGAGGCAGGACTGGAACTAAAGACATTGCAATACCTCCCTCTCTTCTTCCAGCTCCCAAAGCAATAAAACCTTTCTATGCTAAATTAGACTATTGATCAGTGGCTACCATTCCTAATGGACATCCTGTCTCTCATGTCTGGGATTAGGATGTTCTTTTTGCTGCTGGATAATCTTAGTACTGTACAATTGCTCTTTCTCTGCTAATGACTGCTATAAGAAGAAATGTTTCCTGGTTTCTTTTTGTAAAATATCATCAAACAGGATCACGTGAGAGGAAATAGCAACACCAATTTGTGATCTGCTGCTATCTGATCAAGTTCAAGCTAACTACCAGGTATGTGTTTTCTTTTCTATGAAGGGATGTTACATCATTAAACCACCATCTGCAACATGTTATAAGACATGTTGATAATTCAAGCTATCATGTCATAATATTCATTAGAGGGGAAAAAAAAAAAAAGGAAAGAAAAAAAATCAACCACTTTCTTCCTGCTCTTGTGACGGTCAAAGGATAAGCGTGAGCTGAAAGTCACACCTACTGAATTTCTGAAAAAGTACCACAACCTGAATATCTGCATTAAATACAGTCTAGGTGGCCAAGCCTTCAGTTGGGGTAGCCCCAACGTGACCAAATTCAAGCACTTTCTGATTACATGAGAAAAAGGGCAAGATGTTCTTTTTTTCCCTGTGACCCAACACCCACGCATGTTCTCACACAATGAGATGAGCTGCAGTCACGCACACAACAAATCCTACATTTTGGCCCAAAATGGGTATGCAGCAAATGACAATGTGACAAGAGAGTCTATAGAGCCTATAGAGCATTTTCCCTACCTCTTGGCCCTGTCTCAGGGCTTCCAGGCAAGGAAGATGATGGGAACAACAGCCGATAGCCTCAATACTTCTCTACCCCTTTCAGACAATATCATTTTAGGTCAATTCTTACAGATCCTTTGTCTTTTGGCCTAGGAACAAGATCACACACTAATCAATGTTTGCATATCTCAGCTGTGATCCTGCAGTGAGTACATCATTAAGGCCAGACTGAGGACAACTGTGATCCAATTCAATGAAATATCCAAATCTCACACACAACTTTTGTTTGGGGTGTACCTATGTCCTATTTTCATCCAGCTTTTTCCTAGACTGTAAACACCCATTAGCAAGTCAGCACCCCACACTACACCCAGTAGCCAACTTGCATGCTTCAGGTTAGCAATGGGAGAAAAACAGCACTTCTCTGTCAAACGTACCCTAAACTGTATGTTGCTAAACATCAAGCACCACTGGTGAATTAGCAGGCTTGACACACAGCTGGAACAGTGGACACATTTGGGAGGGCTGCTAGCATTTCTCTCTGCCTTCTCTGAAGTCCACAACCAGTCTCCAAATGGATGTCAAGAGAGGTGGGTTTTTTTGTTGTTGGTTTTTTTTTTTTTTTTTTTTTAAGCGTAAGCTGTTTTCTATCGTATCGTGGCCTGGAACTCAGCACACAAGATGTACTATGGCATTATGAGATAGTGACAGCTGCTGAAGAAATGCTGTGTTATAAACATGCGTTGATGCAGTGAACTGGCAAATCCATATGGCTGGAAAAATGAGGAGAAGGAAGAAGAAAAACGTATTTCGGATTATTTTTGAATGAAGTAGACACTCAGTCTGCTTCAGCTTACTTACCTTAATCACTACTTTTTCTTTCCTAAAACAAACAAACAAACAAACAAAAAAATACCCACAAAAGTCTATATATAAATATACTGACAAATATATACATATATATTTATATATACATCCACTTCAGCTATTGCTGTTATCCCAGGGATGATCTACATGTGGCTGGAGAAGCAGAGGTGTTATATTGGCATATAGTACCATATCTCTGCTTCTTACTTCTTTGAGCTCTTTGGCTGAACAAGTGATATCATGAATTGTCAGAGCACTAGCTCCTTCCAGCAGCCCCCTGAAGTCTATGTGCAGTTTCCCTCTCCCTTTTCTGTGCAGATGGATAATCTCTGCACATATATACACCGGGGAAGGGTCAATCACTTACTTTTGCAGTGTCATCAGTCACAGAGGACTCTCTGCCTGTCAGAATAAATGAGCGTGGACAGGATGGACATAGGACATCACTGAGGGAGACCCCAAAACCACATGGAAATGTTTATACAGCTTATACATGCCCTCAGAATTGATGGATCTCAGCAAGCATACACGTCCATTGCTTTTAAAAGGGCTGATAAATCCAAGTCCAGGACACATGCTTCTTAGGAAAGCAAGTATTATGGCTTTTCAAAAAACTTAACGAGGAAATGGAAACTCACAGTCGTATCAGTCCATATTTTCAAACTTGACTGCCACAGCTTGCTTCCCATTTCTGAATGCAAACTCCTAATGAAAGTGCCATTGTTTCACAAGTATTCTATGTTAACAGCAGCAATCCAGACCTTTCTCAGTCCAGCTCTTTTTGCTTGAGTCCTAAGCATAAGATTAAAAATCCCAATTTTGTCATGCAGGTTTGAACTTGCAGCTCAAAGAGCAGATGGAAACAGAAGCTGAAGCCTGTGAGTCTGCTGTTTTGTATGGCACTTTTCCATCCACCTTTAATCAATGATGTCTGAGAAATGAGGGCTCAACGAGTATGCTGTCCAGCACTGGCAATATTTCCATATGCTCCATAATCATCCTCAGATTTTTATGGAGAGTTTTCTCCCCAGTGATTTTTTCCTTGTCATTTAGTGCCACTATTTCAGATTTTCCCTTGCTGAACTGCTGGAATGTCATCAGTGCATCTGTATAGAGTATGAGAATATATTTGGAAAGCTTATTTCCAAGGGCCATTGGAGATGACTAACATTTTTACACTGCACAAAAGAAGAGAAAATAAATTTAGGAGTAGCAAATAGAGCCACTGTGTTATTTCCTTCCCTGCAAATAAATAACAGTAGCACTTATATTCCAACCATGGAGCTGGGTACCAAGCATCTTTGTGGGGAAGACACATTTCTAACAGCCATAAACGTTAACCCAAGATATTGACAATGAAGGCTCAAGACAGCACAAATTATAGGGAACATGAAAGAAGCCCTGCTTCCCTTGAAGACACCACCTGTTTAAGCACCTGGGAAAAATTATTCATAGCACTTTACCACTACACAGACAATAAAGATCCTATGGAAATGTCTTTGTTTAAAATCAACATTTATGGCCCAGATTTCACAGAAGTGTATGTAAATCCTAACCGATGCAACAAATGCAAAATGACATCTTTAAAAACACGGGCCCTGCACACTAGGTTTCAGAGCACGCCAAACCGTTTCAGCTTTAGATCCTCATATTTTAGGAGCAGAGACCTGAGATTGGGATTTTCTTTTTTCTAATCTTCACTCTGAGTTGCTTCACCTCAGTACATATTTATATAACAATTTTCTCCCTGTACAATAACTGCCCTCCTCAGCTGAATACCTATTAACCTGAAAATGGGAGCAAAATCCACTCTAACACAACCGCTTGACTTTATGCCCTTGCCCAAGCCAGTAGAGGCCTGATCCTCTAAGAGCTGCCAAAACCTCTGCATTGGGCCCCTTCCTTTTCTCTGCAGATGGATAATCTCTGTATAGACCAGGGAAAGGGAGACAGGAGGCAGCCCTCGACCACATCGCCTTGACCAGGCGATGCGTATCCCTACACCCTGCTGTCTGTACCTAGGACACACGTTCAAGCCTTCATTTCCCCATGTTGTGCCTGATTTACCTATCTGCAGAATGGGAGCTGTAGTATTGCACGTCATGCCAGACCACAGGCATAATTTAAAAGTTTTATGATGCTCCAAGGAAGTTTAAAATATTATGTTTAAAAAGTACTGCATAATTTAATTTTGAACTATAAATTTTACCATTTACCCTTTTGCACTGTTTTGATTTATTTTAGAGTCCTGTTTGAAGATCTTCAGAAACCACTTAACAGACTTGCTACAGAGATCTCATATTGACTCTTTCATTGCTGCTACCTTTTGTGAAGAAATATTTCACCAAGGTGGACAAATGTTTCAGGTATGTTAGGTTTAAGTCCTCACATGGCAGCTAGGCCCAATCATCTATACATGGCTGGAAGGTGTCCTGCTGCAAAGGGTGCACACTCCTTAGGTATAAATGACTCAGGCGTTACTGAGTACCAGGAAAGATGGAGTCAAGGCACTTCTAACCCTTCCCTGAACCATTCTGGCATTGAACTAGATATTTTTTTTTCCCTTATACACAGGGAACAATACTGTGGGGTCACATATGAGCAAAGATTTCTTGTCTCCTTTACAGCTATCATCACGGTATCTCAGCCCCTACCAAACAAGATGAAATGGTACTTCAGTGGAGTTCACACTTTCCGAGACACTTCTTTGTAGTCACATAGGAAGCCTGATAACTTTTCTCTGCTTTCTAATCTCAGGAAAATACCAGGAACTGTCCTCTCCCCACCCCCTACTTCCTTTAGAGAAACCCCAACAGTCTTCACAGAAATAGGAAACGACTGTCACCTTTAGGCTTGCGCATTTCTAGGTTAGAGATTTCTTTCTTTTCTGTTTGAAAAGTTGACTCTTCCTTCCAGTTTTCTCTGTTTGCCTCCATCTTCCAACTCTGTTTGAATCCCCGCTTCCCTTTTGGGTATGCTTCTAACTCAGCATGCCTCAGTTACTGCGAAGGAGATGCCAACAGCTAAGACATTAAAAGAGACAAAGGGAAGAGTACAGCCACGTCTTGCTATTTTTATTACCAGAGAAATTCTCAACTCTAAGAGAGAGATGGCCAGGCTGCTTATACAGGCAGACAGCTACCATTTACAGTGGTGCTGTCATAACTTACGCTACAGGAAAGGGACTAGAAAGTGTAATTAAAACACAAGAAGTTGCAGCATTCTGAATTTTTTTTTCATTACTTTTTTGCCTGCATAAAAATCATTCCTTAAAATACTACCAAAGAAATCACGCAATTATTTAGTATTCCTTACAGTGCTTTGTGTGGGCGATTTTCATACTCCCTGGTAGAGGATGCAATTTGCCCTGGCAACCATTGTGGCTGCTTATTTTTCCAAGTGAATGAAAGCAGAGACACAAGTAGAAGTTACTGCAACCACCGCTGCCTCATTTACCTCTGCAGTCAGGTTTCTACTGGTACAAGTGCTCAGTTACATACAGGAAATACAATTGCAGGTGCAAAACTTCAAGCTCCTCTGTACACCCACCAGCGGGAGGCTCACCTTCTGAAATGTATCTGTGTATGTGCAAAGCACTGTAGAAATTGCCATAATCATACCTTCTCCAGCACATACATAAATATTACAATGCCCCTTCTGCAGAGAGGAAAGTTAGTACAGGATTAAAGTACATAACTTCAGCTTACAGCAACGGAACAAAAAAGCTAGGGTTTTAAGGAGTTCCTAACTCTTCTAGCTTATGACCAAGTCCGCTTCTCCATTTTAACTTGCTTTTCCAAATAATTAAAAGTATTGAGAAACTTTATAAAAACCCACAAGAAGCGTTAGTGAATATATTTCACATCTGTTTGTTCTACTGTTGCCAGAAGGTCTTTTGGTCTCCTTGTCATTTTTCACTACATGACCTAAGTAACACTGATATTTATTGCTCATTTTCATTTAGCTCTTTGAAGACCAATCCACTTAATGATCAGAAACCTCACACAATTTAGCAGATAACATCACTGCAGAGACTTGTTGGAAAGCTTTAATAAGTAAAATGAATACTAAGAGGTGGGCTGGGGTGATTGCTGTGTTTTAATGCTGGATGATAAGAATCAGAGTCATACCTGCTCATTCTTGCTCGGCGATTACAGAGACGGAGCAGTTCAAGTGGACACAAATTTGAGGCGCTGTTGTTATAGTGACTACCTCCAACACTTGTAAGACACGCATTATGAGAACGATGCCTGCCCTTAGTGTCACTTGTATTCATCCACACAGTTTCTCACGCAGCAGGAGAACGCTGTTACCTCTGACCTGCAGATGGGAAAAGCACCATGAGCCAGTCCCTGCGATCCCCAGCAATCCCAGGCAGTGCCAGCCAGAGGAGCATAGGTACCCCCCTCCTGCCTCCCCAAAGGGACCAGACCACTTTCGAGCAGGTAATTGCACGGGTCAGGCTGCAGGGAGCTGGCACAAACACAGACCTAAGGGAATGTGAATGGGCAGCTTTTTCTGTATATACAATACCTTTATTGCCCAGATGTTAATTTTCTGGGTATGCAAAAATCCTATGGCACAGGTTCCCCATCACCGCAATGACAATGCTGCTGGGTGCAGTATTCCGGATAATGGAGCATAAAAGGGACCATCATGGGGTATAAAAGGGAAGCTAGCAGAATACTGCCAGTACACAGAGGCAGCGAAACTCAGTAACTTGCTCAAGGTCACACAGGAAATCTGTAGAGGAACAAAGAGGAGAATCTCGTTCTTCCTAGTTCTTAGTTCATGCCCCAACAGCTGGCCCCGGCTCTGTGACACATGGAAATACGCCTTTAGTCCCACTGCAAAACACTTCAAATTGCAAACTTCCTACTGTACTCTGAGAGTGTTTTATTTGTGGAAACTTTAAGAAAACAGTCTCTCTGTAATGACCATGGAAAGCTATTTTCTTGTAAAATTGTAAATAAAGCAGTATTTATATTATTGTTATAATCTCCCTGGTCCTCAGTGACAGGGTGACCCCCGTTGGTGTACGGAAATGGAGCAAGTCATGAGTAATGGACCGTTTCCTGATGTGCATGTGCTGCAGCCCATCTTTTGTTCTCTGATCTTCAGGGATCTTCTGTTATCACAGGTCTTTTCCCTTGTGGAGAAACACTTGGAGATTGCTTTAGGTAACACAGCGATGGGTAACTTTCCAAGCCAACTTAAATTAAAGAGTCTTTTCAGCAGTTTTGAGTATGCCATTAGTAGACGACTGCATAGGCAATAGAAATTCTTAGGTTTTGGACCTCTCATCAAAAAAAGAAGCAAGAGGCACCACCACCTCATTGCCATATGCACCTTAAACTCTCACTGGAAACCACTGGGTTCTGTTTTATAAGATGGTCTTTGCAGAAAATATCACTTCAAGGGCTGAACTACAGTTCTTTACCTATCAGAAAAGGCCAAATCCTTGTGTTTTGGTTGTTGTTGTTGTGGTTTTGGGGGATGCTCACCATTCATACACAAGCAGATGGCATTGGAACAACAGGTCTCTGTGCATAAGGCAGGGCTTTGTGGATGTGCAGTTCTCCAGCGAGCATAAAACAAAGTAAAACCAGATTGAAAACTTTCATTACCCAGCAATGCAAGTCACAACAGCAGGGTTAAATCTGTTTCTGTTTAGACAATATCTGGAACAGCGTTTTATTATACAGCCTATAAAGCACTGCCTGTGCATGGGTGGAAAGTACATTGTCTCCTTAAATAAAGAACTGGGGCAGGATTGTTTGGCACTTTCTTTTTTCTTCTTGTTTTTGCTTTAACCATAAATACAAAGTAACCATTTCTCCATAACATTGAACTCTTTGTGGCCTTCCTAGAAACAATAAAAGTATCCAAAAATAAACAACTACTTAGAATAAATATTAACTCATAGACCTTTAAAATATGAAGAAAATAGTCTCTGCAATATCATCTCTTCCCTGATAATGCAAAAGCCACCCCGTGGGGTTTAAAACTGAGGGATTTCAAGGCTTCAGGGTGTCTTATGATGCTCGCTCGGTGCAGGCTGAATGCCAGGCTTTGTGAATGTCTCTGTCTTAAAAGACAGAGCCCTAATCGCTTTCAACTTCTCTAATTCTTCACATTCCTTCCTAGCAAAATAACTGCCTGTCTTATAATGGCAGAAACATTTGGAGACTAAAAGAAACAAACAAAAAAATAATCAATTTTCAAGGTCCACTTGCAGACGGAGGAACAGTTTATGAAACATTTACTGTTCAGTTGCAGGAGAAAATCTTGTCTTAATAGCAAAAGGGGGAAGCCTGGAAATACTGGAGAGTGGTTTTGTGTGTGGGGGGGGGTGGGCATAAAACATCTCCTGCTCTACAATGCAGATGATTGACTTTTCCAGCAAGTAGATCCCATCCTTACCTAAGAAAATGGGAATTTTAAGCTTTGTGGAGCGAGGAGCAAAAGCTACCACCTCTAACACAAAGCAGAATGGGTTTGCTGCCCTCAAAGGTGTGGGTTTAGCTTGTAAGAACATCTCCAGCTTCAGCCTGGCCAGGCCAAGCAGCAAGCGCAGCTCACCCACCGTCCAAGTGCTCCTCTTGGGCAGGTTTTGCTCTCTGAACCAAAAAGTCTCCTGCTGGGTTCCGACTCACCATTTTTTACAGATTTCCCAAGTACCAGAAGACAGGAGACTGAAAGTTCAAGCCAACCTTTCCAGGCAGGGCCAGGTCCTGGCTTCCTCCACTTTTTACACCAAACAGAGAGCAGTCCTTGGAGCTGTGGCTTGTTCACAAGGCCCCACGCCGCTCCCGGCTCCGCACGAGCTACAGTCCCCATCACAACAGACTGCCACAAGATGGAAGTGCTGCTGATTAAAACCTTATGACTCCACTAGTCCTGACCGTACTTCTGATTATAGCCAGTCATTTCTCTAAAATGATCTGCCTCCTGCCTGTGAGGTTAGAGGTTCAGTATCTTGTTAGCCTTATCACCTCGTGGATCTGGTTTTGACCTTTATCTTCTACAGTAATATTCTAAGAATTAAAAAAAAAAAGAGAGAGAGAGAGAGAAAAAAAAGAGCTTTTATTGGCTTTATTTAAAAGTAAGACTTGCTTTTCAATTCCAGTTAAACAATTCATTTAAATCTTGCCAGAGATGCTGAAAAACTAATGTGTACAGATGAGAGCAACCTTTCTAAAAATATGAATGGAAAACATCCAGTCTTTCCTGTTATGTTTATAGTTTTTCACTCACAGCATAACATTAAAATTACAAGCTCTCATGTGGTATAATTTGGTTATATCCCCTAAAGACACATGAAAGTAGTCCCAAAGGAACTCTACCTCAGTGAGAACTGAAGGTGCTGAGTACATCACTCAGGAACATTTCTGTCTTGATTGCTAATGAGTGGGAATACTGGTTTCTTCCCTAAATCACCCCAGACCTTCCCATACACACGAAGATGGAGCCAGGTGGGGTGGCCCAGCTCTCATGTCTCTCTGACACAGAGGTTTCACTTGGCAAGGTCTCGAGGTCCATCACCTTTATTCACGCTGAGTCCTGAGAGAAAAACGTAGTTGTCTCCAGATCAATGATGAGATGAGAGTACTTCCCAAATGTAGTTACACATCATAGTGAGTGAGCAAAGACCAGAGCTTAGTCCTTGACAGCTGCATGGAGAACACAATGTTCTTCTCCTTCTATTTCCAACCTGATGAGCAAAAGTCTTCAAAAGCATGCAGCAGTGAGCTAACACTGCGCTCCCTGGGGTTAACACCAAAACTAGTGATGTTTGCTCAGCCTTGAGGGCTCTGGAAAACCTGACCTGCTGCTAGTGAGCTGCTGAAGACCTGCCTTGTTCATCTGCTCTGTCCATGTCCAGCTTCCTACCAGCTCTCTGTCCCTGGCTTCATAAAAGCAGGGCTACATTGGCACTACCACACTTGTTTGTGAGCAACAATCAATTCCTGATGCATGACAAGAGCAAGAGTCTGTGGTAAACACATTAAACATCTTAAATTTGTAAGCGAGTCTGCAAGCTATTAGAACCTGATATAATACAACAGGTAAGTTCAGTGCTTAACTTTTAACATACAGATAATACCACTGAATTCATCTTAACAAAGTTATGTAGCTCCCCTCGATTTGCATGCTTAACACCAAGCTCCTGGTTAAGTGCCTGACTAATTGTCTCTCTATGTACTTTAACTCAGGTTTGTTTGGGGTCACTCGATGCCATCTTACACAGATATGTAAGAGCACACCTTCTCTAAAACAATAAACTGAAACCAGCTTGCATGCACTGAGAATCCAACTGGTAAGAGTCTCAGGATCTGTTTTCCCATGAAATATGACCCTCAATTTCTATCACTACATTTACGGACAGTTTATCACTCAAGAAGCTGAACCTGCCCTTCTCAAGATATTGCAGTTTCTGGATTTCATCTCAGTGCTGCCAGGGTATGGGCTGCATTACCAAGCCCTTAATGTAGAGGATTCTCAGTGCAATCATGTGGATTTCAATGGGTTGCACTGCCTTGATGGGGAGAATTTATTTAATCTATATCGTTTTTCTAGTATTTTTGCTTTAAAGTCACTTCAAATGTATGACTGTAATAAGAACTGGTGTCCAACTAATACCACACTTCAAACCACCACTAACAGGGAATTTACATATGTACCAGCAAGGACTAGTTTATGACCTGTATTTCTCATGCAAGGTAGTAAGGATCTTACCTACTACTAGAAACGAGCCCCCAGTTCCTGATATGCTTGTGGTCAGATGAACAAGTGTCCTATGTCCAGCTGGCTTGGTGATAAAGATGAACTGATACAGATGAGCTGCAGACCCTTCCCCTCGCCGAAGAGAAGAAAATGCAATCCGCATGGCGATTCTCCTCTTGCTGCATGGAAATCCTTTCTCAGAGCTCCGTATAAAGGCACAGTCTAATCCTCGTAGCTGTTTTTTGAAGAATCATTTATAAGATCCAATAATTAGCTGAAGAACCTAATTGCTGATATTCCGTTAAATAAAAAGAAAACAAAATGCTTTAATGATCTGTGTTGCACACTGCTCTAAATGTATATTCAAATAAAGCATGTATCTTATTGAACACATCCAATTCTGGGCTTTCCAGATTCAATATAAATAATTAGACCTGTCTCTCTTTAGACAAATTATCGGTAGGGAAAGCTTTAAAAATATTTTCTTGTGAAATACAGTGCTATTTCTTTAAATAAAGGGCTCTGGCAGTTCTGTGAGGCAGTTAGCTTAGCACCATTAATACAGAATACAGTCTATCAGCATTTAGTGAACTCTCCATGACCCTGGTGGAAAGTAACTACTTTAGCTTATACTTATGAAAAATATTATTTAAAAATGCTTTTGAAATGTAAGCATCATTTATAGCCAGGGTTAAGCCAGAGTGATGTTGCCAGCTCCATCAAGCATTTCACCAAAGCTGGGGACCACTCATCTTCTTTTCTAGGGGACACAGAGGAACTCTGGGAGCTGGGAATCAGATTTTCTCAAAACATCTTGCTCATCTCCTGCTACATGCACTCTCAGGCTTCTCATTTATTTGGTAGATATTTCACCTTTCGGCAGAAATCTCTCCAGAATTGACTGTATACTAAGTTTTGAGATTCACCTGCTTTGCAACAGAGCAACGAGTATGTGCACACGAGCACATCTTGATGTGCCATGACACAGACCTTAAAGGTCACAGCTGCTCCCTTGGAGAAGGGCATCTTGGTTAGGAAGGATCTCAGGGCGGAAGTCTAGGGCTGTGCCTGCTCTTCCTGCCTTGCAGAGGAGGAAATTTTGATACTTCTTTGCCAACAAAGGGTGTTAAATGGCTTCTTTTGGTCACCCAGACACTGCCCTTTGGCTTGCCAAACTAATATCAACAGCACTGTCAACAGGATCACACCTACGTGTAGTGGCTGTCCACGAAGTAGTACACAAGGTCACACAATAACACAAGCCCTCTGAAGAAACCACTCGAGGTGGCTCTTTGACATGACATGTAGCCACCTAGGCCCACACGCACAGCACTGCAGGTGTCCAGCTGAGATGTCTGCACCAGGATCTTCATTACCTGGGGCCCTCTTAGAGCTGATGGGACTGGCACCCACAGGGGGCAAGCACATTTCCCTGAGAGCACCTCTCTCTCTTAAATATATATATATACGGGAGTCTACGTGCCTAATTTAGGCTGTAAACTCAGACATCTCTGTTAATCCAGGCCTTAGTCCAAGCTTTAACACTTGTGAACTGAGCTCAGGAAGTTCTCACAAGTTCCTCTCCTCGTCTGTGTAACACTCAAGAAAGACATCTGGTGACAGGGGCTGAGCCCTCAGCCCACAGCATCGGTGCTTTTGTGGCTCAAGAACACAAGCATTGCCTGTCTGAAACCTCTCTGTCAGAAAAATGGCTTTTCCACATTTGGAGGAGGGCCACCGCTGGAGGCTGAACCTGGCCAGACCAGTTAGTAACATTTTCACGATAAACAAAGCAGTGCATTGCTTGGGCCACTGGCTGATTATAATAGCTATGAAATTACCCAATTTAGCTCACCACGTCAATAAAATTTATACAAAAATACCACCAGAATCTTGGCTAACATATGGATAACTGTACAAAAGCTACCCAAGTCAATGTGACAACCATTTAAGAGGACTAACCTCTGTCATACGGTTTTCATTTTATGTGTATGCTATACAAACACAACCACCACAAATATGCATTACAGGCTGCCTGGGACTCACTACTGAGGTGAATTAGCACTGTAGTCTGACCTGTTGAAAAGCTTAACCTTTAACCTCCCAGGCAATGGCGGTTGCAATTTGCAAGCCATTCTTGTGTTGAGTGGCTGAAAACATACTTATTTACTTGTGTAAAGCCATAAATGAAATGGGTTGGGTGAGCTCAGCTTACTTCCCAGTTCATAGACCATGTCGCAAAACACTACCACATGTTCAGCAAGTAATTCAGCGTGAGGACTGAACGCTACCGCACTGTGACCCAAATTCACTCTTCAGAGAAAGAAGAGTTTCTTCTCATCTGGAGTGAACAGGAGAGAATTCAAAGTGACTTCCTTTTTAAGTAATTTCCCACCAAGCTTCCAAGAGAAATAAATTCAAAGAGATGGTTTGAAAACAAATCATTTACCCTCCTGAAAGTCTGCATAAGCTTGAGAAACCGAAATCCTCTACATAACCACAGTGATGTACTTCCCATTAGAAGTGTCTGCTTCCTCTTGCTGCCTGCTGGTGGGTCTCAGCTCTGGTCTGGTGAAGCATTAATTCACCCACTTCTCCATCTCATCTGCAAAGGCCACCAGTGGTGCTGTTTAGGATTAACTGGAGAGAGGCAGCTGGGAGGTGGACAGAAATATCATTTCCCACTCACAGGTTTTGTAAGGTTTATCGCTTATCAGTTTTCTGAAAGATGCATCATTTCAGGATGTGAAGCTCTCCCTGCTGGAACTGCTCCTGTCTATCAAATGAAGCCAAATCAGTAGATAACCCAGGTTTAGCAAACTGGATGTTTTGTAATGTAGATAGCAGGATAATAACTATTTCTAGATCAAAGTCAGTGACTAGGCGTTGCTCTTGGCTTGTTGGCTTTGCTGTCTGACTGCATAACCACAGGTAGGCTTGAGTTGCAAAATTCAGATCAGGATGCAAACTCCATAATTTGAGAATTGTTTAGCTGCAGAGACCTGCTATGGTTCACGGAGAAGTGAGAAAGGAATCTGGATGCTCGGAACCGGGTCTGTCAATGAGCTACAGCAAGCCTGACCACATGCTGCAGTCCCAGTCCAACTTCAGTCCCAGTGCATGGGAACTGCATCACACAGGAGTTTTCTGATCAGACTAAATCCTCTTTTATTTTTTTTCTCCCTGTACTTACACTTATGTGTTTACACAGACCAAAAACATAAAGCTTTCAAACCATACTTCCATTAAAGCAGATGCTTTCTGATTTTTGTTTTCTGATGTTTTGGTTCTTGTTTGAATAGTTTCTTTCCTTTCGGGTCCTACAACAATAAAAAGAAAAAAGCATGCCTTAGTAAAGACACAGAAAAAAAGGTTTATTTCTCTCTTGCTTCAGAAGATTTACATTATCCAGAAAAAGCTCAGAAGTCCTGGATGAGCCAGGCAGGGTTAGGGAGGGATGTGAGGAACAGCACACTGTTTTATACATTGTTGCTTTTCCCTGCTTTCATATACATACCATAGGCAGCTGTAGCCCTACAAGTTTTAGGTTAAAATGTGACACAAACCCTGGGATATATCAAAGAATATGAAAAGATGACACAATAAACAACAGGGATAGAAGATGATGGAGCAGAACACGGATGTAGAGCCTTAGCTGACTACAGCTATAGAAACATTTGAGAGTCCACAGCCCATGCCGGTGCTGAGATTCTGCTTTCATTTATTTTCTGAAATTTTAAAAGTGGTAGCAATAAAAATAGTGACGACAAAAATAACACCATCATTCTAGGCCACGTGACAACATACTCTCCAGATACTGGTGAGAAGAGCAAGACTTGTATTTTCAAAGAGATTTTAATGTAAAATCTTGGGTCCATAATTACAGATGAAGAAAAACTCATCTTGGATGGGATCCATGCCACGCTTTTCCACCATATTTAAAAGTTGGTTTCAGTGGTGAATATCAGCATGTGAAACAGTATTACTGTTAATGCTAGGGTCATATTTGTTGATTATGAAGAAAGAAGCAGATTTCCTTTGAAGAGAGGAACCAGTATTCCCCATTGGCTGAGAGCTTGCTATGATAGCTCTGCAGTCAGAGGCTGGCAATAATTACACCTTGGGTTTTGCGGTCATTTTGGATTGGTGTGAACATGATAAATGACACGTTTTAATTTGAACTATTGCTCAGCAGGCCTGTTCAGGTAGGCAATAATTCACTCAAGCAGGCAATAAACCTGAACAGGCAATAGCCCACACTTTGAAGTATGCCAGCAAACTCTTTAGCAACAAAATAAATATGTACATGAACTTCCGCCATAAATTGTCTTTGGTGAGGCAGACCTAGTAAGAGTTTCAGAGCTGGCTTTTCAGGTACTCATGAGCAGAATGAGTCAGTGGGCAGATCCTACTACTGTGTTAATTCTTTGAAGCTGGACTAATGAAATGATCCAATGTTAGTAGGAGTCTTCTGTTCAATGAAGGCAGAGTGACTAAGCTGGCAGGGCAGTTTTTAACATAAGTAAATTGCCTTCCCATGAAACCACCAACTTATAAATGAGGCTGTTTCTTTGCAGTCTGCCAAACTGCGAAAAAAACAGCACCAGCGTGCAGAGTAGGTTTGCTGCAGCTCTGAAGTGATACAGGAGGGTCCCAACAGCTCCGACACTCAGCGCTCCGGAGACCTGCTGGTGAAGCCGTGTTTGCACAACACTTTTCTTTACAGCTTTGATTTAACTGTTTTCAAACCAGGCTGTTTGGTAGATGTTACCACTTTTATCTTACAAATACAAAATTATCAATCTTTGGGCAAATGCATGAATTGTTTTAGTAGCTTAAACTGTTTCACGCGCGTGACTTCAGTCTTGCTGGTAATATGTTTCTACCTCTGTGGCATGCTGTTGTAAAGGAAAACAAAGGTGACTTGGTTTCCTTTCCTTTTGGCCGCCAGCTGCTCTTATTCTTTTTCTGTAAGGACCCCTATAGTATTGTCATTGATTACGCTAACCTATGCTAATCTGCATGAGGTTGGTCTATGAGAAGCTCTTTCGCCTTCTGCTTTTATAATGAACAAGGGAAATAATTTAAAGTCAGAAGAGCAAACAGCAAGAGATTAAATGGAAAGAGACACTTTCTCATCAGCTGGAGATGGCTGTGAGCCCCAGTTGCTCTGCTGCCCAACTGTGCTCTCACACTAGATACCTACAGGTGAGGAATTTTGAGATACTCAATCTCCAAGACAGTCCCTGGTGCAGGATCCCCCATCTGTTTGCAGAAATTTCTCCATGAAATCATCCCGCACAGCAGGGCAGTGTGTGCCATCATCCCCTGGCTGCTGGGAGGAATATCTTTATGGCGATTTACTATGCAGGGCATATCATTCTTTGCCTCCTCAGTTATGATCATTTACCTTTAAAAAGAAACAGAAAACAACATTCTGTGCTGGGCTTTGAATCCAGATTTATTTTCTTTCTCTGCTTGAAGTTGCCCAGCTCTGTCATTCTGGTTTGATCCATCACAGGAGTAAGATCCAGCAGTTTCCTTCAGATGCGAATCTGGACCTGAAAGCCTTCCTTCTCCCTTCCCACACCATCTGGGAGCTGGGATTTTCCATCTTTTGTTAAAATAGTTACTTACAAAAGGAGGAAAGGGTTGAGGGCAGTTCACTGCGTTTATTTCACTTGGTATGTGTTTGCCTTTGCTTTAACACAGGCTGTTTTCATGCCAAATGACAGTTCTATTTGTTCCCCCACCCCCTTTTTTGTGTAGCTTATGTAGAACATCTGGTTTTAAAAGTGTCGCAATTTCTAAACATATTCTAACGCTCTTGGGATCGGAATATCAACAACTGTCTATTGCGGTAAACCGCATGTCTGGAAAACATTCCTGCAAACTGAGTTCTTAAATAAACATAAAGCATCTATAACACATAATGCAAAGCAACATTCACTCGTAAACTCAATATTTAGACCAGATGAGGTGCAAAATATGGTTTCTCTGGACTGAGCCATCACAATTTACAGTAACGTTGACGGGCTTTCCATTGTGTACAAGAGAGGGCAGAGGTGTGGCATGCAGATTGCAGCCTTCCTTTAAGTGCTCCTTCTGCGTTTAAGTCCCATCCGGTGAGATTTTCTTGCTTCAGTTGGAGAAGTGAGACCGGGAGAATATCTTCTGAAAATTTTCTACCGTTACTAGAAAGTGGGAATCCAAAAAGGAATAGTAAAGGACCGACGAATTAAAAGTGCCTATATCTGATAAACCTGATCTTGTGTAATATCTGCGTCTAAGCTCATTATCTGCATACATGTGTCTGAAATCCAGCGGCAATTCGGAGATAGCTTAAAGATTAAAGAAACTGAATAAGACGGTGAAAGGAAAATTGCAGTAAATTGGTCTGAGTGGGAAGCTTTTGTTATTTTCAATCATTATTATTATTTATAGGGTGTGGAAAGTGGAACCATAAGCAACTTTATAGAGATATGCAGTCATACTTCTAAAAAAATGGTTTCACTTTGAAACCCCCCTCCACACTGGTTTCAGAAGCATTTGCTCTACTCATAATGAGGAATAGTACCAAAGTGAATAATCACTTTAAACCACTTTTTAGAGTATTGGTGGCTCATGAGGTTGGTTGACTAGAAGTGGAAATGATGAAAACTCATTAAACTATTGCTACATGCTATAAATACCCTTTGATTCTTTTTCCAGATTGCTGTTTCTTAAGCTATTACCTTCCTCCATAAGAGGAGTCTCCCTGAGACTTCCTCCTAATGTAAAAAAGAGCACCAAATGCCTTCTTCCAATTAACCCTTTAGGAATTTCCATTCTAAAGTTAATGCAAACATGCTTTTTAAAGAGAAAAGGAGAACACTTAGGCTGATGTAATTACAGCTGCAGGTTACTGAGAAGTCTACTGAATCCACCTCCTTTGCCATCTCAGAGTTAAGGTTTATCAAGAGAAAACTGAAAAATTAATTCAGGCCTTATCATTTCATTCCCTCATATTAAAAAGGGCTGGATCATTTTTTTGATGATTAACATCTGGAGTTATGTAAGGTAAGATAAGGGTATTAGAACATCTCACTTCCGTGTATAAAGAAGATCATCTGAACAATATGGAAATGAGAGCCTCCACCCTAATACCCCATTATGCAACTGAAAAGATATTTTGGCCCCAAACCTGAACATATCAGGATGATAATACCTCCCTTGCATGTTCACCACTGGTGGTACACACCACAGGCTGGACCTAAGTGACCTCTGGGGGACAGATCCTGCTTGCTTTGAAGCGTGAAGACCCCTTTTGGGGTTGGTGAAGTTTTTGGTATCACAAGGCTAAATACTTGGGCTCTGTTTTTTACTTCTTCCATAACAAATTCAAAGTTTTGCACTGCTAGTGTGGGTTACTGGACTGATTTGTTGTAACCGAAACAGATTCTCCTTAGAAGCTCAAACAAATGGTTTCTAGAAAGCAGAGCCATTTTTAGTTTACGGGAAGCAAGCAAAATTTTAACAAATCAACCAGAATGAAAAGGGCTGAGCATTCAGCCAAACATATATCAAGCTTGAAACAACTGTGCTCTAATGCAAAGCAGATTTGTGCCAACCAGCAGGGACTTCGTAGTCACAGCACTCCCTTGGGATCTACCAGTGTCGAATGGTTTGGGACAACCAAACAGCTCAGCCTCTTGCTTCCGCGAGTGACGCTACAGGACATGCGCTGTTAGCAATTACTATTAGCTGGCTGGTGTCATCCATAAAAAAAAACTGTTTTTTGCCGAGTCTAATCACTATACTGTGCACCTCAGCTTCTTGAATGAGAGGTTCTCATTCAAGCATGCAGTTTATTCAAAAACACATGCTGCATTCATTATAGCTGAATATTAACGAACACCTTGAATTCTTGGACCATTATTGGTATCAGGTCTCTCGGCTGCAGCTCGGCAGAATACCTTATGGGAAGCTTGATGCCCAGCCAGGGCTCAGGTTACAAAGCACACACATCTTTCTTTCAATATATTGAAGAATCCACTGAACCTCACATATCATCAAAGTACTTCCTAAACATGTGTGTTTTTCCGAAATGTTTACATTGGGATTGCAATGACTTTGGAAAACTCCAGCTTTCCTTTTCCAGAAGCTGGAAAACAGGGATTACTCTATTGAGGGTTGTTTTAAACGGCATAATTGTTCCATAATGTATGTATAGAGATATAGATAAATAGATAGATAGATTGATAGATAGATAGATATTATTCCCTGGGGCTTTTAAGTTTTCATAAAACCTTTTAAGAAAATGTAAAGAATAAGATCACACAAGGATAGCTTAGAGCTTAGGTTGCATCACATCCTCCTGCTCCCTATATATTTGTGGTAATCACAAATATATTGCTACAAAATCACAACTACTAGCATTTACCACGAAACTGATCTATCCATAGGTTTATATGACCTTCATCGCTTGAAGACTTGACAACTTTGCAAATAGTTGTCTTTTCACACAGCTTTCCTGTGGAGCACAAAAAAGGTTTTTCATACTTTAAAGGCTGTCAAACTATTGCAAGGATACATAACATCAGAGAGGAAGTCTGTGGCTGGTAAGAGCAGAGGGTGGATCACCTGAATGCCAGTTCAGGGTCCTGCCTCTGAGATCACCCTTGCTCTACACATAAAAAGACATTTCATCTTACTGAGAGACTCTTATTACATTAACATATTTCTTAAAGCTGTATCCAATACAATATCACATTTCTTCAAATGCTCTGTTTCTTCAAAGTACATCTTTGGCATCTTCTGTTGAGTAAGCTGGAAATAAATGTTTCTGTTATTATTCCTAAAGGTGTAATATTATTTACAGTAAAGGGTCATGAACGTAGACTTCTCCTATGGCCTGGAGCCCAGATTCTCCCCAGTTTCTGTTCCATCCTATTGCAATTTCTTTCCCTGACCTCAAGGACTACCTTGTGGCCTCTGCAAACCCAACCAGCCCACCGGTGAGCCCTCTGGTGCAGCTGTAACTTTCTGAACGAACGATGGAGAGCACTTAAAGGAGACACCCCTCACATGACAGCACTTCTGCAGAGGTTGGATGTTCGCCGTCACGTTAATTCTGCAGTGGGAATCTCTCATCCAAATCCCCAGTGTAAGCTCGGAGTCTGCATTTAAAGGGAGCCATTCCCCAAAGTACAACACACAAAAGCTAGCTAGTATCAACCCACCCCTGCTATTTAACTGAAATGTGCCTTGAGATAAGTGAGCAGGGGAGGTGCCTCTTTAAAGAAACCAACTTGTGGATTTTGCCTAAGATCAGGCAAAAACATCCTTCTGTTTTTATAAATATTAACAAAAGGAAGCAGAATGATAAGTCTGCCCATAAAGAGGTCTGTTAACCACAATGCTGCTCTATTCAAGCGATACTTTTATCTCTGTATTAAAACAAAAAGGGCAAAGCTACATATTACTTTTTTTTTTTATATTGATAGTTCTAAACCTCATAAAATATTAGTATCTGTATCAGCTATAAAAATTAACAGCTCCAGATCCTTCATTCTTGAGCTCTTCAATTTTATCAACAGATTTCCAGTTGTCTGTGTGTGTACGTGTGTCTGTGCGCACATGCACACACGTCCCTCCCTTTCTAAGCCATTTGGCTGCTGATGAATAGGCTTATAATTGCTCGGCAAGGCTGTGCAGTAGGGTTTGCGAGTGGCATTCCTGATTCCTTTACATCAGAGGTCACTATTGTACAGTAAGATCCTGACAGCAGATAGTGGTAAAACGATAAAGATTAAAAAACAAAAACAAAAAAAACCCTCTGGCTTTGATGGCATGGATTGTTCCACAGTTAAATAATTTTCTAGGTGCAAAACTAAAAAAATCTGTCTGGCATCTCAGTTCAAAACCTCCCTTTAAAAATGTTTGGGAGCCAAAGTAAACACTAAACTCACTATGCTGTTTGTGTTCACTTACCCAATCTAACTTTTATTAACAATTAATCCATCAAATTTCAATGCCTATAAAATCCCCGGAGGAACAAGCCCCTCTGGAAGCCTGTATCTGGAAAACAAAAACTGCAACTACTGGCATTATTTTGTGACACGGAATCAAATTTAAGCTGGGTTTTACAGACTGAAGAATTAATTTGCATTTCTACTGTCTAAAGGCATCAGATTCCCTTGTTAAAGCACATATACCGTAAAAATACATACGAACTACAGGAGGCAGCCAGTACATATGGAACAGATAAAGGCCACATAGTTTATTGAACCTTGTGGCCTGCTGATGTAACAAAATAAGCTTTGCAATGAGCAGTAAGATCTTAACATCAGCTCACTTCTTTGCTGGAGTATAATAGATGATAGCTCTCACAGGGCCAGATTTGGATCCCCATATTTATCAGGAGTCTTACTTCAGGCTCTGGCCCTCAGCACACTGAATGAGGGATTTAGAAACATTCATTCGTAATATTTTCTCTTCTCTGAGCAGTGCTGTAAGAGGCAGCTGAGGGTTTAGTGTTCCAGCAGTTGAGGGGAAAGAGATCCTGAGACTGACTGCATGTAAACTTTACAGTATTGATGAGCCCTTCTCTTCCAAACAGGTAAACTGCTCTTTGCTAGTGTTACAGCAATTTGGACTGAACTGGCTCATCATTGCAATAACTCTCTGCTGAAATTTTAAACCCTACCAACTAGAGCAAGCAATGAGTGCTGTTGCCTTTTCCTGCTAGCAACAAGAAGTCTGTCACCCTTGAGAGAGACACAATTTTCGTCATTTTCTGTGCCACTTTCTCTCCTTTCTTTTTTCTTTTTTTCTTCTCTTCTCCTCTCTTCTCTTCTCCTCTCTTCGCCTTCCCTGTACTCAAAGTCTAATCACTCTGGTATCGTTAGTAATGAAATCAGCCTATAAGAGTTTAGTGAAAGGATAAGGGGTGCTAACAGAAATGCCCGAAATGCTGATCTAGACCACAATGTGGCAAGGCTTTGAGAGAAAATCTAAAGGTATCTCACGAAGCCAAAAAGCTGTTCCTATGTGTCAGGGGACAGTCACTTGTGCAGGTGGAGAGAACTCAGCCTCCAAGGGTACAATCGCAACCCTTGTGCCCCAAGGAAACAGCCCATGTTCTCCGTGTGGCTCTACAGAGACACTCCCAACTATAAACTGTGGCTGTGGAAGTTTGCTAGTAGCAGATCTATTAAAACAAAGAGACTTTATTGCTTGAGGAGACATTTTTTGAATGTTTCTACAGCTCTGAGAAGAATGGGTGGCTATTTCCAGAAGCAATCCCTATATGCTTTTCTTTCCTTCGTTTCCATTCTTCTCTTGGAAAGTAATTAATAGCTTCAAACCCCAGCTTATAGGAGAGTGTAGGCTGGAAGGAACCTTTGAAGAAATAGTATTTCACTCTAGCATCTCAGAGATGCTGTATTCTCTCCCCAGAAGCCATCTACATCCTGACATGCTACAAAAGAGAAGGTTAATGCCGTTGTTGCTCTACAAATCCATTTACAACTTTGCATTTGTTAAATGTCCACCTTCTCTTCAGTGAAAAATGGTATATTCTTAAACTATTTCTGCCTGGAAATGCACTTCTTGTTCACCAGACAACACTCACACTTCTATACTGCCCACTGGAACGAAGTAACCAAACCACAGGACAAATTAAATTTTAGGACATGAGAATCCATTCAGAATATAGCAGATATCTACACAAAGCAGCTTCTGATTTCCTGTTTCAGAAATCTGCAGAGAATGAGAACACTTGCAAATACTGAAATTGATGTAGATGGCTCTCCTGGGCAAATACCTTCACCAGTGAAAAGAAGGAAGCTCAATGGCAGTTGCCTAAGGTAAGCAGGACTGAACAAAAAAGGTTCCTGATCCTGGCAGTGAAAGAAATACGAGTCAAATAAGATCTAATCCAGCTCAGGAGTGAGGCAGGTCAGTCTCAAGCCCAGGTGAGAAAGAAAGGGTCATGGTCACCAGTGGCATAAGCAGATAAAAAGATCCAACAGCAGCATGGAGACATGCCCTCAGTGAGCAAACAGAGGAAGGTCACTCAGCTCTCAGCTTTTCTGCAGCTCACAGTACAGCTGTCCCAGTGCCACAGGCTGGCAAAGAAACCAGCGGAGCCCTGTTGACAAGACTGAGTTCCTGTGTGGTGGTATCTTCCAAACAATCTCCAAGAGGTTCACCTATTCTGATACGCCAGGAAGATAATTTGGCAAAGAAGGAAGAAACATTCACAATGCAATAACGTGTTTTGGTTCACAAGTAACAGGAACTCATTTTTCACATCCTTGATGTTTTCTGCTTTGTGTGGGCAGCAGTCAAGGACCACTTGTTTCTAAGGTCATTGCATCTGCTTTGATTTAGGGGATGAGACTCACACACTTCTGGATCAACTATTATTTTTATCTCATTGGGTTTTCTTTGTTTATTTGTTTTTGTAACATATGATCTGTGAAAATGTCTTCCTAGGAACTGTTGCGATATACACACAGACTGATCATAAAGCTTTAGAGCTTGTGGTCTAACCACTGCAAACATTGGTTCACTCCTGATTACCTTTCATCTTCCATTTCATTTCATTTTGCTTATCATGGTGTGGACCTCTTAAAGGAAAGTCTAAAAGAAAAGTTCTTTGTGATTCTTCCTCCTAGAACGTAGTTTTCCGTAGGCAGATCTCAGTATTATTCTTCACATGAGAGAAATAAAGAACTTTCCTCAGGGAACAGATCTAAGGAAAATAAAGACCTATGAGAAAATCCTGAAAGTTCAATGTCACACCATTATATATTTGATCGTTTAAAAAAATCTGATCCTCCATACAATAGTTCATACACTTTTAAAGGAGGTTATATATTTGCTATAGAGTCCTGTAATGACACATTCCCTATTAAGCCTTCATTCTCTAAGCTGTTCCGTATTTCCATGCTTCCCTGTAGCATTTCAGTGATGCATCCTCAAGATGAAATGTACTACTGAAATGTTAAAATAGTTTCAAAGTCTTTATTTAATAAGGTTTACCATTAAAGGGCAGGAATTATATGAGAAGTTTGCTGCTTAATGCATAAGAAAACAATTATTTAGATAAAGAAGATCTGCACGGCTTACATATTTTTTGTTCTTCAACCTATTACATGACATCATTTTAATATAAAAGTACTTTGTAATTATGATGCCTTTCCTGATAATTCTTTGTTGTACACCACTGGATCTCGCTTATCTGAGCCCGGAGATCTCTTAGAGATCTTATATTCACACCTTAATGAAGTCCCACAAGAATTATTCCTACCTTCTCAACCTCTTGCTTTGCATCGGTGTGCCCAGGACAGTGTTTTCTTTAACTTCCACATTTTAAGCTTTAATCTTTGCCTAGAGGGCAGCAAAACAGCATCTCCTGAGGACTCCAATACCTCAATTTGCTTCTCTTACTCAGCGAAGGACCACAGGCTCTTCTTCTGTCTTCCTGATGCTGCATTGAAAGGTACAGCCAAAATGTAACCAACCTCGGCCAGCGTGGGTTGGCAAGGGAGCAGCGTGGTTCGCCCCGTCTGTCTCCCCACTGACCTAACAAACCAAGCTTGAACCTGCCAGGAAAGAGCCTCCACTAGCCACCCTCAAAGGGTTTTGTCAAACCTGCTGCCAGCGACCCACCAGCTATGAGGTAGTGTCTCTGCGTTGGGTTGGAGCTTGCAGAACTAACTCAATTATTTAATGACGGGGGAGACGTTACTGCTGAGACTAGAACTTGCAGCTCTAGTTTCTAGGCCTAAATGGGGACTGTGAAGAAATGCTGGAAGCAAGACAAGCGCATAACTGTTCAGTTGCAAAACTTCAATGTCTGTAAGATTTTCTTCCAGTGAGGTATGCAGCTGAGATGCTGCTTCATGGATCAAAAGCCACCTGGCTAGTGGAACAAGATCTCAGATAGGTGAGCAGTCTGGGTGCTCCTTTTCTATTAAACTGAAAAAATAAAATAAAATAATTCAAAGCCAATCTCCAGAAATCTCTCTCCAGATCTCTCAAAGCTCTGAGGAAAGACATACCCAGTGGTACTCACCCCGCTGTTGCCCACCAAAGTATTTGAGTTCTACAACAAAATGCACCTGAAGCAGGAGTGAAGTGTTTCTTAGATCACAGCAGATAACGCTGAAGTTGAAAATAGTAGAGTCAACAGGAACAGGAATGCCCCCAGCAAAGAAAAACACCTGAATAACTGTCTGAGCAGCAATGCTAATAAATCTGGTTTCTCATGGCTTCGTGTACCTAGACTGGCACCTCTGCCTGGTGAGGGCTCATGTTGTAGTGGTATCCATTGGGTAAGGCATGGCTGGGGCCCATCTCTTCCTTGCTGCCTGTTTTTATGAACTTGTACATGCAAATCTTCCCCACGATTTCCCCTTTTTTGTCTTCTGTTAACATCAACCACAAGGATTAAAAGTTAGACAGGGAAGAAAAAGATGGCCAGAAACAAGATATGGTGATAGCCTCCCCCCTCTAGAAAATTATAAAATGTGCCAGAAAACAAAATAATTACAATTTATGCTAGTTATGTGGAGATATGAGGACAGAACACATGCAGGAGAGTCATCCCCTCAGTATTTGGAATTACTTAATCTTGCTGGGAGACAGTAACAAAAATAATAATAAAAACTCACAGGGTCAGTCTCTAGCAGATATTTGCAAATGTTTTCAAGTGTCTGTGCAGAAGGGATAACCTCTGTTTGCAGACAGAACAGAGTTAGCACTTTCTATCTAGCACTGCCTCTGCTCTGTTTCTTGTGCACAGCTTTGGTTATGGTGAGCCACAAACCATTTTGATTTTCTTTGTGGATGCTTGAACCCCCCCTCCCAAAACACAGAAACCTACTGGAAACCTCAACCAAAATCTACTGGAATTCGAAATCTGCCTGAACTGGTGTGTCTGACCTCTGCTTACACCGATACGCAAAATTCACAGCACCCTCAGAGCCACACTCACAGGTTGCTCTGAACAGCAAACACAACTTTCCTTTTATCTCTGGCAAAAATGGAGAAGCAAAGTAAGGCTGCTTGTGAAAAGCATTTCATATGTAAGACAGATTAGAACATTAGCGGTGTAATAAAGTAAATAAGATGGCAATTGACCTGAGACATGTGGGGTTTACCCCAATTTTTTGTTTATAGTTGAAGGTCGTAAGCTATACAAACCTCTATTGATCAGAGTCCTCTTTGTTTAAACAGAACCTACTGTATTTATTTGTGCTGTTCCTCTAAAGTCAAACAAAAGGGGACAGTTTTAAGTAAATCTCTGCATGACACTGCTGCCATGTGGTTCATTCACTCAGTATACAGATGTTTTCAATCTGTACAGTTTGTCTTTCATATCCATATGAGATGAAGCAGGCTTGATTTAGGCTGGGAATGATGCCAAAGAGAGAAGATACATCATTAACCCTTAATAAACGACTCATGAAGCATTCCTAGTTTATTCATTAAAAGGACTCCGTGAAGGATTACCATAACACCTTATGAGCAGTAAGAAGCCTTTACTTGTCCGTAATATTATGCGACAGGCATTTATATGGAAAACAAAATGCTTGGTGTGGGAAAGCCTCCCCTTTCATTCTGGTGCACACTCATATACAAGCTAAAAATAAGCATCTACCCAAAGTCAGCATTCAGAAAATGAACATTGTCACGAATTAGAAGGGCAGAATTCATTTGGGCTTTGCTATGTAACTGATGTGCTGTGAAAACAGGACCCTGTGCCCTGGGCATCACAACTGTTTACAGAATCGGTTCTTGCTTTATCACCTTACTACACTCTATAGGTATATATTAGCACAGACTATAGGTATTTACTTGACACATACTATGTACAAGAGACAAGACGGTGCCTCTTACTGCACTGAGAAGCAGATTAGGAGACTTTCCCAAGATCACGTGAGAAGGACATAGCAGAGCCAGGAAATGAACCAAACTGCCCCAAAACACAACCCAGGCAGTTCCTCACAAGACCATCCCTCCTCCTGTATTGTTTCCACTCTGCTCTCTTCAACGTCTCTTTCTCCTAACAAACAATTAGAGCCCTTGACAAACATTAGATGTGTGCTAGGCACAGCACTGTGCTCATATTGGATACAGGAATATTAGAAGCAGCTACTGGCTTGGAAGCAAGCAGGGAAAAAAAGGCCACAGCTTTTTCTTCAGACGGTTTACAGGGCTTTGCACGCTGAGCCTATTCTTACTGTATTATTCGGAAAACAATCTGTTGCATCACTACAAAGAAGAAACTGCTGATCCAAGGCAACTAATAGACAATCTCATTCAATCACTTTCTTCCTTTATTAAAAGATGCAAAGCACAGTAGTGAGTTTAAGCCTGCTGTGCCAACAGTAACGTCTCTTGATTTTAGCAGGGAGCAGCGTGGCTCAGTAAATGAAAAAAAATCAGAACTGATTTGTTTTTTCCTTCTACTCCAGCTCAGATAGAAGGCAGAAATTCAGCACACCGCTTAGAGTAAAAAATTCACAATTGAAGACCACTGCTCAGGAGCGTGGGCTGAAACGACTTCTTGCTACAAAGCATTGTCTCTATAGATTTTATAGCCAATCCTATGCGGTTAGCAGGAGAAAAAGCCTAGGAACTTGGAGGATATTCTGCCCCATTTCAGGTTGTGTTTGAAGAATGGGCTATACATTGTCACATGTATGTTCAATTATTCATTTTCCAGGAGGTGTTTCAGTCAGGGAGAGCAGGCTCAGCACATACCATAAAAATACTTCTGCTCCTTACGCTCTAGATCTGCACTACAGGTCAAACAAGCTACGGTCAGTCATGGGACATTAAGTCCCTGGATCTTGAACTCCAGCTGACTGCCTCACCCAAGCTTTTGGGCAAAACGAGCATCTCCCCAGCCGGGATGCTAACCAGAGAAGTCAGCGGGTCGGGCTTCTCTTCACCCCACTGCCAAGAGATCTCCTCTCCGGGCAGCTTTTGCGCAGCCTAAACTCTCCCAAGCCGCAGCGAAAGTGAGGAATCAGGCAAAGGCAGGGTTGTTGCCTTTTTTTTTTTTTTCCACCTCCTTCCCTACCATAAAAACCGAACTCCCCCCAGTGCTAATCCCAGTGCTAGAGACACAGCCCTTTTCTCGCTGACTGGGGGGAATTACTTAATTCAGCGCAGCTGGCCCAGCCCAGCTCCCCTGGCAGTGCAGGCCGCCAGTGCACGCAGCTGGGAGCCGCAGGCCCGGCCCGCTTTAACCCCTCCACGGCTGCACTGCCCGAGGAGGAATTGGGGTGTACGGACTGGGAACGCACCCACTTGTCTGCCTTTGGGCTCGGGAACCCCCCCCCAGCCCTATTTAATTGTGGGGACTGTGCATGGGGTGTGTGTGGTCCTGAGCTCTACTCTGCTCCTTGGGCGTTTGGTGCCCATCAGGGAGCCATCAGCACCTGCAGGCCAGCACCCTCCTGCCAGGAGGCACAGAGGGGGCAGAAGGAAGGTAAGGGGGTGACAGCGACTTGCTGAAATTCCTAAATCAAGTCAAAGGCAAAACCAGCCCAAATCCCAGTCTTAATCGCCAGCTTAGTCCATCTCAGCCCACAACAAGGACAGAGCTTTCTGGAGATACAAACTCTTCCAGCAAGAAAAGCAGGCTGGTTTATGTATAGGATTTAAGTAGAGAGCTGCTTCGGTGAGCCTATTTTAAAGTCAATCCCTCATCTAAACGTGGGGAAAGAGTGGGGGACCTGGGGGAGACAGGGAGCCGCAGTTGTTGGCCCCTTTTTAGGTTTTAAACCAAACCAGAGACAACAGTCGAACTTGGGACAATCCTGGGTAAACCACAAAAGATGGCAGCAGTTCTCATCATCCTAAAACAACAACATTTCTCCAAGTTTTTTTTCAATCAAAAATGCTAGCAAGGCCACCCTGGAATTTGCTACCATTTTTCCTTACCCAAAGCTATTTTTCAGCACAAGTATTGAGTTTACATATTAATACACCACTAAGAACAGGATGAAGAGATTGGAATGTTGGAGTTACTGATTTGTTTGGGATTTTCTAAGAAAAAAAATAAAATAATTCTGTTCCACCAATTTTCTTTTTCTCTTTTTTTCCTTTTTCCCATTAAGTGACTGTTTCAAATTAATAGAAGGAGGATGCAGCATTTCTTGGGTTTTATTTTATGGGTTTTCCCTGCATATGGAATCTTTTTAAACATGAGAAGCTGTGGGTAATGTTATTATATGCATATTTTAAGTTAACCATTCTTTATGTCTTTCTCAAAAGAAGAGATTTACCATGTTTATGTCTGAGAAATATGTTTATTTGGAAGATTTACTCCAATGCTAGTGATTTCCTTTAGAGGGATGTCAAATGGAAAACTATACTAGCATTTTTTATAATTAAAATTAGGGTGGAGTAGAAAGCAATCATTGCTTTTTGCTTTTCTAAATCATGGAAGCTTTCCGTAAATCAGACTTGACAGGTTCAAAGTGTTATTTTCTGAGTGCTGCTCCTCTGCCAATAGGGCCATTTTAGTGTGGTGATAGAAGTCCTGACCTGTAACGCCAGTGAGCCCATTGACACATCTGAGAGACAGCAGAATGTACATTTTCAAAAGTGGCTACTAAGCTATATATTTACTTGGGTGGAGGAAGATGGAGAGGGTAAGGAGCAAGGGGAGGATTGCTGAACACCAAACTGGCCAAGAGCAATGCCTGTCAAAAGCTCCACATCTCCCAGGAGCTGCTGAGCACCGCTGAAGGGCAAGAGTCATTGGTGAGCTGGAAGAAGTGAAAGCAGCCAAAATCAGCAGCTACAGTTTAAAAATATGAAGAAAATTTGTACATGACCCCTCTCACCTCTCCTCAAAATAGATGTCCTAACAGGAGGTATTACTGGGCTGCTGTGAGCATTAACTTTTATTTTATTTTATTTTGTTTTTGGTAAAAGCTTCATAGCAATATTTCGCCTACATACAGCGTCAGCAATAATTGGTACCCATAAACCTATGGAAACATCCACCGCATCCAGCTCCCCAGCTGATACCAGGCCAGCTGCGATCTATGCACAGTTTACTTTTCTCCTTCCATGCTAACCTAAAATATTAGGATAAGAAATCTGCTACCTCCCCAAATAGGTTTCTTCAAAAGAAATTTTTTTTTTTTCAAACTCATTCAACTGACAGAAACTAGAGAGAAAACTAATTTTATGTAATGCTTGCCTGCTGTAAAGAAAATTTCATTTTTGGCTCAGGAAAGACATTTTAATTACACGGGAAAATTTATATGAAGTTGTTACTAAGCGATAAGTACGGAGGCAGGTTTGTGGATTCCAATTTGTGTGACTCTGGGATTTGTCTGGTACTGGGTACGTGTTTGGTGTTTCTGTGTGTCAGAACTGGCAAGTCACACCAAATGTGGCATTTATCTCCTTTCTGTGTTTTAGCTCTGTGTCGATTTGAAATTTCCCAGGCTGGTGACACACAGCTAATAAGGAAGGCTATGAAACTTACTCACATGGACTGCCTCTTTCCCAAGCGCCTGTCCCTTGAGGCAAATAAATAATTCAATTCTGAATTATTGTAGGAAACAGAACAATCATGTTCCCCAGGTAAAGAAATGAACCATGGATGTAGCTTGACCACCAGCTGGAGATACTGGAAAAAAAGGGAGCAAATTACAGGAGCTCCTGGGGTCAATGTGGGGTGGCAGGACCAGGAAGGCTGATGTCCATGGGGCAAAAGGTGGCAAAAAGGTGGAGCTTCCAGCAGAGAGCCTTGGAGTCAATCTCCAGTTCTGCATCAGCTCTTACACCACCTCCATTTCATCTCCCAGTATCCCCAGTTCTCAGACTGGGGTTATATTTGCAAACAACACACAGTTTTGCTCCTCATAAGAGATTGCTGGCTTTTTAATTTTTTAATCATGTTCTTTCCTGCAAGAACTACAAAATTAACCTACTTGTTTGTACACCCACAAAGCTCCTCCACAGACAACCTCTGGAGCCTGCTTCCGTGGATGAGGGCACCCACGTTTTGCTGTTTCAAAGGTAAAATGAGCTGGGCAGCAGAGCAGGATCTCCAAATCAGGCTGCAGGGTTGTTGCCCAGACTAAAACATCAGGCAAAGGCCACGTGGAAGCACCCACCCTCTGTCTGACATACCTGGCTTGGCCATGCGCAAGGGAATGGGGCAAGGAGGATGGTCCTTCTTGAGGGCTGCTTCTTCCCAAGAACGGTGTGCAAGGAACCAGCCATATCAGATGGGACTGGATCTGGCCAGACTGCCATGAATCAAAATCCTGTAGGAAGGTCATAGACAACAGCTTCTTTTTGTGTTTCATTTTGTAACGGCTTGAAGAGCCTTTGTTGCTCAACAGTTTGAGCATCCTTTTTTTTTTTTTTTTTTTTTCCACAGCTGTCAAACCAAATTGATTTTCAGTCGTTTTAACCTGGGCAGGATCAGCAAGCCTGCTCCCCCAGGTGAAAAGCCAGGACTGCGAGGAGTTGGCTGAATTATCTGATTCTTCTGAGACACAAAGAATTTGTTTGTCTCGCTTATGAGAGCTGAGGGAGTGATGGCACAGAAGGCTAAATCTTCACCATCCCCCTGGTACGCACTGCACGCTTTGCAATTGATACAGGCAGAAATGCTTCGAGGGCTTGCAATGCAGTTGGCAGTGTCTTTGCAGGAAAGGACCTCTATCAAGCACGCTCGTGTCTGAATTACATCTCAGCCCTAGGGAAGATGGTTTCTTCAGTTCCCCTTCAAGGTCAGTTGTGGGGTAACATATGTTATTCGTCTCTCAGTCTTGCTAACAGAAAATCTGACTGAGGGACATGTGGAAACTGGGAAATGAAAATAAACAACGTGAATAAACACATTTGAAAGGGCTTGGGGGGGTGGAGACAAAATCCCAACCTGCACATGACATCCTTACAACACGACAATGCAAATGAAATTTAGGATTTGCATCTTGATGGGTACAGTATATTTGAACTCTGCATGACTTCAGCGCATCTGCTAAGCAAATAGTCACTCTTACTAGAGATGTATGGCAGGGAGTCAGTGCAAGATTGGGGAACCAGCAAGCTCACTGCATTTGTGAATAGATATTTAATGTTGTGTTTTTGTTGTTGTTGTTGTTTTTCTTTTGCTTGGACATTGTTTCTAGTAACTAAAATGGAGCAAGGTCTTGCAGAGATTGATATGTTTAAATGGATTTTCAGCCCTCCATTCATGCGCTGTAGCGGGATGAACTCAGAAAGCCCTTGCGCTCCCAGGTCTGCCTTCCTCATTTCCTTCCACACATTTCCAGCTGCCCTTGCCCAAAGCTGGCCAGGCACAGCCACAAAGCCCACCCCAAGCCCACAAGTGGACAGGAGCCTTCCCAGCTGCTGGATGATTCCTCACCAGGACAGCATGGGCACGAGTTTCAGTACAGCCTCACTTATTCCTGCCTGGGATCTGCATGGAGTCAGCACAGCCTGGGGTCATGTCAGCAAAGCCTGAACAATTGTCTTGGGTACCCAAAGAGGCAGAGGAATACTTTCAAAGACGTTGTTCATGTTACCCATGTCGTGTGCTGCTGTAGGTGACACCGTCATATGTTCTAGACATTCAGGGTTGCTGTTCCCTGCATGTAGCAGCTGAAATTAGACCCCTGGTAGTGGCGTAGCCCTACTGCAGCAGCTCTCATCTGTACAGTCACGTTTGCCATTCCAGCCATGGTGAAGTGTTCTCTCACTGGCTCACCAGTGCTTCAGCACACCCACTTCTTTCCTAAGATTTGGCTAAAGATCAGAGCAGCTTGGTTATAATAGCATTTGGCAGTAAGTCTACCAAGCAACCTGGCCTGAACAGCTGAAAGGAGAGCAGCAAAGCAAAGTACTGAGACTCAGTATTCCAGAAGGAAATTTTTGGGCATCCCTTACAACCAGCATATCCTCGAATTTCTATTTCTGCCTCGTTTGTCTCTGTGTAACACTTTTGTTTTCAATCTTCCTTCCCTCTTTTCTTACAATTAGCAAGGGAGAGGGGTGAATTGTGAAGTCAGATTACAAGCACCTGCCTCAGCCTGTGTGTGTGCATGCAGGCACATAGGCATGGGAGAGCAACCACTGCCAAAGAGAAGAGCTGGAAACAGACTAGTGAAAAAGAAATAAAGCTGAGGATAGTGAGTTACAAGAAAGTGGGTGAGAAAAGTAGAAAAACTATCACAACAGTTTCTCGTCACCAGCTGGCACAGCAACTTTGCTAGGGAAAACCTAGAGGCTTTCAGTGCGGTATATTTAGTAAATGGGGTATTACGATTCAATTCAATTACAAAACATCATACATAAAGGCATTTTAATATTTTCTATGGGAACACTGATACTGGAACTGAACTGCTTTTAAACAAACCCCAAAGCCTTTGCCTTGGTTATTCACGTAACCAAGTGTGAGGCGGCTTCGGGCTTCCCAGAAGGTGGAGGCCACTAGTGTCAATTCTAGGAGAAGGAACTCCTCTTAAGGAAATCCCTAGGATCAATCATCAATCCAGGCTTCCTGATGGACAAGATTTTGTGTGCAAAGATCCCATAGTTACAGATGTGCTGCCTGAAAAGCAGGTTTTGCAGTGCATCTTGCATCACAGTGGCCAGATCCTGGACATACATCAAAGCCTCTACCTTATGAGTCGCAGCAGACAACAAGATGTACTGCCTGCTCTGATGTGCACGGCACAGGCTCTGCCTTTGCAGGGCAGGGTACCACACCTCACGCCAAGCCGGTGATGTTAGCGGCATCGCAGGGAATAGCCCTTCCTCTGAGTAACAGCCTGCTCAGGGATCAGGCCGAGGCAGGTTTCCTCCTGACTTATTTCTGTACGTCCACGCTCTCTGTAAGACTGGCCTGCTGCAGCATATCGCATGGAATTCATTAGCACATCCCTTCTGATAATCCTCCCTGGGTTTAACACAGCATATTCATTGATTTTTCCTGGTCTCTAGGACAGCTGTGTCAAGTCAGAAGCATGTGTGTTAGGCCAGGCTGAGCCCAGGAGCTTGGCCCTTGAGAGGTTAGAGAAATCAGGGCTCTGAAGGCTCACTTGGAGGCTCAGGTGGGGTGAATTTACATTATGATCCAAATGAAAAATTCTGTCTCTTAAGACTCTCTATCCTTGACACCTTCTACTTTAAATGCTAGGATCCACCACTGTATCCCACAAGGAGACTGTCAGACACATCCAGCGCTTTGACCCAAACCATGATAAGCACTAAAAAGCAGGCTCTGAATTTGTACAGACACCCACCCCCGTCAAAGACATTTTTAGGGTTCATTGAACAGGACATCCACTCTCCTATCGCACAACCCTCAAGAACTATGAGGTAGTTCAGCAAGGTTGCTGCTGACAGCCTCAGCAGTTGAAGGAGAAAAAGATTATCCTCCTTTTGCCAGCTGGAAATCAGAGCCCCATCCAAACACCCTTGGCTGCAAGGCAGCCACCTAATGATTCCCAGGCTTAGTACAATGTCTTTATCCCTCTAAATACCATACAAGTTGGGATGGATTCAGTGGCTTTTCTGCACTACCACCATGAATAAATATGAGATGGTCCCTGAAGATAAAGGTGGGGGCCATCTGCTCTGCACTCCGGGGAGTCCAAACCATCGGAGCAATCGCAAAGGTAAACGTCACTTCTCTGAAATGTGGCACCAGTCCCGTGGTTCAACCACATGAGCATGACCACAACACTTCATAATACATGTCAGGAGCCACCCCATGTACGCCCATCCTCACCCTGGATCAGCAACGCTGCTCAAGGACATAGCATAGCCTCGGAGAAGGCACGTGTGGTGGTACCGGGGGCTAGTGCCCCACTGGGGCAGGGCAGGCTCAGGCAGGGAAACAGGAGAGAAAAAAAACACAGTGAAAGAGATGAAAATCAAAGAATACCTGGCAGATGTTTAGGGAATAGAAGGAAGGACATGAGCAGTAGGAAGCAGACTTACTTCACCTTTCAGAGCTTGATCAGACTTGCACTGAGAGCAATGCAATTTGTTCCTCCATTTCTTTACATGTTAAATATTCAGATGCATACGAAACAGAGCAACAGCCAAGAATGGATATAAAACTATAGATGTGCAAGCACGGATATGCAGAGCTCTTACACTTCCTAGAAAAGTTTATTAATATTACTATCTAGAACCTCAGCTGTGGTCTACTAATTCCCACCAGCTGGGAATTTCATTCTATACTCAGAGATTTAGCCCATGTGTCCTATACTGTCAAGTACTACTACTGACAATGGTGGACAATTTGTCCACTTTTGTTATATCATTTATTACTTGGAACATCAATTTGACTGTGAAATTTTCACTTATTTCGTAATAAATCATTTGCAGTGGGAAGTCATACTTCCCAATTCACAAATTTTCTTTCCATGCCTGGCTATTTCTTTACATGTCGTTGTGAATATATTCATCATTCAAAATGACCAGCTGCATAACATTGAGTATCATTCTTTGCCCCACCTATCTTATGGGATACTTGGAGTACAAATCTTTTTTATAAGAAACATAGGGCATAGGTTATGTTTCTGCTCCACAACTGTATTGTCAAAGTTGAGTCCTTAAAGCTAGGTATCTAAGTCTGTATTTAAGCACAAAATAAAAACAATCTATTTATCAAAAGTGTTATCAATCTGCTTTTCCATCACTTTCAGGAAAGACAAAACATCTAGGAGAAAGATTTCTAAGAATAATATTTTAAAATTTCCATGGATTTCAGCATCTCTTCAAATAACAGATGATTACTGTTATTACTACTACTGTGAGGTTTTGGTAATCTCATAATATCCATGTGAAGCTATTTCTCATTGCTAGAATTTACATCTTCAATCTGAGCTAAAATCATTAAATTAATAATCATGTGCACAGCCTGCAAGGTTGTGGTGCATCTCCGCCTCGCAGCCCGGCTTGGCACTCCGTACGTGTGCTGGTAGATAATCCAGGTTTTAAGAGCTGACTCCCACTTTATCATTATGTGACGTAGGCCTGCAAAGTTCAAGGTAAGGCCATTGTGTCTTCAGTCTATTTTTATTGTACAAAACAGTGGATGGAACTTAATTATTTTTTCCATCTGCCAACCATTTTGACTAATTGAACCCTTCAGAGCCAGGAGTCAAGGTTTCCCAATGTAAACCAGACCCTGGAACTCGGCATTAGCAGAAATGTTGAAAAATCATGAAGGAATTTTTGGTTCTGAGGTTTGGTTCTGTTTTCCAGAGTCTGACCGGGATTCAGAAGAAGCCCAAACCCCTCCCCAGCATATACATTTTTTTGGATTCCTTTAGTGTCTCAAATTTTCCAGACACTAAAACTTCCCATGACACAAAAAAAAAAAAAAAAAAAAAAAAAAAAAAAAAAAAAAAGGATATAACTTAAAGCCACAGAAGTATGGAAATTCCCAGTAAAGGCTTTGACTTCCACTATTTTGGCAAAAGCACAGCATGCTTGGGCAGCATTAAAAAGGAAGCAGAATTTAATACTGGAGGTTTTTCTGATAAGTTCTCTGTACTGAAGATCTGACTGTTGACCACTCTGCAGTGTATTTTAATGACGTTTTCACCAACATTTTTCCCCTTCAGAGGGTGACTGTTGTAGCCAATGAATTATGTTGCATGTTTTACTTCTCTGATGATCCATAAAGACATTTTCACCTGCAATAATACTCCATCTCTGGTCTTAGCTTACAACTTGTAGATTTGTGCAATGGTGACTCTTGCAGTAGTGCGAGACCATCAAGGACTGAAAGGCAAGAGGTGTTTATTATCTTCCAGCTATGACTTGCAATACAGCCTACACCTAACAGACCTGAGAACTGCACTTCATATTGTCCTGCTTGGTAGTGAAGCCTGGATGGGTGGCTTGTGCTTCTTAGTTTTAACTTTCAGTACTATAAATCTGCCTTGACTTAGCTCTTTTAGGACCTGGTATAATTAAGGTGGCATTTCCATGCTGATGACTACTGCTTCATTTATCTCAGCCTCTTCTGCTATTGACGTTTCTTTCCCCGGTACTTCCTCAACTTGCCACCAGCATTAATGACATGCTACTAGAGATGCTTCATCCTTTGTTTTTTATGTCTTTGGTGTCTGGCCATTAGGAAGCAGAAGATTCAGTGACTTCTACCCATTCCCTTTGACAGAAAGCTTATTTAACAGCATATCTATGATAGTTTGGGAATGCTTCACAGAAATCAGGGATCTGTCTGAAATTCTACACTGGAGGCAAGTGAAAATTTCTAATAGATCTGGGTCTTAGTTCCGCTAATTTCAATGGTTCGTTTCGCTGTTCTGGCAGTCAGGATCCATTAGTGGAACAGAAGGAGAAGCATGTATAATGCATGTACAGCGACCGCATTCTAATCTGAAACTTCTTTTTTCTTTTAAGTTCTTATTTTTTTAAATAAATATATAATGAGTTACTGACAGAACTTAACAATATCTTATACCAGACACTGTAATACCTCAAATAAATACTTAATTTCTGCTTTCCTGCAACTTCACTAGGATTACATCATGTCAGATTACTGTAAGTCTGCTTTAACCCAGTTTGAAAACACTAGTTATTCAAAGATCTTTACAATTCTTAATTTCATTCTTTGAAATACCTTTTCTTTTGCTTCCTTTATACAGTTTTTCAAGCCTGTGTAGGCCAGGAGTGAGAACAAGCCAAAAAGGGAGGAAGTTATGAAAGCATGAACGCTGTTCGGCTGACAACAGAGCTCCCTCCCTTCCTGTCCCACCAGCAGCTGGGTGGGTGTATAGCTAGCTCTTGATGACATTAATTCAGCCTTCGAGTTGGTAAACTTACTGGTAGTTTTTGTGATGTGTAAAAGCATCTCTGAAGAATCACATAGGCACCATAGGGTCTTTACCGCCCATGAAATAGCATGTATTTTTGATCTATTGACCTGCTTCCAGACCAGAAGCACTGAGTAAGAAGGGAGGCGCACACTACCTTTAACCACCAAGTGGAGTCATTAACATGCGCTCCCTACCATGAATTAAATTACTTTAGATTCTACTGACAATGCAAATAAACTCATGAAGCGTGGCTCTATAGGGCTGCAAACTAACCCAATTGAAAAGACTTTTGCTGCCTTTTTTTTTTTTTATCATTCCATATGATGAACAGCTACCTCCCTAAATTATCCAGGAAAAGAAATTTTAACCATTCAGCAAATAACAAAAATGGTTTTAATGATAAAGAAAAAGTCACAAAGCTCAGCATGTTCTGCTGAGAACCATTAACATGGGAAAGATGGTGAGGTCTCTGAATTTACCTTCCCTTTTGTTAATGCTCTTTTCCATTTGTAATCCATACACTTGAACAGAACATAGATTCCATTAAAAAAAAAAAAAATCCTAGATTTTGGCACTCGTCTTTTAAATGCTGCCTAATTTTGTGCTAAAGTCTACTGGAAAATTGAAAGAATTGAGCTCCTAATCCCACTGTGTTCCTTCGAAAATCTGGACCGTAATGATGACATTAATTATTGTTGCCTTTGACTTTCCTTCCTTCGTAAATATCAGCTTAAAAACTAACAGTTAAAATAGCCTTCCTGTGGTAGGAAGCACCTTATCTTGTACATGTGTGTCCCTGTAACATCTGCATATGGTGATCTGAACTTTGTTTCTGTTGCCCTCTATTAAAAGCAAAACACTGAACTTGATAATACTTTGTTGGAAAAGGACCTAAACAATATCCTGCTTATTGCAGAAAACCAACACGGCATGTTCCTTTAGCATAGAAAATAGGATGCTGAGTCTTGGGACACAATAAAGCCTACAAACCGCCCTTCCTTACCTCTGCTTCCTGATCCCCATCCCTGTGCTCCATGGTCCTTCCAGAACTTGCAGCACTCGTTTTCTATGTTATCTAAATGGAAGATACTGCTATCTCCTTGATTTCCAAAAGTCTCTGGCAATCCTGTAATGTCTATTTTGAAATGCGCATTTGGAAATACTCTCCCATTTTCAGTCTTAAAATGTACTTTAATGACTTAGCTATAAGGATCTTTAGTGTCTTTTATACACAAGTTTAAATGTGATATATTATTTGGTTGCTTCAGTCAATGAGATTTTAAATGATTTGGGAATTTCCTCCTTCTGGCTAAGTGTTTCAGGTCTCTATACCAAACCTACCCAAATCACTTTGATTCAGTTGAGCAAGTTAACTGAATAAGCAGGTTTATATTACCAGCACCAAAATCCAAACCAGAGAACGGGACTTATGTAAGCTAGCACCCAAACTATAGCTAGTCTAAATACACTCTTGAGAGAAGAACATAGGACAAACAGAATTCCTTTGGGCCAGAATACAGCTAAAAGTACATGCACGTACTGACCGCAGAGTCTCTTGTCCCTCCTACATTAACCCAAAGAGCTGTGAGCTCAGTTGGGGTCCTGGCACCTGTGAGCGGGGCATGGCAAACAGCAAAGGGTGAGATGATATAAAACAAAGACCAGACTGGTACTGAGACAAATGGCACATTCATAAAGGAGACAACTAGCAGGCAGAAACCTGCTTCAACATATTCTTACATTTAAATGTAGCCAACTGGCTGTTTGTAATAGTGTATATGCAGGCAAAAATGCAATAAAAAGAGAGCCTGAGCAGAAGCAGGGTGGGTACTGCAGATCTACGAACCGCAGAGCAAGTCACAGGATCTCCCCTGGCCTCAGACACGCAGCAGTGGGTGTTTTCCCAGACCAGTGTCTGCTGGAGAAGAGACTGGGGAGCTAGCTGGTGGGATGAACGTTTTTAATCTGAAAATGGGTGTTGGCTCCTGTCAAAAGCTGTCTCAATCTCTCCCCAAGAAAGCCATTGCCAATACTTCTGTGCGACTTGGCATGATCATCTATCTGTCTCTCTCCCAGAGAAAACTGCTACCCTGTCTCCACCCTTTTGTGTGATAGCGGAGGCTTAGCAACCACATGTAGTCCTCAGTGACAGACGTGAGCTAAAGAACTCTGCTCAGTATCTAGGTAGGGAAAATATGAAGGTCTTTTGTCAATGTACTGCAAACATAGGGCATTGGATACAATAAATGTACTTCTTAAAAAAAAAATAGAGCTGAAAGATGCAGAAAGCATCTCAGAGAATTTTAGATTTTAAATCTTGGAGAATAGAGAATGGTCCATTTTAATGGAATTTATAAAAAAAAAATCTAAAGATCTGAAAATTTGTGGGGTCACCCACTGCTCGAAATCATCAGTTCAGATGTGCAGTTTTCCATGGGGAAGTCATCAGACCCCAGTGAAGGGCAATCAGGAATCCCATTCAGAAAGGATTGTAAGCAACAGTCATTTCTGTCTGAATTTCAGACTTTTTGACATTGACCTTAGAAAAATCCTGGCAAGTGTTTTTACAATTACTATATTCACTAGAATCTTCAAAAGGATTTTTTTTTTAATTCCTCAATTCTTTGCAAATAGATGACATTTAGCTGCATATCACTTAGCTTCATAATCCTCTTAAAAACATGTGGTCTTGATTTAGAACCATTAGTTTCCATATGATGTTACTCTGTGACTGTATCAGATAATTGCATAATTTATTTGCCTTGCATATTGAACTGAGATCTGAATGCTGCTCGCCCAGCCCATTTACTCCAGACTTAGGAGCAGTGAGCCAGAATACAGTGCTTGAAAACCAAAATCAAGGACAACAATAATCTGTGGGCATTTCTACATATTTTTTTTCAAGAACACACTGTGTACAGTGCAGTGCTGAAATTTTGTTTACTCGTAAAGGTGTCATGTTGGTAACTAAAACCAAAACAAGAATATGAACAACAGATAAATTATTTCAAATGATATCTAGAGAAATGCACAACCTCACCACTGAATGCTGTACATTTACCTAGAAATATTCTTTACACACAGCTTCAGCTCCTTTTCCCTCGCAGTATGTGCAGCCAAAGGTGGCACTCATGGGATGCACGATTAACCACCAGGTCTGGGACCCGCCAAACATTTTCCACCTTAATGTTTTATACCACTCAACTCAAATGACATAAAGGCATTTTGGAGTTTACTTTAGAAAGCATTTCATCCAAGTACTGAGTGGTAACTTCATCACTTCTTCTCTCTTCAGTTAACACCCACAATTAATATTACTCACAAATGAAAACCCTGGGCTGCCTGGCTACATCATTAGGCCACCCAATTGATAGCCAATGCAACTAATTTTGTAGCGCAAAGGAGCGTCTGCCCATTTGGAGGCCACTTTAGCTGTCCAATTAGGTTTTTAACTCTGTGTGAAACCACGTCCCACCATGCTCCAACACTAAACTCTTCCATAATGTATGATGATCAAGTTTTAGACCATCTAAACAATGAGAACTTGCTAGTTTTATGCCTGGCTAGAAAGGAATGTTCAAAATAAGTTTTGTGAGATAAAAAGGAAACTGAAAGATGGGCTAACAGATTCACATGTTAAATGCAGACTTGCCTCAATATCTGAAATTAGGACAGGTACCAAAAGGTGTCTATATTTTGGAGTTACCGTGTTAAGATTTCTTTTTAAAACACCCAAGAGAAGAGCTTCTCTTGGGTGAAATGATCCCTTCAGACACTCTACAGAAACTCCTACCTCCACCTGGAAGAAATGCAGCTTGACTCCTTCCTCCAGAAGTAACAGGATATATTAACTTTCAAGACCTGGAAAAAAATGTATCTCACCATATGCACATGCCCACCTAGAAAATCAACTGGACTTAAACACGTGCTTCAAATTACAGGTGAGCCTCTGCACCTTACTGAGTGAGGAGGGATTTAGGCATGTATTTACACCCCATCTGAATGGGGGCAAGAGGAAATTTGGAAGGGCTGGGTACCACTTATACTCCACCTGCTTAAGCTGGAATTAGGCAGCACAGCGTTACCGCAAAGCCTCCCGGCTCAGAGGAATGAGCACGCTTCTGGCCAGGCTTTTGTGATCGCTTGTGCAAGGAGCAAATGTCCATGTAAACAGGAAACAGGATTTGCTTTGTCACGAGAGAAAATTCTCCTGTCCCAGTGATTCATTTCGTGACAAAACAAAATATCTTCTATGCAAAAGTAGTTTAGTGGTATTGGTCGTCATGGATTGACTCTAGAATCAGGAAACTTCTTTCCACTAGATTATCATCACTGGGGAGCAGACTGTTAAATGAAACTCAATAAATATATATGACAAAATGAGCATTTTCTAAATATCGTGGTCAAAGTATAATGCCATTATTGGAAGCACCACTTTTATACAACCAAATATAACCATTAAGAAGTTATCAATGTAAAAAAAAAAATATATAAAAAAAAAGGCCCTCCAGGATGATGAGCTGAAATCCATGTCTGCAGCAGGTGAAAACTAATTGAAAAAGACTCCAACAGAAAAAGACTCCCAATACAAAATCAGATCTTTGGCTGTAGTAAACTTACTGAAGTCAATCAAGTTGCAGAAACTGAGGACCTGATCTCTTTTGTACAGTATAGTGTTAGTAGTAAAGAAATAACATTGTTTTTACTATAGGGATGGATATGTTATATAGTAAATCACTAATTGTTAGGCCAATAAGCATATTCTTTCTATAAAACACCATTGTGGAGGAGATAGAGGAAAGAAAAGTAAGTATACTGTAGTAGCATAATACAGGATAATTCCTGCCTTTACTCTGGGGAGGTTTCCCACAATATTTACCCCCACAGGCTTAGTTTCCCTTATTTATAGAGTAGAAATTCAAAGACGTAAAAGCTTACAGAGGATCTGGGGGCTTCTGAAATACCAATAGTGATCATAAAAATCCAGAGCATCTTAGTTTTTAAATAACACCAGTGTCTTCTGTAAAATTATGATTAGTTAAATTTTGATTTTCTAGGTTTGTTGCAAGTGAAAGTGGAAGAATCGGACAACATTCACTATCATAATTGCTTTCTGCATGAAGAGGTCTTTTTCAGGCTGGGCTGGCTGCTGCTGTTTTAATCAGAAGATTGTCTATTTGTATGTTAATAGTTTCATCCTGGTTTATTAGGCTTGTTGATGGAAAAGCAAAAATCAGATGCTTTACTATTTTCAAGCTTCACTATTAATCTACTTTTTTTTTTTTTTTTTTTTTTTGTGCCAACACTGAACCATTTCAGCATCCTCTGCCTTAAATCCTCTTAATGAAAGCATGAAGAATGACAAAATACTTCCTTTCAGAAAGCAGAAGGCTGTGCCAATTCACTTTCAACATGCTCACTCAGTGGAACTGAGGTAAATATGTTGCTCCACAGGTGCTTTTCCTTGCAATAACATACTCCCTAGTAATCCATTAAATTCATCTCATGCTCTGTTTAATGCCTACTCTGTGAACTGCCTAGCTGGTTAAGGTCATTGTGATAATAGGACCAGGTTAAACAGCATGGGTATGTTGAACTCTGACATTCCTCCACTGCGGCCGCAATATAGATAAGAAACAATGGGCAGCATCAGATGTGCAGCATCCATTCAGACTGACACAATCTTTTCCCCTCTGTAGCTCCTCGCAAGCAGAAACCTTGGGATTAGGCAAACACCATCAGATCTAAACCTCAGGACTCCTTAAAATAATTTAGTGCAGTTAGAAAAAAACAAATCAGTAACTGAGCTTGTCTGTTTTCTTGTGTGTATTGAACCAGCACCAATGACGGAGCGGGAAGAGGCTGGCTGTCCCTTGGGGCTGGGCAGAGGATGGGTCTGGGGCAGTGGGACCTGTGCTGGGGAAATAAAAACCATGCTGCAGCTCTCCTCCTGCCTCTGTGTCTGCCAGTGCCTGGGGAGAAGCATAGGAGCTATCACTGCTTTGCTCATTGCAGAGTATCTTCCCATCACGGGGTTTAAAACAAACTCAGTACAACTCCTGGCTGATAACCATTTCATTATGGAGTTCCTGTTAAATGCAGACAAATAATTGCCACTTAGCAAGTCTCCATTAAATCCAGCACAAATTCAGCCTCGGTAATCCTTTCCAAAAGCCTGACGGGTTTTATTTTATTATTTCCTTAGCAGGGTGTTGGGAAGTGTAATCACTGGTAACTAATCAAACTTCTTTCAAATACCCACAAATATATAAAGGGAATGAAATGATTAATTATTGGGCTAAGCCATTTCAAATGAGACCTCATCTAAATGAGCAGATTTATTTCCAGAGTGAGCAGGGTGTAAATTTAGCTGGTTTTCAAAGCTCTGAATCTAAAGCATGCCTGGATTTGAGGATGGAGTGGGTTACGGGTGGCTATATAACCTCTCCCAGACATCCAGCAAAAATAATAAAAATAAAATACCCTGCAATTTTACAAAATCATTTCCTAAAAAAAGTATTAGCCAGGGTTAATAAGTGCTACCATTAGGTATTGCTAACTATAGGCAGAATTAGGCTAGGACATTAAACTGAGAGAATTTAGTCTGTTCAACATTTTTAAAATTTCAATATTTAAATGAGTATTTTTTTTCCACATAACTGTTTAGTTTGAGGAAAGAAATTAAAAATGTTTCATCAAATCTCCTTCCCTGTCTTTATTTTGCTCCTGTGGTTTCCAATCAGTTCCTCACCTGCCTGCTTTGTCCTGTCATTCTTCCAACTTTTCTACCTATTTTAGTTCAGGGTGAAGCTTTAAGCATTAAAGAAAACTGAAACACCTTTGGTTTCCCTCTTGCTGTCCTCAAAAATCCCTGGAATTTGCAAGAATGTTGCCACAGAAGCTTAGCACCATTATCCCACTCTACTGTAGCAGTGATAATCATTAGATAATCTCAGCAGTCTCTTTTCTTAGTAGTGCCACAGGCTCATCTCATCTCTATAAATTTATTTTAAAAGGAATATTGTATAAATAAAATCATTTTATCCATCCAAACCAAAGCTCATAAAGCTGCAATACCTGTCTGCATGAATATATGGCATGTCCCATATTAAGAAATATCTAATTAGAAACCAGTTAGCATTAATGTGTATGTTGCATATTCTTGTTCTCAGGCACAAAATTAATGTGAGATTCAGTTTAACATGGAGTGATGTGCACGTTTCTTCACATACTGAATAAATTTAACAAAATAAGTATCAGTAAGTCCCACCAAAGCGTTGCTTGAAGAAATAGCACAGAACTTGACTGGCAAAGGGGCCTCACTGCACGCCGTGGACTGCACACACAGTGCATATGTGGTTATAGCATCTGCATTTTGCAAGGGGTCCTGCAGTGAAACTGTCAGCACCAGAAATCTGCTTTCAAGTGCAAGCAAACATTTACGGAAAGCATCTCCCTGATTTGTGAATATCTAATCACAACTAATTAGAGTTGTCCCCACAGCGGAGAGGCTCCGTAAAGAGGCTGAGGTGTGCTGCCACATGTTCAGCACTGCAAACACCGACCTAAGCAAGTTCATCACGCAGCATTTGCTCTGTGCAGTTTTATTATTTTTTTTTGTGGCGTGCATTTAACAGCCCAATATTTTATACTTGTCCCCAAGGTAATTGACAGAACACGTTTCTAATGTTATTTAACAATTTTAATGACAGCAGCTGAAAGATACATTAAAAAGAATAACATTCTAAGCCAAACATTTTTTGTCAAATGACACGGTTCCCAAATTTGTTGTTCCATGGCTCTCTATTTCTGTAAAAACTCTCATTGAGGCTGTAGGTCACAAAAGAAGAATGAAGCCTTGGAAAGAGATACAATGACTACTTAATATTGTGTGGGATTATATGCAGTGGCCTGTGGCAATTCCTTATGTCTCTCTGGGTAGTGATGCTTTTCCAGCATCATTTTTTTTTTGTCATCACACAATTCCATTGTGAAATATTCTTTTCATGAAGGAGGAAGAAAGAGCTGGTTACACCCTGCAGTGTTTTGGGGAAGACTAAGAAGCGTGGTTTGCAGGGAGTATGTGTGAAATATGACATTTCATTATGTGTAATTATTTTTTAACCAGTAATGTCCATGTTGAAATGAGTTTCTTATTTTTGGAATGCATGGGGAGTGGCTGGGGAGGGGAGTCATGTTTTTCCCTGTTAATAAACTCAAGTCATTCTTATGCTAAAGTAATTTCTCAACAAAACAAATTTCTCTCCATCTGGGTAATGGCACACCCAAATGTGATTACATTACAAGGGATTTTAAATTAAATTTCAAGGTAGGAGCATTATTAATCCAATGCATTTGTCTTTATTATCATTGGATCTAAAACAATAAAAGACTTGAACTCACTTTTAAATGGCAGCTCAGTGCTTGCTTCTTTGGGCAGCAAGGGTTTGATCCGAAATGCTCTGAAACAGAGGTGTTTTGGGTCAGGTGCCAAATGTAAATAGAAAGAGTCTCAAAAAGCGAAACAGGAACGGCTACAGCCATCCCAAAAAGACAGGGGAGTTGCAGAAGAGATGCATTTCATTTGTATTCTTTATGAGCCTAATGAGAAACATCAGATGCTAATGTGAGGGGTTTTTAAGTCTCAGCGCTGACAGGACTCTGAACAAGAGGGACATACAGAACTGGCTCAATCAGAAATACACATTTTCCAGACTTTCAGCAAATCATTACCCTAAAAATCAGTCTGTATATTTAACAGACCGCTAAATGTTGCCCACTTTGCTATGCAGAAAGAAGTGTTTCCGCTTTGCAGAAAGAAGTGTTTGCAGGCAAAGGAACTGGATGCCCAAATGGTTTGTGTTCCTCTGCTGCCTTCTGTTCACAGACATCCAGATTACATTTTGGATGTAAGACCCATTTTGTTTAAACCTGTGCCCAACAAAATGCAGTAAGCAAATACAGAATGTATGAATCTCTCGAGTGCTGTTTCTCAGTCCATCACATGTGAAACTTCAACTATCTCTGCTTATAAAACAAATGTGATTGGAATTTGTCTTTGCAGCATTGTCTGCTTTTTTTCCTGAGGACCCTGAGAGCTATCAGCTGATTATACGTGATCTGGCTACCCAGCATGGATTTTAACAGCTCTTCATCACAACAGGAAAAAAAATAAAAATAAAAATCACCAAGTACCACATTAAATAACATTTTTACAAGGTGATGCTCTATGATTTTCTACAAAGCAGCAACTTGACCAAATGTGCCAATTTCTCACTTTCCTGCCATTCAAGGACTAAGAGGCCTGATGCTTCTTTGCCCTGCTCAGTTAGTGACACCCCCTGCAGCTTTTGGTTGCTGGACCTCAGGAAGCACCCAGGCAGCTGCAGGAGCACCCCTCCGTCCTACCCACCTGCCTCCAGCCCTTTTACCTTTTTGAAACCTGAACATATTTTACCTTAATATAACTTGTGACAGTGAGTGGGCACACAAACATACAGGTTTTTAGGTAATACCTGTGTCCCTTTTACCAGCACACTCATTCCAAGAGCCCTGCTGCAGCGCAGAAGCAGACGTTGCATTTTGACACACGTTCCCATTGCTGAGCAGAAGCAGCTCAGTCTTCACAGCATATTCCCTCCGTAACTGCCTGTGCATGAGATTTCCAAATGCTCAGACATAATTCTCCCACTGGAGAGTACAGGCTGATTATGACAAACTCCGTCAATTTTATTAGCTACACAGATGTTATGGATATATGTGAAAATCAACCATAATTCTTCCCGTGATGTGCATAGGGGCACTGCTGCAAACCGTGCCTTTCCCCTGCACAACCCCAGAGCTTACAGGCTTCCTGCCATTCGGCCTCCACAGGGCCTCCAAGCTGAGATGATCTTAAAAAGAGAAGTATTAACGGGATTAAAAATGACACTATTGAGCCGGTGGGTGATTGCAACCACCGAGTGCTGACTGCTGCTGAAAACCAAGGGGGAATGCAGGAAGGAGACTGCTGCCCTGCGGTCCTGCTGCGTGCCTGGGATTTCCCCTAGGTGTCCGAAACTTGTGTCACCACAGTCCGTCAGCGAATATCCCTGGTGCCAGTGCCATGTGGCCAAGACTGGCTGTGCCTCTGAAGCTGACGGGGGCACAACTGAGCTGTGCGACCACTCTTCTGGTGCTGAGACCTCCTGTGGTCCTTCTTTACACCTGCTGTGGAGCCACCATGCTCCCCATGCCTGTTTGCAAAATGCACAGCTGAAGAGCTGTGAGAAATGTTTGCATCAAGATCATTCAACCAAAGCCCTCCCTGGCTCCCAGCACTGGTTCTCAAAGGCTCAACAAGCGGAAGGAAAGCAATGAGCGCAATTTAAAGAGTAGACAAAGTCTACAGGGCATGGTTGGTTAAAGTCCCTATTGCAATGCACCTCTAGGAAGCCTCAGGAACATCGGTTTGCTGTGGAGAGGCAGGTCCAGGAGAGAGGAGACCCGTGAAGACTTGGCCCTTACCCCCCCTGCACCTCAACCTTCTCATCTGTGAAAAGTCCTCAGGTCTGATAACCCAGAGAGCAACGTGCCACATACGAGAGGTGAAAGCAATTAGCCATGGCGAAGTGCGGAGAAACTGTTGGCGAAAAGAATCCCATAAATGCAGTTATTACGGGCACCCAGTTACCATAGCGATTGGCGTCTTAGAAATGCTAATAATAGTAAACTAAATAATACAGGCCATGCAGGAAGAGCCCCTGGAGATGTACATGAGCTGCTCCCCTCCTCGGGGACTGCATGCATTGCTTTCTCAGCGCTCCCGGCCCGCGCTGGCTCCGGCGCAGCTCCCTCCCAGGGCAGCACGCTGTGCTGCTGCGAGCGCGCTGGGGCAGCCAAGTGAGAGTGGAACTTTTAAGCGCTTTATTATTTTCACGAGTCGTCTGAGAAGGCAAAACCCCCACAACTGCAAATAATTGAATACGTCAATAATATTTTGACTTGTTCATGTCTTGCAAGGTTTACTATAGCCCTGGTAAGTACTTTACTGCTGTCCCTCCAGTGATGTTAATTAAGCTCACCGTAGGCTCACAAGTCTTTTTTTTCCCCTCTCTTTCTTCCCCATTTTTTTTTTAATAAGCAAGCAGTTTTCACAAGTATAATGCTTAGCAATGGGAGCCGAAACACAGTGGAAGGAACCCACACAAAGGCAGATTAGAAGGAATAAAGATGAGGCATCCTTTACTGTGATGGTCAACGCTTCTTCACAAGTGAGTTTTCCAGCAAGATTAACTGAGGGACTGCGAAAGTCTGAAGACAGTGTTAAAGAGGCATTCCAAATAAACAGAGAGCATCAATCCTCAGCCTTAGGCCACTCAAATTAAAATTTATTTTACCTATGTACAAAGGGACGTTCAGAGATGAACATGTTAGGCAGGTGTTTCATGGCCCTTCCATATAATTTTACATATTGCATTTTCCATTTAAAATGTTTATATCAGTAGGGGAATCAAGCAAGGACAAGCCTAATATGGAGAACAATGTGAGCAGTAGGCCAGGAGAAAGATCTACACCTGCTCTCTCCTCTCTATGTATCTCCAGTCCTCAAAAATAGCACCATGATACTTATCCTGCTCCCTGTCACACCAAATCCTTTATGTCACCTGCAGACCAGTCTTCTTTCACACTCCAGTGACAAGTCTGATGGGCCGTCTTATTTCCACTAAATTGGAAATGGATTTTTTTTTAATGTTTTTTAAATGAAGATAGTTTTTTAAACTAAGCTTTGACCTAGAACACAGCCTTTTTGTCCAGGTTTTGCTCACTGAAGGCTGCTTAGTGTTTATTTCTCCTTTTATTTCAGACTCCAGCTTTTTAGTGCAGCTGATAAATTAGGCTAATACCCTTAAAATACCCCAAAGTACCAGCTCCACTACTGAGAACTGTACCTATGGAACCACCACTGATTCTTGGCAACTGTTTGTGAACCCACCCCTGCTCTTCCTGATGTCTTTGCTTGCAGTCTGCACAAGGATGCTCAGAAGGAACAATTTCTGTATCTAGCTTGACTAAAAGGACACATTCATTCTGGGTCACTGTGTACAAAACCAGTGAAGGGAAGAAAAATCACTCGGTGCCTTTCCTTCCAATTAAACAACACTCTGGCACAATCTGGCCCTGTGCAGTGCCCTTTCTGGCCTGAGGGTGAATCATTCAAACCACCTCAATTAATCTCTTCCCAGTTTAACACCAGCTAGATACACTATCTGATAGACGAAGATGCTGAAGAAGGATTGTTCTAGTTCTTGGAACAGTCTAACCTAATGGAAATTACCAGCGAACCCTTTATCTGCCAACTTAATCCTAAGTCAACATGAGCATTTTAACAGAACTTCTGGCCACTCGTGTGATGATGCAACATGAAGACAAGAGATGAGTCAAATATGATGCTCACATGGCAGGACTGGGAGACAGGACAGAGAGTGGAGGTGGTTGGTTAAGATGAAACATTCAGTTTTTACCATGACTCAAACATACAAATCAATTGGTGATAAGATGCAGGGAAATCAGGGAGGAAAAATGTGGGAGAAAAAGATGAAAAAGTTTCTACCCTTTCCAAGCATGGAAGTGGTAGAAGCAGAAGTGAGTAAAAAGCCTGAGGAAACAGGAGTAGGAGGGAAAAGGCAAAGACTACATAAAATCTCTAATTTCCACAATTGTTGAGCTTGGGGTTAAATTAGTTTCTCAGATACTCAGGTAACCCTTATGACAAAGATTTCTGTTTCGAGACGTAAATGAATCACTAGACTGTAGGGAAGCCAGCATAAGAAACATGATGGTGCAGACAGAAAGCTTGCAAATTGGTATAATAAGCAAAGCACTGAATAAGCAGGAAGGAATTGAGCTTTATTTGAGCAACAGTTTGCTCATACCTAGATGAGTTTTGAAGATGTTGACATGTGATCAGAGATAGCCATCTCCCAACCTCTGAATGCTTCTCTATAAGTAGGATTGTACAAACCAGCTGATCTAATGCTTGTCTGCATGGCATCATTTTGAGGAACAGGGGACTGCCAGTATCAGAGGAACTAGCCCAAAAATGTGATGTTTGAGGATGGAATGCTATAGCTGATAGAAGTCCAATACTGACCAAAAGAGACTCAAATTTGGACAGTCCACTGAAATATTTTTATGGATTAAAGGACTCCTCCCTTAGAACTGACCACACAACAACCACAACTCCTGGCTGAATTGTACAAACCATTATATTTTTCCATATAACTTTGAGAGAAGATGAGAAGTTAGGAGGTTGAGCGTTTTCTTCTGAGACAGGCATCAGAGGACCTTTCATTGAAGACCAGAGGCATTTTGTGCTCCTTTCCTCAGCCTCTCCCACATGTATGTCATATAAACCAAGCAAAGGTGTTGCTTCTCCCTCCCACAATAATCTTCCATACACGGTATTTGGGATCTTTCCAGTAGAATCAAGCAGTTTGGCCTACTTCCATATCCAATTATGTCATACAGAATTATCCTCTTTCTGTCCCTTCTGTTTGTGGCCTGGTTGTTTAAGGAACAGAAAACCTATCCTATGATTACATAACATTACAGTAGTATTTTCCTACAGGAGCAAGTGAGGGATATAGAAACAGGCTGTAATTTTCATTAGCAGTTATGTCTGCTCTTGCTATATGAATGATTTCTTTTTCCCAGGCCATTGCATCCTGTTACAAAGAAAACATAATCCTACCCTGGAGACTACAAAATTACTTTGCATGGGAATCAATGTGCTATCAGAAATCTGCTCTGATTACTCAATTGCAGGATTTCAAGCAGAATGGCTTGGGTTGAAAGGGAGCTTAAAGACCATCTAATTCCAACCCCCTGCCATGGGCAGGGACACCCTCCACCAGACCAGGTTGCTCAAAGCCCCATCCAGCCTGGCCCTGAACACCTCCAGGAATGGGGCATCCACAGCTTCTCTGGGAATTTTGTTCCAGTCCCTCACCACCCTCAAAGTAAAGAATTTCTTCATAACATCTAATCTAAATCCACTCTCTTTTAGTTTAAAGACATAACCCTTTGTCCTATCACCCTGATAAGGAGTCCCTCTCCAACTTTCTTGTAGGCCTCCTTTAGGTACGTGTAGGCCAGTTAAGGCCTTCTCTTCTCGAGGCTGAGCAACCGCTTCTCTAAACTGAACTCATGGGGACAAGCCACCTAAGAACAAATTCTGGATTGAGTGCTTCACTCATGCAGACTTCAGGAAGACACAACAGTGTTCATCTAACAAACTTGTCTGCCTACTTTCACTGTAACTCGGAGTCTGATTTTGACTTCAGTCCTCCCTACACTCACTGTCACCTTTCTGCTCAACACTGATTTAATCTCATTCTTCTACAATGCTGTCAGACTTATTTATTTCCATCATTTTACTGTTACTGTTCTTTCTTTGCATATTCATACCAGAGTGTGACAACAAACACATAAGGTATGGGGTTAAATATTTCAGGAATAATCATAGTCAAGCTCTATAGGGCTTCAAGATGGACAAGCTATGCACAGAGAGCGTTATGACAGCAGTATCACATCGCCTTCTTTAGCCATACACTTTTTATCATCTCACCTTTAAGAATCCATGTCCAACATTATCAGTATCTGTCCTAGACCACAAAGCCATCCTACTTCATCAACTCATTACAATATTTAATCTATTCAGTTAAAACAACCAACCCAATTATAAGCTCAGAATTTGGCAAGACTCACATAAAAATAATTAGTTTAAACAGAATATGCAAACATCTCCATTTATGCCAGAAGACTCATAAAAAGGTATAAATCTTGCATGCTTCAGAATATAAACTCTTTACTGCTTGATAGAAAATGGGATGAAACTTCCACAAAACCAAACGAGTTCACAGCTGTCCCTCAAGAAGTTACTCTGACACTCCCAGTACTGGCCAGTGTTGAAAGTCATTTAAATATTGAACTTCATATGCCATTGGTAGCTCTAAAATGTCCACAACAGTTTTTCTTCCTCTCCATAGTGTTTGTTTGTAGGGTTTTTTGTTTTTGTTTTTCCTCCTGAACTAAGTAGCCCACGACTTTAAAGTAAAGCTATGATTTTTTTTATTTTTTTTTTTTTTAGTCCAGAGACCTCTAAATCAAGAACAAGTTCAAGAACAAGTTACTATTGAGAGTTTATGTCTTACTATGGTGGACAATGCAATCAAAAAAACACATACTGAAAATATAAAGTGTTTATGGAACACTTCAGCTACGTCTTGTAAGACAGAGGGACCCTCAAACTACCTTAAATTCTTGGTGGTTCAAGTTCAGACACATAATAGTGCTATAATTATGTTTGCCATGATCAAACAACAAATGTGCAATTGTTACTCATTCCTTTAACGACTAGTCTAAGAGTGACTAGTTAACTGATGAACATGCAGACGATAATTAACAAATTTGAAAAGACTGATGTAAAATAATCCAAAACTTCCTTAATGATGTCGGAGTGCAATTTCCATGGTTATTTGTTTATGATGCATAGTAAATTATTTTGTCTGTTTCATGAGAAGTTTGTTTTGTTCTGTTTATGTTCCACCCTGTAATACCTGCTTTAAAAACATCCAACACTGTAAAAGAATGTTACTGTTAACTATTGTCAGTAATACCTGGAAACATACTTGCAACCAAGGCTATTGTTCTGGTTTAAGAAAATCATTATTAAACAGCCAACATTGAGAAGTCAGTAGGATTCTCAAAAATCTCCTGATTGTGTACATATAAACTCAAGTTCCATGAAAACTGGATGCACTAACAAGAAAAATGATGAGTCTTTCCTTCTGCTAAAGAGAATGTTCTTTCATGCTCATTTCTATTATTTTTTAACTGTGATTGCTGAACAGGTATATTTTACTCTGTAACAGCACACAGCAAAATTTCCAGTGACAAATTATTTATGTAGCTCAGTGTGAGATTTTTGACCAACAATGTTAGCAATACAGTGTTTTAAAGAGGTGATTTGGTAGCATTTGTTCCCTTCCAGTCCATGGAAGGAAACTCTAATCATTATTTGTAATACTTCACAGTAAGGTAGACACTGGTTTCATGTAAAGCGATGCCATTTATGCATATTCCTATCTAGAATTGCTGGAATTTGAGCATGTGACTCCCATTAACATTAATGGGAGTTATATTTTTAAAATCTTTGCACATTGTGATGAGAATATACCCCATGGAATCCAATTAATCTGAGGAACATTGCATACATTTGGGAACGTTCATGTTGTACAATTTCACTGGCATATGGATTTGTCCTCAATAAAGCTTGCTAGTATCTGGTAACAAAGACATTAAGAATCTACTGTACATTTAAATAAAGGAGGACTAGACTATATGTTTTCCCAGCTCCGTGTAGGCAGCTACAAAGAAGCTTTTGAGTGTAAACAAGTAAAGAATTGAGAAAATAAGGAAGAAGACGGTATTTTAAGAATGTGAATATTTGGAGAATGCTGGGGAATGAACACTGAGGAGGCTGTTCCTTTATAGGTTAGATGCATTTTCAACAGGAACCAAGCAAGTACAAAAAAAAAAAAGAAAAAAAAAAGATGGGGGAAGGATAAAAAGAATATTCAGACTCTGGCTGTTTCCCACACACAGAAGATAATAATGTGAATGGAAGTGATTTTGTTTTAGGGGTCATAGCAGAGGCAGATATTGCAACCTTTCCAGATCCTGAAAAATATCATTTGATTAAAATAACTGGCCCCGTTGTTCTTGTGATCCTAAGGAGGCTATTTTACATGATGAAGACAACAACAGCAAAGTAGCGAACAGTAAGTTTTAGTGCTTCAGAGACAAAGCACTAGAGACACACTGCTGCTGGAAAGTGTAACAGAACATTAAAGCACATGATAAGTAAGCAGGAATCAGCAAAAAGTTAATAGGAAACCACAATGACAATATGTCCACGCAGTTGAGTACAATATTTCTCTTTTTTTTCCCTTCTAACAGGATGAGGAATTTAATAGTACACAGGAAAGCGATATCTTAGTAAAGAAAGAAAGGAACAACCAGAGATAAGGAAATAATACTTCTTGCCGCTAAACAAGCTATTCAATTTTAAGAACATTTGTTTGTAAATGTTTGACAAGACCTCACTTGCCCAGACCTTGATGATCCTCAGACCTTCTTCAGAAAGGTTTCCTGAAGAATGAAGAAACATGTAACCAGAATTGCCAGAAATTAATCATTATTTTTGAAACCTTGACTTGAAAAATGTTGTAAGGCCTGATGCTCACAGAAAGATATTTAGGTCTTCTGGAGGAATCAAGAGCCCTGAAACCATCTTAAATCAGAGATCTGCCTGAGAATGTGCGTGGGCAAGCTATGTGCAATGGTTGCAAACCCACCTACCTAAGTAGCACCCTGCACAGTTGTGTATTTGTTTATATCAACTTCTACAGATTAGTTCAGTGTTTCATTCCTAGAAGGGCTGCAAAGCTTTGTGTTGTGTGTTTGCCTTTGCATTATATAACCAAAATACAGACTGATGAGGAGGAGGAGGCGAGAGCACCCAAGGCTTTGTAAATCTGTGTTTGAGAGAAGTAGAGAAAACAGTCGCATTACAGGGAGTGGCTGAACTGAGAGACTGAAAAATTACCTGAAAGCTTGTAAATACATAAAAAAAAAAAAAAAAAATAGCAAGCTAAAAAGTAACATTTGAGGGATTTTAAAAGTGTTTTAAAAACTATGGCCAAACTAGGAATCATTTATTTTCTGGTGATGTAAAGCTTCTCAGTGCTAAGTCTGACAGTTGAGGAAGTCTCAGAACTTACATACCAACATGTACAGGTCTGCTTCAGTGCAAGATGTAATATGGTCTATTGTGACCAGAAAAGGAGAAAAATATGTTTTCATAGGAAACCTGCAGTAAGAAGTTGTGTGATGATGTGTGCAGTGTCTCACTGTCGCGTGCAGAGCATCTGTGAACCAAAGCCCTTTCTTCTCCCACAATAAGTAACAGCTTATCTGAACTGTTGTCTTTTTTATTTCAGGTTGTGGCCAACCCTGTGCATCTCTAGTGTTCATCTCTTAATGATGAAGCTTTTTTCTCCTAGCAGAGCAATGACGACAAAGTCTTTAAGTCAACAGAGAACATTTGCAATTCATCTTTTCACTTGGTATTAAATACTCATTTTATAGAAAGTAAATACATCTTTCTTAACAAAATACGAAAAAAAAAAAAAGAACGAAGGAATAGGACCTACAGTCTTTGTACAGACCATAATTTAAACCTGATCCTGAAAAGTAATGTTAAAATTGTAAACATGTTGTTTGTGATGTGTTAATGTTTAATGATGATGTTATTGAACACAGAGATTAGATCCCCATCAAATGTGGTTTTGAAGATACCTGGACTATAGAAAGATTTTCAAAGGCATTTTTCTTGCTTAGAAATAGCCAGCTCCTTGTATATGTCTCCTTCTTAGTATCTTAAAAACACATTAAGTTTTTCATCCTTGAGTTCAGATTTTAGAACTGCTGTTTATCTATTTAAAAGATCTCTGAGATGAAAAAAGAACTGAAATTAATGAGGGGTTTAGGCCTTACTGTATACACACACACAAGTTTATCTATCCATTCATAGACACAGCCATATTTTAACTTTAAGATGTGGTTAAAACTTAAAGAACTGATTACAAAATATTGGCAAGGACCATTTTATTTAACAAAATATCCAGTGGTTTGCCTAACATCTAATTCCACAGTGACCTCACTGACGTTATCATTTTCCAAAAGGCTAACGGAGGGAGGTTTTTTAGGGTAAAAAAGAAGAGCTAAGCCTCAGGATGTGGATGTTCCAATGCTTGTGCAAAAGAAAGTCACTCCGGGCAACGCATAACCTGACCTGACCTAGGAATAGATACAACCTCCACAACAGCTTCAATTTACCAAATCCAAAATTGCCCCAAAACACATAAGACAACCATTCCTGTACCTTGGTACCTCCAAGAAGATGTCAAGTTTCTCATTAGTGGTGCCATGCACCGATGCCTTGGCGGGCATTGGAGAAAGCACTGTTCTTGCTGAAGGACAGCGCAGACATGCAGGTCCACCATAGTGAAGCTGCATGTGTTACGAGGGACTGCAAAAAGGCAGCAACTTTAGAAGCAAATCTTTTAAAATTTAATCAGCAAACAAATTTACACAAATTTACCTTTGGAATTCATTGGGCATCAACAGAGAATAAAATAATGTGCGTGTTCACAGCCCTTTATTAGGGTTCTGAGCTGTGTACACTCTATATGTTTTACATATAAATGCATCATGTGCCTAAGGGATTTTAAAAAGAAATCAGATGACAACCTCAGTCTATGTTTTCTTTTGAAGAGGAATATCAAATTCCTCTGTTAAGGCTATATGCCAGTCCCTGGCACAACAGGCCTGCAAGCAGAAGTCAGAGGAATCGTATGTGTTTAAAACCAAACATATTTTATATATTGGCTCAGTTGTGACCAGAACAGTTAACATATTGCAAGACCAAAGAATATCTTTATGGGACTTTATCTGACAGAAAGGTTACTTCATACTATTTTACTTCAAGTTTCTACCTTCTTCAAGGTATTTGGTATTGAAGAAACATGTCATTTGTCTGGTACAGCACAGAAAGACCTGTATCTCTGTTCCAAGATATGTTATTGCCTAACCAACAAACCTCCTTTTTTAAAGACAGTGACTTTCCAATAAATCCAATGCAGAATGCTACAGACAGTACTTAAGAGCACACTGACGTAGTATTATCTACAGAATTATGGACAACCCTAGGACCCTGCCAGGTTGAAGCTTAATACCAGAAATAGAATAAATTGATTCAAGAAGTCATCTTGAACACCACTGTTCAGCCTGAGCGCAGTTAAGTCTCTAATGATTAAATGTTACTTCTTTATAAGCTCCATTCTGGCCAAAACTGTCTTACATTAATATTTTCACAAACTACATCCCAAAATAAACATTTTATATATGATACAAATACCAAAGTCACTTCAGTTCACTTATTGTGGTCATGACCACTTTGGCAAGATTATGGGGAGGGAGGAGAAATCCAATAAATCAGATGTTTTCATGATTTAGTGTTTTCAAAGGTCAGAAACCAGCACACAATATCTCCCTACTTTGGATTACACATCAGTTAATAGAAAGAGCAAAATTTTCCAAGAATACAGCCAAAACCTGGCATCTGACAGAGGAACTTCATCAATGTGTCCTATTCTTTGGGCTCCTCCCTCCCACCATTACATCCTGAAGAAATACACTGCAATAATGGACACAAAGACTAGTTCTTAAATTAAGAAAATGACAGCGGGGGAATGATGAATGGTGAGGACCTCTTTTCCTTTAATGGTGGCGTGCTTTCATTAGCTAACTTTGTAGCGTTTGCACTAGAAGATAAACTAAGAAAATTCGGCAACGGAGGGGGAAGTTGAGCTTTGTGCTTCAGATCAGATCCAAGCATTTGCAAAATCAAAGTCTCTCTGGGATTTTTGTTTTAGCCAGTGTTTAAGAATGGCTGGGGCAGCTGCAAAATGCACAGTCAAATTTCTAATGCAGAAAGCACATCTCCGGGGTAATGGGGATGTGCACAAAGCGTGAGTTTGTTCTCATGCAGTAAGTCTACTCAGTTTCATATCTACCTGGACTGCTTGCTCCTCTTTGCAACAGTTTGTTCTCTTCTGATATCTGACACAGCTGGCTTTTGGCAGACGCACACAACATCCATCACATGAGGAACACTTGTGATGTGTTGGAAAAAAAAAATAAGGCCAAACTGTTGGATTTTGTTCTGTGTTTGCTGTCTCATCTCCACAGCCTAGGGCTACCAAGCTAGTCCTCATCAAAACACCTTTTTACTTCCTTTCATTGGTTTATCTACAACTTTTGACTTGAATACAGCAGCATGCAGTTCCTACAGCCAAACAGCTGGAGCAGAGCTGTGCACAGCACTCCCTGGTAGAAAAGCAAACAAACAAGACCAGTGTAAAACCAAGATATATAAAATGCCCAAAGCAACATTAAATCATCTGAAGATATTCGCATTAAACAGAATTATTGTCCCCATTAAGAATCAATCAAAGCTTTTTAGAAACATTGGCTCTTCAGCCAGGTCCCTGGGAGACTTCCCGATTAAGCAGATTTTCCATGTAGGTTTCTTCTGATTAAAGGCCCTATCTTGCAAATCCTTGCTCAAATCTATCGTCCTAACTCAGCTGAGCCGTCCTAATGGATGAAGAGTGCTGGCTTACTTATCTCCTCTACATTTACCTAATTCTGCTGATTTCAGCCTGATTTGCACGACAAGAGGAGACGAAGCCAAGAGAACCTACTCTCAGAGAAGAGTTTGCAGGGGAAGAATGACAGCCGTGCCTACATTTGGACCCTATTAGAGAACTGCCCAGACTCCAACTCACAGCCAGCTCTGGCCTGGAAGGCACATAGCCATGTTAGCATAAAACCATGAAGGACGCTGATAAATCCACCTGAGAGGCGGATCTTTTTAATGCAGCCACATTCACACCCTAATGTGTCTAAATGACTTCCTGACCAAAGCTGGCTCCTGCCCCAGTAGCTTGGAGCGAGCCGGTGACAGCACCAGACTGCGCAGACATGTTCTGTAAGGTAAGTACATCCTATATCGACAGCATTTAGTTGATCCTTCGTAATAAAATGTGTGTTCCACTGGTCTCTAATTGACTGGCCTGCTGACTGTCTGAAATTGCCAGGAGACAAAGAAATGAAATGGGACAAATTACTTTAAGAGTAATTATATTAATAAAATGTAATGCAGTTTTGTCTGCCATCTAGAAATACTGTTAGCGTCAGACAGAAGAGCAAATGAGAATCTCAAATTCCACAATTTAGACCAGAAATCAAGGATTTGCTCTTTTTGAAAATCAAACTTGCTATTTGCCATGATTTCCATAATTTATAAACCTCAAAATTAACCTTGACAGCCATAAATTCCCATGTTCCAAGTTTCCTAATACTACCCTTTCCACAGATCTTCTGCCCCACCCTCTCTGTGGTCCAAGCAGGATTTCTGAAGACACCGCACTGATAGCAGTTTGGTAAAGAACAGTCACTTCTTTCTGCTTTCTCTGAGAAATACATGGGTGTATGCTTGCGTGGGTATGTTTGCACGCATAAGTGAGTTAAATATGGTCGTATTGCCCCTTCCACTTTGTCCCTGTGAAGAAAGGAGATTATCACAAAGCAATCCACAACCTGAAAAGCAGCTAAATGGAAAGATACCAAGCCCATATGAGCCCACAAAATGTTTCACGCCCTGGTCCCTGTTTCAGGAACCTAAGGACCGCATTAGTGTGCATGAAGCATTAACCTTTTATGGTTAGCTATGTGATGAGGTGGATCTCGTCTTGCTTCATTTTTGTTTGACAGTCCTATAAACATATGAAATTAAAGTAGAGCCCCAGCCAAACCTTCTCTGACAGATGCCTGTTGGTATTTCTAAGGGGAGCAGCACGGGGAAGGAGACTGGGACACATTCTGCAGGGCTGAAATGCACAAGTGAAACCCTTAGAGTTGAAACTAAGTGGTTAGATCTGGAGTTTGGAGTTACACATGGTACTTAGGGAGCAACCTCCAGGAGAGCATCAGTGTGCACAGTGATATGAAGGGCAGGAACAACTTCAGGCATCTCTACCAGCTCACCTGCAAATTTGAGTCATTCCCCAAATTCACCTAAAAGTGCAGTCTGCATAATACACCTTCACTGTATTTCAACTTAGAGGGCTCCATCTGCAACAAGGATGGGGAACATTAAAAGTTTATCAGTGACAGTGTCTGCTCAGTGGGTCCACAGGTGTCATGATCTGCAGCCTTGTTCCCTTGCTGTGGTTAGACACCTTGTTTTGAGATCCAAGCAGATTACAGCTAAAAGCTTTTCCTTCCGTTCATTACTTCCTACTTCGGTGTTACTCTCATCGATTTTCGTATTCTAACTCCTCAGGTCTAAAAGCAGAGCACTGAACTCATAGGACTGCTTTCTTACTCTTTCATAAACAGGGCAAACGCTACTACAGATCAATCACTGTAAAAGTTATTATTCCTTGCTTCTTTTTTAACTGAAAGTCAAAGCATTTGGACTTTCAGAGATCTGGTTAGGAGGAATGTTGTGTGATTTAAATGTAATGTGTCAATAGCGAAGATACGGCACATGGGAGAGAGGAAAGAGACAATACAATCACATCTCTCTTCACTATTGAAGTCAAGTCAGAAAAAAAGTCAGATGAAGCATGTGGAGTTACACTGGTGCAATACTGGGACAAACACAAAGAAAAACAGTTACTACAAGGAAAAGAAAGAAAATGAAAGAAAAAGTAAGGAGGAAAGGAGAAAAGAAGGAAAGAAAAAATCTGCCTCTAATAACAACAGCAATGCATGTAATATGCAGCATAGGTAATATATGAATACATGGTAGATCTTATTAAAAACTACTAATATTTTCTTCTTCTCCCTTCTGCTATTGCTCAAAAAATAGAATAGCTCTAGCTCCCTTTGTCAATAAATCACATTAAGGTCACTCTGAGGAGCCGCAGAATATAAATGTCTTGTATGCAAAATCAAACTATCTTTGGGGGTATAAATGTGATACAAATGCCATCCAAAATACACTTGAAAGAGACAAATGAAGTACTAGAGCATTAGATTTTGCAATTTATTTACAGAGTGGAAGTCATTGAAATCTACTTCTCCCTAAACTATTTGCTCCCAAGCTTTAAACATTCAATAACTTCTCAGCCAGGGAATGTGCTTTTTCCCTTCTATTTTCTCTGTGGTTTGCCTTATCATGTGCTAAGTATGTTATTGCAACACATTAGTTACTTCGGTACACAGCTTTGAAACCTTCACACTAGACTCTACAAATCTCACAGATAAATCACTGATCAGAATAAACTGATTGCCTGTTCTGGATTCGCTTTAGTAGGATTAAAAAAAAAAAAAAAAGAAAAAAAAAAAGCCCAAAAGATAAGTTCAGAAAACAAACCCAAGTCTGTTACTTCTCAAAGGGCTACAGTTTTTCATCCTTGGTCTATGATTTCTAGATTTTTTCCAAGGCTTCTGTATGAATGGTAAAAGATGCATTTTTTTTCAAATTGTGAGAAAATCATCCCACAAACAGGACATATTTTTTAATATTACAAGCTTGAGATTTGCTTGAAGTTTAGACAGTGTGTATCTGTCCTCAAACCAAGATTTAAGTTGCTTATGTGACCTACTAAAGCAAGATAGCTGCACTACTCTGCACTTTTGTTTTCAACAGACTCATATTTAGCCTGGTACAACTGATGTATAGGAGAGAACATCTTGGAACAGCTAAGCCATGAATAATTCCAGGTCTTCGACTACCACAAGCACCTTCTTTCGACATCCTCATTCTGAACACCATCTTTTTTTAAATTAGTCAATGGATGCCAGATTGGGGTTATGGACTTAATTAATTTTATGCCTGTGACATGCTCACTATATAATTATACCAAGCTGTGCACCATTAGATAATTATTTTTGGTCCTCAAAAGAGGAATTCAATTTGTTAAAAATTATTTTAGCTTCTTCAGAGAGAAAGACATTATTTCCCTTAGAAATGCCATCAAACTAAGTGATAAAGCAACTCTATTCTGGTAATAAAAGACTATGGCACTGAAGTGGTTACAAACCATTTTGTTCAACCAGACTATTTACAAGTAGCAACAGGGTATCTGTTTCCTGTCATCTCCATCATATATCTTGAGGCAGAGAGATTGGAGCCCAATTACAGCCTGATATCTAATCAATACACACCTTATTCCTAGAGCAGGAAGTAAAGGAGGAGGCCCTTGGGAGCCAGAGTTCAAATTACTCTACTGTCGATTCTAGATAGCAGCTAATGATAGGATATATTTCTGAACCGGGGGGTGGGTGGGAAGGGCAGCAGAGTTTAATGGGATTGTTAATACAAAGAACACATATGTATATTAATTTAGACATCTCCTTCTACATTCCAACAGCCCTATGTGAATCAAAAGAAACGTGGCCCAATTTGCTATTCACTCCTACGACTTTTTGGACTTTGCAAAATACAGCATTCGAGTGTCAAACCCAGTCCAAAACCTTTAAAAGGTTTATAAGCTACATTTGGTTAGATTCCTTCCCTTCCCCCCCCTCCCCCCCCCAACTTTTTAGAGTTGCTTTTTCGTGAGGAACAACTTACTTTCATATGGATATGGATTTTATACAGCTCCAGAGACTTTCAGCCAAACCAGTTAACATTTCCCTTTCCCATCTGACTAGTTAAACTCACTCTCTTATGAACCCACTAGGCCAAATCCTGCACTTAACTGAAGGCAGCTGTCTGTTGACTCTTGGTCAGTTTCTAGCTGTTTGGGAAGATCTTAAAAAGATAAATCTTGGGACTATTCGTCCTTAAGTGTCTACTTCTAGTTTTGTCAACTAGCCAAAAAACTAACCTCTCCTACTTACTAATTCCTTTGCTTTCTTAGTAATGGTTTAACAAACTGCCTTTTGTGTACCAGTCTTTATGAAAATGTTTTGTTTTGGTGTTTTTATTATTATTTTTGTCTTCCAGGAATTACTGTAACTCAGAAATGTAAAATATGAAGAGCAAATAGCCCGAATAATCAAAGAAAGTCACATGCTACACTCAGTACTCCAAGAAAGAGAAAGAAGCACAGGGGGATAATAAATCCTGTTAGTATTTAGTTTTCAAAATGGTCTGGAAGGCTGCCTGGTGACATGAATTCCTCCTAGGTTTAATACAGGTTTGATTAGCCAGGAAATCATTGTCTTTTTCCAGTGAGCCAGGCCACAGACCTACGAAATTCACTGTGAACAAAAGCAAGCAACAAAATTCTCTCTCTGGCTTTCTGGTTGGAAGCACTGCACAAGGCCCTGAGACTCCTTGGTTCAGTTGCCAGGATGCCAAGCAGTGCTACATGTGTGAGGCACATAAATCGCTACAAGGACCACAGCAACAAAGACCTTTAGGTGTCTAAAACCCTCACTTTTTGGCATTATTAAAAATGTTTAAATTGGTACCGAACTCCCACTGCATTCCAGCAGGAGTTAGGCCACAGACTTCCTCTTCCTACCCCACGACTTATCTCACTGCATCTTCAGGTTCCTAACTTAACTTTCTAAATACCTAAATCTAGTCTTGGATCATGACATGCTTCAATTTCCTCACCTGACATATTTGGGTGAGTAATACTTCCTTTCTCCTGTCTTAACTATTTGTTCATCTTTACTATTTATAATATACGTTCTTCCAGCCAGTGATCACTGCAATATATTTGTACAATATTTAGCACAATTTCAGCTTGGGATTTCTTAGTCTGACTCAATAGAGCTATTGCTAATACAGACTTTCACATAAATGGGGCCCCAGATTGAATGATACCTCTAAGTGCTGCTGTACTACAAATAAATAATTATATGATATACATAAATCTTGCATTTTTAATGCTGAAGTCCCATGAGACAGAAAAAAGATTTTAAACGAGACAAGAACTTTCTAATTATACTGCATGTTGATGATCTTGGAATAGGTACAAAAACCATTAAAGACTTCTACTTTTTTTTTCTGCCTCTTAAATAGGAAAAATCTTTTCATCAAACATAGATTGAAGCCAGTGATAATGTAACTCTGGCTTACTAAATAATAACAGTGCAGGGCTTTCTAAATAGCCTACTTCAAATAATGACTTATATTATCCTAAATTCAAAAGCAAACAACTGGGGAGAAGGAAATCACTAAACGAAGAGCAATATTAAATTCCATAGGGTGAATGCGCTCTGCTAAAGGTGTGGTCTTAATGGAATTTGACCTATATCCATAATTCTGCTGTCACTCAGCACAGGCTCTCAGAGCACAAAGACGGCAGAAGAGCAGGGTATGAACAAAGCAGGGAGATGCTTCAAGCAGCAGGACTCCTGGAGGGAACAGAGGTTTGACCCCACTGTCTATTCCTTTATCTCCAGCCCTAGACACCCAAACTGCCATTTAGGAAAAAGGCAAAGGTGTGCTGGATGGTGGCTACTGCCCAGCACGGGTTACCCTCTCCCAGCAGGAGCAATCAGTTCCTCCACCAGCTGCAGCACAAGCCTATGGGTCCAGTCAATCATCCCAAGCCCCTGCACGTCTCTAGGAGTTCAGGGCACAGAACCAAAAAGGAGGTGGTAGCTACCTACAGGGTCCATAGCCTTCGGGAGTGAAAAGAGATTGGGTTAGTGAGCTGCCTTTATCCCAGCTGAACTGTTGGATGAACTTCCAAAAATATCCTTGAATTGGCATTCTGCATACAGCTGTGTTTATGAAAGGCAATATCATGTATGTAAATAAATTCAGATGCTGCTTGAGTTATTTTAAAACAATCAGTAGAACACTAATCATTTTATAGGCACAATCTTATACCAAGAAAGTGACAACTCGGTGTATATATACATGTACTAGAAGTTAAAGATACTGTCACTTGTGTCTCCATGCAGACATTAAACAATGTATGTAGACTTATCTTATAGCCCCACGAAGAGCTACTTTCATTTTCTGTGTACTTACTTTGCTTGTCAATGTAACCTTCAAACACAACCTAAAAAATGACTTGCCCAAAGCTCTAGGGACCTCATCCTAGGTGGAGCTCATTACCTGCAGGTATTAGATGTACCTTGGCAGCATGCAAACCCCTTGGTGTGAAGACCAGCTCCTCCTACCCTCCCCACAGTGCAACCTCCCATAGGGGAGAAGTTGGGCACAAGCAGGACCCCATCCCCTCACTTGCCCCCTGGTGTCTTAGGGGAAGCCAGGGCCAGTTCTCCAGACATCCAAGCCCTGCTCTCCTGGGCAGGGTGGGTACTTTGAACCCAGGACAGAGCCAGCCTTCTGCTGGGCCTCGGCCAGGAAGCACGTGTATCGTGGAGCTCCCTGCGTTTACATCCATTAATTATCTCACAGTGTAAACAGTTGTAGAGCACTGCGGTTGCCTGCTCATGGGGAGATAATGCAGTTTAGCCACTGTCTGTTTTAACTTCATCGCTGAGCAGACACAGGCAGGGCTGCAGAAATACCTGAGCAAGATGGGGAGGTGGCAAATATTTCCTAGCTTTGCCTCCTATCAGCCCATGGCAGTTTGAGATGATACTCCACTTTGGCTGGACGAAGTTAAATTGTGGACATCGCTTGTGCTGCCAGTGGTGATGCTCCCTCTGCCTTCAAGTGAGTAAGGACATCACCTCAAGACAGCCTGAACTTTGCAACTGTTTTTCTATCATACACCACAAAAATAAAACTGTTACTTCTTCCTAGCAGTCCCATGGTGTCTGGCAAACCTCTGCTTTGTGTTTCAAACTGAAAAAGCCCTGAACTGATATCTGACTAGTCAAAGTATATCAAAGAATACCTGGCTCCTTCTTTATGCTACAATATACTGTACCAGAGTTCTGTAAATCAGGGGGTTGCTTTATTAAAACATCGTATATTGTTCCCATTTATTCTTTTCTGTTTGGAGAGTAATCTGGGACTGAGAGGGTATAATTACCATAGTCTGTTATATAACATGTTATCATTTTTTCTTCAGTGTTAGCCTGCAGAGATGACGTATCTGGATATAGGAATACTGTCATTAATGTTAGCTTGTTTCATTTACATTTCCTTTTTAACAGAGTCCTGCACAGCAAGGTGAACTGGTTACATGATGAACTGGTAACACCATGAGAGCTCCAGAGAGTCCGGCCACATAACAAGGTACAGTAGAAGTACATGGAAAACAAGCTTAATCTTACATGGTGAAAAAAAAGTCAAGTCCACCTTGAATTTGGTGCGTCAGCAATGCAGCATCTCTTCAGACACAAAACAAAATCTGGTGGCTAACCAGTGTCACTGAGATTAACCTCATCCTGATCTCCAGGGTCCGAAGTAGGAACTTAAATTAAGGCTTTTAATAGCACAACAGTTACCACGTAGAAGACTACAAAACCGCAGGATTACAAAACACGCAGGGTTATTGCAAACTTCCCTCACAAATGCTAATGAATCGTTTTCTTTTTTTCGCCCCAATACTGTTGTTTCAAAGGAAAACACATCGCTGCTTTGTTGCTGAGCACTTTCTCCCACAGCGCCCTGCATAAAGACTTGCTTGTGCACCCTCTGGAATGTGCTTATTCCAAGATGTCTAATTGTCATTTCTTCCACCTTACACCAGAAGCCTGTCACATGCGTTAATTAGGTCCATAAAAATATGCTTGAAAATCCTACCATTTAAATACGAAAGAGAGAGAGAAATGAGCACTGCAGTTTCCAAGAATGACTAATGTCTCGCTGAAGTTAATTCTGCGGATTGATGGCCTAATTGCCAACGTGGCTGAGGTAAGGCATACCGTAAGATCTTAGGCCGCTTAACACGAAAAGGACAATTTTTCAATTGATATTTCCAACTATGGATTTGATTGAGGTGAAAAGCTTACTTGTGGAACAAACGACATGCTGCCACTTATTAGGTACACACACACAGAAGAAGTGGCAACCAGGTCCAGCTATGGAGAGCTGTGAATTCGAGATAAAGAGCTGTTTTGTTTAATTCCAGGGGAAAAGCACCCAACCGACTGTAACAGAAGTTCCTGTACTGTGTTGTCTGTCTCCAGCAGCACCAGCTCCAGATGCTTCAGAGGAACATGTGGGAATCCACACCCACCATAAGGTAGGTTTGTTGTAACTCCCCAGAGTAGCCACCAATTTGAAGAAGACCCTTTCCAAGCCAGAAACCCCAGGACGGACTGTCCTCTTACAATAATATAAAGGAGAAGCAACTTCACTTAAAACTGGGGAACCACAGCAAGGGTTTATCCATTGTGAGCGTGGGGAGGCATGGCAGGGAAGAGGCACTGAGCTTAAAACAGTTCAACTCAGGCAACAAATATTTTGAAACAGCTTTGTTCCTGCAGCAGCGCTGCCGTGCCTATGCACATGAATGAGTTTTGCTTTCTTGCCCCAGCCGGGAGAACGGGTGGCCAGGGTTTCCTAAGGGCACTCTGCCACTTCCTAACTCACACCTGCTGACATGCAGCATGGTTTTCTGTTCCCACTCGGACATCTTCTTTCTGAACGGCTACAGACCAATAATGAGGAGAGGCCTGATAATTATTTCCATGTTGCTGCTGCTCTGCTGCAAACAGCAGGCTTGTGCTGAAGAGGGGTGCTGAGAGCTCGTCCCTCCAGCGCTGCTGCCTTCCATGCTGCAGCACTGCAGATGGTCATCAGTCCTGGTGAATTTGGGGTGTAGCACCCACAGAAAGGAAGAAAACTGCAGCACAAACTGTTATATTTAGGGTATTAAGGTGTATTAAAGTGTGTTAGGGTATTAAGATGTATTCACAGCACAAAAAACAGTTCCTTGCAGACAGAGAAGTAAACTGTGAGCACTCTCTCACTGTCCAGGGTAACCTCTGGTGTAACTAACAGGAAAGAAGGCAAAATCAAATACAATTTAACTTTTTTAAACTTCACATTTTTGTGTGTTGATGTGGGTCTTTCAGACTTGAGGGAATTGAACTGTTTGACTTATATAGCCCTGAGAAATAAGACTTATTATTCAAATATCAACTGATTCTTAATTCTTTCTAGCATTAATGGCTTTTACTTCTGCTGGGACAAAATTCTGCTGCTTGTTTAGAGTGACCAGAGACGTATGCAGAATGTGCCTGGGAAAAATATACAGACAATGAATTGCTTTATGAAAAACTAAGCTAGGTTTATATAAGTAGCACATCAACTGAATTTGGTTTCACATAATTCTGATATCCAGAGCTAAACAAATGCACATCTTTATAAAATACATGTAGAAGTATATTCAACCTATCTCAAATAAAATATCTTTCACTAGCTCTTCTGATGATCCGTATCTTTTAGATTTATAGCAACACTTATCTGAGGAGGTCAAAGTACTCTGTAGCAAAGAACTGAAACTCACAACATCCCAGATGAACAGTAAGCATGATTATAATCTATTTTACAATTCTAAACATGGTTTTACAGTAGTCAGATGCAGGGGTTAAACACTTAGCTCCAAATAAACCCATATAACCTAACTCTATCTTTTCTCCCCATTCAAGGCTTTTCCTCCCCCTGCTCTCCTCATCGGAGAGAAGAGCTTCAGTGGCTTTAATGGCCACAGTTAAAGATGGTGACTCCCTTCCTGCCCCTTTCCCCAAAACATTCACCCTGAGGCAGAGGCAGCAGAAGGGGCTGTGTGGACATCCCTCAGCCACCCCAGCTCATGAGCTCAGTGACTGTCATGCTGCATGGGACCTAACCCAACCAAGTAAGTCAAGTGCAAGCATCAAATACCAGCACCAAAAAGGGGCCTTTTCTGTCCTCAGGAGTCAAAAGTCTAGCATTGGTGGAATCTCTTTGATTTAAGTGAGGTCAGATTCTTTCTTGATGTTTGCATGCCTTTCCTTTCACCTTGCTTTTTTTCCTGCTATCCCAACCCATCCCAGGTGATGTGGGATCAAACATGCCTGTGAACACAGGAATTCAGCAGTGGGCAGGTGAAAGGGCTACAAACATAGATCTGAAAAAGTGGTTGTCCAAATCCTATGAAGTCACTACCAGTAACATTATTTTATTTCATTTTTTTTGTGGACAGGTAGTTTTGTGGAAGGATAAAGCCGAGCAGCATGTGTCTGTGACTTAGCAGGGGCTGAAATTTTGGCCTTTTCCTTTATATCGTATCACAACAGCTCTTCCTTTTACACATTAAGCCAGCAAGCTATAACTTCTTGAAACTCTGCTACAGCCTGAGCTGGAAAAGCAGGCATGTGCCCTATGCTGCTCCTGTTGGCTGGAGCACAGTGTGTCACAAATGCTTCTTTGACACAATGGAAAAGGGCAGTAGGACGTGATTTGGACTCATGGGTGACTCTCAGGTTGTCTCTCTAATTAGAGCAGACCTGAACTATTACACCACTACTACAGTGTAGGTAGTTCTTAATTCTCACCAAGCTATCATCCCCTAGTGTAGTCTACAGATGGCCGAGCCTGACATCGGCCCATACTTTAGGTTTTTATGTCAGTAAGCCATAAATTTTAAAACTCAGATCAGTCTGAGTTCTCTCAGGCTGTTAACTTATAATTAGACTAAGGTGGTGATATCTTTAGTAGAACTCCAAGGTAATGGTTATGGTGAAAAGCACACAAACTAACATGCTAAACTGGAGGTGGGCACAAACCCAGAAGCGAGCATCCAGAACCACCCTCATGCTTTGAAAAAAACTCAAGACACAGCTCTGAATCTTGCTGCTGCCCTCTCCCCCCATGCAGCCTCACTCTACCCGAGTAGTTCAAGTTTCAGCAGCCGCCCCCACAGGAAACAGCAGTTCAAGGGAGAGGTTGGGTAGGTCCAAACCCCAGAACAGAAACCCCACTTCTGAAACTTTCCTCCCCCTTCCCCCAGCATAATTTCAGAAATCCAGATCAGATTTCTGTGGCTTGTGCTCTGCTTAGATGATGTCTGCCTTCCTTGCTGTGCTTTATCTTTGATTCACTACTCTGTGTTAAACCTCAATTGACCTACTTGACAATAGCACATTTTATGATGCCAGCTCTACTGAAGAGAAATCTGAGATACAATGAAACTAAGTAAGATGTCCAGGGTTGTACATGACATTTATAACAGGGCTGGGAGCAGACCGAACTGCAGACTCCTCTCCTCTCTCCCTACCAGCAGGACTGTATTTTCTCTTTAGTTTGTCTTCTCTCATGCTTAAAATAGTTGTGGCTTATTGAGAGATTTAGCAAGGAGCACAGGTCAATCTACCTGTTTACCGAGAGACTGTTGTGCTTCTAGAAGACACATACCTTGGAGCTATATGCCACAGGATACCTGAAGGCCTCTGATGGCTTGCTTGGAGTGCAAAGTTGTCTGCTAGACACCTGCAACAATCACGTTCTGAAAAAGGCTGCTGGAAGAAGGCAGCATAAGTAACATAAGGCTTCAAGAAGCAAAGAGAAGATCTTACAGAGGTTTTAGATGTGCATATAGCCATTCATCGTCATCAGCACTGGCAGCGATGTCAAGAAAAGCTTGTTTATATGTGTCCCAAAAGATACTATCCTTTTAAAACAAGGACCTCATCATCCCTTTTGTATGATGACGTTGCTTACGGTCCGTTCATGTAACAATCCAACAGGGTGAAAGAGGACATCACTTCTCGTAGGATGCGTTTCACAAGGAGTATACCACTCCGGTACTCCTGGGTCCATGCTTGCTGACTGTGAGTCTTGGGGTGATGCTGGAGGCTAATTTTGCCCAGTGATGGCAGATCACTGTTATCCAATCCCATGCACTCAAAGGAGGTTGGACCAGGTCTGAAGTAAGCCTGAAGGATCCAGAGAAGCCGGTCAAACATCAAGTGCCACCACAGTGACCAGCAGATAGGCTGACACTGGTATGGAAGAGGAGCGATGGGTACATTGTTCACTAGAAAGCAGCTGCAACATAGATATTAACTCTTTCCACAATGGTCCTTAATAGCCTGACTGTATTGTACTTTGGCCAACAAGGCCCTCTTGATTTACCTAGAAATTAGGCATCAGGGAGGAACAATAATACCTAGAAAGGAAATAACTGTGACCTTGACTTCATTTTCAGATGGTTATTTCTTATTCTGGTATCGGGTTTTATTCTTCTTGTGGAGTATATACTATACATATTTTTAATAAAATCATTGCAAAATTGCCCACAGGTGGAGAGAGAACAAATTAATAGTCTACTAAATTATTTTCAAAATTCTTAGCATCAGCTGCAACTGAGTGAAATAAGTAGGAATGTAAAATTTACCACTATACAAACCACCAGGCCTTTTACCTTCCCAGCCTGCTTACAGCAGTAGTTAATTCTTAACCATTTTAAATGAATAACCAAACAGTGATGCATCAGCTTGGTTACAGAGTCACTGTACCCAAAACAAATGCCAATTTCAAGAAAAGGAGAGATTATTCCTCCTTCACTGCTTCAGAAGTCATAAACCTGAAATCTAAAGAGTGGCCAAATCCTGCTTGATCTCAGTGGAAATCAGGGACCTAAAAACGTCTAAGGACCCGGGCCCTTGTCCTTACCTTTCATCCAGAGGCATAATGGGAGGAGAAACATTAATTTACTTCACACTTACAAACTCCAGAAGAAATATAAGCACCTTTCTTTCAACTGTACTTTCAGATAATCATTTTGAAAGATCCTTTTCCCTGCCACAGTGAGACTGTCAGGCATTTTAGAAGAACACAAAATCTTTCCCAGTTTGATTTTTACTTTAACATCCGTTAATTTCTATTTGTTCTTCCTCCATAATTTCACTAATGCTCTTTCTGTATACGTATATTTGTCCATTACAATCTACAGAACAATCACCCTAATTGATCTAGCGTTAACCTCTAACAGCTTAAGATCCAGACTGTTTTTGTCTATTGCTCTGCCCCAGTTGCAGCACTAATTCCCTATAGTGCTTACATCTCTGTCACCATCGCCACCCAGCCCTTCTGCAAGAAGCACCTCCGCAAATAAATGCCGCTGTAAACCATCCGCACAAGAGGAGCGGAGGCTGTTGAAAAGGCCCCACTGTAACAGTTTGTTTTTGCCTTGTGTTGTATATAATGATAAATTTCATACAGGTGTCACATTTTTTAGCAGGAGGTGAGGATTGATGGGGAACAGTAGAACGATCCATCATCGGAGGCAGGTGGCACAGTATTGGAATTTCAGAAATCTGTTCCCAATCACATCCACTGCTGGATGACTCAGTAACGACCCTATTTGCGATGCGTTACTGAAAATCAATGTGCCGCATTCAAGGTCAATGTACTGTTAGAAAACTCTTTAAGCACTGATGGATGGATTGTGTTCATTCAGAATAAATGTGAGAAGAAAGTGACAGCTGAGCATCTCAATAGTTGTGCCAACTTTAAGAGAACAGCTTCCTCCTGGAGAGAGCAACGTGATTCCCTCGGGGATTACATCACTCCTTATTTCCTTTGTTCTTTCTCTTTTGAGCATTTAGGTAATTGTTTAACGTATCTATCTTCGTGTAATTAGGAGACTTCAAAGTGTGAAGACAAATACTGATGAACAACAATCTTTATGGACTTCCCTATATGAATAATATTTATCATTATGAAAGACTATCAAAGTTTATAAGGATTAAGTAGACAAGAAGGGAAAACATTTGAAGAAACTAAACCCACACACAGGTACAGAAAAGAAAGAAGAAAAAAAAAAGCTCTACAAAGACCTCTAAAGATAAAATCCCAAGTCAAAACACAGTCTTGATTTTTCTGTTATTATAGTAGTGAACAAGATACTTAGTGTCTTTACATATCTTTACATATTTTTCAACTCTCTAAGTGGTTTTGCATATCTTTAAATGTTTTAAATTAGCTGGGAACTTGCCATGCATGGTAAAAACAGATTTTAGCTTGTAAAAGATCCACATTTATAAATAAAGCTATCCCATTCTATCACTAAAATAAAAAGTGAGCTATCTTATTCAACTAGTTTGCTAAACATGAATTAATGGCACTTCAGAGACACTTTCCAGAGGGATTCTGAAATTGCACTCCTTTTCTTTCCTGAGAAATAATGAAATTGTCTTTTAGTTGATGGGAAAAAAAAAAGTAATCATCAGCTTCCAAAAGGAAAACAGGATTGATAGCTCAAACAAACAGGAAGGGGGAAAAGTGTAATTTACCATGTGGTTCACCAGCAGCTAAATCTGTTCACTTGACACAATAAATGATGTCAGGCTTCCTCACCCACTGTGTCAACAAAATGGGTGTTGTCAAAAACATTAAGACATCTTATTGACAAACTCTCAAGTCATTATACTCTTTGAAGTGGTTTTGTCTTCTGCCTAAAATTATTGCACCGACAGCATCGATTCATCTGATACATTGATACTGCAGCAACAAGCTCCAGGGAGGATACTGAATGCAGCCAAAGCCATTATCCAGACAAAGTTATTTTTGACTGCTTTGGTAAGATTCTGAGAAGTGGTCAGTTATCGGGGACAAGCAATTCGTTTACAATAGTCAAACAATTATGCTTTCTTCAAGTAAACAGTTTTTCACTACTGGGTTATTTTGCAATGGGAGATATCAACCAAGGGTTAATTGCAAATACATTGTCCAAAACAGGCTGCTGCACAGTATTTCAGCCAGAACATACTGCTTATTCGTATCCTTTAGGGAGCACAATGCTTACAAAGCTCCTTTCCTTACTCAAATAGTTGCACTATACTCTGTTAGCCCAATGCTGTGAGGAAAACCTGGGTGATTTTACCAACGGTTAGATTTGTCGAAGAGGATTTGGTTAAAAATATGTGAAATAATCAATCTAAGAAGAACAGAATTAACACTCAGGTGAGAGGTCAAAGCATGGACAGCAGTCTTTTATCCAGTCTAAATTAACATGGAAGGTAAGGGTGAGGCCAGGCACAGCCGTGTGCGCTGCGGCCTCCCCTCAGTGACTCGTGCAGACAAACAGGAGGCACCAGAGGCCTGACTTCTGACTGCTGCTGACCCTTCGGCCCAACACATCACAGGCCTAAGCCTCCCTTCATGCCAACGAGAATCAGCGACGACTCCACGGAAGCCACTAGCATTATAACAGCACAAAAACAAAACGGGGGGAAAGTCCATTTTGTACAGGATTGAGTATCTATTCACCACCAGAACAAAGGGCTCGTTTCTTGTTTTCCTCCCCTCTTTGTCATTGTGCTGTACGGAGGGGCCTCTAGCCAGCACAGAGACAGGGCAGCCAACTCCAGCTCCTTCTCCCCTTGCCCTGGGGAGCGGGGAAGGTGGGGAAGGCACGGCCAGAGCACGCTGCACACATCCCTGCCTGCCTCCTCCTCACCATCGCTCCCACTCCTCTTCTCCTCGGTGGCTTTGGCAGATCCCAGGCCCACAGGCCGGCACCAGGGACTAATAACCAGCTCTCTCGATCCCATCACAGCTGTGCGCACAGACCACGATTGTGTGCCATTGAGCATTTGGCTCGCTGTCCTTAATGTAAAGTACAGAGCTGAAGATAGAAGCAGGCTGAGTGTGCCAGCTCCGTCCACTGTGGACTTGTGATTAAGTTTTGCCATTAAAATACAGTATATAAAACACTAATTCAGGCCAAAATTATAGATTCGGATAATATATGGAATTACTGTGCCAACAATCCGCAATAAAAATACACAGTACAAATAAGTGAAAGAATCTGATGTCAAAAAATGGATAATGAAAGTAAATTGTATAAACGTAATTAATAAAGGCTTGGAATGGAAATTTCCAGTGTGCACTGGCTGAGCCTAGACCCACTGAATATCCAAAGACTCTCCTAAATTTAAGCTGGGATAGTAATGACTAGCTTCTTATATTTTGTTTAAATTGTATCTTTTATATCAGAAGGCATCTAGGAGTCTCCACTAAATTGCTTTAATTAAGCTAGCCATTACGTTTTAGCAGTTCCAACTTTACCACATTCAGTTGAGAAATAAAGACACATGTAAAACCCAGCCCTCGACGTGAAGAAATCCATTACTGCACACATGTTCCCAGCTGCTATCTCGTGCTGCCCGAACTCTGGAGATAACAGCTACTGTTTCGCTGGACTTGTCATGTAGCCTGGAACTCTGACAGGGCTTTTTGGGATCCATCTGCAGTCTGTGCAGTGGCTTTTCTAAGTGTTTGTTTTCCTATGCTCAAAACCCTGAGAGCTTGGGTGGCCTTGCTAAAGGGTTTTCAGGTTTTGTTACTATGATGATGAAGAAAATATTTTTCTTGCATGGAGCACTTTTGTTTAAGAAACTCCACTGAAAACAGGGAGAGAACGGGGTATGGCAAGGCCTACCTTCTTCACAACCTCTTATCTCTTGGCGCTGCACTTAACAGGGGAGATTCCCATGAAAGACAGTAGGAATCAGCACTCCCAGCCAGCTCTCCACATACTCCCCATGTGGACACGTAGAAACTAGTGGAACATGGTGGAATATATTCATCCTGTACTGGATATCTCTATCTTACAGTGTAGAAGCAAAAGCGTACATAACTTACACAAGCCATGAAGCTGATCCCCCAATCACTAGTTCTGATTTGTTTGTGAAGTGAAAGGAATGCCTTCCTACTATTTTTCATATAATGCACAGCCATGAGCCACTGAGATCAAAGAATGGGAATGGTTGCTCACTAGCCTGGGTAGTGGGATTCCTAGCCTCATCTGGGGCTTGTAAAACTTTTTGTGATCACAGAATCAAGGTTGCGAGCAGCTGAATCCTCACAGTCTTACTTACACTGGGTATGGCCTGTGCAGGGTCACACAACTTGAATACTAAGGAGGCTGTCCTCTTGGCTATCTCTCTTGGTTTCTCATCAACTTTTTTTTTTTTTTTAACAGATTGCAATCACACAAAATTCTATTGAAGTACATTTTCCATCTGTAATCACAATGCAAGTAATTAGTAATTCCTCCTCAGGAATCTGGTGGAACCACACGGCTAATTAATTCACTTATACCACTAATGAAGCCACAGCCCAGTGGAAACCAGCTTCTGAAATGTCTTTCCCAGCCCTGCTACAGACCTTGAGTTGGGAACTTTTGCCAATATCTCGGCTGTATTCGCGGCTGCTGTGCAGCTCTTTTGTGCTTTTGCGGCTCTACAACCCGGGTCGTGGTATTAAGGAGTCAGTGCTCCTGCCCTCACAGGAATGAGAAACACGGGCTACTGGGAGTGATGCAAGCCTCCAAAACCTTCTCCAGAGCATCTAGGCCTGCAAGAGATGACTTTCAAACAGGCGCACAGGGAGAAACAAACAAATCCCTTATAATTTTCCTAATAAACAAAACCAGAATGAATCTCTCAAGAATAACTTCAGTAGTTTGGCCTCTCTTATTCCTTCAAATAAAGAGAAATTATTTTGTACAAATTAAAGACCATTTCTGCTGGGAAGTGAGAAATGACATCCTAACTAACGCAAAATATTAAACACAAGGCTTAAAAATGTCATCCCATCACTCTGCATAGAAAGGTATGCCAACTTTTTAGTTCTGAATTAGAAGTATTTCCAGACACCTTTGTCAAGCTGTTTAAATGCATTGCTACATTAGTCTCACTATATTTTTAAGGCAGTTATCAGGTACTCAGCAGAATAAATAGGACTTTCAGGACTCGCTGTAGGTTTGCACCATGCTTCCAGCCAGAAGCAGCACACCTATTACCCGCGGTACAAACCAACGACTTCCAGATCTGGCTGCTGAGGATGGAAGATGTCTCACCAGGCAGAAGTTACCTGCACCCAGCCGACATGGGGAATCACATAAGTCGTCACTGGCTGCTTCGATGCAGAGTCAGCTCGGCAAAAACTTCGCTTGGTCACAATTTGAACTAATTTGACTGACTTTTCATAGATAGGGCAGCCACCATATGGACCTTTCCATTTCCTCTAGCAGACTTCACCGTCTAGCCTAGTTCCACCCCTCCTGTTTCCAGAAGGAAAATATTCTGTTTTCTATCTTATCCCCACAGATTGCCATGTCAGTATTGTTGTGCAGATCATATTATCACACATACTTTGTCTGTCCCCCGATCATCTTCTTCCTATTTACTTGCACGAAGAGAGAAAAAGCAACCATTAAGGCAATTAGAAATATTATATTCCTCCTGGGCAAGTCCCACAGAAAATTCCCTACACTCTTTGTACAAGCAATGCCAATGGAAAATGGTCCAGTGATGTCAGTCAGGGTATTATCAGCCGCTCTACTGCACAGCTTTTTGGATAGCTTATGTCAGTATTCTAACTTAACTAATAATTAAAGTAAGTTACTCAAAAGTGGTTTGGATGTGCTTCCAAATGGAAGTCGTAACAGAAGGGATTCAAAAGGAGTAAGAGATACATATGTTTTGATAATCTCAAGTGAGCCAGCTTACCCCAAAAGCCACTTAATTACACCAAAACTGAAACATCTGGTTTAGATTATCTGCTAAAAAATAGCATGGTGAAAAGTAAACCACTTGGAGAGGAAGTATTAACATTATTCTTGACTTACAGACTGTCATGACAGAAAACTAATACCTATGTTTCTTAATTATATTCATATCTTTATATGATAGAGAAAGACTAAACTCAGCAAAGTAACGAGTCCACTGAATTAGGAAAAAGGAGGAGCCCTCCCTGCCCTGTTCAGAGCACGCTGTAGGACGACAGCGGCAGCGGGTGCTGAGGTAGCAGGCTAGTTTTTGTCCCTTGGATCCTTTTGGAAGGCATGTGGCTTTCTGACATCCTGCCACATTCGGGGTATTCTCACTGAGGAAGCAGTACAAAAAAGCAGCATTCTCTGCTTAGACTTATAAACATTCCTAACATTGCTCTCGTCTCCTACTATGTGATCTATTTCCAATTCCTCCCCCCCCCTCAGTTGCAGCCAAGGAAAGACAAACCATGCAAAAGTGCTGCCAGCTCTTCCCCGCACATACAGTAGGTAGTCCCCAGCCTGGAGATATCCAAATCTCTCCCTGGTACAGTAGCCTGGTATTTCTTAATGGTATCTGTAGCTGAGAAGTCACATCATAGCACTTTCGAACATTTAGAGCCTAAGAAAAACCTTTTATGTGAACATTTTAAAGCTCAAAGCTCTAATCTAGGACTTCGTATATTTATCCAACTCCTTAATTATTAATGTTACTCTATTGATTTGATACCTGAAACTCTAACAACAAAACCCGTGCAAACTAATTATGCCTAGCTTCCGACTTCACAGGGCTTCTTTGCTTCTCTTCTAAGTCTTCTCTTTCTTAATCAATAAGGTCTGATTCATAAAACAGTACAGAGATGCCAGAACTGAGAAATAAAAGGCATATTTATTATCATATAAACTGTGCAACAGATATGCACACTGCCGAAGCATTTATTCACCAGTGAGGGATCCCAGTGATATCAAAGTTTGTCTTTGCTTATTATCCTAATGCACACAGCACAATCAATCCAAACAGCATTTTAATTAATTCAGAAGTAGAATCATTAAAGAAAAAAGTCTTTGGCATTTCCATGCAAGGCTTTGTAACACCACCACTTTCTTGAGGCAGTGCAGCTTTGTCAACTTTTTGCAGAAAGTAAATTCCTTGTCCCTTGGTAGTACCAAGGTAGTCACTTGGTGTTGTCCCTTGGTAGTACCAGCACTAGTATTGTCCTCTGTCATTTGCACTGTGTAGGTGAGCCAAGTCTCCTTGTCTGCATTCAAAAATACTGAGTCGAATTCTTTAATACAGCTGATTTGAGGCCAGATCACTGTAATTTAAAGTATCTGTTTAAACTACACCACCAATCTTAGCTAAACTTATACAAGTATGTAATGCAGAAGGTTTGCAGTGCTCATTCCTGCTCAGTTGATTACTTTTTCTTAATTTGATGTGGGTATATAAGACTACAGAGGGGGACAAATATTTAATTGTCAACAGCGTATTTGGTGCTCTAGCAAAGTCATGACTTAGCAACTTTGCTAATGGGCTGTGAAGAGGACATCCTTACATCTCTTCCTAAAATATACGACTGTCATAAACTTATTCCTAAAACTGAGGTGTTGCCATGTGGAAGACTGAATAACTATGATGTTATATGAGCTTAACATTTTTTTATTAAGGTCACTACAAAGCATGACTTAAAACTTAATGATGCTGGTGACTCTTTGATCACAAAACACACAAAATATTTTATTAAGAAGTGAAAATCCGGGACAACACAACTCTCTTGAAAAAATACTTTGATTTATTTGACCCTTAGCAATTTTTGCACTTTACTAGGAGAAAATTCATATTTCTTATGGAAGAGAATATAGAGCTTTTTTCTTCTTCTTTAATAAGACAGAAAGACAAGACAAAGCACAGGATCTAGTGGAAACAGTACTGCATTTCAGCAGTTAAGGTAAGACTGCCTAGCCTAGGTAGCCTTCCTAGCTTTAGCAATGACCTGTTGTGCAACCAAGAACATTTTCATTTTCTAACCATTTCCTTTTCTACCTTGAGCTTTGGTGGCCCAGTGGTGCCACTCGGGCTTCATTCAGCTGAATGCCTGGCTGGGGACGCGGTGCCCAGCAGCTTGGCCCTGGGAACGGGCGCACATTTTCATCCTGAGAAACATGGCCAGAGATCCCCTCTCCACAGCTCTCTAAAAATGTGGCTAAAGGCATCTGATGGTTCAACACGTGGCTGGAGGTCAGCTTTATCAAGTCACGGGTAAGTTATTTCACCTCTTTCAGGTGGCCACCTTACAGCCTGTTATCTTACGCCTTTAAGAAATAAGGGTCAATCTTTCCTCTCTTCCAACATCACCATGGGTATATTCAGTGTGATTTCCCAAACCTAACTCCTGCCCAGAATAATTATTCTCAAGGTAAAAAATACCTTGTTTCTGGTCTCAGCAGCCTGGACCTCTGTCACCTGTCCTGGGGAACAATTTTTACCAGTTTGCTTAGGTTCAAGTGACTTTTTAGAAATTAAAGTAGATAGAGACTGTTCCTGTCTCACGGCAATAACCTTTGCAGTTTCCAGAGGCACCATAGAGGGGGACCTGTGATACTACAGTCAACTCTTCACATTGGAACACAGCAAATAGATCAGATTCTTTTGAACCTTGAAGCCTTGGGAACCTTTTGACCGCAGTGGATTTTTTTTCAATAGTAAATTTCCAAATATCCACACCTATTTTACAGATAGTGGAGATGGTATACCATATTTTAGATGTAAAAAGAGGCTCAGAGGGAGCATTATTGCTTGACTATGGTTTAGAGTTAGTCCCCAAACCTCCTCAGAGCTGTACTTCAGCAACTTGTATCTCTTGCAAAAAAAAAAATGATACATGAAATGAGAAATTAGGTCTCGATGTAATTTTAAACTCCATATCTGAACATCCATTTCACTTTTACTACTATCATAATCATTGTGTATATAGACATAGTATATTATTCAAATCCTCTGATCTACCCAGTTCATAAGCAAAATGTATTGTATTCATCTCAGATCCTCTTGTTTTCTAAATGGTATTTAGAAAAATTATTTTTCAAATGTGAACCAGAGAAGAAAATGTTAAAGTTCTGACGGAGATTCGCAGCACAAATTTGTTTATGAGCTAAACCAAAAGACTAGCTTAAATTCTTTAGTTCAATAAGACTACATCAACACCAACGGTGATCAGAATCTGGTCCAAACATCTTCGTTTTGAACAAGCTCCATTAGTTATATTGAACAGCAGCTTACATCACAGAGGGAGGTAATTTACAATTTTTATAACCATCATAATTTGTAGTACACAACTAACCACATGGCCATTCTTTCAAAACATCAAGATAAATCACAAGAAAATCAAAGGCATATTTAATGTTTGATGACAAATGGCTACTAACAAACAGCTATTGCAATAAATTGTTGTTAAAAACAGTGATTATGTGAAAATGCTTAACAAAGGTGATTAGGACCACTTATAAAAAAAAAAAATTCATCACTTGTCTTAAGTGCATGGACCACCAAGTTTCATTTAATCCTTTCTAATTCTGAGCAGGATAATTATGGCAAATAGTGGTAAATGAATCACATGCCTGTACAGGAGTATCACAGCCATTGTGGCATTTAGATGAATGCTGTGTCAGAGGATTAACATGGTATAATACCGCATTTGCTTTTGCAGCCTGTTATTTTAATCTTGTGAGCTGCCTTTCATCAAGGTGGGGAAATACAGTAAGGTTACTGTTGATCACAGGCAGCCGGAGAGGATGCTTTGTGACATCCAAGTCCCTTGGTCCTATAGGGGACTCTTGGCAGCTTCTAAAAGTCTTGTTTTGTGCACTAATGGAAGGAGAGAGAGAATTTGCCTGTGCTAGGGAAAAGTTGGCAGGTGAAGTAACAGAACAAGAGATGCCATTGTGCCAACAAGTTACTTAGTTCTGAGTATTAAGCAATGTGCACCCAAGGATTCACGGGACCCTAAAACTGCAGAGACAGCAAATCACTGCCCCGTCACTCACTGCGGACAGGGAAGAAGAGATCTGGCAAAGGCACAGAGCTAGAGGGACCATGGTAGCCAAGCAGTCTATAGAAAACTGGGGAATGTGATGGAGCCTAGAAAAGCATGGAAGACTTTCAACTCAGCTCTGATACAGTTTGCTCTCTGGGCTGTGGCCATTAGCATTATACTGACTACCATTTCCCTAGGAGAGACCACTCAGGAACTTTGTCATGGAGCACTCTGATCCTAATGAGTAGAGACCTCCCTTTCTGGAGGAGGGGAGCATTTTGAAGTGCTAGAATTGTATATTTAATTATGCCTGTCAAATGCCCTCCTATGAATGTGTGCTCCATGCTCACAACCTTTCTACAAAGAAAAGCAGCATGGGGGTGTGAAAATTGTTCAGGAGCAAATACTACTTCCCCAAGCCACTGCCCAAAACATAAAAGGAATTCAGAACACTGCAGATCAGAAAATTCCACTAAATTCTATCCAGTATATCTTCTAAAACAAGATGGAGGCTTGCCAGAATACCTAAACAAAGCAGTTTTTCACGCAATTTCCATCCCACTGAGAAGTAATAAGTCCTGGAGATCTTATAAAGAAACCTGTTCTTGAACAATTTACTGCCCAGATTTATGGCTCCAAGAAATAAGGATGGTTCAGATTAATTTTGTATAAGCCTCTACTCTCAAGAGCTCTTCTCCAAGCCAAACGTGAGCCAGATTTTTTTCCCAGTTAGCTGCCCTTTTACACTGCCTGAGTCATGTGAAGGGGATGGAAGATGGCCACAACTGCATGTTTGAGAATTCCCCCAACTATGGGAAGTCTCCAACTGCTTTAGGTCACTGCAATCCATTCTTACACTTCCATCACAGCAGAAGGACACCAAGCACATCAGAGAGCTCTGCTAAAGCCTTTTGCGGCTGGCACCCAGAGCGTGACCTGCTCTACTTGCTCTTGGGGTCAGCACTACAAAGCTTGCAAATCCAAGAGCTGTGAATGTGCAAAAGTAGCTGATGGTTTGGGGCTTTTTGTTTGTTTTATTATTTTATTTTTATGTTTTCGTTTGTTTTTGCCTGGCCAAGAAAAAAATATACTCAATCTGAACAAAAGACTTTGGATTACTTTTTATGTAAAAATTGCAGAAAGTCCTTTCAGCTGAGAATGCTGAAATTAAATATTGACTTTTTTAGCTTTTAAATTTTGATTGGACAAAAGCAATTCAAGGAAGTCAACGTGAATTAATTGGGCTGCCAATGCTGGGCTGCCAAACTGACTTTATTTTTATTATTACTAGTTCTAAAAATGGATTTGGCCAGTCAGCAGAGACTAACTTTTCTCACAAGAGATAAACCCATCCTCAAGCTTATATTAATCTTGTATTGTCCACTATTGTGTGGTGTCCACAGCCCCAGAAGAAGCAACATAAACTTGGCAGGATTGGCAACAAGAATCCAAACCTTGTACAACTCACCCCATCAGGTCAAGTGACATTTGCAACACCTGGTTTAAGATCTCATGAAGAAGAGACCTACCTATGTGAGCATTGATAAAAATACATGCACAAAATTCTATACACCTTGACTTAATCTTAACTACCTTGACCGTTGTTGAATTAATAAGCCTTTATATATATTATATATATATATATATATATATAAAACCCCAACTATATAACCCCAACCCTCATGACAATGCATTAAATACCCTGGATGTGCAATTTAGGTATTGAAGACTAACTCATAAATGTAAAGAGGGCATCTGCACATATAGGTAGATGGCATGATAAAATTCAAGGTGGCAGAAATTGGTTGAAAAAACTTTGAGCCCCCAGACTCTCTAAAGAGCATGGGACTGTTTCCCCAGCCATTTCTTCATGGAAAATAAAATACAACTGAGTGATAGAGTTGAAACAAATGGAAGTCACATCAGGCGAGTTGAACTCATGCAATTTATTCCTGTGCATCTCCTACCTTATTACTTTCATTTATGATTACACCACACTTAGAGAAAAACATGTTCACTGGTAGCTTGCAGAGAAAACAAATACTTGTGATACCTTAAATCAAGACATTGTACAAATAGAGATTTGAACATGAATTTCCACACGGAGAAAGAATAGCGGTGAGATTTCATTTTCCATTATTACTAAATGCTAGGAATGTGCTTGATAGTGTAAATGCCTCTAATTAATACAAATGGATTTTTTTTTAATCTATGGGTCTTTCTTTTCTCTTACTCTATAGTAAATCAAAAGTCATTTTGCTATTATCAGTTTCATCATATCAGTACAACTGGGGGAAAGGAGGGAATTACAACTACTATTTCAAGCAGGAGTGGTTTTAGTCCAGTAAATATTCTGATTTGCAGCATAGATGGAAAAGGAAAGACTGTATATGAGGCTGGACTAAGAGTATGATATAGCAACTCTACTCCTGCTTCTGCCACAGGCTTTGGCACTAGAGCTTGGGAAAATCATTTAGCATTATTGTATCCCAGCATCCTATGAAACTGATTTAATGTTTTCCTAACACAAAGGATTTTTGTAAAGGGGAAAAGAATAAAGTTTGCAATTCTGAAAACAGCCAGGGAAATTGTTTTTCCAGTACATACCAATGCAGTTTTACATGCAAATTCAAAAGTGATATAATGTTAATTTGTTTCAGTTTTTTTTTTTTTTTTATTGCATTAAAAAGTGTTGAGAGTAAATGCAGAACAAAGACACCCACTGGTTTAAAAAAAAAAAACATTTTAGATTTATTTTCAAGAGAGTCAGTTCCATGGATCCATATTTGGTAATAATGCATATACTCCACTTTATTATATATTTGAAAGCTATAGAAGCATATCAAGGTAAAAATTTACTTCAGATTTCAAATTAAAATCTTGGTAAAACAGCAAAGGGATTGAACTATCTTGGGAAGAAAAAAGGGGGGCAGGCAGGTTTAATTATGTCTCTGAAGAAGATAATAGGGAAAAGTCTGACTTTGTTTATGCCAAAGGCATTTTGCCATCTACCTCCACAGGGCCATGACAACCCTGTTGTGTTCTGTAGGGCCCCAATCCTGCAGGCCGTACAATGGGGAAGGGAATTTCTAAAGTCAGTGGGATTCCCCACAGCTCTCAGGATGAGAAATTTGTGGGAAACTATGTATAGAACTTGTTTGAATTTTGGCCCAAGAGTTTTCTCATTTCCTTTGACAGCCTCCATAAAAACCCTCTTGTGCAATTCTACTATCTTTTCATCTTGGGATGCCAAAATATAAGAGTCTGAACATCTGTTTGAAAAACAGAATATGCCAATATTTAAATTAGAAATGGTTTCTTTTCCCTCCAAGACTATCAACTAATTATTTGAAATAGATTTACCCAAATATTGTACTTAGTTCCCTATTACACATGCATAAATGAGAACAGAATTTGGCCCAATATGTTTAAGCTAAGCACATTTTTGCAGCTATGAAAAGTAATCTGATTTCCATGGAACAGTTCATACATGGCAATTTGCCTTCCTGGGCCTCAGTTCATGTCAAGCCTTTTCACTCTGTTCATTTTATGAAGATTTAATTGAATCCTACTTAAATAGCATCAACTAGCACTTATTCATAAAGCCATCAAGGCTTTCATCACAAATTCATAGTTTTGTAATTCTTAAAAAAAAAAAAAACATATATATTCAGTTGTACCATCACTGGAAACACTTGAAACAAACACTTTTGTCCACAGTTCTCTACCACGATTTTGAAATCCTGCCCCACTAGAAAATAATATTTTATCATTATGATTATTTTTAATCCAAAGTTGACTTTATTTTTCACTGTTTTTCTGCAGGAAACATGGTGATGGTGAAGCAACTGTTGCATGGACAAGTAATGCTGGAATCCAGAGCTGACAGAAATTTAATTATTGAAAGAAATATAGGTATAAAAGTAATGAGAGAGAGGAAGGTGAAAGCTGTTTTGGCAAACCCAGAAGGAATGATGCTCCAGTACCAGAAAGGCAGTGGGAGGGATGACACAGCCAAGCTCTCCCTAACCCACCTTTACCTAGAGCTCAACGAGCAGCAAGTGCAGAAGGTGCAAAATCCACAGAGGCGGAAGATGGATTAAACCGATTCCTACAGAGACTTTTACAGGACAATTGGAAACTCTAAGGAAGGTAAAATCTGACCCCCAGCAGGTGTGATTTGTGAATGAAGAAAGATGTTTGGGGGGGGAGGGGGAAGCCAACTAAGAAAAAGGTGCCCAAAAGCAGGAGACAGAAGCCTCTGCTTTCCAGCCATGCTTCTGCAGCCCAGGCAATGCTTCCCTCCCTGCCTGCAGCCAGAACCACCATCATCTGAAAAACCACCTTGGTTAGCTCCCCTATTTTATCCTCCATTTTATTACCTCTAGCACCTCAGAATCAGCACTGCTGAAATTGTATTTTCAGAAAAAGTCTGAGCACTTTGCCATTGGGTAAATTTTTCAATTTACTCCCCCCCAACCTCTTTGACCTGGGTTGTTATTTGCCAGAACAAATTGGGTTGTTACATTATTGGTTCTTGTTCTTTACAGTCGCAGAGCTGATACCATGCTGTTCATGACAACCTTTCCAAGATTACTCAGACATGCCTCGGGTAATTAAGGAATTATTCCCCCCCAGCAACACAATACCATATTTCTTACTTCCATCACATAAATGTTCCAACAAGGGACCAGGAAGCCTTTTTGTCTCATAAAAATAGCTTACACAGGTGCACACTTAAAGCACTTCTTCTTATTATTTGGCATGGTAAAGACATGGGGGATCTAAGTTCTTAGCAGTGATGAAAACCGTGTGGGTTGCGGCAGAGCCCACCAATGCAGGTCTGACACCGCAGGCGGAGCAGGATAACTGACTTTATTCATCCCAGATAGGATGGAGATGATTAGCATTGCCTATGATCTTCACAAGAATTGATTCTGGATTATGCTCCTAAATAGAGAAAAAGGAAAAGTCCTTTCAGTTTGAAAGGATAAGCCATGAAATGGATAACAAGGTAGCCCATTCCACACCTCCCTCGCTGTTCTGTCAAAATGCAATGGAAAACAAAAACTGTTCCCCACTTTGTTTCCTTATCCACTGACACACAAACCGCCAGAAATTATCACAGCAATACAGAGTTACAAATGGGAAAGTGCAATTACTAATCCATGACACAAAAGTTAAAAAATAAAAATAAGAAAAAAAGGCTCTCAGACAATTCTCATACCTGACATCCCCACCACAGGCCTGACTCCAGCCACTTTGGACACTTGCAGCCATTTGTGCAGTGAGCCCTGCACTATTCCTGTGGCAATAGGTGCCTGCACTGATCCTCTCTTTCCAGTCCCCCTACGTTCCCCTCGGCCCATAGTCAACCTGTGCTTATTCCTCTCAGCCTCTGTGTGCTATCCCCTCACCCTTCTCCTGTTTCATATTTTCCTTTTTCTTTACTTTTTTCTCCGTGTGTTGTATTTCTTCCTCCTTAAAACCATTGGAACATAACAATACTGGGGTTAAGGTGGCTTCTGGTGACCTGGACCTGTCCTCTCCAGGTCACGTCTGCGAGCATAGCATAGGGATATGAGCTCAGATCTGCAGCCACCAGGATTGGATTAGTGCGGTACCAAATGTGGAGCAACAGACATCGTGTCTCAGATTTGGGTTTGCTCTCATGCCAGCGATGCTGCCCTGCTCTGCTCCACGCCCATATGTGATCATGCAATTTATGGCCATCTGTAACATTTTCAGATACCCACTTTTAGGAACTTAGGCTAGTTTCCTCTGTTTACAATAACATGGACAGACTCTAGCCAAATAAAAATAGAAGTTCAAGACATCTGGAAGATAGCTTGCACTGCTAAACACGCCGTTTAGGGTCTGAATCCACACAGCACCCACCTCCCCCACCAGCAAATCGTGTGTGCTCGGTAGCTCTTGGTGTGCTGATGATTTCTCTCTGGCCCCATCAGCTCTGTGTGTACCTGGAAGGCTTTTCTCTTACTTTAACCTCTTGGGCAGTGCTCTTTTTTGTTCTCCACCTTTACTTTCCTTATCTTATTCTTACATCCTCTTATCTGCATTCTCTCACATCTTAAAGAGGTTTTCTTCACTGCTGTTTCTGTTCTGTACAAGTTTAATGCACAACTTCTGAGCCTCTGTTAATTAGGTTACTCACCCGTTACTACCTATCTGGTCACGAGTTTGCTAACATTTTGGGGAAAGTGAACATTCAGGGCTTGGTCTCTCCTACTAATTAAATCCCACTTAGGAGGTGTTGAGCAGACTCCTTCCACTGTCCAAATGTACAGGCCTGGGGCTCCTCCCTACGAGCCTGTTCCCCCAGATACTCAGTCCTAACACATGGAGAGTATCTTGACTGATCTAACCCCGGAGAATAACTATATGAAACTGTTTGAAATTAAAACACAGTTCAGCTGAAGGACTTTCCTGCCTCCTCACAAAGGGTTGGATTCTCTTTGCCTGATACATTTGCAGAACCTGTCAATACGCACGTTTTATGACAACCCCATTAATTCTCCGGCAGGTCCCGTTAGCTTCCTTTTGGAGCCAGGTGTTTCCTGACAATACCTATTGTCCCGCCTGGCTGGCAGCTCCCCACTCTGTGACACCTACCGTAGGGCTCTCGCTCGCTTCTTTTGTCAGAACACAATCCACTGCCACGCGCGCTTTTCTCACGCTGAGGACGTATCCCCCATCTGGCCAGAATCAGCCTTCCTTTCCTTTCTCACCAACCCTGCCAGATAACAACGGGCTCATCCTCCCGCAACCAGAGCCTATGGCTGCGTTCTCCAGGCAGAGCAGGACTCTTGCCAACTCAACATCATGAGCAGCAGCACGCTGTGAGACAAACAGGCACATTATTCCAAGTTTCAGCTTCCTCTTCCCTTTCATGGTACAGTATCTGCTTAGTTCATCAAGGCAGAGAGCAACGCGCAGTCCAAAAACGAGTGCCAACTTCCTTCCAATGCACATAAAATCAAGTCTCTCAGCTCTCTGCACTAAATTAACTCCCATGCGCTGCACAGAGCAGTAACTGCTTTAATGCAGCAGGGTGGATGGTGCAGGGCATGCTTTGCTCCGCAGCTGGACAAGTCCTCCACGCGTCCTGCCCCTGCGCAGGCACCGAAACACCTGCACCCACCTTTACAACCACACAGGTCAGCAAGAGGTTGTGGGGCCAGCAACGCAGCTGCCATGTAGCCCCAGGGAGTCACAGTGGCACCAACTGGTTTCCCACTAAAGGAGGGAAACCTCTGTGGGTACAAGCAGCCAGCACCAGCCCCTCTCCTTCATTGGGATCAGGAGTAGGCTGCTGGCTGCCCAGACACCGGCACAGCAGCATGAGAAAGCCTCTCAGACTGCTGCGACTCGTGACAGGGGGCAGGAACTCCCCTAATGAACATTTTTGCTCAACTACACATTGGCATCAAGCACTTGAGACGTAGCACATGGGGGTAAATGTCAGCCCTGTGTTGTTTCCTCCCAAACAAAATGGGGTCTTCGGTTGCCCATAATTGCACACAGTGTTATACAACCTCCAGGAAAACCAACCAAACAAAAAACCCTAAAATGAAATGCTAGATTTTGGTTTTATCTTTGCCGGTACATTACCTTTCTCAACTCCCTTTTGTAGTTCTTTGGGGAAGATGGAGCTGCTTTGTTTTGTTCCGATTGTTTTTTTGTTCCTGCCAATTGTTTGAAATGGAACATATTTGGGAGGAATGAATTAAATTTTACAAAATCTCTTCTAATAATATATATTTAAAAAAATAAGCAAGGAATAGCAAGTATTTGCCCAGTAGATGAACTGTAAATGTTATCAGGCAAAGTAAACATTCCAACTGTAATTGTTATTGTAGATGGATGAATTCATAAATATGGAAACACTAAAAAAATGGTGTAATACGGAAAACAAAATGCAATGGACTGAGAAAAGAATGCAGCATACAGCAGCCTGGGCAAAGGCAGTTCAAAAAGGTTAAATAGCTAGCATGAGCACTGAAGAACAGAGCTTTCTAATGTGGCACCAGCTCCATAGACACATGCAAACATTCATCACCCGTTCACCCCTCCGGATTTCATTGACACTGGATATGAACCCAAAGGAAAGCATTCCTATCCCCTTTGTCCGGCACTGAACAACATGTCCTCATTAGGAGTTTGCGTTGCATCAGGAGAGCCCTTCTGAAGTCTGTCTCCTCACTTAATATGCTTTGGTTCACGGCACAGGTGGGCATAGAAACCTCTTTGGATTAAATGAAACCAGAAGGCATTCTCCAGGGATGCACCTGAAGTGCTGCAATAGCTAATGGGTGCCTGGGCTGAAAGGATGAGAGTAATGAAAATCCAAATTAAAATCCTCATTTACATGAGTCCCGTGGACATTGGGTACTCAGCACCGAGTGTTTTCTCCTACTGCACCACGTGCCTATGTACCCTCCACAAATCCTCAGGGCCGGTCCTGCACGGCTTTCACTGGGGCTTCTCCAGAGGACAATTCACCTAAGCAAGGATGCTCTCACTCTGTATTGCCCTCAGCAGGATTTTTTCCACTTATTCTCTTTCAGCGCCTGCTGTTAGGCAGCATAAATTCACATGATAAAATCATGTTGACCAACCTCAGAGGGCTCGCGTTACTGGTGTTTTCTTTTCAACCTTTGCCTTACGGGAGACCCCAGACTCCTGACACATGCCAAGCCAGAACCAAAGACATCTTGGATTGCTTGACAGCTTCAAGGTATGACTGCATGCGAGGAGCAAAAGTATGTCAACAAAAGTGGCAAGGACATCATGGCCACCAGATGACCCATTTTCCCATCACAGCCCCATTCACACCCTACCAGACCTACACATCCCACTGCTCTTTGGCACACAGAAGTGGCCCACTAGCCCCCAGGTACCACACCAGTTCGTTCCTTTCCATACACTCCAGATCTCCAGTGGTGTGGCCAATGACAGCCATGCACTTTGCTCATAATTTTCAGCTTTGCTGAGTTGGTCAGCTGAAATCAAGCTGTAATTTGAGGAAATAAACAGCATTTTGAGTGTGGCACTTTAAGAAAACTGCCCTTCATTTTGCCAGAATGTCATCAATATTTACACTCCTGGTTTCCTCCTATACAATGCATTGCAAGCACAAATATTAGCCCTTAGATTATCTGATCTTCAATCATAAAAAGCTGTCTCAGAGCTAATGCTTGCACCCACGGTTCATTAGCAGGCTGGAAAAAAAAAAAAAAGCTTCTGAGAAATAGGAAGGCTGGCCCTCTGCTCATCTGAAAATTTATCTCTGAATATTCAGTACAACCTCAGTCATTAGTTTCCAAAGTCACATACAGAGCAGATAGATGTCAAATCAATATCAAGACAGATAACTTCTTATCAGTAGGAACGGATACTGAGAAACAGCCTCTGTGTGATGGTATCATTTCATTAGTTAGTTATCAACAACCAGTGCCATATGTGACAATCTCATACAGCCCTGAAAAAAGCCTGAGAGATAATAGTATGCTTTATAGCTTAATTTTATGCAACAGTTAATTATATGGCACATTAAATCTACCTCAAAATAAACAAATATTGTAATTACGGCTAGAAAAAAATTATTTCATTCTAATCAGCCAAAGCCTGGCTGGGGGAGGTGGGTCTATTTGGACATGTAAATCAATACTTAGGTCCTAAAAATGGATATTTAGATGACTCCCAATTTTTTACATTTAAGAACTGTTGTGCTGCACAGACAGCCTTAAATCAAACAATTACTTCTCTTTAGGAAATATGTCTTTCCTGTTTTTGCTGTGTTTTAACAAGCACTTCTACATTCAGCTGCTTTGCATACCTACTACATAGAATTTCATTGAAATGTTGAGGAATCCATATTTTAGATGTTTTTACCACTACTGTTTCATATGGAGTATGCAATAAGACGCAACTGAATTAATTTCATCACTGTGATGGATTATTAGTATGCAAATCTAATGGATCCCCTAGTGTTCCCTTGCTATCACATTACTTCTGCTTACAAAGGATTGCAAAACTTTCATTACATTGGCCAATCACTCAAACATTGAGGCAGCTAGTTCATCTTTTTCTGTCTCTCCTCGCGTCTCTCTCTATATAAACTGGATGGTTTGACAGCCCTTTAAAGACCAGAAACCATAATATCCCCTCCCTCCCCTTCCAGCAGCAGACCTCTAATATCAGATTCACGAAAACTCTTCTGGCTCACCTCTGCTGCAGTTTGCAGTATGGGCTGTATCACAATACTCTCTTTATCCTGCACTTCCCTTCTCACAGAGTAAATAAACTGAACTAATTAGGTTAAGGGATAACCATGAGTAATGTCACAGCTGCAGCAAATGACTCTCGGAGAGGAACTATGGAATAACTCAAGCATTTGAAGGAGTACAGAAGCAAGTGCTCTACAATAACCCACCATATATCAAAATAATAAAAAGAGACAGAATTTGGCAACAGGGAGGACATGGCACTATTGACACACATGGAGATGTCCAACATAAATATTTCAAGATCCTTTATCAACTGTTTCTAAACATAACAGGAATGTGCATGAACTGCAGCAGCTCAATTCCAAACAGCATCATGTCAGAGATGACCAGATTTTAGATTTAGATTGCGAGCGGGGTGGAGAAGAAAGGAGAGGGGGGGAAATAGTTTGCAGCTTAGTAGGTCACTTTCAAAGTAGCAGCATTGGTGCCAAATGGAGCTTTCTAATTACTTTTATTTTCCCGCTGAAGTTGCGGGAGTGAAGCACAAAAAGCTGCACAGTGCTGGGGTGATTCACATGTTTCTGGAACCTACATCCCAGGCAATCCCTCCCTGGCACTACGGCTGTTGTCTGTTGAGGGAATTAGGGTTTAGCAGCTTCAGGCTGATCTCATGAAAAGGAGTGACAGATATTCAGACCATAGGATTGCAGTGGGGAAAACATAAACCTTTTGTTTTCAAAACTGCCTACTTTACAAGTAGCAAAAAGAAATCGTGTTTCGTATTTAAGTACCATAAAAGCTGTTGATTCATAAACACTGTGATAGCCATATCATTTCTCTACTTGACAGCATTTAGAAAGACCTCCTAAATTAAAACAATGAACTTTTTTTAAGCTGTTTTTTCCTCTTTCTGAAAACACACACTTGAATGTGTGAAAACAGTATGAGACAGCAAGAATCTGTCTGCTCTCCAGACCACCTATCTGGTGCCACATCATAAAGTCTGATCTGACAGTTCTGCATCTCTCTATCCTACTGGGCATCTCCAAACTTTTCTCCAGCTTTCTCCAAGACACACTGACAGAGTCCTGCCAGGGTAAAAACTTTTTCTTGCTTTCATACTTCCCATCAAACAGGGTTGAACAGGAGGGGCATAAACCACACTCGGTATCTCCAAGTGAGCCAAGACACGGAGGAGTTAGAACACTCCTAAGGCTCCAGAAATGCTCATAGTGACCCAAAAGCAACTTGCCCATGTTTGTACAAACCTAAAGTAAACGTGGGATATGACTAGGGCATACCCAGGAAGCACAGGAAGTCTTATAAATCCTTGTGTGAGTCACCTGTAGGAGAACAGACAGGGACATCCATGCTCAGAGCCCTGCAGACATTTAGAGGTGTTGCTTTCCACACTCTTCTACTTTAGAAACAGAGGAGTCATTAGCCTAAGGGTGAGAACAGTGCTATGTGAGGTGATCCCTGAGTGTGTTTGCTGGAAGGATTTGGGGAGATGCTGCCCTTGCTTTTGAATTCTGGGAAATTTCAGGATCATCTTTCCCTTTTCCCATCTCTGCATTACAGATTCACAACCCAGGCTGAGCAACCCCTTCTGGAAAAACATCCAAGATGTGATGTTAGAAGTACAAAAGCTACTGTTTAATACACCACCCAGCACCGGATGAGGAAAGTCGGTAGAATAAGTGAGATTTATTCGCAAATTCACATTTTTCAAATATTTGCAATGTGTATTAGCAATATTTTTGGCTGCATTAAATATTTGTTTGCTGGAAGTTGTATGGCATGCCCTTTTTGAAGTTGACGAGGAAATTCTCATGCTTGTCAAAATTTTACATACTCTGCCTTGAGGGTTTTCTCTACCTATAGCCTCCAGAAAGTTGTTATTCTGGCTTGTACTTCTAAAGAGGGTTAAGGATCCGTGAAAAAGACTATTTCTTCAGCATCTTTTTATCCTTGTGTTTATCCCCAGCAGAGTGCAAGGTATTACAGTTTAATTCCATTAGGAGACCCACCAGCAAGATACTGGAAATGTCCCAGGGGCTGGTTGTTTCGAGTGAATCAGAAAGCTTGCTGGGACTGAGCAAGAGACATAGGTCAGTTCGGCACCATGCCATTCAGTGGCCATAATGGTTAGGCCTTTCTAAAGCTATTTTTAAGGATAACAGCACTTTTGTCATTTGGGTGATTGTGAAAATCCTACCGCACCCTCCCATTCCTCTGGTCTGTAGCACATCCACTTATTGATTTCACTGGCTCTTTCTCCACATATGATCCTCTTTCTCCAAGCTAAGCAGGACTTTGACCTTTTACTCCCTCATCTAAGCTAACACCACTGCTCCATTTCTGAGGTGTGCTCATCAGGCCTTTAAATCCCAACACATTTTTAAGAAATGCCACAAGGAAACATATCCATGGCTTTAATTTTATCAATAAATAAACCATCACATGCAGGATGGTTCCCACTATAAAACTGGTATTGCACTAATTTAACTGGGTTGAAGAAAATAAAATTTGTAATGTTTTTACAGAAGAATTATGTTAATTGTACAAGTTGAGAGATGCTTCATTTACATCAAAAACAATAAGTTGGAAAGAAAGCTCACTAACTCTGCCAGATCTAAAGGTGTTACCATGACGGTAAGAAGAATTGGTTTAAGAAACCATTTATTTGATGAAACTGGAGGATCCCCAATTTCATAAATCAATTCCCAAATTGCAGGAAAAAATATTACCTTTTAAATGCCCCTAATTGTTATTCATTATTCTAGGCCCTCTAAACCTCACCAGAGTGGTTTATTGATGATGTAGTCTTCAAAGAACATTATTCAGGCAATGGAAAGGAGAAAAAAAAAAAAAAGAAAAAGGTACTGCGCCAGAATAATGAATTACAGTGGACAACATCAAGAAGTTTCAGTTTGTTTGCTTTAGGCTAATTTAACAAATAGGAGGATTCATTTTTTTTTCTCTTATTCTTTTCTGAAGTCAGTTAAAAAAGAAACAAAATTATTTAAACAGGAAAAAGGCAGAGAGATTCATATGGAATTACCTCGCTTCAATTTTTAGGTTAACTCTT